>NC_091260.1:14845000-15470000 GCF_042477335.2 Ovis canadensis | reverse complement strand
ATTTCCTCAGCTTGAGGCCCAGTTTCCTCACCTACAAAATGAGAAAAGTGCAGGAATTCCCTGGCCGTCCAGTGGTTAGGACTCTGAGCTTCAACTTCAGGGGGCATGGGTTCAATCGCTGGTCAGATCCTGCATGCCATGTGGGTGGCCCATAAAGGGAGACATGAGAAGAGCAGCATCAGTAGCGTCATTAGGAGGACTGAAAGGAGCCCCCAGTGTAGTACCTGACACACGTGCTCTTATTAACATAATACTCATTGCCACCAAACACAGTCCTATCCCAGAGTCCTGGTGACCTTCTGTGCTTCGATTTCATTTGCATTGCCACCTAAACAATCAACAAATATCTCATGAGCAATGAGCGCCTCTATGTGACAGGCGCTGTACTGGGTGCTGGAATGGTAAATGAGAGAGACGGTCTCTGCTCTCCAAAAGCTGGCCATCCAGCAGAAATAAATATGCCTACAGCATTATGCAAGGGGCTGCTGACTATGGCAGTGTAAAAAGGAGAGTCAGCATTAATCCCCAAGAAAACCATTCAGAGGAGACAACACTCAAGGATAGCTTTGCCAAGGGAGAAAAGATGGGAAGGAGGGTATTTAAAGTCTATAGACCAACAAGAACCAAGGCATAGAAGGGGAGAGTTACGAGGCACTTCTGGGGAAGACTTTAAGACCTGGTGACTAAGGGTCTACACTCTGGAGTCAGGCTGTCTAATGTGAGTTCAGATCTCAGCGCAGCCATTCGTAAGCTCTACCCCTGGACAACTTTGTTATTCTACCTTGTAAATCTATGGTTTGTGAGTGTGTGTACTCAGTTGCTCAGTCATGTCCAGCTCTTTTCGACCCTATCAGGGTTCTTTGTAGCCCACTAGGCTCCTTTATCTGTGAGATTTCCCAGGCAAGAAGACTAGAGTGGGTTGCCATTTTCTCTTTCAGGGAATGTTCCCAACCCAGGAACCAAACCCATGTCTCCTGCATTGCAGGCAGATTCTTTACTGATGAGCCACCAGGGAAGCTCCACACTCTTGGACATTTGTTTCCAATTTTCTTCCAGACGCCTGAGGCAGATGGGCTAGGTTTTCTGCAACTCCTGCTATGCCCTGGCACTGGACAGAACACTTCTTGTGAATTCCTCATGCCGGCTGTGCAGAGTGGTCCGTTCTATAGATAAGGAAGGCCACCCACCTAGCAAATACCCCAGCAGAACCGAATTCTGGCGTACAGCTCTTTGCATGGGCCCACAGGGTGTTGGGAGGGTCTAACGGGCCTTTGAAACAGCTGTCCTGATGCTCAGAGGCTGCCTGCAGCTCCCTCCTGAGAAAAGGGCCTGCTGACTGGGGCAGGGTGCTGAGAGAGCAGCCTCTGGTTCCTGAACAGCTGGGAGGCAGGCTGAGCCCCAGCAGCCTGGGTGGGACGGCTACTGAGATGCAGACTCCCCCTAGGGCAGGCCCCGGGCAGAACTGCTATTGCAGTCAATCCCTGAAGCTCCAAGGTGAGCTCTGGGAGCCTTCCCAAATCCTCCAGCTCACAGATACCACTGCGGTGTGACACCTCCCCGATGTGCAGTGAAAGATACAAATAAAATGCCCCCTTTGGAACCACCGCATCTATACATACAGGACGATAATTGTTTTTGAAACTATTAAGATGAAATTTGCCACTCGAACCAATGCTGTATGGCATTAGATGACATCGTCATTCTCAAAACAAAGGTGTTTTATTTATTTACTTACTTGATGTTCTTGCTGTTACTAAGAGCCCAAGGACGGGCAGAGAAAGCTGCAGCTGTCTTAAGATGTGCGTGCTGGGGACGGGGGTGTGAGTGTGTAAGCACGTGTGCAAACCTCCAGCTCAGTGATCCTCCCACATCTCTAGGCCTCCAAGGAGAGCCCTTCAAGTCTGCACTTTCGCAAAATAGCTAGTGACCACCTGCCGTGGGTCTTTGGACCATCCCTGAACAGCCTGAAAGGCCAATGTCAGACTCATCTCCAGGTTCTGCCTCGTCTCTGACCTCGGCAGGGATCTCATACGGGGTCCCTCAGGTCATTCATAGCCTTATTTTATGAGTTATGGGCTCATTGAGATTCCAGCAGGAAAATGACTTCCCCAGAGGACTACAGAAGCCACAGGGCTAGGATCAGAATTCCGCCCCCAGGTCTTTCTGATGCCATGATCACGTGCTCTCCCGGCCTAGCACCCCTGCCCCCTCAGTGTAATTCAGCCCAGCAAACAGGTACACATTCAGTTGCCTCAACTCTCCTTTGTAATATGGCAGAATGTTAGCAGGTAAGGAACTGAACACTAGCTTTATTTACCTCCTGCCCAGCATCAACCCACTCCAGTACTCTTGTCTGGAGAATGCCATGCGCGGAGGAACCTGGCGGGCTACATACAGTCCATGGGGTCGCAAAGAGTCGGACACGACTGAGCGGCTAACGCTTTCACTTTCTTTCAGTGTCAAGCACTTTAGGTTGAAGATGCTTTGACTCAGACCTTGAAGCCTCATGGTCTGGAGTTTCATGCTGGGCTCCTGGTAATGGTGACCTGAAAGCTGGAGAAGGGTCATCTCATCCAGCTCTGGGATGTACGAGAGGTACCGGAGGGCTTCCTGGAGGAGATGTTGTGCATGCCAGGTGCCAGAGGACAGGAAGGGAGTGGGTGCAAGGCTGCACCGAAGTGTTCTGAACAGTGAGGATGGGATGAAAGCCGCTGACACTGTCTTGTCTTCCCCTCCTACAGGCCACCTCCTGGGTTTCATTTGTGATTCTCCAATTCCAACGAATCTGCAAGGCCCAGAAGGACAGATCCTCAACTGGAGGGGCATGTTCTGGGCTCAGCAGACGCTTGATATGCAGGAGGAGGAAGGAGCCTCTCCACCCTCAGCCCCGTGCCCGGTCCTTGACCATGTGCCTTGCTTGCACGGACCACCTCCTCTTCACCATGTGCTGCCACACGGGGGCTGCAGACTAAGCGTGCAAACGTCACAGTCACCACGACTGACCTTTGCAAGTGAGGAGACTGAGTCCCAGCAAGGTGACAGGAGCTCAGCAAGTCCACACAGCTGGAAGGTGAAAGAGCCGGATTTGGAACCCAGTGGTAGGTGAGAAGGCTTCCAAGTGGGGGTGCCAGAGAAGAGCTTTGAGAGTCCCTCGGACAGCAGGGAGAACAAACCAGCTAATTCGAAAAGAAATCAACCCTGAACATTCATTGGAAGGACTGATGCTGAAGCTGAAGTTCCAATACTTTGGCCACCTGATGGAAGAACTGACTCATTGGAAAAGACCCTGATGCTGGGAAAGATGGAAAGCAAACGAGAGGAGGGCAGCAGAGAATGAGATGGTTAGATAGCAGCAGCAACTCAATGGACATGAGTTTAAGCAAACTCTGGGAGATAATGAAGGACAGGGAAGCCTGGAGTGCTGCAGTCCATGGGGTCACAGGGTCAGACACAACTGAGCGACTGAAAAACTGCAGTAGGGGAAAGTGCCTGATGAGCCAGGGCAGACAGTGGGAGCCAGCACTGGGAGACTCGGCAGGACTGAGCTGGGGCCTGGCGCTGGGAAGAAATTCCAAGGATGGTTGTGAGATGGAACTGCACGGAGTCTGGAGACGAGTCCGCCCCAGGAGAGCAGCCTGGCTGGCTCTAGAGTTCTGGACTGTCTCCCTGGCGACTGTCAGAAGTGAGGCTTCTGAGCATGGGACAGGAACTAACCATCACCCCTTGCCAAGGGCAACGCCAGAGACATGATCACTGGAATTAATGCCTTCACCCAGGCAGACCCTGGGGAATCAGATGGCTCACCCCTCCCCCTCCTGCCCCAGGAGAAGCTTCCAGAGCACTTCTGCCTCTGCTCAGTTGCCCAGGAAAGGGGCCCGTCACCACATCTGGCTGGCACTGCAAAACTGCAGTCTGAGTCAGAGACACATGGCAGCAAAAGTTAAGGCTCCTGAATTAACTCAAAGAACTGCCAATCGGCAAAACTCTATCTAGGGTTTTCATGGAAGTCTTCCTTTCTCTGTCATCCAGAAAGGGAATGCACGTTGATGACAGGCAGAGATGGGTGAGCTGCAGACAGCGCTGGTCATTCCCCTGTTAGACTGTGTTAAGTCTCGGGCACTACGTGGGTGCGTTTACGCCTTCATCCTCACAACACCCCCTGGGGGATTTTGATCCCTCATATTACAGAAGAGCAAACTGAGGCACAGGAAGGTTGAGTCACTTGCCCAAGGTTATTTATTCAACTGGTAAGTGCTGGACGCTCAGTCCTGTCCAACTCTGCAATTCCGTGGACTGTAGTCCTCAAGGCTCCTCTGTCCACGGAACTCTCCAGGCAAGAATACTGAAGTGGGTTGCCATTCCCTTCTCCACGGGATCTTCCCCACTCAGGGATCAAACCCAAGTCTCTTGCAGGCCGATTCTTTACCATCTGAGCCACCAGGCAAGCCAAAGTTCCCCAAGCCCTGGATAGAAGCCCCACTTGCCCCCACCCCACCACTAACTGCACCAGCCATCAGACCTTCATTCATTTCATCTGGAACAAAACCAAGTTGCAACTTTCTTCTCCCCAACCCCCACGCACTTCTCAGGGGACTGTGTAGGGAAGAGATTCCTCTGGCGAGCCCTTGGAGAGCTCAGAGCATGTGACTGTCCAGAGGGGGCTGTCCAACTCCAAGCTTGGTGGGCTGGGCCTCGGAATACAGAGCTCCAGGCTCGGTTCAGGAGTCAGGCGCCTCAGGTGGCAAGGCGTCGGCCCCTTGGCCTCTCAGGACCCCAGTTTCCCCCTCTGGAAAACGAAGATGTGGACCAGTTTAAATCTTTTTTTCGGGGCGGGGGAGAGTATCCACCTTGGGACACGCAGCAAACATTCAATAAAAGAGCTACTGTGTACAAACTCAGTCCTGAGGGCTCCACAGGAGTTATCCCACTGACCCCTCCCGATGACCCCAAGGGATAGGTTCTTTCGGTACTATTATTTCTATGTTGTAGATGGGAAGAAAGAACACTCGGGACAAGTGACTTGCCCAAGGCTGCCGGGTCACCCGGTGATGGAGTCAGGATTCAAACCTTAGTCCAGCTTCAGAGCCCAGGGTGCTCGTCCTTCCACTCCACACACACTTTCAGGCACAGCCAGGCCACACTGAGGAACTAGGGGAAGAGCACTGTGGCATCCAATAGTGCTGACTGGCGTGAGTGTGGCAGGAGACACAGTGCGGGTGTGTGGCCGGACGGGAGAGGCCCTGAGCAGAGTCTGAAGGAGTAAGACTGGCTCTCAGGGTGCTGGGAAACCACTGAAGGGTGCTAAGGATGGGAAGGTGGGTCAGATTCACATTGAGAGAGATGGATTTGGAAGCGGTGGGGAGGATGGTTTCAAGGGAGTGAGGATGGAGGCAGGGAGGCGAGTGAGAGGCCCTGAGAAGGAAGCCAGAGATGACCCTGGGTGGGGGCAGGAGGACAGGAAGAGTGAAGGAGCCACGTCTGCTCTAAAAATGGCACGACCTGGCCTCAGATGACCTGCAGGTGAGGGGAAGAAGGAGAAGGTTAGAGGATTTTTTGCGTTTCTGGTTGGGAGAAGAGAATAGGGCTGAGCTGCCGATTAGGGTAAGGTGGAGGGGAGCTCAGTTTGGAGCGTGATGAGCGCAGTAGACATCCAAAGGAGATGCCCAACATGACTTGGAGATGCACGGCTGAAGCTCAGCAGGGGACGTGAGTGCTGGAGTACTCGGCACTGGCAGTGTTTGTAGGGGCGATGGGCTCTCAGGTAGGGAGAGCACAAAAGAGCTTAGGGTAGAAGCTTGGGAGCCCTCCTGGAAGGCGGTGGGCAGAGAAGAGTGAAGTCATCGGCTCCCAAGCTCTGTCGGCTTTGCACTTGCCAAGTCCCGGCCCTGCCAGCTAGGATTCTCAGGAGGCCAAGTGATTACCCTTTTCTTTCAAACTCAGCCCTGAGAAGCAGGAACCGGTCACAGTCCCAAAACCCTGCCTCTCTGCTCTGGCACCAGCCCAGGATTCTCCAGCAGGCTCTGAATCGTGTAATTACCCATGCAGTAATTATGCCTGGCAGAAGGCTTCAGCTTTCCTGGGGGAGGGTGTCCCAGAGCATCACCTAGCAATCCAGTCAGCATCAGTCTGCTCCACGGATGCTCACCACGGCCGCTGCACTCCTCGCCCTGCAGTCCCTGGCCCAGGGGAGTCCTCTTGGGCAGGAGCAGGTGAGCGCCTGCTGGTCTGGTGGGGCCCCTGTCTGCATCAGTCGGTTTGGCTTCCTGGAGGCACATAGCCCCGTCCTCGAGTACTGAGGCCCAGCACTCTTCCGCCATCTCCCATGGCCCTGTTTATGACCTGGGGGTGGGGAAAACCTATCAACTCAGAGCAAGCAGCTAATCGGTTTACTCAGTAGCCTCAGGTCTTCTGATGTAATTATAATTCCTACTAAGGCACTGGTGAGTGTCAGACTTATTTCAACAGCCACTGCAGACATGATAATCAAAGCACCGAGATTCCTTTGTTCCAAATCCTGAACAGATGAGGCTCACAAGGTTTGCTTTGGAGGGAAAACTAGGCACAGGCTTGTTTTTTTTTTTTTTTCCTCTTCTCTCTCTCTCTCTCTCACTTCCTCTCCTTCCTGTTTCTTTCCATACTGAGATCAGGAAGAAGCTGCCAGAATGTCACGGCTGGAAACAGCCCCAGGCCTATGGGTTTGCAAATGTGGTTCTCATATGCTCATGGGCCAGCCAAAGATGCCTCGTGATGAGGCAGGAGTGGTGCCCAGGGGAGGCTGCTGGCTGCCTCCCAGAGACCTCACAAGGTGGCATTTACCTTGGCGAATTCCCCAGCCTCTGGCCCCCAGCCTTGGAGGTTCAGAAATCTGCTTTTGCTGGCACGCCCAGAAGGGACCCATCTGTCAGAACACTCCCATTAACCCAGATCATGAGACCAAAATGTAAAGCACCCTGAGAAAAGGAACTGCCTGGCAAAACAGGACTGCAGAAGCTGCTGTGACCAGTACTGTCTCTCCCTAGAAGCAGAGCTGCCTGGGGAGGGACGTTATAGTAATAAAGCTTCCTGATGGATCTAGCATCATCTGGAATGTTGGCTGAACCACTAGAAGGCTTAATGATGTCAGACGCTGACTGTTTGCTGCATCCTTTCCCCAGGAGAGAGAGAGATAACAGCAGGACCACACAGGCCATGTCCCTGGGCAGGTTTGCTTTGGACCCTGCCAACTGACCTCTGGTTGGTGAGCTGCCTTTCTCAATGCCTAAGATGACCAAATAGGATCTGGACTCAGACTTGCTCCCCAGGCAGGACCCTGCCCAGCTGATTGGGTACTCACCCCTAAACTCCTGTCTGTGGCAGGCCTGTCTGTAGTCTTCACGCTGCCTCCATCTCGTTCTTCCCTAAGAGTAAAAAGTTGCTGCTGGGCCAGCCAAGGACCACATCTTCTGCCTCTCTGCCCAACCCCACCTCCCTGCCACATCTGGGTGGGATTAAGAGCAAGCTCTCCCCGGTGAAATCAGTGTGTAAGCGATGCTAGCCGTGGCTGGGTCCCAGTGGTTAAGAAGCAGTGTGCTGTCTCTACCCCTACACCTAGAGGTAAAGGAGCCCCTAGGGTTAGTGGAGTGACAAGACGGAAGGAAGTTGAATCCCTAAGTGACCTCATGGAAGAAAGCTACTGGCCCACCAGGAACACCCGCACTAAACAATTTCATGAAGGGTAAACTTCTACACGTGAAGCCATTGAAATATTGGGGCCTATTTGTTACAGCAGCAAGCATCACACTCCAGAATAAATTTTCTATTCTAATCCTGCCTCCTAGAGATTACAGTCATCAGGCAATGGAATTTTAAATCTTCTGAAACTGCAAATTCATATCTAAACACCATCTCTTATATCATTTCTAAAGGTGGCTGATGGTATGTGCTGTGAGTGTGTGAGTGGATAAGCTTTCCCAAGTTTTAACTTGATTCTCACCCGCCCTCCTTCCCAGATATGAGCTGATGTTACTTGCAGATCCCAAGCTACAGGCGTGACATGGTAAACGAGACTCTGAAAGTATAGAAATCTGTACAAATAAACCAACACACAAATGACTGGAATGGTCTTTCAGCCTAAATGAAGGGTTTAAACACACACAGCACAGAGATGCACTCACAGAAACAGAAGGAGACAGAGTAGAAAGGCAACCGGGACTGCATAAAGGGAGCAGAAACTGTGAACCGCATCAGAACCAGGATGCAGATAAATCTCACGCCCCTTCATGTCGACGGTAACCAACTGGTAGTGACTGCCTGGGATGCTGTGTTAAGAAGGATTCTGAATCACATTCCGGCTCAGAAGAAAAAGTGCTATAACGGATGAGCAAGGTCTGCCATAACAATAGATGGGGGAATGACAGCCCACGCCAGGAACTGTCGCACTCGTGCCAGGGACTAGGACCGTGGTTGCAGAGGTGGTTCCGACTCTTTGTGACCCCATGGACTACACAGTCCATGACATTCTCCAGGCCAGCGATACTGGAGTGGGTAGCCTTTCCCTTCTCCAGGGGATCTTCCCAACCCAGGGACTGAACCCAGATCTCCCACATTGCAGATAGATTCTTTACCAGCTGAGACAAAAAGGAAGCCCAAGAATACTGGAGTGGGTAGTCTATCCCTTCTCCAGGGGATCTTCCCAACCCAGGAACTGAACCAGGGTCTCCTGCATTGCAGACAGATTCTTTACCAACTGAGCTATCAGGGAAGCCTGCAGTTGCAGAGGAGCCCATTTTTATCAAGACTACGGCCTGGAACTCACTGGGTCAAAACATAACAACCAAAACTACTGTTAACCCTCAAGTGAGTGCCCATTATGGCGTAGGTATTTAACATACACCTTTTCTGTGAATCCTTACAACAACCTTGGAGGGAGCTATCAGCCCTATTTTACAGAAGACAGATCTGAGGTTCAGAGAGATTACCCAAGATGACACAGTTCAAGAAAGGCAGAGCCAGGTTCTGGACAAGACCTGCCCAGCTCCTAAGTGTGCACGTGGCCGCTGCATGGAGTGCCTTCTGCATCAGTATTCAGAGGGGTCTGGATTAAGAGGAGCAAAGTATGCCGGTCTTTTCAGCGCTTCCCCAGCCTTTCTGGCATGAGGGACTGGCTTCATGGAAGACAGTTTTCCCACAGACTGGGGTGGGGGTGGGATGCTTTCAGGACGATTCAAGCGCATTACGTTCATTGTGCGCTTTACTATTCCATCAGCTCCACCCGAGACCATCAGGCGCGAGATCCCGGAGGCTGGGGGCCCCTGAGCCATTCAGTCTGGCTGCTGCCCCACTGACATAAACGCAACAGCGGCGGGGGTTGGGGGTGGGGCTTGTCTCTCAGGCAGCTCAGATGGAGGCTGTATGAAGACTAACTTGACTTCAGGTTTGAGCTTCCTATAGCCTTTCTCCGTCTCTTGAGTTGGTTTATTGCTCTTCCAAAGTTTTGGAAGAAGGCCAAGAAAGGCAGGAGGAGAAGGCGAGAAGGGATGGGAGCCTCTTACGTTGTCAGGTCCAATGATGAGTGAGCCGCCAGGGAGAGATCGCAGAGCTGGCAGCCAGGAGAAGTGGGAGTAGTCTTGCATTGCATTGAGTTCCCACAGAAGCAGCTTTCCTGAGCCTCAGCCTCCTCAAGTGTCAATGGAGCTAATGCCAGGCAGCAAATGGAAAGTCTGGCTTCCCGGGTGGCAGTAGTCATAAAGAACCTGCCTGCCAATGCAGGAGACATCAGTGATTGGGGTTTGATACCTGGGTCAGGAAGATCCCTTGGAGGAGGGCAGGGCAACCTGCTCCAGTAGTCTTGCCTGGAGAATCCCATGGACAGAAGAGCCTGGCAGGCTACAGTCCATGGGGTCGAAAAGAGTCAGACCCGACTGAGCGACTAAACCACCAGCACCAGCAGCGGACATGCCCAGCCCAGTATCTGATGCTCCATTCAGGGCAGCAAGCTCTATCTTTTTCTATACAAATGCACAGATACCAAACACCATTCAAAGAGCTCTTGACCTGCGTGTAGAGTCACTGGGTGAAACCAGAAGTCTGAGGTCAGGGAGGGGCAGCCTACCTCAGTTTCCATCCTTTACAGATCACACTCGGTGCTTTGTAACCTTGAACAGATTCAGCCCAGTTTCCATCCACCCCTCCATCCCCACACTCACCTGGTGTCTTTGCATGAGTTCTTCTTTCTACCTGGCTTCCCCAATACACCTCTAAACAACAATAAGAGTCACAACAATAAAAGCGTCACCAGGGAATGACTTCTCCCTGTATTGAGTGCTTGCTGTGGGCAGGCAGCCTGCTGCCTGCACTCCATATGTTTACATCTTCTTTCAAGCTCTCCTTTCCTTCATTCCTTTCTTGATTCTGTTTCAGGGTTTTGGGGGAACAATATATTAACTCCAGGACAGTTAAAGGCTGTAAGCAGCTCTAACCCCCAAACCACTTTGGTCTTTCCATGACCTCCTGTCCTGAGCTGCCTCTGAGACAAATCCCCGTTCCCAGGTCCACTTATGCTTGACTTTTCTTACTCTTCCAAGGAGCTGATGTGTTCAGTATCATCAACTTCACTGGACACCAGAAGAAACCACGATTCACCTAGCAACTTATCTAGAGTCAGAGCCAGTAAAAGGCAAGCCCGGGATTTACATCTAAGAGTATTTGGTCTTCAAGTTGAATTCTTTGTCAAAATAGTAGTGGGCCCAAATGCCGAAAGGTTATCCTCATTTTTCTGAGCAATCCCACCAACACTGTGCGATCCACTCAGAGGATCCCCTCAGGCTCAGAGTTCCAGGACCAGGGCGTTCCAGGTGAAGCCATGCCCCCAGGTGGACAAGTGGTAAAGAACCCGCCTGCCAATGCGGAAATGTAAGAGACTGGGGTTCGATCCCTGGGTCGGGAAGATTCCCTGGAGGAGGGCATGGCAACCCACTCCAGTATTTCTTGCCTGGAAAATTCCATGGACACAGGAGCCTGGTGGACTACAGTCCATGAGGTCTCAAAGAGTTGGATACAACTGAGCATGCACGTGTCAAAGACGGACACACAAATCTCTGGTCTGTCATTACTCATCACCTATTGCGTTAATCTCTCCACTAGTGATAGCTGGAGGAGGAAACGGCACCCCACTCCAGCACTCTTGCCTGGAGAATCCCATGGACGGAGAAGCCTGGTGGGCTACAGTCCACGGGGTCACAAAGAGTCGGACATGTCGTTAATCTCTCCATTAGTGACAGAAGCAATAAATGCTACCAACGTGAAGAACCGCTACCATTGGTTAAGCCCTTGCTCTGGGCCACACACCTGAAAGGCCTAAGAACGCTGCAGTGGCGGCATGCGCCTACCCCTTTTCCAAGAAGAACAGAGGCCCGACAGGCGCCGCTGACTTGCCCAGGGTAGAAGCCGGGCTATGGAGGTGCTAGACCTGAAGCCACTCCTGTAGTCTCTCTCGGGATCTGGGCATAGGGATTGCTGCCACGAGGAACTTTTCTAAAGGCAGGACGTGCCTCTCATTCTTGCTGCACACACAGAAAAACGGGTGCCGCGGAGGAAGCACGGGCACCCCAGAAGCCGCTGGTGGGGTTTGCCGTTTTCTCCACCCTTGCTCGTAGTCAGTCAGAATAGAAATAGGGCAAGAGTGAGTTTGGGCCAGGCGCACCTCCGGGAAGTCTTCCCAGCTCGCCGGATAGGAAGGGCTGCGGCACACCCACCCTGGTCCTGGCCTGAGGGCAGGCACATTCTGATGTGCTGGGGAGCTGCCCGACCGACCTATGGAGATGAGACGTTTAACCAGGGAGTCCACCTAAGAGCATGGCCTGTGCCCTTCTGCAGTGTTATTCTTCCCTTCCACAGATGTTTACTGAAGACTGACTACGCACCGGGCCTAGCACTGTAGTGGGACGCAAGTGTTGAGAAGGCTTACACGAAAAGGATTCTGCAAGTACCAACCACGAATAAAAGTAAAAGTCTAGAGGCACGGGCTGGATTTCTTACTCTTTTCTATTGCTGACAAGTACAGTGGGGGGAATTCAAATTCTGGGTGCTGGAAATCTTTCTGTGCAGCCTAGTTAAAGAAGATAGATTGGACGAGAGGCATGAGAGCCTTAAACCCACCTGTGCCACCCCCATCGCCACCGCCGCCACAGCCACCATCGCCCTGCAGCCAGCGCCGCTGCTCACCCCACTCCATCACCACCGCCACCATCGCCACCACCATCGCCACCACCACTGCCACCATCGCCCTGCAGCCACCGCCACTGCTCACCCCACTCCATCACCACCGCCACCATCGCCACCACCACCGCCGCCGCCACAGCCACCATCGCCCTGCAGCCAGCGCCGCTGCTCACCCCACTCCATCACCACCGCCACCATCGCCACCACCACTGCCACCATCGCCCTGCAGCCACCGCCACTGCTCACCCCACTCCATCACCACCGCCACCGCCACCCCTGCTGTGAGCACCACCACAGGAGCACACCCACCACTGCACGACCACCACACACTCCCGTCACCACCCCTGCTGTGACCACCACCACCACGAACACACGCTTCGCTGCATGACTACCACAGCGCTCCCATCAGCAACACCGCTACAGAAAGCCCCCGGCACACGAACCGTCAAGCTGCACACTTTCAAAGATGCAAACGTGCATTCGCACGTCCAATCACATAAATTAGTTCACATGCCGGGGAACATTGTCAGGCGCACCCGCTGCGTGCACAGGCAGTCACTACAGGTAGCTGTGCTTCTCTGAACTTGACTGTACTTCAACTTCCGGAGTCCACTCAAACTCACGTCCATCGAGTCGGTGATGCCATCCAACCATCTCATCCTCTGTCGTCCCTTCTCCTCCTGCCCTCAGTCTTTCCCAAACACGTACATGCACATTATCTCATTTAATCCCGATGACAATCCAATGAGTTGATATCATGATTGTTATTACTTCATAGATGAAGAAGCTGGCATGCAGAGAAGACTTAAACAATTTTCTTAAACCATACAGCTCATAAGGGGCAAGTTAGGAGTGGCCTTTGGTTCTGTGTTACCCAACACCCCACGTGTTTGTTTGTTTGTTTTTCTGCGTCAACTCTTAGTAAATGGTTATGGAACAGTCCCCAGCGCGCTCATCTTTCTGCACTAAACCACGATCTCTGACATTCAGATCCTGTGAGGGGCCGTGTCAGAGTGGTGCCCAAGCTTCTTTGTCACATTCATCCTAATTAGGGAATCCCAAGTTCTCCTGCATCTCTGTGAAATGTCAAGTCAAGTCACCAGGTACCTGTTGTGGGCTCAAAACTGTGTTGAGCTTCTTGCAGGAGCTCAGAAGGGCAGAGAGAAAAGTCCTTGTCATTGAGGACAGCATACTCTTAACTGAGAGTCAAACATGCTTGCAGGGAGTGATTATAGAGCAATTCAAGGCAGTCAATTGCTAGATCACGCAGGACAAACGCGAGTGCGCTGGGAGGGTAGGGGAGCAATGTGGGTGGAAGTAAGACTTTGGGCGAGACAGGCTGGGGTTAGAGGGGACAGTCCCAGTCTCCACTTACTTTGCCCTTTGTTCATCCCTGCTGTCTGCTATCTTCCAGAACCCCTTCCCCCACCTCCTGGAGCATGGACAGCCTGACCACCTGTCTCCGCCTCCATCTCTTCCCTCCCATTCCTGATGATACTCTTCTGCTGACATCCTCCGCGTCACAAGCGTCATTGTCATTTCATCCCGTGCCCTCTCTCGTCCTCTTCCCAGGTGTCCTCATGCTGCTCCTCCTGCTGAGAACGTCCCACCTGCATTCCTGCTCGGCCCAAGCCCAAGCTCTGCCACCCACCTCGAGCACCACCTCTCTCAGCCTTCCTCTCTAATTCTCTCACCCTGTCCCTCGGGAAGAGATGCCGTGCTCTCTCTTTCTCTCCTCGGAAGCTCCGCAGTGTAACACAATCTGCAGTTGAGGACAGTTAGATACCCGGATACAGACTACCCTGGTGATCAAGGATGCAGACGCTGGAGTCAAACCCCCTGAGTTCAAACCCTGGCCTGTCCACTTCTGAGAGAAGAGATGCTGGACATGTCCCTCCTTAGCCCTCAGGTCTTCAGTCATCTGTAAAGGGGCAAGTAATAGTGCTGACTGCCTTGAGGTGCCATAAGGTTTATATAAAAACCAAGCTGCTAAAGTGTCCGGCTCGCGGTCGAAGATCGATAGATTTGTGTTACTATTATTATTGTCACTAGCATGAAGCTCCTTGAGGACAAAGATACTGTCCTACATTACTCTCATCTCTTTCTGGCAGTTCCTCCTTCAGGGGAAAGCAGATGGGAGCCTGACTTTGAAATCACTGGGTGGCATTTGGGAGGCTCCGAAGAGCTCTGGTACCATGGTCCTTGATGTCTCAGCGCAGAAAAGAATTTAGCGAGAAGCAAAGTGATAGATAAGAAGTGAAAAGAAGCATCTTATTTTAATAAAATAGGATGCTTGGGAGGCTCACAAGGAGGGCAGGTGAAGGGGTGATGCACCCTGAAAACTTACTGGGCCACAGTTTTGTATACAAAGCAAAAGTGGGGAGGAGGAGAACTTCTTTCTCTTGAGTAGACATTACGCTTCTGTCATCAGCTCCTCCTTCAGGGTGAGCAGGGGAGTTTTCTTGTCCCTACATGATCAAGCTAGGGCCACAAATCACTGTTTTTTATGTGTGCAGAGAGCATGTCCCCGGATCATTAACTACTGAGCTCACTGGACAGGAGGTGGGTCTCATGTCCCATTGTTTCATTGTCTGGGACGCACTTCTGCTGCTGGTTTTGTTGCTAACCAAGTCTGCTCTTCATTTCATGGTTAAGTAAACCTACTTTCTTGAGTGATCACTAACTTACAGATAATTGTATTGTTATCTTCATTTCGCAAATTGGGAAATTGAGGCTCCAGTGATTAGACAGCAAGGATCTGAAGCATGTCCAATTTAAAGGCACCTCCTGCTTGTCAGAAGACAAGCAGGCCTTTGACCCCCAAGAAGAGGCTGAACAACTGTGGCTGCTTCTGAGTCAATCTGCAAAATGAAGATAACAATACAACTATCACAGGACTACCACAGAAATGAAGATTAGGTGTGCTCAAGGCTCTGGGACATGGCAGGCTTCAAAATTCAGAATTCTTCCTCCTGAAGCAGTGCTTTGCCCTCTCCCTAATTTCTACCCTAACAAATCTATTTACCCTGGATAAGTCTTGATTAAGGCTCATCAGGTCTTAATAACGTGATAGGAAGTTCAGGTTATTAAGAAGGGATAACTTGAACTTCCTATCAAGGAAGCCTCCTTCAATAACTCAGACTGTTCATTCTCTTTCCGACAGAGGCATTCTACCAGGCCCCCCAGAAAAGGCATTTGACTGTCAAGCTTCAGGCCCTTCCTTTGTCCATTAGATTCCTACTAACTTGGGTCAAATCTTCTGGCTTCAAATCCCACACTAAGGCTTTTGCACAACACCCAGGTGGCCAGCCTGCTGCCACACTGAGCGCTGTCACGACAGCCCTTGTGGAGAGAGGTCACTGGTTCCCGTGGCTCTGCTGGCACCTGTCCTGGCCCGTGGTCCTGGAGGCAAAGCAGACGAGGATGAACCGTGCCCCTTCATCGACCTTCAGAGGGCACAGATCTTGGGGGTACCGCTAGGGTGACGACTTGTGGAATCAAGACTCAGGATCTCTCTTGGCTGGAATAACATGTTAAATTAGCAAATTAAAAATTAATGGGAGTATATAATCCTACTTTTCTGTTTCATTTAAGGAAGAAAAAAGATTAAAAAAAAGATCAATTGCAGAAACGCTCATCTGGGGACATCTGACTTCTTGGCAATTCATATAAAAACAAGCAATAGCAAATGCCACGTAGTATATTAATGCATATATATGGAATCTAGAAAAATGGCACTGATGGACCTATTTGTAGGGCGGGAATAGAAGCTCAGATGTAGACTCGTGGACAAAGGTGGCGGGGGAAGGAGTGGGGTACAGACAGAGACAGCATGGACGCATACACGCCATCACAGGGGGAACAGCCAGCCAGCGGGGAGCCACTGTCTCACACAGGGAGCTCAGCTCGGGGCTCTGCGACAACCTAAAGGGGTAGGATGGGGCGGTGCGGGAGGCCAAGGAGGAAGAGGAATCTATGTATGCTTACGGCTGACTCACATTGCTGTACAGCAGAAACTAACACAGCATTGTAAAACAATTACGTTGCCAAAAACAGAAAAAACAGTGAAGGGGAAGCCTGGGGTTCAAATGCCAGGGCTGACGCGCGAGCTGTGTGACTGTAGGCAGATTGCTTGTCTTCTCGGGACTTGTTTGGTTATCCTAAAATGACACTTCAACCAGAAAGTTTCAAAAGTCCCTACGAGTTTGATATATAATCCTATAGTTACATATATACATATATGATACACACACACACACATTATAATCTGTGCTCTAAGTCAATGCTTCTCCAACTTCAGGGGCCTCCAAGCCACCAGGAGACCCTGTTAAGATGCAGGATTCAGCAGGGGCCTGAGACTCTGCTTTCCTAGTGAGCTCCCAGCTGATGCAGAAGCTACTGGTATGAGGACCACGCTTTGAGTGGCATGGTTCCAAGACAGCAGTCATTTTCCTCTCACGCACCTTTGCTATATTCAGACCACTGTATCTTACATGCCTGGTTGTGTTTAATCCCCATAATGACTTTGGAGGTAATTACTACTGATATCTTAATTCTCTGGATGTGCATACGAATGTTCACAGAGGCAAAGGGACCTGCCTGGTCTGTCTAACCAAAACCATGTGTCCATATCTGCCATTCCACATGCATGCGTGTGATACAGATTTAGGCCAACGTTTGGCTAAGAACGGGAAGGAAATTAATGAGAGAGCAGAAGGCAAACACGCCAGCAAGTTCTTGCATTTGTTTATTTTACAAAGATGACCGCTCATCCACCCACTGACCCCTCCCTGCCTCTCGGGACCCCCTGAAAACACAGACCGATTCTAACAGCCTTGGAGGAATTTAAGCGTTCCATCCTTCTCTGACAGGCAACGACGGCTATAACAAAGGAAGAATTTAGTTCACAGAAATGATGGGAGCAGAGGAGAGATGTTTAATCCTGTTAATGAATCTGCTAGTTGGCCTTCTGCCCCCAATCCTTTCATATTCGGGCATCAGATTAAATGAAGACGGATCCAGGGTGGTCGGGGATGGGGTGAAAAGCATTTTTTTCAAGGCCTGCAGATGGTTTGGTGGTTCCATATGGCAAAATGAGGTCCTTAGTCTATCCCTGGATGCCTTCTCCCCACCTCCACACACACCCCGTTTTGGCTTGAGGCGAGGTCAGGAGGGAGGAGGCTGGTGAGGTTAAGAGCTCAGGCTCTGGGGTCAGCCAGAATCAGGCTTTGCCCTCCAGATGCTGTGAGACATACGGACAAGGCACTTCCCTTCCTGGAATCTCAGTTTCCTCGTCAACAACATGGAAACTGTACTAGGGTCTGTTCTCCAGGGTTGGGTTGTTGTTGAGTCATTAAGTTGTGTCCAACTTTTTGCAACTCCATGGACTGCAGCACTCCAGGCTCCTCTGTCCTTCACTGTAGCCCCGAGTTTGCTCAAACTCATGTCCATTGAGTCGGTGATGCCATCCAACCATCTCGTCCTCTGTCATCCCCTTCTCCTCCTGCCCTCAATCTTTCCCAGAACCAGGGTCATTCCCAATGAGCTGGCTCTTTGCATCAGGTGGCCAAAGTATTGGGAGCATGTTAATAAAATAACCCACAAAAGGGTAGAGCAAGGTGCCCAGCAAAGAGCAAGGCCAGGTCAACGTTTGCCATCACTATTATTATTAACCCTGGTAGGTGATCCACGTTCTCCTGTCTCATCACTGGGAATTTCTTCCATCATCTAAAACGCACAGCTTCCCATAGGAATCACCAGAGAAACTGCCCGGGATTCTGGTGGCCATAGTTGTGATGGCTCTGGGGCCCAGAGAGGTGGACTCAGAGGTCACAGGTCCAAGGCACAGAGCTCACCAAGGAAGGCCCAGTCACAGTACAGATGGAGCAACAGCGGAGGAAGGGGCCTGCCCTGAGATGGGACAAAAGGCAACGGCAAAGCCAGTACTGCCTCGGGTTGTTAAATCACCTCACCTCCCATGAAGCACAGTGCGTACTGTCTCCCGGGGCCCCTCTGCAGCCCCATAAGGGAGACGAGGGGGACGCTGTCTGGTCCTCATTTCAGAGAGGAGGAAACAGGCTCAGAGAGGTTCACCTAAGAAGTCACCGAGCCAGAGTTGGAGCCCAAGTCTTACTTCAACCAGAGATCCTAACCACTGCACACCCTCTTCCTGACTCCCTGATCTGAGTTGAGTGCACCTTCCACTGCCCCTCACTGCCCCAGTGAAGCTTTCAGTTTCACCTGGAATAACAAGGATTAATCCAGTGTTCTCTTCCCTGGGGTATGGGACGTGATGGCCCAGCTGACGACAGCTACTCCCTAAAGATGACCCATTTAAATCACTACCTGGAGGATGGAGAAGCACTTAAAGTCAGGTTGTCTGCAGGTCCCAGGGCTCTCTCGGTCAGTCTTTCAGACACACAGACACACACACAGACGCCTTCTCTCTCCCCCAGTACTGTTCGTCCTCTGCCTGATGAACGGGAACATCACCGCCAGGGCCATTATGCAGAACTTTGCAGCCCTCCTCCCCATGAGTAGCCCCGAATTCCTCATCTGTGCTGCCGCATTCCTGTACTACTTGGAGCCGTCAAGGACTCGTATCCTGGTCTATCCATCCTTACCTCTGGGCAGACAACATCCATCAGCATCAGGCCCTGACAGGGGCCCTAGAATAAGACTCATTCCCTGAGAGTAGTCAGAGAGATAAATGTGCACGTCCGTACTCACATAATGCTTGAAACTGTAGCCGAGGGAAGGAGTGGTAACTGGGGGAGCAGGGCAGAGAGGAAGGTACTTTGCTTGCAAGAGCTTGGGAGCAGGTGATATTGAGTGAGGCCTTAACGGGTGTATAGGAGTTTGCAATAAACCGGGAGGAGGAAGAAGAGTGGGGAGGCCAAAGGGGATCTTGGGTAGAGACATCAGGGAAGCAATGTTCAAGGACACATGGGATTGCTCAGTGAACAAATAACTAAGTGCAAAGATACACAGATTTTTTTAATCCCACTCAGACAAAATAAAGGGCAATGTGAAATACAAGGGAGGCCACGGTGGGTCAGTCTTCACTTGAGGTTTTCGAATCAATCAACAAAAGAGTGAAAGCTGAGAGATATTTTCCCACCTTCCCCAAAGACACCACACTCCTACTGATAAAAAAAAAAAAAAGTGACCAGGACTCTTCTTAACTGAGTTTATAATTTTCATCTCTCCAAGAAGCGGCACCTCTTATATGTCTACTGTTAACTAACTGAACTAAGGTTTCCTGTACCACTGACTCCTCCCAAGTTTCACAGTAGGGGGCTTAGATCCGGGATCCGGGGCGCAGGACTATCAGTGCTTTTCATGCAAAGGCAGTCTGCTATCACAGCCTTTCTGGGACTTCATTGACCGCTCACTAGTTTGTAGATCCATTCATGCACGCAAGCACTCATTTCTTCAGTCACTCCTTCCGTCATTCATCTGACCCTTCATTTGCTTCGTCACTCATCCGTTCATTTCTCTATCTCTTCATTCAGTCACTCATCCATTCATTTCTTCATCTCTTCATTCAGTCACTCATTCATTCTTCCACTCACTCATAATGTACGCACTCCTTTGCACCTTTACAAAGCAAAACCTTTTCAGATATACAAAGAGGTCCTTTTCTGGGGGCCAGACAAAAACTCCCACTGAGGTTAGGCAGCAGCAGTCCATCCTTCAGCCTTTCCCGTCTCCTGACCCTTGTTTGCCTCGAGCTCCAGTGACTCTCTTCTGGGATGGAGGGACCAGAGCTGTGCCTGACCCTGCGTGTGGTCTCCCATACTTATGTGACTCTCAGGGGGCTGGCAAACAGGAACACTGCTCTCAGCCTTTCCCTGCTAAACGGTAAACAGGCTTAGTACAGTCCCTGGACAAAGCTAATTCAAAGCCAGCAGACCAAATAACAGATTCACTTCAGGGAAAGGGCTCGTAACTGAAATTCCAGAGGGAAGCTAACTTTTCCACCAGGGCCTGCAATTCTAGGAAATAACAGAGAATGGCCAAGCATCCCATTACTTATAAATTGTAAGATTTATGGGGTGCCCACTATGTGCAAGGAATGAAGATGGGGGCTGTGAAGAATGATTCAGAGTAACACAAAGTTGACATTCTGAGGGTGGGGGGAGGGGTTAAACCTCCATCAGTTGCCTTATTTAAAGCATGACTTGAGAGTCAGGAGAACGTCCATCTAAAGGATTAAGGAATTTAGATGGGATAAGTTGCTTCTTTCTGGGGCTTGGGGAAGCCTTCCTGAATGTAGAAATAGCTGAGAGGGGACTTGGAATGTGAGTTGAATTTTAACTGTTAGACAAGGAAGTGGGGGAAAGGGTAACACAGAGCTAAAAGGACAGACAAAGATGCAGAAACAGGTAATACTCAAGACATGAACACCCCTGCACAGCAGCATTCCTCTTTCAGACATAAGAAAGCTGGCATCTCCAAGGTGAGATGACTTGCAAAGGCCCTGAGCCCAGGGCTGTGTGAGGGCGGCACTGCCGCTCTCCATCTCGTCGCCTCCCGCCGGCCTCGCGGACTGTGCCTCGCTGAGCGTGCTGCTCTGAGAACAAACCAAACCTGACCTCAGCAGGAGCGTGCTCCCACAGGGTCTTTAAAATTCCAAGATGCTCACTGATCTAGGAGTGAGGGGAACAGTCCCGTATTTGTCTCTAATTTGCCACGTGGCCTCAGAAAAGCATCTAAAAGCCACGAGATTTTGTTGGCTCATCTGTTCGACGAACACCCTGGAGACCCCAGGCTCGGCCCTCGCCGAAGGCTCTGAATGCTTTCCCTCGACCACGGAGGACTGACAGCCCGACCACCCCTGCAGTGGGATGTCCCCCTCAATTCTCTGGCCCCTCCCTCCACAGGTCCAGCTGCTGCCCCTGTGCAGTTCTCCTCTAATCACCCCTGACCTGCCAACCCTTTAAGCCCAGAGCTGTGTCTTTTGTATGACAAGCACATACAAAACTATTAGAACCAGAAACCCTATCTGGAATGCAGAGTCTGAATCTCTAAAGCAGGACTTCTCCCATTCTTAATTAAAACAAAGATTCCAAACAGAGAGGAGGACAGGAAATTAATGTGAAAGTTTTTCATTCAGTGACATAGCTCTTAAATTATTTCAGATTTCTATTGCCTTCTGGAAGCTCTCCCTGAACACCTAGGTTGGGCTAGGCACATCCCTGCCCTCGGCACTAAATCTTGTGGAGCTTTACATGTATGTGATTCCAAATTATATTTTCAAAACACGCAGGGTATTTGTTGACTAAGATACAACGCTTTCAGGAATAGCCACAAAGCAGAGGTCAGCGGCGGCTGCGGCAATAGGACCCGCATCTGAGCACGTGGGATTTAGGTCCTAGTTTCCTGGACATGGCAGGAAGAAGGCTCCAGAAATGAGTGGTGGGGATTCCCACAGGCACAGACTACTTCCAGGATGGCTTACTCTAGGCATTTGGAAGCTCCAAACAGTAGAGCCATAAATTGAATAGTGGTTAAAATTTGCTGACTACGTATCATGTAGCAGAGCTTGTGCTAAGCATTTGATTTGCATTATCCTGAAATCCACACAACACAACAGCTATTTTAAGATTATAACTACTACTGTCCCTGTTTTCTAGTTGAGAAAAATAAGGCTTAGTCATACAGTCAGTAAGTGGTAGCGCCTGGATTTGAACCCAGCAGGAAGATGGATCCGTGAGTTGGAAAATCTCCACCACTCTCTTCTGACTGTTTCTGATTAGATCTGAGCCTGAGGTCTCAGAGATCATAGTGGCAGCTCTGCGAAGAACATCAGCAACAGAAATCTTCAAAGTTGAGAGCCGGGTGGAAGCTGAGAAAATGTCTCATGTAATTTTCCCCTTTAACAAAGGTGAAACTGAGGTTGCCATGGGGCAGAGATCTGACCAGGAAGTGATCTCTGATCACTAGCCTTTCCAGTCAGTTTCCAAGTCCCCCTTCTCTGCAGAAAGGGTCTTCTGCTGATCAGCCTTCCGCCGAGCAACACAGGAAGATAAGTCACTGCTCCAGGGAGAATGCTTGGGGGAATGCATGGAGCTGTGTATGCGGTGTGCTAAGTCACTTCAGTCTTGTCTAACTCTTTGTGACCTTATGGACTGTAGCTCACCAGGCTCCTCTGTCCACGGGATTCTCCTGGCAAGAGTACTGGAGTTTGCTGTCCCGCCCTCCTTCAGGGAGTCTTCCCCACCTGCATCTCTTACGTCTCCTGCATTGGGAGGCAGGTTCTTTACTATTAGCCCCACCAGGAAAGCCTGTGTGGAGCTGGAGACCCAGACAATTCCAGCCAGCGTGCAGGGGCTTTGTGCAAGTGGGGCCGAGTGGACACCCCGGGCTCAGACAGCTTGTCAATAGCCCTGGACCTGCAATGAGCTTCAAACAAGCATTATTCTGAGAGTTAAGTGACAATGGGTGGATAAAGCACCTACCACTGTGTCAGGCACACAGCGGGGGCTCGCTGAGTGCTGGTGCCCCTCTTTCCTTCCTTAGACTCCTAGGAGAGAGAAGCAAAGAGCTCTGGCCTCTGGGAATCTTGCAGGAATTTGTCTGGGATGACCTGGAGTTTTGAGTAAAAGGGAATGGTGGATGGCAATGTCTGAGTGATGCCTGAGCTCTTCATCTCTGCCCGGTCCTTCATGAGGACTGTATCCTCTGTATCCTCCATATCCATCATTCAACTGACCTTGGCATCTTTCAACAGTCTCCTCCGGGTCCCTGGTGGGTGCAGCGAACACAGTAATCCACGCATGGTCCTCCCTCTCCTTACTCCCTCCACAACCTGTTTTCTGCCTGGAGACAGTATGCCTGTCCCTTTTATGGATAAGAAAACTGAGGCTTAGACAGGTGAAGGGATTTTCCTGAAGTCACATAAGAAGGGAGTGATGGGCCTGAGGTTTGCACCCAGACTGTTGGGCTCTAGGGTCCAAGATCTTTCTGTGACACCTAGCTGCCTCCCAGGATGCAAATCCTTGAGTTTCTTGTCCCCACAGTACTCTGGCCTCTGGGACCTCATGGTGGTCGGATGGTGGTTGAGGGGCGGGAGTCCAGGATTTGGCACTGAGCTTTGTCCCCAGTCATCCTAGAGGAGTGGGGCTCAATGTCAAGGTTGTAGGCCAAGGCTTGCAGACCTCTCCTGCCTAGGAATGGTAAGAAGGCAACCAGTCCCTTTCCTGCCAGAAGGACATATAACTCAGCTGGACATATGGGTGGAGGCCTCTTTCCCATGTTCGAGGCTCAGAATGCCAACCAACCCAGCTTCATCACCTAAGATCTTCACGCAGAGATCTTATTCCTCAGTATTCAGCCAGCCTGAGGTCTCTGTGGACTGGGCCAGATGCCAAGGCCCCTCGTCGAGAAGTTATTCTTCAAGAGGTAGCTCTGTGATGCAGACTTCCCCAAGGAACCAGGAAGACCAACCAAGTCCTGACAGTGCACCCTGGGGTCCACCATTATCCTGACGCTGATCTAATCACCAGCCAGCATAAGGGATAGCTCTAACCCTACCTGAAGCCAGAACCTGGGCTCCAACAGCAGAACTTGGAGGTTTAATGGTCAGGTTACTTAAAATCTTTCTACCACTCACAAGAGTATTTGAGCATAAAGTCCAAACAAACCAAACCCACATGTTCTTTTTCCTAACTGCATCCAGTGTCTTTATTCCAACAACCAACTTTCAAGCAGGTGGATAGGAGGTCTACATAGACCCCCGCGGTGCAACACGTCTTCCCCGATTTCCCATGGACCGCGGGGCAACTGTGCCACTGGCCAGACTGGGCTTATCTCAGCTGGCACCCAGGCAGAGAAGGGACTCCAGGATATTATGCTTTCTAATCCCTGATGTTAGCACACCTCTCCGCCAGACCTTGACAGTGCCCTCAGCTCCTCAGCGGTGCCCAGAGCATGGCAGCATCTAGAATGATGCCCTGGCTCCTGACGCCCTGAGCCACCACCACACAGCCTTGGAAGTTTTACCACCTGATGGCAGCTGACTCCTTTTGGCTTGCAGAGGCTTATTGGGGTGGGCAGACAGCACTCTCTCCTTGATGACCAGCCCCCAGGTCTGCATGGCATCGCTGCCCAGGAGGGAGTTCAGTGTCAACGTGCCGGCACCCTCCCCAGATGCCCACAGCCGTCTATGGGAATGGGGAGAGCTTCCCAACATTTACACCCAGATAATTCAGCCCCGCCCCCGCCCTCCCCCCTCTCCCCGCGTGAATTTGCCTCTGCCTTCTGCGCTGAGAGAGTCCCCTGGGGGTAGGGTCGTGGTACCTGGTGTCCCAGAGAGGTCCCGTGGTCCCTGAGGTCAGAATCCACTCTGGCCCTCTCCTCTGCGAGCTCACCTACGTTCACACGAATCCTCCCGCCTGATTCTTACTCCTGTGGATACAGGAACCTAAACCTGCTCTTCATGGACAGGAGGCTCCGGGCCACGGGGAACAAGTAGCACACCCCTGCCCAGCCCCGAGCACCCCCCAAACCAGCCAGGGGAACAAAAGGAAGCAGGAAGTGGCTTACCTTTCGAGGGTCGTCTTTGTTTGGTTTGCAGAGAGGAGAAGGTGCCCATGACGGCCCCCATGGCAGCGAAGACTTGTGTGCGACTTGGGACCTCGGGCCCTGCCCCTCCCCTCCCCTGGAAGGAAAGCAGTGTGGATCTTCCACTCCGAATCGGAGGAGATTTTAAAAAAAGCACCCGGCAGCTTGCTGCAGCCTGGTATTCAGCGAGTGTGGGGCTGGGGCGCTGGGAGCCTTTCCTTTCCTTCTTCAGCCCCGCACAGGCACTGACTCACAGGGCCAGCGGCTCCTCGCGAGCCTCCGGACCCGAGCCCGGCCGCTCCCCTCGCCGAGGGTGGAGGACGACGAAGCCTGTCTGGCGCTGGACACCCGGCCGGCGCTCCCGCGCGGCCGAAGCTCCCGAGCCGGCGCCGCGTGCGGTGCGGGAGCCGCGCTCGCCCGCCCCTCCTGCCGCACGCTCCGCTCCCCTCCCGGCGCTCGGGCTGGGTCTCGGGGGGCCGAGTACCAATCATGAATGAACAGAGCAGGGACGGCGTGGAGCGGAGCCGCGCGCCCGCCCGCCTGCCTGCCGCGCTCCAGGCGAGTCTGAGCCGCGCTCGCGGAGAGCGGCAGGCGGGCAGCCCCGGAGGGGCGGGGCGGGGCCGGAGCGCACGGGGGCCCCGGGGGCTGAGGGCTGGCGCGTGGGTGGGGTTCAGGGGGAGGCAGATTGCCCCTCCGGAGAACGTGTGTGGCCCGTGTCGGGTGCCTTGTTTCATTTGTCTTCATGGAAAATCTTATTTAATCCACTTCCTGAATTCACGGGGTGAGAAAAAAGTCTGCTCCACCCAGGGAGGGGTGAATAAGGGTAAGAGCAACTGGGATGTCTTGTTTTCCCAGTAGTCATGTATTGAGGTGAGAGTTGGACCATAAAGAAAGCTGAGCGCCGAAAAATTGATGTTTTTGAACTGTGGTGTTGGAGAAGACTCTTGAGAGGCCCTTGGACTGCAAGGAGATCAAACCTGTCAATCCTAAAGAAAATCAATCCTGAATATTCATCGAAAGGACTGGTGCTGAAGCTGAAGCTCCAATACTTCGGCCACCTGGTATGAAGGGCCAACTCTTTGGAAAAGACCCTGATGCTGGGAAAGATTGAAGGCAGGAGGAGAAGGGGATGACAGAGGATGAGATGGTTGGATGGCATCATCGGCTCGATGGACATGAGTTTGAGCAAGCTCTGAGGGTTGGTGATGGACAAGGAAGCCTGGGGTGCTGCAGTCCATGGGGTCACAAAGAGTCAGACATGACTGAGCAACTGTACAACAAAGGGCAAGAAATTTCCCTGAAGTTACCCATCCAGGATGTGGGACTAGAACTTGGAGCCTGGGGCTCTGTCCTGGGAACCTCCCGGGAACACTTCTGTTGGCACATGAGGACAGCTGTGGGCCACTGAGCTGGGGATCTCACCTCTGGGTCCCACCAGATTTTAAGCCTCAGGTCTCCTGACTAGCAAGCAGTGCAGGGCTTCTCTGTGTCCCTGAGTTCCAGAATCCTGGATAATGGAGCAGAACAGGTAGGAGCCTGGCCCTGCCTCCTTCCTGCCCTCCCTGTTGGGGAAGAAGGGTGGGGGTGGGGCTCAAGGCAGGGATACAGCAGGACCTAGGATGGCCAGGACTTAAGGAGCAGAGGGGTCATTGCTGGGGAAGGGGTGATGGAGCCTCACTGCAGCCTCCAGGTCTCTCAGACGTCTCTTGACGGAGCACCAAGCCACTTCACCTGCAGCCTCTGCTCATCTCCGCACTACCTGAGTGACCAGGATCGGCCCTTGAGAGTTTACTAAAGGCTAGGAGGCCATTATCTCATTTCCTCCACCCCCAAGGCTTTTTAAAGAAGCAATGAAAGTCGCTCAGTCTTGTCTGACTCTTTGTGACCCCATGTACTATACCCTGCCAGGATCCTCTATCCATGGAATTCTCCAGGCAAGAATACTGGAATGGGTAGCTGTTCCCTTCTCAAAGGGATCTTCCCAACCCAGGGATTGAACCCAGGTCCGCTGCATTGCAGACGAATTCTTTACTGTTTGAGCCACCGGGAAAACCCTTGAAGAAGCAGAGTACAGATAAATTGCAGGCTAGAACTCCATGGAGACAGCGGGAGCCTCCCGTCACTCACTTGGCTGTAGGGGCCATTTATCCTGCTGTTCTGAATGGTGCACTCACTAAGGTGATCTTGGCCAGCCCCAACCAACCTTGGTTTCCATGGCTGTGGCTCCATCTACGCTGGAAGGTGAGCCAGCTCACACACCATCTCCAGCTCTGACCCTCCCTTATCCATCCTGTTATGGACTAAATGTTTGTGTCCTCCCCGAGTTCATATGTTGGAACCCTAATCTCCAGAATGGCAGTGTATGGAGATGCAACCTCTAAGGAAGTGATGAAGATTTAACTGAGGTCATAAGGGTGGGGCCCTGACCCTGTGGAATTAGTGTCCTTACTGTCCATAGAAGAACAGACATCAGATCCCCACCACCACCACATGATCAAGGAAAGACCACGTGCACACACAGCAAGAAGGCAGCCATCTGCAACCCATGGGGAGAGCGCTCACTGGACAGTCTGCCGGCACCCCACCTGAATCTTGGACTTCTGGTCTCCAAAACTGTGAGAAAATAAACTTCTGTTGTTTAAGCCATCTAGTCTGTGACATCTTGCTATAGCAGCCTGAGCAGACAAACACACACGCACAGCCTGCCCACACCCTCAGAAGTCTCTGGAGCCAAGGTCTTGCCTTCCCTCTGACATGAGCACCCACATAGGGCTCCTTAGGCCACCCCCAGGAGGCTGTTCAGGGGGAAAGGATACGATCCTTAGGCCACCCCCAGGAGGCTGTTCAGGGGGAAAGGATACGATCCTTAGGCCACCCTCAGGAGGCTGTTCAGGGGGAAAGGATAAGATCCTTAGGCCACCCCCAGGAGGCTGTTCAGGGGGAAAGGATACGATGGTCAGAGACCCGCAGAGGTCCTGCGGCAGCACAGTGCACTTGTCTGTTTACATGACACACAAGCTGTGTTCCTTGCTTCCCTCTCTCATCACTGCTGCTCCAGTCATGTCTCTTCCCGTCCCTGTGGACAAGGGCAGGTCACTGAGTTCCCACCACACACAGAGGCAGCAGTGTCAGATTAAGAGCATGAATCGGCGGGGGTGGGGGGTTCTGCTAGATGTGGGTTCAATTCCCAGCTTTGCCCCTTATTAGCTGTGTGACTTTGGGCCTGATAAGCCCTTTCTCTGAACCCTATGTCCCCCTCTGTGGTCGGCATTAGTGCCTACCTTGTAGTATTGTGTGGGCTTCCCTGACGGCTCAGGGGGTAAAGAATCCGCCTGCAATGCAAGAGGCCCAGGAGACGCAGTTTCCATCCCTGGGTTGGGAAGATCCCCTGCAGTAGGAAATGGCAATCCACTCCAGTATGCTTGCCTGGCAAATCCCATGGACAGGGGAACCCGGCAGGATACAGTCCATGGGGTCACAAAGAGACGTGACTGAGCACAGGGCACGCACAGTATTGCCACTAAGGGCGGTGCAGTTGTGTGTGTGAGGCCCTCAGTGTGTGCCCAGCACAGACCAGGACGGCCGGGGAGAGTGCACCGCCGCTGCCTGGCTGCCTGGGGCCAGGCGCGAGCCTTGCGAAAAGCGAGGAAGCCACCACCTTCCCCTCGGCTTCCATCTTTGCTCTTCATCTGTTTCAGAGGAAATCTATTCTCAGGATCCCCATCTGGTATTAAAAGACTCAGATTAGTTAAGGAAGGGAATGTGGTTGGCACCTGATTATGTGCAATTCAGCACTCTGCTAGCTGCTGTCTTGTACCATTTCCCAAATGTTCCACATGCTTAAGCCTGGCCTCCTTGAATAGATTGTGAGCTGTTAGAAAGCAAAGCATACACCCCCTTCCCCTGTCCTCCTCCCAGCATGGCTCAGCCTGGCCCAGGACATCTTGAGTGTCCCACAGATACTCTCACTGAGGTCACTCAGGGAGGGGAAAGGGGCCCACCCCACTTCTCTTTCTGCACGTGAATTTAGACTGGACTGCTTCATCAGTAAAATGTGAGCAGGCCTCCTTCAAGTTTTGGTATGAGGGATGGGTTGGATAAGGTAAAGGAAAAATGTTTTATCTCTGTAAATCACTCTGCAAATACCCTTTATTATTTGTTCTGGGGTTAATTTAGGTATTCATTTATTCATTCATTCAACGTATATTTATTGGGACTTCCCTGGTGATCCAGTGATTAAGACTTCGGCTTTCCATGCAGGGAGTGTGAGTTTAATCCCTGGTCAGAGAGCTAAGATCCCACTGCCTTGTGGCCAAAACATAAAACGGAAGCAATATTGTAATAAATTAAATAGAGACTTTAAAAATAGTCCACATTAAAAAAAAAACTACTTAAATAGGCACTTTGAAAAAAAAGTGTATATTTATTAAGCAACATCTACTTGCTAGGCGTTATTCTAAATACATGGATCAGTACTGAATAAGAAGAAGCAAGAGTCCCTGCCCTTTTGGAGCTGATCTAGGGCTGAGGGCAGTCAGATGCTCGCATCTTTACACACAGCAATCAGGAGGGAGGGAGTGAATATGGAATAAGGTGGTGGCGGATGCTCAGAAGCCAGGTAAATTAAGTTTTTGCAAACTACAGGTGATGTCACAAGTACTGATAGATCTCCAGAGGGCAGCGAAGCAGATAGAGCTTTCAACTCAGGGACATCAGGCTTCAAATGTGGGGTTTGTTTTGTGACCTTGAGCATGTTTTTTTGATCTTTGAAAGCCTCACTCTGCACATTTGCGAGAGGAATAATCCCACCAATGTCATTGGCAGGATGAGATTAAAATCGATTGTGATAGCAAAAGCACTCGGCACAGGGTTTCCCTGCTTGGAGCACAGTCCTGGCTCAGAACATGCTATCTTTATTCCTCAGCCTCCTCTTGGGTCTCCTTTGCAAGCACTTTCTTCCCCACCTTCCTAGAAGCTAGAAAAGACCTTAGTGTAGGACCTGAGCTTGGGAAGTGACTCTCCTGGGCCATGTCCTCAAGCAGCAAGCGTGGCCTCATCTGTCGAGGCTGATTATGCCCCGTGAGGGAGAATGGCTGATGTGGACTGCGAGGGGGATGCGAAGGAAACCAGCACCCAGGCTCTGCCCTTCACGTCCTGACAGCTGCACTGCCTCAAGGGTTCCCCCTTCATGCTCCAGTGCTGGAACAGTCTCCACCAGGGGCTGAGATGAGTTCAGACAGAGTGCAGCCACCCACGCAGCCTAGACACTGGCAGCAAAGCCCTTCTGAGTTTCCCAGATCCAGGGAGGGGGAAATGACGTGCCAGAGCACCTCAGCTTGCATTATCTGAACAGTATTACACGTTGCGGAGGTCAGGGAAGTCATGGGTGCCACACTAGGCTAGCATAATGCAGGTGCTTCATGAACTTGATCGAACGGCTCTCAGGGGCTGGATGGAAGGACGGCTGGAAGGAGGAAGGGTGAAGAGGTGGAGTAAAATGTTCACACACATTGAAATACCGGATGAAAACTGTGACACCTCTTTCCCAAAAGAACAGGGCATGCTTGCACTCACAATTGGCATTAAGTTTTGTGGTGTTCACGACTCTCTGTATTGAAGCACATTTATGGACCCCTGGTTAAGAAAATCTTTCCTCAGGAGGAGAGACTGTATGAAGGGATTTGATCCAGCCACTTCTTAGCTGAGCTTAACTTCTCTAAGACGCAGTTTCAACTTCTGTAAAATGGAGGTAATAATTATGCCAGTTGCTTAGGGTTGTTGTGAGGGTTGAATGAGAAGCATTCAAGGGCTTTAGCATAGTGACTGGCAGGTTGCAAGGCTCCAGGAAGGATGCTCGTCATCATTAACATCATTATTAAACTTTGCTCACTCACTCATCCATCCAGTCACAATTTGATGAGTGCATTATTGAGCACTTCCTGTTTATCACACTCTAAGTGGGTCTCTGGGTTGCAGAAGTTGATGCTCACTGACTTGGAGAACTCACGGTCCAAGGGACAAAGGACAGATACACACTGCCTATAACATCCCAGGCTTTGCCAGGAAACAATGGGAATGACCGCTCCAGCTCTGCCAGTGAAGAAAGCGGGAAAGTGCAAGCGCTGGTCGCTCAGCCGTCTCTGACTTTTTTGCAGTCGCATGGACTGTAGCCTGCCAGGCTCCTCTGTCCATGGGATTCTCCAGGCAAGAGTACTATAGTGGGTTGCCATTCCCTTCTCCAGGGGATCTTCCCAACCTAGGGATCAAATCCAGGTTTCCCACATTGCAGGCAGATTATTTATCATCTGAGGCACCAGGGAAGCCCACCAGTGAAGAAACAGGCCCTTAAACCTGGTCAGGCTGGCCTGCCCCACTCTAAGTCCCACCCCAAAGTCTGGACTCTGCAAGGTTAGGGGCCTAGGGCAGGAGGTCAAAGGTCAGAGTGGAGGTGGGGTGGAGACAACCAGTGTGGAACTGGGTAACAAGGGATGGGGCGGGAGGTCGAGGTGAGGGTTAGGGGCAGAGCGAGGCTGAGGTGGGGTAGAGGTGGCCCTGATAATTGTCATAGTGGCAGGGTGGACAGGTGATGCTGAAATGATTGGGGCAATGGGGACAGAAATCACTGGCAGGATTTCTTATCTGCACAAAATATGGATTCATCAGTTCAGTTCAGTCGCTCAGTCGTGTCTGACTCTGCGACCCCATGGACTGCAGGACACCAGGCTTCCCTGTCCATCACCAACTCCTGGAGCCTACTCAAACTCATGGACTGCAGGACAGCAGGCTTCCCTGTCCATCACCAACTCCTGGAGCCTACTCAAACTCATGTCAATTGCGTCGGTGATGCCATCCAACCATCTCATCCTCTGTCGTCCCCTTCTCCTCCCACCTTCAATTGTTCCCAGCCTCAGGGTCTTTTCCAGTGAGTTGGTTCTTTGCATCAGGTGGCCAAAGTATTGGAGTTTCAGCTTCAGCATCAGATTATTCACCCATAATCTTGGGTAAATGTCCAGGAGTCAACTGTATTCATGCCCCTTCTTTATTCTCCTTAAGTTATGTAACAGTTACGTTAGCAATGATAGCCACCATCTATGGAATCCTTACTGTGTGCCAGTCACATACCCAGTCCTTCTTATTCGTTTCAGTACCCCATAAGGTAGGTACTCTCATTATGCCCCATTTTATAAACGAGGCAAACAAAGCACAGTCAGGTTAAGCCACCTGCCCAGCGTCACACAGCAAATAAGTGGTGGAACTAGTCTCGAACTTAGATGATCTGACCTCAGAGCCCACACTGCCTGTGTAGCCCCAAGTCCTCCAGCTGCTGCTGCAACTGATTTCTTCTAGCGCTGTTTCTCTGGGGATTCACAGCGATGGTCTGGCATCTTAGAGCTGAGGCACAGATAAGGAGAGGAGTCTGGCCCTAAGGGCTGCCCTCACCCATTCCCTTAGTGCCTGGGGGCTGCAGCTATGGCCACCCGCCTGCAGCGCCACCAGCCTAGAGGCACACTGGGTCTGTTCTCACTCCAGGGCTTCTACAGGCTAGAGGCCCCCGGAAAAAGTGAGCAGGGAGGGAAGGCGGGAGCAGCAGCCGTGCCGTGCGATGATTAGGAATGATGCCAGCAATGAGCGCCCCTGGCCCTGCATGGCCGGCTGATCCCGTCAGCGCGGGCTCCCAGCTCGCCAGCTCTGCTGCAGCAGCTGGAACCTGAAGAGGGAGGAAGGAGCGTGGAGCAGAGTCATGGCTGCTGTCGCCCTGAGGGCTGCCTCTGGGACAGGGCTGCAGAACTGAGGCCACTTAAAGCTACCAGCTATCCGTCGACGTTTCCTGTGCTTTGTCCTTTGACCACACACCCTGCACCACAGTAGAAACTTGTGCCATTTACTGCCTGGGTAGAGATGACATAGAATCAGTGCAGTCACCTTTTAGGATTTTGACTTATGAAGACTCTGGTTTAAGATGAAAGGCCAGTTGGGGAGCAGAAAGAGACATGTGTCCTTGGCCCACCACAGGCACAGCATGCAGCCCTGAAACCCCAGACTGTGGAGAAATCGAGGAACGGGGGCCGCCTCACCCATTTCCTAAGTAGAACAGGTCAGTGGACACAGCCCTGAGTCCCTCCTCCAGTCCCACCAGCCCTCTATGTGGGCAGTGCCTCTTTTTCACTGGCCTGTGCATCCTTTCTGCTGAGTCTGGCAAGGAGAAGACTCTTTCCCCTGCCCCCAGGAGGGGCATGGCCCAGAAAACCCCAGAGGACCAGCAAACCTTGGCTCTAGCATGGGGGGCCCAGCTGTGACCTGGGTGGCTCTGTGACCACAGAACGTACAGGGGCCGGGATTCCCAGGGACTCTCTGCCTGCAGAGGTTATAGGCTGCACATTGATGATAGAGTCCACCCCACAACTCGGTTCTTCATGATAAGCCACCAGAACAATGTTCAGGCAAATCTGAGGGGTTGGGGCATCCTAAGTTTTTTGAGATTTCATTTATGCCCCCAATTCCCTAAAATGGAAACTTGGAATAGAAATTAAGTTCAGCAATTTAAGAAATAAGCAAAGTAGTAGTCATGTATAGATGTGAAAGTTGGGCCATAAAGAAGGCAGAGTGCTATAAAATTGATGCTTTCAAACTCTGGTGTTGGAGAAGACCCTTGAGAGTCCCTAGGACTTCAAGGAAATCAAACCAGTCCTCAAGGAGATCAAACCAGTCCATCCTAAAGGAAATCAACCCTGAATATTCATTGGAAGGACTGATGCTGAAGCTGAAACTCCAATACTTTGGCCACCTGATGTGAAGAGCTGACTTATTGGAAAAGACCCTGATGCTGGAAAGATTGAAGGCAGGAGGAGAAGGGGATGACAGAGGATGAGATGGTTGGAGGGCATCACTGGCTCAATGGACATGAGTTTGAACAAGCTCCGGGATGTTGAAGGACAGGGAAGCCTGGGGTGCTGCAGTCCATGGGGTCACAAAGAGTCGGACACAACTGAGCAACTGAAAAACAACAAACACTTCTGGCATAACTGAAGAAGTTGGCTGAAATTCTTAGCTACTCAAAAAGCAATTCTCACTCTACCACAGTGGCTCTGCTCTTGTGTCCATTTTACAGATTAGCAAACCGAGGGGCAGAGAGGTGATGTGATTTGCCCCGGGCCACAAAGCTGGACTGGGCTGTAGCATCAGGATTTGAACCCAGTTCTATCTGTTCTCAAAGCTCATGCTGTTAACGCAACAAGGGAAAACAGCAGTGGATGGGGGAAGGGAAGAGAAGGAAGTCAGAGGACACAGAGCAGCAGCAGAAGAACCAGGGGGAGAGTGGGGGCTCTCCACTCACCCTCCCTCCTGGGGTGGCTGCCCTGGGTCACAGGAGGATGGCTGCGAAGAGCCGCTGTGTTGGCTCAGAGGCCACCAGGGACGTGGGCACGGCAGCTGGCCCCTGGTCACCTGGCCTGCGGGTGGCGGGTGGTGGGGAAGGCAGATCAGCCCCTCCAGGAGCAGGGGCATCACCCGTGCTCCCCAGGCACTCCCGGTAACCCCTTTCTGAGCGGTCAGGCTGGCCCTCTCCCCACCCTTCCCCCTGGGTTGAGGCCGCCTTCCCAGGCTGCCCCAGACACTGGCTTGACAGCAGCAGCGTTTCCAGATGACCTCTCCTTCTGTCGCCTCTTCCTGCGCTGGGCTGGCCCCTAGGGACCGAGAGGGCTGGGCTCCAGCCGGTGCTGACCGACAGTCCAGGGCTCTCCTTCTCTGGACTGCCATTTGCATGGAGCATTAGTATTCGTGCCCGCAGCTCAGGGCTGTTCCGGATGGCAGATGCTGTGCGCATGAGTGGCGTGCCATAAGGACTTGAAGCGGTTTGCTGGAATCCAGGCCACTGAATAAAAGGACATGGAGGAAGGCTGCAGACCACACCAGGCTCCTTGCCTACTTCCTACTTCCCGTGCTGTCAGACCTGGAATCTGCCGTTTCTACCGTATATGCATGAGATCCCAGCCAACCCCTCCAGCGGTCTGACCGGTATCCGCTGAGCCCCTGCTCCGCTCCACCTGCCCCAGCTTGGTGCCAGAGGTGCAGAGAGAGGTGAAGTGTCTTGCTCCCGGCCCTCAGAAAGCTCACAGTCCTGTGAGGACAGTGGCATATTAGCTGTTTGAAGATGGGCATGAGCCCCAGGTAATCAGCTCAGAGCTCTATAGCAGCTCAGAAAAGGGACATCTAATTCAACCCAAAGAAGAACAGTGGGGTAAGGGAGGGCAGTCAGGCATAGCCTCTCAAAAGCAGAGATGCTGGGTCTTCAAAAATGAGTTGGAATTTGCCAGCCAAACCCCACTGTGAACACGTGGCTGTGCTTTTTAACTGGACCCACAAGAGCCACGTTCCAGCTCACTCTCGTGGTGGTGCCCCATGGGCAGAGCATCCCCGACTCCACCTATGGATTTCCAGAACATATAGCTGGATCGACTTGGGGGAAAGCCGGTCCAGCCACCATGGGTGACGACGTGATAAAACCCATGAGGGATGATTGAAGTGAGCGATGGAGTCATCCCCAAAGAGTCAGAGATGCAGAGGGTTGGCACTGGTAAGTATCTCCAGGGTTGGGGACTTTGTGGTTTCAGAATGCAACCCGATCTAGTATTTTACCATTTACCCAGAACCAGACTCACCCCTGTCTCACCAATGTCTGCTAAGCTGAAGAACTTTTACTCACAATACTCCTGGAAGCAGAGAATTGGGGCGAAAGAAGCTGAGATGAAGGAAACAGCAAGGCCCAGGCCCCACAGAAGGTATGCGCTGGGGGCTCCAGACACAGAGAGGAGTCAGGGACAGGGTCCAGAGGAGGCCAGGGGGCCACGCTGTGCAAGGCCTGTGGTCCTTGGTGCAGGATTTGTTTTATGCTGAGAGCAGTGAAGGGGCATGGGTGACTTTTTTTTTTCACTTTTTATTTTGAAAAGATGATAGACTCACAAGAAGTTGCAAAAATAGTACAGACAAGTCCTGTGTGCCCTTTATCCGGTGTCCCCCAGAGGTAATATCTGTAGCTATACAGTTGACGGGTACGGTTGTCACTATGGATTGACACTGGTGAAATCCACAGACCGTGTTCAGACATCACCAGTTTTACGCGCACTCATTTGTCTGTGTGTGTGTATATGTGCGCACGTGTGCGTGCCTAGTTGTGTGCTATTCTACCACATGTGCGTACTGATGTAACTGCCAGCAAAGTCAAGACGCCCAACGGTGTAATGTTCCACCATTACAGAGGAACCAACTCTCCATGCTCCCCCTTTGCGGTTGCCCACCCGCCTGCATCCTGCCTCCAGGAAAGAATAGCAAGACAGGGAGGATCTGAGCGCTGTCTGCTGGGCCAAGGGCACGACCTATCCCCTTTGATGCCCTAGGAGCCTCTCAGCAGAGCAGGTTCACCATGAATACAGATTGCTTTGAACGTCCCCACTTTGCAGTTGAGGAGCAAGAACAGACAAGTCAAGCAACTTGAGGTCCCGCTGCCTTCTCATGAGGCACTAGCTGCTGCTGCTGCTGCTGCTGCTAAGCCGCTCCAGTCCAGGCTGTCTCTATTTAGATGATCCCAACAGCTTTGTGCAGAGCGTGGTGTGTTGACCATGTGTCCCGGAGCAGAGGCCAGGGAGCTGTGCAAAACCCACTCTCTCACTTCAAGGTCTCATCCCTTAATCTCTTTGTACTTCTCTGTCCCCAGGGGTGAAACAGTCTATCAACTTCAAATAGTCACGGTGAAGAATTGATTACAAAATACTCGCACAGTGCCAAGCATAAGAGAAAAAACATCTTTGTTCCCCAAATGCCAGCAATGACCCAAAAGTACTGAAGAGAAATTGCTGCTCCTCTTCCCCCTCCCACTCCCGTCTCCGTGGGGAAGGTGGGGGTGATCTCAGAGGGTGAGTGGCCCTCCACTCGGTAGCTCAGGCCCTTCTCACAGCTGCCTCAGCTCACGGCCCCACACATGGCACACACTCCAGGGCCTGTCCTCTTGGCTCTGGGGTGAAGGGAACAGGCAGGGCACCCCCAGCTCTCAGTTGTTCTTGGGACCCTATGGCTAAGTTCTCTTCCTGAGACTGGAAGCTCTGGCTTCAGCCTGCCTCCTCCAATGTGGCTTTCGACAGAGATAAAGCCCATACCTTCATCCACATTGAACATCTCTATTTCTCACATGGTCCACAAGAAACGAATGGGATTGATGGTGACCGTTAAACTCAAAAGCCAAGCACTGTTCTGGGCACAGAATCTCTGCCTTAAATAACGCCACAGTTTTGTTTAGAGTGATTTGCTCAGAATTACTGAGAGACGTGTGTGTAGGGGGGAGCTGTTTGGGAGTGGGAAGGGCAGAGGATGAAGGGAGGGTCAAGGAAGATGGAGAGAAAAAGAGAGAAGCTAGGGGTCGGATAGCTCTGGGGTCTTCAAAGGGCACCGAGGGGGATCGGATGGGTCAGCCGCTGCCCTGGGGTCCCCCTGCCTGAGGCCATCAGCTCAAGCCATCACCCCCACCAAGTCTGCCCTGGCCCCGCGTCTGGCAGCCAGCAGACAGTCTCATTCCCTTTCTGCCCACAGGAACGGACTCTTGGTTTCCGGCAGCGTGGCTCCTCCTTCCTCAAGAGGGATTCCTGCCTGCGTCTGGTGGCCACCTTCCATCTTTTGGGGTTAAACACCCAGGTGAGCTATGGGGTCTTGCTCTCCCTCCCCCTCTCTTTAGCGCCAGGACCCCCCTGGCTGCTCAGTCACCACCAGGGGGCCATGGGGTCAGCCTCCGCGCCTGGCTCGCCACCTGCCCTCCAGCCTCCAGGCAGCGGGCACATCCTTCCCCTCCAACAGTAATGAAATCTCCCCTCTGCTAGGTGCCCTGCCGCATTTGGGGGTCAGCATTTTCACTCACTCAGCTCAGCCCTGTGCTCCAGCTTGGTAATTACACCCCACACCTCATCGCAGACAGGCCTGACTCAGCCCACAGGGCTGGCTTCCCTGAGCCATCACCTCCTGGAAGCTTAAACAGGCCTCTCTGGTCCACAGGGACTGTCGGTGTGTGACTTTGTTCCCTTTTCTGGGTCCTCACCTGTCATCCGCTCACATTGTTGCCCCTCCCCCAACACACAGATTCAGGACAACCCACCCAGGCCTCCCTCTGCTCCACCTGGCTGAATCCTGTCCCTCACTCCTGGCTTCACTCATGTCGCATCTCCCCCAGGAAGCCCTCCTGGGTTTCCCCACACCACCCCCCTCTATGTTCAGGCTCTTGCAGTGACTGCTTGCTTCTCAGCCTGAACAGCTAGCACTGGGCGTGGTTCCTTGTTGTTCAGTTACTCAGTCGTGTCTGACTCTTTTGCGGCATCATGGACTGTAGCCCACCAGGCTCCTCTGTCCATGGGATTTCCCAGGCAAGAACAATGGAGGGAGTTGCTATTTCCCACTCCAGGGGATCCTCCTGACCCAGGGATTAAACTCACGTCTCCTGCATGACCAGGTGGATTCTTTACCACTGAACCACCTGAGAAGCCCCTATGGTTTTTTATAGGTACATAAAATGCATTGTGACTAGGTGAACTGGTGGGTGGGTGAATGAGTGTACCCACATACATCTGACTTCTCCCTCTGACTCTTAACCGCCTGTTCTTTGGCTTTGCTTTTTAACTGCTTCACATAGAAAGATGACCCTGAAAGGAAGGGACCTAAGTGTCATTTACTCATTCCCCGGGCACACTCAGTAAAGCCTTGTAGTCTGCACCAGGCATGAGGCGTGAGACTATGGAAGAGCTAATAAAGTATGTCTCCGCCCTTGAGGAGCTCTGTCTAATGCCATGGCCCCTGTCTTGTAGGGACCCTCTTGAAAATAGGATGGAATCTGTGGACCCTCTCTTGAGAAACATACACACACACACACATGAAACGTGAGTCAATTTCAAGACCTCCTGAAATCCCTGGCCACAGTTTAAAAGCCCCTGGCCTGGTGAGAAACACATTAATAGACGATTTTAATGTCTTTTTCTAAGGGCTGTGCCAGGAGGCCTGGCCAGCTCATAACTGAGGGTCAGAAAAGATGAAGTGATTAGCTCACTTGGAGTGGGATGATGTGTCTCAGGGAGACTGGAATCAAGGAAGAGATTTCAGAAGGGCTGGATCTCGAGCGGTGAGTAGAAATTTACCAGACAGGGAAAGGGAGAGGAGAAGGAAGATGAGCAGGAGCGAGCCCACGCGAAATAGTGACTGCTAGGGGCGGGGGGGAGAAGGATTGGGAGTGACTGCTTTTTCCAGTGGTCAGGTATGGAGGCGAGAGTTGGCCTGTGAAGAAGGCTGAGCGCCAAAGAACTGATGCTTTTGAACTGTGGTGTTGGAGAAGACTCTTGAGAGTCCCTTGGACTGCAAGGAGATCCAACCAGTCCATTCTGAAGGAGATCAGCCCTGGGTGTTCTTTGGAAAGAATGATGCTAAAGCTGAAAGTCCAGCACTTTGGCCATCTCATGCGAAGAGTTGACTCATTGGAAAAGACTCTGATGCTGGGAGGGATTGGGGGCAGGAGGAGAAGGGGATGACCGAGGATGAGATGGCTGGATGGCATCACTGACTCGATGGATGTGAGTGAGTGAACTCCGGGAGTTGGTGATAGACAGGGAGGCCTGGCGTGCTGCGATTCACGGGGTCGCAAAGAGTCTGGACATGACTGAGTGACGGAACTGCTAAAGCACTGGGGTTTCTTTCCCGGGTGATGAAAATGCTCTGTGATTAGATAGTGTTGAGGGCTGTGCAGTTTCGTGACTATGCTAAAACTCTGAATTAATTTTATGGCATGTGAATTGTGATTCTTAGTTCTATGTGCCAATCTGGCAAAGCCATGGTGCCCAGTTGTTTGGTCAGACACTAATCTAGATGTTGCTGTGAAGGCATTTTTTAGATAAGATTAGCATTTAAAGTAATAAACTCTGAGTAAAACAGATTACCTCCTGTAGTGTGGGTGGGCCTCATCCAATCAGTTGAACATCCTAAGAGAAAAAGGCTGAAGTCCCTTGGGGAAAAGGGTTTCTGCCTCCAGACTGTCAAGCTGCAACATCCATGCTTCCTCAGGTCTCCAGCCTGTCAACTTACCCTGCAGATAGATTCCAGACTTACCAGCTTCCACAGACATGTCAATCTCTCTTTCTCTCTCTCTCTCTCAGTATAAACATAGCCTATTGGCTCCATTTCTTTGGAGACCTCTGATTAATACCTTAATTACATCTCAAGTCTAAAATTTTATTAGTAGAGGACTGATTAAATAAATAATGGTAAAACCATAAAACACAAGTACACAAGCATGAGCCAGGATGGAACCCTCAGGGTGTATGTAATAAGGTGGCTCAGCATGACAGGCAGAGACAGGAGGGAGCTGGTTGGGGCAGGCAGGAGCAGGCACAGCCATGCAAAGCCTTGATTATCATGCCAGGCTTCTAGTGCCTGCAGGACAGTGAGCTATTAGTTAGGGTTATTTTTGGTTGCAAGCAACAGAAACTGATGCTAATTAACTTCAACAGAAGAAAGAAGCCATGAGTAGACTATGGAGATGCTCACATCCAGAAAAGACTTAATCAAATCCAGAACCTACCAGGAACCAGGGCCATTCCAGGAGAAAGGCACCAGGAATTCATGGATAGGGTTTCTTTAGGATAAATCAATCACCACTACTTTTGGTTCTAGGATACTGTGGTCAGTCTTAGAAAAGAGAATCTGATTGGCCACATTTTAGTCCCTGTGCCCAACTCTTAAATGGCGAGGGCAAGGCAGGACCCCATGTACAACTTTTCTGCCAGTTGGGTATTATCTGGGAAGCCGTCAGTGTGTTACTGCTGGGGAAATGAGGACGGGGGCTGGCAGACAGATCCGCAGGAATGCATGGTGCAGACGACACTGGGATCCTGGCGCAGCCAATGGACGCGAGCAGGGGCTTGGTGTTCACTGAACCGTATTGTGGAGTCTTCATTCCAACCACGACAGTGTCCCTGTACTGGGCTGTGTCAGGACCACAGACACCCTGTTGTCAGGGAACAGACTATTTAGTGGGAGGACTGGAGATGCTTCGGGCTTCTAGCTGTGTGCCGTTTGATCAAGTCACTTAGCCTCTCTGAAACTCAGCATCCTCATCTGTCTAGGGCAGGCCATTGTGTGCACCTCCTTGGCTTCCTAGGAGATTAAACGTGGAGACACGTGCAACAGAACCTGATTCAGGGTCTGACAGGTTCCAAGGGCTCTGTTCTCCTTCGGGGACCATCTCCAGTCTTGACAATGATGCTAAGTCAAGCAGAATGGCATAGGGGCCTTGTCAAGTCAATTTCCAATTAAACGGAGACTAGTCATGATCTAGGCTGGGCCTGGGGCCAAGGATGTGGGTCTTGGTACAGGAATCAGGTCTTTTATCTTTGGGCGCCCTGATTTCTCTTGTCATGTGCCCTACCCCGCCTGAAGGCTGTCTGCCTCCATCTGAGTCTGTGTCTTCAGCAGCCCCCTCTCCCTTGCCTCTGAGAGGTGGAGGGTGGGGCCCATGGAGACTCAGACCTGCCCAGCTCCTTTGCAGATTCCTGGAGGTGGCTTCCAAAACAGTCCCTCCAAATTCGCATGACTCTGAAGGTGGGGTGTCAGTGGGGGCTGCTGTTGCCCCCTAGGGCTCAGCTCTGGGCCATCAGACACCCTCTTTGTCCAGGGCTGGGCTCTGTGTGTTTGAGTTTGGAATATGGAGGAAGAGTGTGTCAAGGAGGGACAATGCCACCGCTGGAAGGAAGTTGGGTTCCTTTACTAGACCCAAGACAAAGGCCCCACCCAGGCCAGGATTTCTGTGAAGGTGTGAAGAATCAACTCTAACTCCCACTGGCTATGGCTGGAGAGGAAGGGTAAATGGGAAAGAAGCAGGAAAGAGGGAGAGAGCCAGAAAGCTGGGCAGAAAACGGGATTGAGAGAAAGGGAGGGGATCAGAAGGTGAAGAGATCAAGGAGCCAGACAGAGCAAGGAGCCCAGCTGAGTGATACCAGCGAGGGAGAGGAAGAGAGGAGGGGAGGAGCACAGAGAGGGAGAAGGAGGAGGGAGAGCAACGGGAGAGGAGGGGAGGAGCACAGAGAGGGAAAGGAGGAGGGAGAGGAAGAGAGGAGGGGAGGAGCACAGAGAGGGAAAGGAGGAGGGAGAGCAACAGGAGAGGAGGGGAGGAGCACAGAGAGGGAAAGGAGGAGGGAGAGGAAGAGAGGAGGGGAGGAGCACAGAGAGGGAAAGGAGGAGGGAGAGCAACGGGAGAGGAGGGGAGGAGCAGAGAGGGAGGAGGAGGAGGGAGAGCAACGGGAGAGGAGGGGAGGAGCACAGAGAGGGAAAGGAGGAGGGACAGGAAGAGAGGAGGGGAGGAGCACAGAGAGGGAAAGGAGGAGGGAGAGCAACGGGAGAGGAGGGGAGGAGCGCAGAGAGGGAGAAGGAGGGGGGAGAGCAACGGGCAGACAGAGCTGGGAGCCGGGATGAAGAGAGCAGAGAAGCGGGCGAGCAGGGAAGAGGGCGAGTGAGCCGGAGGGAGGGGGCCAGGGCGAGGGGGTACCCTGCCTCCGTAACCTCCCTCCCTAACCTCCCTCCCGTTCTTGCCAGCCTCCTGCAAACACTCACGGTGGAGGCGGCCCGCCAAGGCTCGGGGAGGGGCAGCGTGCCCGCCTCGCTTGTTTTCGCTCTCTGATAAATGACAAGCTCTAAATGGTCTATTAGAGCAGAGTGAGTTCCACAAGTGCCTCCGCCCACCACCCCCCCTGGGGAAACGCACTATATTTATAAGGTGACTCATGTGGCTGCCACACCCCCTGGGGATCCAAGGCCGAACGCTCGGCATGACTTCACCTTCAGAACACCGCGGGGGCCGTGGGCACAGGCCTAAGGAGCTCTTCGTGGAAGGAGACATTCGGGTGAGTGAGTTTGTCGGGCCTGTCGGGGGTGCCCCTCCCAGTGGCCGCAGGGCAGTGGGGGGAGGCAGCTTAGCGCCGACTGGTCTGTGGCCGTGGCCGGCTTGGAGTCAGCGCTTCCCTGTTGCCTCTTCCAGGATCCTTTTCCCCGACGCCCAGAAACTTGTCTAAGAGCTTTTGTTTCTCTTGCAAGCAAAGTGATGAGGTGGAAAATGGTTGCCCTTCCTTCGGGTCGTAACTCAACCCCTATTGCAAGCTGTCTTAGTGCCACCAACCTCTACTTCACTGCATTCCCAGAGTCAGAGTATTTCATTTATTGGTGAGGTGTTCTCTTTATCGGTAACATCTCTCATGTCCAATAGACTGAAGGATGGTGAAGGATGGTTGTATTTTTAGCATCACGGTACCTTCTTAACAAGCATTTACAGAATGGTGGTGGTGGTTTAGTCACTAAGTTGTGTCCGACACTTGCAACCCTGTGTACTGGAGCCCACCATGCTCCTCTGTCCATGGGATTCTCCAGGCAAGAATACTGGAATGGGTTGCCGTTTCCTTATCCAGGAGATCTTCCCCACCCAGGAACTGAACCCAGGTCTCCTACATTGCAGGCAGACTCTTTACCCACTGAGCTACCAGGGAAGCCTAACTAACACTCTGTGAACCAAATTGTGACTTTTTGGTGTCTAGTGATGCTGAAGCTATTATTGTAACAGTCATTTTGCAAATAAGGAAAGTGAAGCTCAGAGACATTTAGGAACTGATCTGAGGGACCAAACTAGAAAGAGAAGGTTGGTGCTTTAACTCAAGTCTGTCTGATTCCAGAGTCATTCTAACCATCACCCTGGAAACTTACAGCCCCACACAAATCATCATTGACAGACACTTGCCCGAGTTATACAGTGATTTGCACTCTCCCCTTGCACGCTAACTCCATAAAACAAGCTTGATGTTTCTAAATAGAGAGAAGCAAGAAGGACTGGCAGATAAAAGACGTAAAAGGGAGTGTGGCAGATAAAAGACATGATCTTAAATGAGGAGGCAGGTTCAGTCGGTTTTGAGGGGGCTCAGAAGCTGACCTTAGGTAGATCTGAGCAATATTCCAGTGATGGTCACAAGAGAGCCCAATGGTTGCATTTCCTGCTGGGTGGGGATTTTGGCTTTCATCCTTTTAGTCTGAAGGTCCCCTGGCATGGGTCACCCTAGATTATTCCCATCACAACCCAGGTAGCTCCAACCCCACTGTCACCTTAATTTCAGGGCCTGGATAGGTGTACCCGATAAACAACCATCTCAAAAGCCTAGAGATAAGATCTCTTAGCTCAAACCGTCCAGATTTTCAGGCAGAAGGGCCACTTTTGACCCCATTCATGCTTGGAAAGACTAGAGTAGATACAAGTGAAAAAAGGCTATTTCTCCCATATGATAGTTTAAATTTAGAATTTAGGCTTAGGACTTCTAGGAGACACAAGGAATCTAGTTATGAACTATTTGAAATACCATTAGACTACAGGTAAAATCTCTCAGGACAAAGGAGCTGGGGACAGCAGTAGCAAAATGCTTCTCCTGACAAGTACTCTGCCTGTATGGCTGTGAATGTCGCCAGGGCCGTACTGGTGGAGAAAGTAGCTGGTGGAAAAGAGCTTCGGAAGGAATAATGTTAGAGTTAAATCTCTCCCTCTCTCTCTCCCTCTCTCTGACAGACTTGGCCTTGTACATTCTTCACTCTCATAGCATACTAGATCAAATCTTTCATAATTCTGCCAGAATTCTTTGGGCTTTTAAGACATCAATGCTCAAGCACCAGCAAAAACAAATTCCATCAGAATCTCTGGGGGCTATGGCTTTTGACAGGGGTGTGATGCCTCAAAATATCAGCGTCTCATATACCTGCTTCTGGGCCCTGCCATCCATCAACCATGAGTCCTGGAGAAATTACTTTAGTTACCTGATGCTTGGTTTCTTCAAAGGTAAAGTAAAACAAATAATTGTATAGATTTCCTGTGACACTTATGAGGATAGACTGGCTGGAGACACAGGTTCAGTCCCTGGGATGGGAAGATCCCCTGGAGAAGGCAATGACAACCCACTCCCGTATCCTTGCCTGGACAGTTCTATGGACAGAGAAGTCTAGTGGGCTACAGTCCAACGGGTCACACAAAGGGTCAGACACGACTAAGCAACTGAGCCCGCATGCATGCATGATATAATAGCTGGAAAGAACCTTACATAGTGCGTGACATGCAATAGGGATTTAAAAGTCGGCCATTGGGACCTCCCTGGTGGTCCAGGGGCTGAGACTCTGAGTTCCCAAAGCAGGGAGCCCAGGTTCAATCCCTGACTGGGGAACTAGGTCCCACATGTGGCAACTAAGAGTTTACACATTGCAGCTAAAAATCCCACATGTTGCAATGAAGAGCTAAGATTCCCCAGGCTGCAGCTAAGACTTGGCACAGCCAGATAAATAAATTAATTTTTAAAAAGACTTTAAAGTAATTTGGTCATTTCTATAATTATTGTTGCTATTTCTACTGGTAAGTATTGAATAATCCCTGGCAAAAAGTCTACCCCTCCTTAAACTTGTGAAAAAAAAAGTGAACTTGACCTGAAATATCTGGGTTTACATTGGGTGGGGCACCACCATAGGAGGATGGATGGTGTTACATGAAGTGTCTTGTGCTAAGTGGCAGATCCTTCTCAGAGTGGATTCCAAACAGTGCTTCCTGCTAACAACTCCTTTAAAGGTATTAATACCTCCTATATTCTCAACTGGCCTACTACACTGCTATCAGAGAGAATGCCAATACATCACACTTGGTGGAAGATATGGATTGCAAAGCATCCCATAACCACAACCAACATTCTGCTAACCAAGTTGGAGGGGAGCTAAATGCTCTAGCAGATGATAAAGGATCAGGATTCCAGAAGTCACTTCACTATACACAGGAACAAAGAATAAGATTTAGAAATACAGGCTCAGAAGCAAGAAATGTCAGTCGCAGTTCAGATATGATCATGTGGACTGCTCAGAAAACAACCCATCACACACGAGGCCTTTCTTTCCACGAGAAAATAAGCTACAAATTGGTATCATTGTAGAAGGTGGGTGGGGTTATTCTCAACATCTCTCTGTGTTGTGGTAATAAATCTGAAATGAATAAGCTTCTTTAAAAGTGATTAGATATAGATTTTTCACTAAGGTACATTTGGTCTGACTTCTACATTCTTCAATGAACTGGCTACAGATGAATGAGAAATACAAAGTGTTTTTTAATATATTTACTTAATAAATGTAAAACAAAACAAAGATGAAGTGAAGTTTACAGCTTGGATGAGAGGTTAAGCTGTTGTGTAAGTGTGTCATTGAGAAAATATGTTTGAAATTTTGTATCAGAAAAACACAATTAAGCAAAGATAAAATTAAATTGGAATCTTTCTTTAAAGTCCGGTGCTTAAAACCGTCTTTCCATGAAGGACGTGCAGGTTTGGTCCCCAGTTGGAGAGCTAAGTTCCCATAGGCCTTGTGGCCAAAGAGCTAAAACAGAAAATAGCAGATATGTTGTAAGAAATTCCGTAAAAACTTTAAAAATGCTCCACGCCAAAGAGAAAAAGAAAGGAAAGAAGAAGTTAAATTGGAAGCCCTGCTGTGAACTTGACTTTAAACATTTCCCTACCTCTGTCACCAACAGTGACCAGAGCAGCAGCACCAGCTCTCACGTGGCCCCCAATGCCCAGCTGCTGTCTGCAGACTCTTCTCCACTGAAGGAAACCCTGGCTCTTTGGAGGGAGGCCTTAGGCAGGCAGGGAGGAGACAGCAAGAGTGCCCTCCCCAGTATCACAGGGCAGTTCTGAAGGAACCCAGGAGCTGGGTGAGAGAGGCTCCCAGCTGTCCAGCTCTGACACTTTGAGTATGAGATGAGACTGATAACTGTCACAAATGGAAACGTGCGGGATCTGTGACGGGCCATAAGTGCCTAATGAAGCTCCAAAGGGAAAGGCTGACCTAAATTGCACAGAAAGGGTGAGCATGATAGTCTCATTTTACATTATTTTTAATAGCTGCCTTGGATTATATATGAATGATACTATTTCCTCTATTAAGTATATCCTGGCACTTCTCTCTTTCCTTGTAAGGAAGAAAGAGTGGATCTTGAATACCTTTAATAGTCTTAGTGAAAAAAAAAATAGAAATTAGTAGTCGTGCCCAATAAAAAGAGGAACCCAATAACCTGTAGGAGATGCTGAATTGGGTGAATGTCTTTATGAAGAAACCAAACTGCTCATATTCATCCCTGGTTTCCTAAGAAATAAGACATTTTAGGAAAACCCTCTGGGTTCAGAAAAGATCTATGAGAAATGGGCTTTTATATTCTTAAGTACAGTAATCTTAGAAGACTCTGTTGAGGTCCCAAATAAGAATCAGTAACCTCAAAACTGCTGGCCTGAGATGATGCTCTTTTTCTTTTGGTTCTGGAGGAAATCTGTAATCCTAGAAGAAACTGGATTTTTTAAAAACCTAGTCCTAGGAATCTATCATATTAATTCTGAGAAAGTAACTCTGGAAAGTATAAAACTAATGAAAAATATGATATGTGGTCTGTATACTTTTGTAATTAGTTTCAGGGTAAGTGTAAGCATGTATTTTTCAATCACTGTGATGTTTTCTCTGCATCTTAGCTGACTTTTTAGGTGTTTGAAGCTTTTAGGAGAGTCTGAACATTAAACTTACAGTTTTAATTAAAACTTTTGGAGAGTGTGGTTAAATAATTTTGTAACCGATGTTTATAAGTAAGAGAAATTGTAATTGGTTTAATTTTTAATAAGTTTTGATTTACCAATTATGTAAATAGTGTTTGACCATCAAGAGAAAAACTATTTAGTAGGTTCACAGGGTTGAATGTTAAACAAAGAACAAGGAGGTGTGTGTGTTCCTGCTGGTAACAAATGTCCCACAGGCATGAAAGGAGCCGAAAAACAAGATGCTACCCTTATGTAAGCATACTAAGAACAGGAGAGACTGACAGTTATTTTTGCCTTGGAGTATGCGGTACTCTGGGCTTCCGTGGTAGCTCAGCTGTTAAAGAATCTGCTTGCAACGCAGGAGACCCCAGTTCAATTCTTGGGCTGGGAAGATCCCCTGGAGAAGGGACAGGCTACTCACTCCAGTATTCTTGGGCTTTCCTGGTGGCTCAGATGGTAAAGAATCCACCTGCAATGTGGGAGACCTGGGTTTGATCCCTGGGTTGGGAAGATCCCCTGGAGGAGGGCATGGCAGCCCACTTCAGTATTCTTGCCTGGAGAATCCCCACGGACAGCGAAGCCCGGCGGGCTGCAGTCCATGGGGTCCCAAAGAGTCGGGCGTGACTGAGTGACTAACCACAGCACAGCACATGCTGTGCTATGCGTGCATTTTCATACGGGGACTTTTAGAAATGGAGAAATCTTCAAGTCCGACAAGAATTGATCCAATGGAGCTTTTCCAAGTCTTACGTGGAAGATGAAAGAGGTCTCTGAGGCAAGGGTCCTGTCTCACCCAACTGCCTCCAGTGCTCTCTGCCAGTGCCCCACTCTCAAAACCTGAAATTCACTTCTTTTTTTTCCCAGCACTGTGCTATTACTGGCTTCCCCGGTGGCTCAGGAGACGTGGGTTTGATTCCTGGGTTGGGAAGATCCTCTGGAGAAGGAAATGGCAAGTATGCCAATAGTCTTGCCTGGGAAATCCCGTGGACAGAGGATCCTGGTAGGCTACAGCCCATTGGGTTGTGAAGAGCCCAACATGATTTAGCAGCTGAACAACAGCAACAACTGTTATTATTATTATTGTTAATTTTAACCCAAAGGAGCAGTATTTTATCTTATAGGAAGCAATAGGCCATTTCTTTCTCAGTGCCTCCAGCTAGTAACCTCTTCAAAATGCCTGCAGGCAACAAGCCCCCAGTTCTCTTAGCAACCAGAAGTCCCCCCGGAAGTCCTGCCTCCTGTATGACAACACCACACATTTTTGGAATCCTCTGATTTGATGCCTCCTTGACAGGTTACTTGCAATCTCCATTTCAAAATCCAAAGAAAAGAGGATTAAACATTCGAGGGCAAATGCCCTGAAAAATCTGCCTACTCCTTGCTTTCATTTCTTTTTCATTAATTGCCTCAAAAGTCGTGCGTGGAACTCCGATCCATATTACCATTTCATCTGTAGAAAGTGTTCAGTTTTCAGTGTCATTTTATTCACCTTGAAAGTCCCACTGAATGGTTATCTTGAAAGCGAACACCTTGCAAGAACCTCTTCTTTTTCACTTTAGAGCTCACAGGGTGTTCTTTTTAAAAGGAACCCAAGACGCCAAAATTCTCACATAGAAACTTAGACATGCAGCTGACTGTTCTGACGATAGAAGACTGGGCTCGATGGCGAGATGGTTCCCCTGGGAAACTGAGCATGAAGATTGAACTTGGAGCTGCAAGATCTTGCAGTAAACCCTGAGACAGGGGCTGGAATGGGAGTTTCTGGAGTCATTGTGAGTGCCCAGGAGGTAAGACACCCTCAGAGAATGTACAGGGGAGCATCCCAGAGGCTGGAGGGACCCACACCAGCCTCTCACTGGGACCTCACTGGGACCGTCATCAGCAGCAGGGGCTCTCATGGGACTTGATGCCCAGGAAAGTTTCTCCTTCCCCCATGAGTGGGGCTGATTTCCTTGTCCACTGAAGGAATCAGATTAAAGGATCTCATATCCTCTGTCTGTATCTGTGATATCTCTCTGGCCGTCACACTGCCAAACTTTGTGACAATTATCTAAAAACTAAGAAAAACTTATAGAAAGTATCGAACAAGTGTGACTACCATAAAGTATATTTGAATAAGACCCCGAGCATAACCTGGCCCATCAGACCTTGATGTAGGCGTCTTGGATTCAACCTGCTACTCCAAGCTTCCTGGAGGCATGAAGATCCAAGATCCGCCTCAGTGACCCTTCTCTTCTGAAGCTCTCTCTGGCACCTCCTCACCACAAGCTGACATTTTCTCGTCCTCCATGGATGCATGTCTATTGGAGTTTCGGAGATAACTCTTGTAAAAATTAATAAACAGAAATTTCAGTTAATTAATTGAGATACCAGAAGCTCTCATGCCCTGTGGTGTTAGCTGGCTCTAACGAGAGAAAGAAAGGCTCCTCTTTTTTGGCAGGGATTCAGCCAATGAAAAGCAATAGACTTTCGATTTTTATAACCCTCCCAACTTCCCTTTCCCCTTCCATAAAAGTACTCTCCTTCTCTTGACAGGTGGGAACTTGCCCTTGGCTCAGCATGGTTCCAGACCCCAGATTGCAGTTCTCTGCTGATCCTGAATAAACCCATCTTTGCTGGAGAACTGTCTGACAGTCTATTTGTTTTAGGTCAGCACTCTATTGCAAATATTAATTCACAGTTCTCTGAAGATGTGAGCTCTGAGGGTGGAGTCTGTGTTGGATTCATCACTATCTCCCCAGGGCCTGCAGGGGGCTGCGCATGACAGCGCTGAAAGCAGATCTGTTCAGTGAACGAACGGAGACTAATAGCCACTGATGGTGCTAAACCAGGCTACTAGGTAAACAGTTAAGAGCCAGTCCATGAGACAAAGAGTTTTCAAAGGTGGTTATACCTTAGACCTATGAGAAGAAATGTTTGCTTTCTGGTAGGCATGAAATCCCTGAGTGTATTTACAAGGCCCTAGTAACATACAGAAAATACCTTCATCTCTGAACCCAAGGGAATGCCATTTATGATAAAATACTTTGCAATTCAAAACTGTCTCTGAGCTTCATAATTTATGTCAAGCATTACTGCTAGGACGTGACGAGAATATTTTCGTTTTTCCTGAATCTGAGGAACTTGAGACTCTTTGTTGTATAGTAGGGAGGGATGTGTTAATTTGTGGGATAACAATGGTTTTCCCTGAGAATAGATTTCTGAAGGCAGAAGTCAGCAGAAACAGGTTGTTTTATTTACCAAAATTGCCTCTGCAGGCAAAATTTCAGGCTGGGAACCATTTCAATGAGTCACACCACTATCCCAAAACAATAACTTAGAAGCCATGGATGAAAGGTCAAATTACAACATGTCTATTTCTTAAAGCTAAGCGAGAATCTTTTCTATTCATTGGTTATCAACAGTATGCCTTTAACTAGCCATGAAACCGGGGTTAAAAACCCAGATTGAAACAAAAAAGCAGCTGCCTATAATGGATGACACTAAGACAACTAAATCAGAGCTTAGAGAAACAGAATCTGTTCATTCTCACGGGGCCTGGGAGGGTGGACCTAGTGTGATACTTCTTCATCTGTTAATGTAATTAATCAGAAATATGATCATCCAAAAACTTGGAACTGCAAATTAAAAGCAAGCTTAAACCAAAACCAGCCCGATAATCATGACATCATCCCCTTGACCCCAGAAAGCATGGGCCCCATGCAACCCCTAAACTTATCATTGAAGTTGAGGGCTATTGAACCATTCAGGTTTTGATCCTGAGCTGAGAGGAGAGTCAGCTTTCCTGGGGGGTGAATTCCTAAATGAATTTGGATCCCTTAGCAAGGGAGCAGCGGGAAAGGGAGGGAGGAAGAGGAAGCAGGGTAAATTATCAAGTGTGCGCACACGCCGGCATTTTTTCAGGGCCCTTGAAACTCTGTGGATAAGAACTTTTGCAAAGGGGCCCTTGCGCCAGTTGTGTGAGGAGAAGTATCCGGAACAGAAAGATATTTTGAGACTTCTTGGAACTTTGCGACTTTCTCCTTTTGTTTTGTTATTTTTATCTCCCCTATTTCCTTGTCTTACCAGCCATGAGGACTCTTAACTTAGAAAGACCTAAGAAAAGCTGCCAGCTTGTTCCTGGGACAGCATGTGGGAGGCCGCCTCTCTGGGTCTCAGATGGGAGTCTGGGAAGATCACCCCGACAGAGACTCTCCTCTTCCCAGACAGAAGGAAGCAGACCAGCATGTACAGAAAGCACTTAGGCCGGTGGCTGGCACCCAGCAGGTGGTCAGTGTGAGTCTGGGGTGAATGTCTGGAAATGGATTTGATACAGAGAGAAGCAGAGCGGTGGAGGAAAAAGGCTTTGAGGTGGTCAGAGCTGGCTCATCTCCCAGTACTGCTGTTAACTGGCTGTGTGGCTTTGTGCTCTCTGAGCCCGTCTCTTCATCAGCAAAATAGAAATGCTAACACTGAGCCCAGCGGAGTCTTGTGAGAATCAGACATGATGCATGTAAAGCATGAAGCAAGATGGGGCACTTAGTAAGTGTTCCATGAATGGAAGCTGACTTCCCTCCTTCTGGTCCCATGCACTATAATTATATTTTAAAGTTAATATGCCTTATCCTAGCCTTGTGTCTTGTGAGTCCCTTGGACTGCAAGATCAAACCAGTCAATCCTAAAGGAAATCAACTCCGAATATTTATTGGAAGGACTGATGCCGAAGCTGAAGTTCCAATATTTGGCCACCTGATGCAAAGAGCCAGCTCGTTGGAAAAGACCCTGATGCTGGGAAAGATTGAAGGCAGGAGAAGCAGGGGCTGACAGAGGATAAGATGGTTGCATGGCATCACTGACTCAATGGACATGAGTTTGGGTAACCTCTGGGAAATAGTGAAGGACAGGGAAGCCTGGCGTGTTGCAGTCCCTGGGGGTCACAAAGAGTCAGACATGACTGAGAGACTCAACAGCAACAAGCCCTGTGTCAGCCAAACCAGCATGACTCTATCTCGTTGCTTACCCCCTGATATGGGGCGGGAGGCAGCGAATCAACAAAGGTGCCAGACCGTGTGGCCGTCATGGGCTTTGTGGATGAGGGACAAGAGTGCAGCCCATCTCACTTGAGAGCACCACAGACGTGCCCTCATCCGCCACACCGTTGCCAGGGACCTCGGTGCTCAGCTGAATCTCCGTGTTTCCCTCGACTTCTGGGTGAGGTCACTGCTTATTCAAAGTACCTGGTCTCTCCCTGTTTTCCCCAGGACGCTGACCTTATCTATAGGAAGCTGAACTCTGTAGAGTCAGCCAGAACTTAAATATGGCTCCACCGCTAACTAACTTAGTAACTCTGGGCGCGGTGCTTTTGCTTCCTTATTTCTGTTTTCTCATCTGTAAAATAGGGATACTACTAGTATCAGCTGTATAATGCTAGGAGCATCTGTTGTGAAAAGTCAGTGAACTTGTACCCATAAGGGCTTTGGAATATACAAAGCACTGAATAGATGTCAGTTGTCACTATGACTATGGGGACCTACAATTTCACCCCGTTCCTTACCCGAGTTGGCTGACTCACAGGCCAGTGGGGTAGACGGCTCCATGGCCTGTTTCCCCGCTGTGTTCTGTCCCCATCAGCCTGCTGGGGGCCTCCCCTTCTATGAGCTCGCCTCTCCCTCTCACAGTGACTCTTTCAGGTCTGGGCTGAAACCATTCCCATTTTGCAGGTGAGAAGACTGAGGCCCAGAGGGACTGTATGCCTTCCTGGAGATCTGCCTGGCAGTCTGAAGCAGAGGCAGGGCTTCGTCTAGGTCTTCCTGACCCGACGTTTGCGGCTCGTTCAGCCCCGCCCCCGGATGTGAAGGGTCAAGGCCGAGCGGGTGGAGAGAGGGTCAGGAACCCACGCCCACACCCCAGCTCCCCTGGGGGCCTGGACAGGCGCTGATACTTCCCGCCGCACAGCCTCCTCTCCTCCCACCTGGCTGCCAGGAGGCCTCCAACAAAGAGTGAAAAATGAGCCACTAAATGTATTATGACTTGTGAGGCTGTCTTAATAATTAAGTTTTATTAAAGCGAACACCAAGAAATTTCCTGACATGGCCTGCCTGGCGGAGCTCATCAAAAGGTGATAAACGAGTGGGTTCTGGGGAAGCGGTATCTGGCCGGGAAGCAAGGGTGCAGAGAAGCCGCGGGTGGAGGAGCGGGAGGAGGCCGGAGCGCCCCCGCCCGGCGGCGCAGGGCCAGGCCGCCCGCCTTCCCGCTCCGGCCTCCGGCCAGGCCCTGGGGGCGGCGGGCTGGTGTGCCGAGAGGCGCCTGTCAGGACAGACTTCAGAGCCCAGCCGGGCCGCTGCTAACGGGGTAGCTTACCTCTCTGAGCCTCTCCCCGTCCCTCATGCACCTATAAAAGAGGGGTATGAGTACATACGCTAGCAGGTGTGAAACTGCGGGGAAGCGCAGGGAGCTCAGCTTGGCGCTCAGTGATGACCCTGGGGGTGGCTGGGAGGGAGACGCAAGAGGGAGGGGATGCACGTGCTCATAAAGCTGGCTCGCGTTCTTATGCACCAAAACAAGCACACTCGGAAAGCAATGCGTTGGTTTGCGTCCATGAACCAACCCAGACATTTTCCTCTTCCTCTCCGCCTCCTCCTTCCCTTGCTTCCTTCTCTGTATTAGTTCCTTGGAAGTAGCAGGGCTTCTTCAAGCTTTTATTTGTCAAAGAAATTTCTCCATCTAGGGACGCTGGGGGACGTGAACATTAGGCTCCATAGCATTGCTATTCAATAGCTACTTTTTGAGCACCTGCTGTGTACCTAGCACTATGCTAGGTTCTGGGGACAATGAAATAACAAGGAATACGTAGCTTTGACCTTGAAGGGCTTTACAGTTCCCTGGAGAGACAGGGTGATCAAACCACCACACTAATACGTGTATAGTTAGAAATGGAACTACTGCTCCGAATTTTGCCTGGACTTGAAGGGTCAGGAAGGTTTTCTGAATTGGAATCTGAGAAATGATAGGAATTTTCTATTCAACAGGTATGAAAGCACAGTGAGAGAATATTCTAGAACACGTGCAAGGTCCCAAGAGGGAGAGAGATGGCCTATGCCTGCCATTGAAAGAATACCACTGTCTGGGGCATGAGGAATAGGAGAAAGCAGCAGGAGAATCAGGCAGGGCTCATTATGAATTTCAGGAAAGTCACATGATGAATTTTGGATTTTTTTACCTTAAAGTTCACATTTAACCACTGAAGGGTCTCAGAAGGGATGGACAGAGTGATGAGCCTTGAGTTTTGTGAACTGTGTTTTGGAGGACAAGCCGTGGGGTTTGCAGGACAGGTGTGGGAGACCAGTGAGATGGCCCTTGCAGCAGTCCAGACAAGAGTGGCAGCTGTGACTGAGGTGGTTCGAATGGAGATGGAGACAAGTAGGAAAGGTTAAGAGATATTCATGAGTCAGAAATGAACAGGACATAGTGACAGATGAGATGTGGGTCAGAAGAAGGAAGGCAGTGTCAACCCTGGCTTGCGCAGCACAGTGACTAGAGGGGTTACTCTCTGGGGGGCACCAAGAGGAAATGCAGTCATAGAGGACACGGCCTGAGTTCAAGCTGGCATACGCATGTGAGATGGGAAAATGCATTTCAGAAAATGCTAAAAATAAGGGGAAATTAAGATCGTAGAGCATCAGTTGTAGAAGTGGGACAGGAAGGATGAGGGAGATGGGGAGGGATGGGAGACATCGAGGTCAGATGCAGTGATGGGTTTCCTGAAGTGATGAAAGTTAGCAGTATCATCTTCAGACACAACTCAGTGAGTGCTGCTGCGTCAGCATTCAGATGGCGATATATTTTAAAGTTACATAGTTTTTCCTGTATAGACGTAATTCATGCTCATACTTAAAACTTACTTAAAAGAATAGTTCAGAAAGGTGTAAAGTGCAAGATGAAAGTCACTGGGACCAAGAGAGATCATCCAAAATGGGCTAGTATGGGCTTTACCTTTCAGAATTAAAAAACGGGGAGTCAGGTTCTCTAGGAAAATGTGTGTGACTTCACTGATTTACAATGCTGTGTTAATTTCTGCTGTACAGCAAAGTGATCATATATATATACATATGTTACATATATACACCAGCTACATACATAGGCACATTCTCTCTCTCTCTCAGGGTGTTTACTTGTTTATTTGGCTGACCTGGTCTTTGCTGCCGCACGTGGGCTTTCTCTAGTTGCCGAGCGCGGGGGCTGCTCTCCAGCTGCGGCGCACAGGCTTCTCACCGCAGCTGCCCCTCTCACGGTGGCGCACAGGCTCTCGGGTGTCCAGGCTTCCCTAGCTGCTGCATCCGGGCTCACCCGTTGCTGCTCCTGGGCTCCAGCTCTCAGGCTCAGCAGCTGTGTCACCTGGGCTTAGTTGCTCCGAGGCATTTGAGATCTTTCCCACAGGGATCCAGCCCTTGTCCCCTGCATTGCAAGGGAGATTCTTAACCGCTATACCACCAGGGAAGCCCCTACATTCTCTTTTCTATATTATTTTCCATATGATTTATCGCAGATTATTGAAAATAGTTTTCTGTGCTATCCAGTAGGATCTTGTTGTCTAACCATTCTCTATATACTAGTTTTCATCTACTAACCCTAAACTCCCAATCCGTCCCCCACACCCCCCACCCCCAGCAAACACAAGTCTGTTCTCTACGTCCGTGAGTCTGTCTCTGGATCACAGATAGCTCATATGTGTCATATTTTATTTTTTCCCTCTTTCAAATTATGAAAGTATGATAAAACATTTACCGCAGACTTGGAAAATACGAAACAAAGTCACATATAGTTCTACTATATATTATAATTATCATTTGTGCCATATTTTAGATTCCACATATCAGTGATATCATATGTATATGCCTTGCTGTTCACTTAGTTTAATAATGTCTAGGTCCATCAGTCACCAAAAACTAACCAATCTAATCACATGGACCACAGCCTTGTCTAACTCAATGAAACTATGAGCCATGCCATGTAGGGCCACCCAAGACAGATGGGTCATGGTGGAGAGTTCTGACAAAAAGTGGTCCACTGGAGAAAGGAATGGCAAACCACTTCAGTATTCTTGCCTTGAGAACCCCATGAACAGTATGAAAAGGCAAAAAGATAAGACACTGAAAGATGAATTCAGATGACCATTATATCTACTACTGTGGGCAAGAAGCCCTTAGAAGAAATGGAGTAGCCATCATACTCAACAAAGGAGCCTGAAATGCAGTACTTGGATGCAGTCTCAAAAACGACAAATGATCTCTGTTCATTTCCAAGACAAACCATTCAATATCATGGTAATCCGAGTCTATGCCCTGACCAGTAATGCTGAAGAAGCTGAAGTTGAACGGTTCCATGAAGACCTAAGACCTTCTAGAATTAACACCCCCAAAAGATGTTCTTTTCATTATAGGGGAATGGAATGCAAAAGTAGCAAGTCAAGAAACACCTGGAGTAACAGGCAAATTTGGCCTTGGAATACAGAATGAAGCAGGGCAAAGGCTAATAGAGTTCTGCCAAGAGAATGCACTGGTCATAGCAAACACCCTCTTCCAACAACACAAGAGAAGACTCTACACATGGACATCACCAGATGGCCAACATTGAAATCAGATTGATTATATTCTTTGCAGCCAAAGATGGAGAAGCTCTATACAACCAGCAAAATCAAGACTGGGAGCTGACTGTGGCTCAGATCATGAACTCCTTATTGCCAAATTCAGACTTAAATTGAACAAAGTAGGGAAAACCACTAGACCATTCAGGTATGACCTAAATAAAATCCCTTATGACTATACAGTGGAAGTGAGAAATAGATTTAAGGGACTAGATCTGATAGACAGAGTGCTTGATGAACTGTGGACAGAGGTTCATGACATTGTACAGCAGACAGGGATCAAGACCATCTCCAAGGAAAGGAAACGCAAAAAAGCCAAATGGCTGTCTGAGGAGGGCTTACAAATAGCTGTGAAAAGAAAAGAAGTGAAAAGCAAAGGAGAAAAGGGAAGATATACCCATTTGAATGCAGAGTTCCAAAGAATAGCAAGGAGAGATAAGAAGGCCTTCCTCAGTGATCAGTGGAAAGAAATAGAGGAAGACAATAGAATGGGAAAGACTAGAGATCTCTTCAAGAAAATTAGAGATACCAAGGGAACATTTCATGCAAAGATGGGCTCAATAAAGGACAGAAATGGTAGGAACCTAACAGAAGCAGAAAATATTAAGAAGAGGTGGCAAGAATACACAGAAGAACTGTACAAAAAAGATCTTCACGACCCAGATAATTATGATGTTGTGATCACTCACCTAGAGCTGGACATCCTGGAATGTGAAGTCAAGTGGGCCTTAGGAAGCATAACTATGAAAAAGCTAGTGGAGGTGCTGTAATTCCAGTTGAGCTATTTCAAATCCTGAAAGGTGATGCTGTGAAAGTGCTGCACTCAATATGCCAGCAAATTTGTAAAACTCAGCAGTGGCCACAGGACTAGAAAAGATCAGTTTTCATTCCAATTCCTAAGAAAGGCAATGCCAAAGAATGCTCAAGCTTCCTCGCAATTGCACTCATCTCACACGCTAGTAAAGTAATGCTTAAAATTCTCCAAACCAGGCTTCAGCAATATGTCAACCATAAACTTCCAGATGTTCAAGCTGAATTTAGAAAAGGAAAGGAACCAGAGATCAAATTGCCAACATCCGCTGGATCATGGAAAAAGCAAGAGAGTTCCAGAAAAACATCTATTTCTGCTTTATTGACTATGACAAAGCCTTTGACTGTGGATCACAACAAACCGTGGAAAATTCTTCAAGAGATGGGAATACCAGACCACCTGACCTGCCTCTTGAGAAATTTGTATGCAGGTCAGGAAGCAACAGTTAGAACTACACATGGAACAGCAGACTGGTTCCAAATAGGAAAAGGAGTGTGTCAAGGCTGTATATTGTCACCCTGCTTATTTAACTTCTATGCAGAGTACATCATGAGAAATGCTGGACTGGAAGAAACACAAGCTGGAATCAAGATTGCTGGGAGAAATATCAATCACCTCAGATATGGCAGAAAGTGAAGAAGAATTAAAGAGCGTCTTGATAAAAGTGAAAGAGGGGAGTGAAAAAGTTGGCTTAAAGCTCAACATTCAGAAAACGAAGATCATGGCATCTGGTCCCATCATGTCATGGCAAATAGATGGAGAAACAGTGGAAAGAGTGACTGACTTTATTTTGGGGGGCTCCAAAATCACTGCAGATGGTGACTGCAGCCATGAAATTAAAAGACGCTTACTCCTTGGAAGGAAAGTTATGACCAACCTAGACATCATATTAAAAAGCAGAGACATTACTTTGCCAACAAAGGTCCGTCTAGTCAAGGCTACGGTTTTTCCAGTAGTCATATGTGGATGTGAGAGTTAGACTATAAAGAAAGCTGAGCGCCAAAGAATTGATGCTTTTAAACTGTGGTGTTGGAGAAGACTCTTGAGAGTCCCTTGGACTGCAAGGAGATCCAACCAGTCCAGCCTAAAGGAAATCAGTCCTGAATGTTCATTGGAAGGACTGATGTTGAAGCTGAAGTTCCAACACTTTGGCCACCTGATGCAAAGAACTGACTTATTAGAAAAGACCCTGATGCTGGGAAAGATTGAAGGCGAGAGGAGAAGGGGACGACAGAGGATGAGATGATTGGATGGCATCACCGACTCAAGACATGAGTTTGAGTGAACTCCGGGAGTTGGTGATGGACAGGGAGGCCTGGCGTGCTGCAATCCATGGGGTCACAAAGAATTGGACACGACTGAGCAACTGAACTGACTGACTGAGGTCCATCAGATGAATTGATCTTGAGCATAAGTTTAAGTTTTCATAGTCTTATTAACAAGGGAACCAGAAAAGATGAAAAGAATGAGCTGATTTGCACTTCTTAGGGCAATGTGTCTACAGGGACAAGGATACACAGGGAGGTTTTTATGGGCCAGACTTAGAAGGTCCTTAGCTGACTTTCTCTTACATTCAAATTGGTTAGAATTCAGTCTCACGACCATCCCTAAACTCAAGGGAGCTGGGAAATTCAGTCCAGCTGTACACCCTAGAAAAAGAGTTTTATGGTCTGTTAGAAGCTACAGGCCCAGGAAGAGCTGAATCTTAATACTCAGAAAATTCAGCATTAAGTACAGAAATATAGAAAGGATCAAACCCTTTGTATTAAAATGTTTGTGCTTTGAAATAAGTTGTATCTATATACTTGTGATGTTTAAGAAAATATGGCTTTGTGGAATCCTGAATGAACTTTTCCATTATGATGTAAAATGCTTAATTGAGCAATTGATTTAGAATTCCGATTTTAAGTTGAAAGCTTACTCAGTTTAAATAAGTACTGGAACCTATAAAAGAAAATAGTCTTTACCATATTTATAAGTTTAATGAATTGGATTAATAGCTGTTACTTGAATATTTGAAAAGGTTTGGTAGACAATTGAAGTACTTAAAAGATTCAAATATATTAAATCTATAAATGCAGTTTACAATGTTTAAAGCAATTTAATTAAACACATTTGTAAATGAGAAGAAACATTTCTCAAAGGTCCTCTTAAAAAGTGATTGTTAAAATTTGCTAGACTTATAAATAAATAATAAAATTGGTAAACTGAACTTTAAAGCTTATGGAAGAACCTGAATCCATATGAATTTGTAACTTTATTAAATTGAATATTAATTTTAAAAACCAGCCTTTGAGTACTATATTCAATGCCCCAAAGCTTCCCTTGAGGGGGTCAAATTAATAGATTTTTATTATTAAAAATACGGTTATGATTAAAAACTCAATCTATATAGAAAGAAGAGGTGAAGTCCCTAGGCTCATCCCCCAGGTAACCATCTTTACTGGTTTCTTGTGTATCCTCCCAGAAGCGTCCTTTGCATACTCATATAATCTCCCCTTCTCCACCACTGTTTTTACGCAGGTTTTTCTGCCGATATCTTGCATTGCTTTTTCACTTAATGATATATCTTCGAAACATGTTTGTGCCTCTTATAAAGACAAAGATAACAACTTTTCCTTTTCATCTCTCTCCTCCAGGTCATGGACAAATTCCTCTCCAGAGTCAGTTGCCTAATTGTCTCCACTCCTCTCCTACTCACTCCACAAAGCCCCTCGTCGCACAAAAATGGTACTTCGCCAGAATATGGATGGCTTCTGTGCTACCAAACCCACTCAGCTCTGCTTTGTCCTGATCTGCAGGTTTTGAGGGTTTTCTCTCTTTCTTTTCCCTTCCTGGGCTTTCCAAATTCTCCCACCTTCTCCTGATGCTCCATCACCTTCTATCCTTATATCCTCTCCTGCCTAGACAGTATATCTAAGAGAACCTTAAAAACCTGGACCTTACATATCCTCCTGTTACCCTAGATCTTTTCATGAAGTGACCATGTCTCTGCCCAGGGCTTCCTTTTCCACCTATATGCAAATGATCCATACATTTATAAGTCTAGCCCAGAAGCCTCCTTCAAGTTCTCAATGTCCTCAACAGAGAGGCAACTGTTTAAACAGCACCTGGTCCTAGACGGTTCAAAGGCAGGTCTGGCTACATAATTTGTTGGACCAGTGAAAAATGAAAATTCAGGTGCCCTGATTAAAAAAAAAATTCTTAAAGATTTCAAGATGGTCATTATTTAGGAGGGGAGGGTGCTACACAGTTTGTGGGATCTTAGTTCCCAGACCAGGAATTCAAGCTGGCCGTGGCGGGGAAAGCATGAGTCCTAACCAGTCGACTGCCAGGGCATTCTGTCAGGGTGGTGACGGAAGGGCAGTAAAGCAAGGGGTCCCTATGCGACTGCACAAGTCATGCAGCCATGAAGCCGCCCCTGCTCAGAGGCATCTCAGACTCAGGTCTAAAAAATCACATCCCACCCCACCCCCACCAAATTCACCTTTTCTTGTCTTTGCTATGTTAATAGATGGCACCACTGCCACCATCCAGCTATGTGAGCCCAGAAACCAACAGTTACCTTTGACCCTCCCTCTCCTGCACAACCACATTATCCAGGGCACCACCAACCCCTCACATAGGTCTCCACACTTCTTACGCTAGCCCAAGGGCCATCGCCTCTTAGCTGGCCTAACACAATGGGTTTCTCTCTGATCCCCCCACCACCTTCCTCTCCACATCATTCTATGGTCTCCAATATGACCAGAGAGATTTTTTTTTTTTTCCAAAATATAAAGCTAAGCCGACTCATTGGAAAAGACCCAGATGCTGGGGAAGATTGAGGGCAGGAGGAGAAGGAGGTGACAGAGAATGAGATGGTTGGATGGCATCACGGAATTAATGAACATGAATTTGAGCAAACTCTGGGAGACAGTGAAAGACAGGAAAGCCTGGCGTGCTGCAGTCCATGGGGTCACAGAGTCAGACATGACTTAGCGACTCAACAGCCACAACACAGCTAACCATCACAACTCATGCTTCATTCCATAACAATCCTTTGCTTCAACAATCCTTTGCTTTAACTGCTGTCCGTTAAACTCTCCCTCAGAATGTTTTTTCCTTTGACTCTTTGCATGTTGCTTTTGACACATAAAAGCTTTTATATTTTTGTAGTCAAGCTGGTCAGTCTTTTCCTTTGTGGCATTGGAGACTGGTGTTCTTCTCAGAATGATTCTATAAAAATACTGTCCATGTTTCTTTTGCTTATTTTATTGTCTCACCTTTTTATATGTAAGTGCGTGATCATTGTTTGGGTGTGAGACGTGAGGCTCCAGCTTTGTTTTATTCCAAACCCCTTGTTAGCAACCCCTGGCTGAGGCATCTTCTCCTCTGAATCACAAACTGACCTTGATCTGGCTCTGAATTCCCATTTGTGTCGAGTTTATTTCTGGCCTTTCCATTTTGTTCCATTGATCTCTCTCGCCTTGGGTACAAGTTTTCTGACTTGATTCAAGGATAAAACCTGGACTCTTTTCAGGGTTTGAATGTCTTTCCCTCAACCCCCCATAAATAACAATTCCTTCCACAGAGCTTTTCTCTTTAGTTCTTAATAAGAGATGAGGACAACAGAAGTTCAAGACTCTATTTTCTGATGAAGTCTGGAGTGCCATTACTCTGGGCTATTGATTGAGGGCAGAGTTTTCAGCCAAGATGCTGGTGGATTTGATATCCTTGTATGGAAACTGAAGAGCCCAGCAGAGATGAATTCCCCCCTTCACAGAACGAGCTGGAAGTCTTTGGATTCCTGGTGCTCTGCACACCCCTGGGATTTCATTTGGGCCTGTCTCCTTTCTTCTTCTAAATAGTCCAAGCCCTCACAACTCAACTCAGTTGTGCCTTTACCCAGAGAACCTCTGGTGAGTCTCCTCTCTGTGCTGCTCGCCTGGGTTCAGCTCTGCCTTAGCTCCCAGCACGTGCACACAGTAAATAAAACCCCATTTTGCCTCTAAACCAGCCCCAGAGACCACTGTGGGCTTCCCCAGGGCAGGATCCAGGCCTGGGTTGTCTTGTGCCATTTACTTTGCACTGACCTTCAGCCTGGCACTCTGGGATGTATGTGGGTTGGAGGTGTGTATTGATTTTTTACATAAAACAATATATGCTCATTGTAGAAGATCCAGATAACAGAATTGCTCTAAACAACCCCACCCCCAGGCCCAGTGCCTTTCCCATAAGAAACCACACAGTGTGGCATCTTGGTAAACATCTACGGAAGAGCTGACCTTCTTTCCCACACTGGCTAGCTGTTTACCCCCGTTTAGAGATGAAAGTAGTTCACTCATATCCTGGTTTTATCTTATCCCATGGTGTCACTTCTGCTGAACTCTACTGGTCAAACGCTCAAGTGCTGCCCAGATTTCAGGAGAGAATGCGCAAACCCCAGGTAACTGTCGGCCTTAGTTTGGAAGAGTTTTGTATGAAGAAGGGAGAGAGTAACACAGAAGTCAGCCTGAAAAAATGAAGAGAGGAGACGATGCAGACGGCTCTGCACACCCTCGGTGGTGGTGGGGGTAGTCAGGTTGATGAGGACGGAGTGATATACAGGGCATGGCAGCCTGGTCTTCAAGAGGAGGCAACTTCCATTAACGCGATAGACACTGAGCTGAGCGCCTCAAAACCTCAAAAAGACACAGCCAAATCCAATCGCTGTCTTGGTATGTCAGGAGCAGAACCCAGACTCAAAGAACTTTGGGGAGTCGTCCAAGGTCAGGGAGCTGGGAAACTACAAATGGGAGGACACACTGGTGTCTGCCCTGAATGTAAAGCCCTAACACACTCTTAGGCACCACCCACACCTCTCCTGAGTTTCTGTAACATAGGACCTACAGACAGGAAACCTGCAAAGCTTGGGAGTCTTGGAATCCTGATGCCCAGAGGCACCCTGGAATGGTCTCCATCTCAGCCTTACCTCCCTGTGGGGCCTCCTTCAGTCCCCAAAAGGATGTGTCCTCCTTGTCCCCCATTCCTGGAAGCATCACCCAGTGGGCTGTCTCCATTCTGTCCCTGTCCCACTGGCATGGTGGGCTTTCCCAGGTGGTCAGGAGGCAAGTGCCAGGGCTCCTGTCTTTGGATCACCTCTGCTGCCACCTGTGTGCCCATGAGTGCTCCATACACATGCTCCATCCACACTGGTGATTCTTGTGGCAGACTTTATTTTCTTGGGCTCTGCAGATGGTGACTACAGTCATGAAATTAAAAGACTCTTGCTCCTTGGAAGAAAAGATATGGGAAACCTAGACAGCATATTAAAAAGCAGAGACATTACTTTGCCAACAAAGATCTGCATAGTCAAAGCTATGGTTTTTCCAGTGGTCATGGATGGATGTGAGAGGTGGACCATAAAGAAAGCTGAGTGCCGAAGAACTGATGCTTTGAAATTGCGGTGTTAGAGAAGACTCTTGAGAGTCCCTTAGGCAGCAAGGAAATCAAACCAGTCAGTTGTAAAGGAAATCAGTCCTGACTATTCATTGGAAGGACTGATGCTGAAGCTGAAGCTCCAATCCTTTGGCCACCTGATGCAAAGAGCCAACTCATTAGAAAAGATCCTGATGCTGGGAAAGATTGAAGGCAAAAGGACAAGGGGATGAAAGAGGATGAGACGGTTGGATGACATCACTGACTCAATGGACGTGAGTCTGAGCAAGCTCAGGGAGATAGTGAAGGACAGGGAAGCCTGGCGTGCTGCAGTCCATGGGGTTGCAGAGGCGGACACGACTGAGTGAACAGCAACAACAGTCTATCGGCTGATGAGCATCAGGGGAGAAAATTCATTGATATGATTGTCTTGGTGAAAGAGATAGACCTTCTGTGAGATCCAGACAGTGCTAGACCGTGGTTGCAGAGGGTGAGGACAGGGGCAGAAGACGTTTATTGGACGTCATGGGTGCGCAGGCACATAGTCGTGCCCCACAGGTGCACATCTCACGTCACCGTCCCCTAGCAGTCCAGGGGGCAGGTAGTATGAACTGGGAGAAATACGGACACAGGGTCTCAGGGAGGTGAAGTAATAGGCCCCAGGTCACACAGTTGATAGGAGGCTGAGACCGGACTGAAAAGAAATTCTTCCAACTTCTATTAGAGCACTCTTCAAGAGCTATGACCCGGAGTTACTTTTAGAGCTTTTAAAAAGCAAACCGGAACGAGGAGGAACGTGGCTCCCCTCCTATCTAACGTCCGGAAGTGTACCTGCTGTGGGTGAGGGGAAGTTACTTTTAGAGCTTTTAAAAAGCAAACCGGAACCAGGGATGTGGCTCCCTTCCTGTCTAACGTCCGGAAGTGTACCTGCTGTGGGTGAGGGGAGGGGAGCCCGGATATCCGCAAACCGCCTTCTGCAATCGTTTAACTCGAGTCTAGGATCTTGAAAGACATAACAAAGACCATTAGATTGAAATAGGGGCCGTTTCCACTAATACAGTAACTTTCCTTTAAACTTAAATTGAGAAACTAAGTGACTGGGCGATATCCTTTTAATAGCTGCTCAGTGTAAATGCATTTTGAGAGCGAATGTTCCTTCAGAAAAGATCATTTCTAATGTTCTTTCAAATTGTCAATTTGGAGGATGAAGGGGAATGTGATTAGAAGACCAAAATAACAAAGAATTTTGAGACCAGCAAAAACGTTGCCTGCACGAATGTATAATTTAAACTGCCGAAGTGCTCTCACAGATTTGATGCCAAATATACTTAATCAGTAATAATCCTGTCCCTCAAGAAGGCTCCGAATTTGCTTTATTGCCTTTTTAGATTTGTCCCCTTTAATTTTCTAAAATATAATCATAGTTCAGTGACTCCATCTGTGAGCGATTCGGCGATGAATTCTGGGTGGTAATGATGTACAACCAGCGTATAACAATTCCTTAATCACGCTGTTTCCTCTATTGTCGCCTCATTTGAATTCATGGTTTCCAGAAAATTCAATTATATTTGCAATTTCATCAAGAAATTACTCAGATAAATAACTGACAGAGTAACAGCTCACTTATTTGTCAGGAATGAAGCAAAAGGAAGGGGATGCAGAGAGAAGAAATGAGAGAAGACAGATTTGGTAAAAAGCAGCATCAAGAAGTTGAGTTTTCCTGAGAGGCAGACAGGAAGGGTGGCGATATGACAGCTGTGGACGCCAGCTTGGCCAGCGACAGGGGTGTGACAGGAAATCCCTAAATGAAGGGGCTTCTCTCGTGGTTCAGACAATAGAGAATCTCCCTGCAATGCAGGAGACCCAGATTAGATCCCTGAGTCAGGAAGATCCCCTGGAGAAGGGAATGTCTACCCATTTCAGTATTCTTATCTGGAGAATTCCATGGACAGAGAAGCCTGGCAGACTACAGTCAATGGGGTTGCAAAGAGTTGGACATAACTAAGTGATTAATACATTCACTTTCAACACTTCCTAATTGAAATCTCCTCCCAGATCAGGCCTGGCTTAACTTCCCTCTCTGGAGCCATCACCTGCTTTTGCTGCGTTTGTGACACCCTGGCCTTCATTCCAGGTAGAAATTGATGATGGGACATTTGTGACCCCATTGCCACCTCTGTCATCTGAGTTTCATATTGGATTTCTGCTGCCACACATCCCAGCTGCTTTCTGGTTGCTGTGGAAAGCCTTCCCTCAACCTTAATCTTACCCATCAAGAGTCTCTGAGTTTCCAAGAAGAAAATTAGTCATTGTGCATAAAGCCAACCAGCATCTGTTGGCCTCCTGCCTGTTGGGGCACCTGGCCCATTACCCATCCACTGTTGGAAGGTCCAGTCATCACACAATATGTATTTCATCTGCACTCAAAGTCCACATCTGTCCTAGTCTCAGTCCTAGGTGCTACCAAACATGCATCCCTCTAGATGCTCCAACGGGAAGTAGGACCGGGGGACAGAGAGCCACCGTTGTGTCCTCTGTAGTGATAGCACCAGGGGTCTTCACTGTGGTACATGGATTTTCTAGTTGTGGTACACAGGGGCTTCTACAGGTGTGTTGCACGGGCTCTAGAGTGTGCAGGCTCAGTAGTTGCGGTACATGGACTGACTCTGTTGTGACTTGCAGGCTTAGCTGCCCTGGGGCATGTGGGATCTTAGTTCCCTGACCAGGGATCAAACCCTCATCCCTGCATTGGAAGGCAGATTCTTAACCACTGGGACACCAGGGAAGTCCCCAGCACTAGGTATTTTGGAGGCTGCTCTTGCAGACAGTTACCACTAAGCCATGACAACAGCCACCAGCTCAGGTCCTACTCAGGGCAGCTGCTGGGACAGACAACGTGTGCTCTGCGCTCTCCCAGAAGCAGATATAATCACCAATGATAGCCTTCTTTTTCTTCAGTAAATGTTAGCTGATGTTCTTCCAGGTCACAGACGCCCAGGACAATAAAGCTTCCTTCCTTCTCCCCTCCACATACACAGGGGAGGGGAAGCTGAAGCACCTCTATAGAAAACAATACTCTATTCAAGGTTCTCTACCCTGGCATGCACCTCTTATCAGAGATATATTTCTCACTATCAATTAGCTTGCATACCTTTTAAAATTAAGTTTTGAGAAATAAATTGGTGGTGACGGAAAGCGGACGACATCGACACTCTTTACCTAAAGATGTTCAGGGACCCACCCTGGTTGAACAGTGTTGGGTTGGTTGACACATTGCACTGAGGGGGAATGCCCACCAGGGGCAGCAGTGAGCTGCCTGGGTAACAAGGTGCTCAGGAAAGACTTAGAAAAGGATTGAGGCTGTGCGTGGTGAGTTTAGGGAGAGTTCAGGCAAGAGGGACTTTGCTCTGGATTGGATGTTCTCAGGTAGCAAGGGATCTTTGTACATCTTATCTGTAAGGCGGAAGTAATGGAGAAGCAAATGGCAACCCACTCCAGTATTCTTGCCTAGGAAATCCCAGGGACAGAGGAGCCTGGCAGGACATGACTGAGCAGTCGGCCGGCCACAACAACAGCAACACATGATGCTGTTACTGGCAAACAAGCAACAAGCAGTCATTCAGATCAGCCAGAAAAGGGAGACGCTGGTCATTTCTGTGGTTTAGACTAGGTTCTTGCTTTTGTCTGTGTTCATGATTGTGTTTATGGAACATGATTTTGAAGTGGTCGAATCTGTATCTTGCTCCATTCTGGTCAATGTATCTTTGCCTGATGTCCATGTTCTGGGAAATCATTTACGCTTAACAGGTAAACACCAGGACCCGGCCAAGAGTGCCAGGACAACTCCTGCCTATAAGGGTGTTTATCTCTTTCTGAATAATATGCTTCTCCAAGGTCGCTCAGTTGGTAAAGAATCTGCCTGCAATGCAGGAGACCTGGGTTCGATTCCTGGGTTAGGAAGATGCTCTGGAGAAGGAAATGGCAACCCACTCCAGTATTCTCACCTGGAGAATCCCATGGACAGAGGAGCCTGGCAGGCTGCAGTCCAAGGGGGTCACAAGAGTCAGACATGACTTAGCGAGTAATCACCACCAAGGCCATGGATACTTTCTTCATACCTGTGTTCTCAGTTATTCCACACATTCCTCTAAATATTATCAAAGGGTGCCAGGACCGTAGGAACACACAAGTCAGCCATAGCTGAGCCCTCCCTGGTCCTGCAGAGGTGACAGTGATAGTGGGGTAGGCTGAGTAACCTGCTTGAGGTTCACAAGGATGTTGAGTGAATGCTAAGTCGCTTCACTCGTGTCCGACTCTTTGCAACCCTAAGGACCGTAGCCCACCAGGCTTCTCTGTCCATGGGATTCTCCAGGCGAGAACACTGGAGTGGATTGCCTTGCCCTCCTCCAGGGGATCTTCCCGACCCAGGGATCGAACCTGGGTCCCTCATGTCTCCTGTATTGGCAGGCAGGTTCTTTACCACCAGCACCACCTGGGAAGCCCCTCACAAGGATGTTATTAGCTACAAAATGGGAGGCACACTGCATGGCCAGAGATACTTCATGCTAGAGCCAAGACTTAGAGGAGCCTTAAAAACAAATAGGAGTTGATCAGAGAAAGAGAAGGGAGAAAGTGTTCCCTATGGGGGGAACAGCTATGTCAAAGCTGTTGAATTTAGTGGAAGAGGAAAAAGCCTGGATGATAGGCAGGCAGTAGGCCAGACACAAAAGCCTTTCAGAGGAGTCCGGGTAGAAATTAGCCTATGGTGAGTGATGGGGAGTCATGGAAGGGTTGTCAACTGGGAGAGACCTGGTCTGTCATGCTTTGCATGAGATGCTCAGAGTGCCCAGGAGAAAGGAAGACAGGCTTCAGTGCCCTAACTGGGCCTTTGTGAGAGGAGGCCTCCGGTTCCATACAACTGTTTCTTGCTATCAGAGCAAAAGAGGCCACATGAGGAGGTGAAGCTGAGGGAAGCATTAGGAGAACTGACCCATGGCTGAGCACGTGGCCCCTCGGCTGGTTCTGATCCTGGCTGGTGCATGCTTGGCACTTACTAACCCCCAGCACTGCTCCAAGCCCCTTCTATGGATTGTTGTGTTTATCCTCACGGTGACCTGATGGCGATTCTCAATTGTTTTAGTGCTAAGTCATAGGTGATGAAACTGAAGCACCGAGAGGCAGAGCAGTTTGCTCAAGGTCATGCAGCTATTAAGCGCCAGAGAGGAAGTTCCACCCTGAGCAGCGATGTGTTCAGGGTGTGTGTTCCTTTCCTGCGGGCTCCACTGAGCCTCCTGAGTGCTGGGCTCTGCTCTGGGCTCTTCGCCTGTGGCAGCTCATCTGGACCTCACGAAACTGTGAGCCACAGGTGTGTGCTGCTCTCCAAGGCCAGTCGGGGCCCAGAGTACAATTTGGAAAGGGAAGCCCATTTTCAGGAGTGGAGGAAAGGGCTGGAAGTTTACTAGTTACAGAGAAGCCTTTTGGTTAACAAGTGTGCCAGCTTCAAGTCCTAAGCAGCCAGTACAAGGCATGCTGGTTTGACACTAACTCTTGGAAATTGTTATGTATATTTAAATGTATGTGGAAGTGAAGTGAAGTGAAAGTCACTCAGTCGTGTCTGACTCTTTGTGACCCCATGGACTATAGTCCATGGAATTCTTCAAGCCAGAATACTGGAGTGGGTAGCCCTTCCTTTCTTCAGGGGATCTTCCCAACCCAGGGATTGAACTCAGGTCTCCCACATTGCAGGTGGATTCTTTACCATCTGAGCCACTAAGGAAGCCCAAGAATACTGGAGTGGGTAGGCTATCCCTTCTCCAGGGGATCTTCCCAACCCAGGAATCAAACCAGGGTCTCCTACATTGCAGGTGGATTCTTTACCAACTGCTGCTGCTAAGTCGCTTCAGTTGTGTCTGACTCTGTATGATCCCATAGACGGCACCAGGCTCCTCTGTCTGAAGCATGCACAAAACGACTGACTACCTATCTTTGTCTTTTGTTTGTTTAAAGTTTTTTTTTTTCTTTTTGATGTGGACCATTTTTTAGAGTCTTTATTGAATTTGTTACAATATTGCTTTTTCCATGTTTTGATGTTTCGACCTTGAGGCGTTCAGGATCTTAGCTCCTAGATCAGGGACAGAACCTCCACTGCCTACTTTGGAAGATGAAATCTTAACTTCTGGACCACTGGGGAAAGCCCCTGTTAACCTTTGTACTAGATGGCAATAGATTTTGGTGGAGAGAAGGCACGAGAGGGCTGGATTCTCATTTTTGAGGAAGCCTTCTCATGGAGATGCTGTGATAACATTAACAGTCCAGGCCAGGGAGAATTTTCTGCTTTGAATAAAGGATAAAATGCTGCCTCTGCCCTTCCTGCCTGTGCAACCCTCCACAGGTCACTTAAACTCTATGAGCCTCATAGAGTTTCCTCATCTGTAAATCGGGAATAATGATGCTCACTTGGTGGGTTGTTTCCAAGATTTGAAAGCACTCTTGAAATGTCTGTTAGGGTATGTGGCACCTAATGGATGCTGGGTAAATGACAGGAAGTATTAAAACCAGTCATTTCAAACAGCGCTCTAGATCACAAAGAAGTACAGCTTTATTTCTCTGTGATGAGAGCAGAGGAGGAGTGAGGAACAGGCTTTGAATGGGCCCGGACGAGCTCACGTGCTATTATTTGTTTGCAGTATCTTTTCACTTGTGGCTTTATATCTTGTCCATTCTTAAAAACTGTTAAATAGAAACGGATGCTTCATTGGTAATTGTTCCCTTTGGTGGTCAGTGTTCCTCAAGCAGCTCTCTCTATTAATGAATCACCATGACAACCTGCCCACTTAAGAGGCTTGCAGCTGGCCCACGCTTCTCCCAGGGAGTATGTGGTCACTCCTCCAAGGGCCTGGAGGCTTCCGTAACTGGACAGAGGAGGGGGGAGTGCATCTACCTGTAGGACCTAAAATGTGGGCATGAGCGGGCACAGGGTCTGGCACACAGTAGATACAAAAGAAATGCTGGTGGAAGTAAAATGAGATAATGTGATTTGGGGGAGGGGGTTCTGAAGCAGCGCAATTGCCCTGAGTCCAAAAATGTAAGGTGCCTCATGATGCTAGGAAGTGATGGTGAGGACTCTAGTAAGAATTATCCTGGCCTGGGATAGTTCTATTCATTCATTCATTCACCATTCAACATTATTAATAAGCTAGGCACTTACGTAATGACATATGGTTTCTATCCTTATTATAGCTCACAGAGTACTTAGGGAAACACCAAAATAGACAAAATCCAGGGGGGCAAGCACTTCTGAGAGGAACATATGGGGTGCTGTGGGAGCCCAGACTTGGGGTGATCTGGGGGGGCTTTTCAGAGGAAGAGCTGTCAAGACTAGGCATGTGGATGGGGTCACGAGTCATGCAGAAGGAGAGAGGGCAGGGATGTAGGTGCCTGCTCCCAGCGGAAGAGAGGACATACGCACAAAGAGAGGGAGCGTGATGGCTCCAGAGACTGAAGACCTTCTGTGTCAGCAGGGTCTCATTTGTAAGCAACAAGAATTAAGCCTGGATGACCTAAGCATTAGTTGGTTCATTGAGAAATACCAGGGGGTGTTAGTGATCAAGAACCCACCTGTTAGTGTAGGAGACTCGAGATGTAGATTTGATCCCGGGGTTGGGAAGATCCCTTGGAGTAGGCAATGGCAATCCGCTCCAGTATTCTTGCCTGGAAAATACTATGGATGGAGGAGTTTCACAGGCTACAGTCCATGGGGTCACGAAGAGTTGGACATGACCGAGACACTGAACACACACACACACACACACACACACACAGCCACTTCAGAGGCTATGTCTCAGAGGTAGCTCCCGATATAGCACTGATGAACTGGTCCTGGGAAGATATCCACTGCCAGCTGGCATCAGTGTGGTGACTGTTTGGCCAGCATCACTGAGGATCAGTTCTGAATGCTGCTCCTGAAAGCTAGATATGGTGGATCCCTCGCCACCTCTTTCACAAACAGGTTCTATGTGGTTCCAGATTCTTCAGGTCATAGCTTCCAGCTCTAACCTTGGGCCATGAGGGTCTGGTTAACCGGGTAGGACATCTGTGTTCACCATAGTTACCAAAGAGGCTGGAGCAGAGGGTATTCGGCGTTCCCAGCTTTATGGAGGTAGTCTCCGCTTTGCATGAGGGTTTTCCAAACACAACGTGGAGGGAAGAGCAACGCTGGGGAACTAACAAGGGAAGCTTTATCATGGGAGTCTCTGGGCTCACAAAGGTGAGTAAGACATGATAATTGCCTTCAACCTAATGGAAGTGATAGTCTTCTCCATGAATAACTCAAGAGACTGGAGAAAGTGCAGGGAGAGAGCAGAGTGGAAATTGGGTAAGGCACAGAATGAGCCAACTTCAGGGTTCCAATTTGTAACCTTGGGACTGTGGTAGGAACCCCTGTGATGCCCCGTGTGAGTAGTGCTGACCGTGAACCATTCTGCCCCCAAGGTCTGTCTGAGTCAGTGGGACAGGACTGGGTAGGACTGTCCTGTTAGGTTCAACAGTCCTTCAAAGACAGGGCTGTCCTCCAAACCCCTGGAGGACATTAACTGAACCCTTGATTAATTCACCATTAATTGAACCCCACAGAAGTAATTTCCATTTTATATTTGTAATGACACGTTGGACACTGGAACCTGCAGGGCTGCAGCTTCCACCCGAAACAACCACTCAAATCTGGGTGAGTACCTAGTGAGGGCAGAATAGCTCCCCCAAAGTTCTGGTGAATTGGGGAGGCCCTACGCCCTCTGAGGATGGGAAAAGTGCTGGGAGAGGCTGAGAAGGCAAACCTTAGCACCTCAGTAGAACTGGAGCCCCACTTATGAAAGGATGAAGTGTCTTTATTCCAGTCTCTCTGGACAGGATTGTTCTGCCCTAGCTCTGTTCTCCAGCACTGGATAAACAAAGTCCCTTTGAGTTCTTCATATCTTCACTGGGACCACTGAGCACGTCTGTATTTCTTTTTGTCCAAGAAAGTTTTTGTTTCATCTGACTTTTCTCATTTTAGATTTAATTTGTGTTATTATGTGTTTCTGTGTTTCTGCTGTTCTTCTGACTTGCTGATGCTTAACAGATGTCGATGAGAAAGTCCATATTCAACTAGAATTCTTTCAGTGCTAGTAGTCAGTGGAATAATGGTCATCCCCAGTATATTCAGGGTTGACTCATTGGAAAAGACTATGATGCTGGGAGGGATTGGGGGCAGGAGGAGAAGGGGATGACCCAGGATGAGATGGCTGGATGGCATCACGGACTCGATGGACGTGAGTCTGAGTGAACTCCGGGAGATGGTGATGGACAGGGAGGCCTGGCATGCTGCGATTCATGGGGTCGCAAAGAGTCAGACACGACTGAGCAACTGAACTGAGCTGAACTGATGGCTCAGTGGTCAAGAATCCACCTGCCAATGCGAGAGATGCAAGTTTGATCCCCGGATCAGGACGATCCCCTGGAGAAGGAAATGGAAACCCACTCCGGTAGTCTTGCCTGGGAAATCGCATGGACAGAGGAGCCTGGCCGGCTGCAGTGCTCGGGCTGGCAAAGACACGATGAGTGCCTCAGCACACACACACACTTGTGAGCACACACTAGGGCACACGGGCTTCAGTGGTTGCAGCTCCCGAACTCTAGCATGTAGATCCACTATAACAGCCGGGTGCACAGGCTTAGTTGCTCCTTGGCAGGTGGGGTCCTCTTGGCTCGGGGACTGAACTTGTGTCTCCTGCACTGGCAGGTGGATTCTTGACCACTGAGCCACCCGGGAAGCCCCGCATTTGTGTTGTTTCGAGCCGCTGAGTGTTAATTTGTTAGAGAAGCATTAGGCAACAGGTATAGGGCTTATTCTCAGGGCTTCACTATCAGGCAAGGAGCCACCAGGAAGATGTTAGAACCAAGACTCTTGAAGGTCATAGAGTTCCGAATAGGGAACAAAAGCTTTCTTTGTAGACTTGCTCCTCCTGCTAAACAATGACGGAACTATCTGCAGGGCAGCAGACGCAGAGAACGGACGTGTGGACACGGTGAGGGGAGGGGAGGATGGGATGAACTGGGAGGCTGGAACTGAGAGTGTCATATATACACCACCACGTGTGAAATAGATGGCTAGTGGGAAGCTGCTGTGCGGCACGAAGAGCTCAGCGTGGTACCCTGGGATGACCTAGGGGGTGGGGTGGGGAGTGGGCGGGGAGACATATATAATGTAGTTATGACTGGTTTGCATTGTTGTGAGGCAAAAACCAACATGATAAGAAAAATACTGATCCCAATTTTGTGTTATGGGATATTCGATTGTTATGGTGATCAGGAGAAGTTAGTATGAGCTGAAAGGAGCTAATTTCATTGTGAAAGGAGATTAATCTTAAAAAGTATACTCCTTTGAATCAGTCCTGAGATTCTGTATCCATTAGCCATCATGAAATCAAAACACCCCTGAGGTTGTCAGCCATCCGGGCTTCTGTTTTCTGTTCTCAAGGGGTCATGTGCCCTGGTGGTGGTAACAGAACAGAGGGGCACTGGAAGACAGCAGTGAGTTAAGGGGGTGCCAGGACTTCTCTGCAGCCTGACGGAATGCTGGAGGTGATCAGCAGCCTGGAGGGAGTGCTGAGGCTCCTGATATTAGGGGGCCCCCTCTCAGCTTTAGTCCTATAGTCAGATCAGGACAGAGTGAGACTCAAAAGGTTAAAATAGACCCAATGGGAAAATGCAGAAAACCTTGGCGTAAAGAGCCCATTCCTAGGCATTTGACGTCAACTGAATTGGTGGGAAGTGCGGCTGCTCTAACTGAAACCACAAGACTGGAGAAGACAGTGCCCTTGCGTGTCAAAGAGTCCACTATTTTCCTTCCTGCTAAGAAATATTTTTCCCGTTTCCCTCTGAGAAACTATCCCTCTCCTGCCTAATCCTTTTGGTTAAGACGGGGTTAAACACACCCCTTACTCCAGGAGCCTGGAGAAGGGAATGGCAATCCACTCCATTGTTCTTGCCTGGAGAATCCTATGGACAGAGCAGCCTGGGGGGCTGCAGTCCATGGGGTCACACAGAGTCGGACATGACTGAGCGACTGACTCACTCAGGTGGACATCAAATAGGAGATACATCTAAAGAATAAAACGAAATCTGAATCACACCCTTGGTTAATGCGGGAGCACATGTTATGCCTTGGGCACCTGGAGAAAGGAGGCTAAATTCTGTCAGGACCTGGAGGGGGCTCACATGGCTTGTCGTAGGATCCCAGGGGAGGGGTGTGAGGACCCAGCCAGGCCAGCTGGTAGAGTGCCAAGGGTGGGAAACAGAGATCAAGGTGTGCCACAGGCCCTGCCTCACCTGGAGCCTGGGCTAAGCCAGAAGGGAGAGAGGCGGGGTGTGGGGCGCCATGACCTGGCAGTCAGGTCAAAGACTAGAGCACTGGAAACTCACAGCAAGACTTGAGCTCAGAGAGGACACACTGTCCATTTACACAGCCAGTGGGGGAGCCAGCTAACTCCAAACCTGGCGCCCTGCACCGCCCCGCAGCTGCGGGCCTCAGAGTCAGGCCATCCCAGCCAGTTTTCCAAGGGTCATCAAATGAAGCAGAAGGGGAGGAAACCCCGGTTCCCACCCCTGCACTGCCAGGGCAGGCGTCTACTGATGGCCTTCGCTAGGGGCACTTGCTGGGCTGGCTGTGACAGCTGCTTCTGACTCAGAGCGCGCTCAGGGTAACGAAGGAAGAAGCAGGAGCTCTCAGCCCACTTTAAACTGCCAGCCTCTCTAGGTCATGCCGCTTGCTTGCGGAAGACTGAGTGGGGCAGATGGTGGGTGGCGGTTTCCCTGGTCTTGACGCAAACTTCCTGGGAACCGCACAAATCAAGCCCTTCTATCATTGTTCAAGGGAGGCCGCCACCAGTGACTGAGGGGCTGGGTTAGGAGTGAAGGACCTCAGTCGCCTCACCTCAGCTCCGCCCTGTCGTTTCCTTTAGTCCCCACCAGCACAGCCCGGCCTTGGGGCCTGGGTAATTCAGATGTGAGGAGACGGCTGGAGAAGGGAAGGGAGCAGAGGGCCGTGGAAAGGGAGGGGTTGATAGCTGCTGGTTGGGCCCTGGGGGGCCGCACGCCCTGTGAGAGGAGGAGGCCAGCTGCTCTCCTTAGGAGAGTTCAAGTTCAATCCTAGCTCCGACCCCTACTAGTGGTGTGGCCCTCAGTAAGCTTCTTCCTAGAACCTCAGCCTCTTCATTTGTAAAGTGGGAATAATAGCTGTCAACTCATAAGGTGGTTGTGCGGATGAATACGTTCTAGCAGCGGGAACCCACTCCAGGACCCCCTCCCATGTTCCCTTCTGATTCATCTGAGGCTGTCCATCAGCTGTCAGATGAGGAAGGGCCATCCATCTGACAGCTACTGAGCATTTTCTTCGTGTTCAAGGCTTTGGGAGAGACCACAGTTAGAGAGGGGCGAGCGTGCTGCTCTCATAGTGGGGCTCTTTCCTGGCCATCTAGGTGCTCATGAAATTGATAAGAAGACTGAGGCCCAGAGGGAGGAAGGCTTCTGCCCACAGTGACAGAGCTATGAGGATGGGACCCGTGTATGCACCATGCCTGGGTCTCCAACTCCAAGGGCTAGGCCTGGCAAGACTAGACGATACATCAATATTTGCTGAACTGGTGAGTCCATAAATCAATAACTCCCAGTCTAATGCCCTTCCTATGGCCTGCCCCCGAATAACTGGATGGTGGGTACCTGTATGGAGGGAAAAGCATGAGTACTTTCCCCTATGTGGCCCCTATTCCCTTCTCCCTCTGTAAAGGCTGGGCTGAGAGAGCTGGAGGGGCTTTGATCTCTATCTTGGGACACTGAATCAGGAGCCAAAGAAACAGAATAATGGCGTTCAGAAATGTGGAGCTCATGGCCAGGCCTGCACAGCAAGTCAGGTGTGTAGAACTGAGGTGAAAGGGAGATCAGATGCCAAGGAGACAGGCTTTTTTTTTTTTTTTTTTTTTAAGGAAAAGCAATTCTCAGGTACTAATACTATTCTTTCAGGATTCAACAAATCATGCCCCTAACTTGTGTGGGGCTTGTGACAAGAATACAAACACAGGACTAGCCCTCCTTCCAAAAATGTCCACATCCTGATCCCTGGAACCTGTATGTGTGGGTGCCTGACAGCAGGGTATCAAGTTGCAGATGAAATTAAGGTTGCTAAGAAGCTGGCTTCAAGTGGGGAGCTTACCCTGGATTATCTGAGTGGGCCCAAGTATCCCAAGGGGTCTTGTAAATGGGATACGGAGGCAGGGAGAGAGCCAGAGAGACAGCAGGAAGACCTGGTGACGGTAGCTAGCGTGGAAGGTGGAGGAAGAGCCCACAGGCTGTGGAAAGCAGGCTGGGAGAGTCAAGGCATCACATTCTCCCTCAGGCCTTCCAGAAAGAATGCAGTCCTACTGAAGCCTTGTTTTTAGCCCAGTGAGATCCATTCTGGGTTTCTCACCTCTAGAACCGTGAAACAAGAAATTCCCGCTGTTTTAAGTCACTACTATTTCAAGCTCCGGAAGTAGCCTCAGGGCTATTTGGAGAGGGAATTTGAGGTCCTAGTAGCCAGAGTGTGGTCCTGGTGGGCAAAAGCCCCATGGCCCTTTCTCTCTCCTCCTCTCCTCACTCTGTGGGGAGGGGCATGGCTGGAGGAGGATCAGAGCGGGTCCTCTAAAGCAGGGGGAAATATCAGAAATCTGATTGAGTCCCGGCCTCCACCCACTCCCGTGGTCTGGGTTCTCCTCTGTCACGTCTGGGCTGATGGCATCATTCTATTTACGTCTCTCTGCCACAGCCAAAAAGACGTCCACTCAGAAGGCAATGAGGAAGGCAACCAACGCCGGTGTCAGGTTCGTTTGGCAGAAAGGGGACACCATCCTGAGTTCAGGATGATGCATCCTGGAAGTTGCCTGTGGTCCCTGCAGTCAGAGTGCCCAGGGCCAGCGAGATGGGTTTTTCCTGGAGACACTCATCCTGCATAGAGAGCAAAGACCCATGTCTAGTTATCCAGGGCAGAGGCCCACGGTCAGGCTGGATGGACCCAGGAAGGGCAGGTCCCGGGCACTTGCGGAAGAGCCAAGTGCAGCTGAGACTAGAGGAGGGGCTTGATCACAGGTACGCATTGAACTAATGCTGAGTCCTTACCACGGCTACAGGGCCCCTGAGGATCCTGCCAACCAGTCTCTCTGGCTTCACAGAGGTCCTCAACCACACGGCCTCCCTTCCCGTCCCTGAAAAGACCTCAGAGTCTTTGCAATGCTGTCTCCTCCACAAGGAGCTGCCAGAAGGGGAAAGGGACTAACCGAGAGTCACGGAGCCCCTCAGGGGCCATCGGGGATGCGACTCCAGCATCCAGCCCACTGGACGAGCCCGCAGGGGACAAGGCTTAACAAAGGCTCAGGGAATGGAAGGCACTTGAGAGCCAACCACAGTCCCAGCTCCGCTCACTTACTTCCTCTTTAGAGCAGCAGCTGTGCTTATGATAGAAAATGGTGTCAGGCTTCATTCATTAAAGATCTCATTTTCACCCAAGAGCCGAGCACTGTAATGGGTCCCAGGGATACAGCCCAAGGGCAGGACCAGAGATGACTTCGTGGCTGCAGATGCCCCTTCCCTCCTCTGCTTCTCCATCTCTGACCCGAGTTTGTGGCTGGACAGAAACAGAAGTGCAGAGTGCATGCACAGATACACACACATTCGTACACAGGGGCACACCTGCACCCGTCCGTCACAGGCTGGGAGCCCCGCCCAGCATGCTCCCTGGCAGCTGCAGCCTCAGAGGGGCTCTCCCCTCAGGGGGCTCTTTGTTCTAAGCTCCCTGGAGCTGGCCCTGTTATCTGAATCACAAAGCCTCGCTACAAAGGTGCCCTGTTCTCTCTGCTTCTTACCAGAGAGATTTCAGGCAAGGCTGCTGCACATAATTGGCCTCAGATGAAAAACAGTGGCTTCAAGGTCTGCTCCCGCCACTGCAAGTGTCCTGCAGCCATCCAGTCCTGCAGAGACCCTGGGACGGCACCCGGAGAGACGTGCAAACTGAAAATACAGTTTACTTACAGGATGTTCAAGAAGCCCCATTTCCTGCACACCTGAGGCTATAGGCTGAAAGCCACACTGGTCACTCATGCTCAGACTGATTACTGAAGTGGGCAGAGAGGGGCAGGGGAGAGCAAAGGCCCAGGAAGGGGGTGCCCGGACAGGGTGCTGGGCCGGGGCAGATTCTGGGTGAGAGGGAGGGAACGTTTGCAGGTCTAGCCGAAGTGGGGGGAGAGTGTCCTCAGCCTCGGGTATCACTTGATCTTGCTGTCTCCGTGACTGCCTCGCCTTAACACCAGATGTTCTGTTAAAGTTCCAGGCACATTTCTAAGCGGTCGAATCTCTGCCCCAACTCGCAGCAAAGCTGTTGCCGCCACCCACTCCCACCCCCTGAGTCCCCACTGAGCCCTGATACAGAAAGAAAGATTTATAGGAGGTCTCGAGTCCTGGCTGGAGGTGGATGGGGAGAGGACCAGGATGTCTGCTAAGCCGGGTCACCTGAGCCTTGGATGTTCTGTGCCGCCCGGGGCCGGGGCTTTGCCAGGGACATGCTCTTCTCCTGTCCTCTGTCTTAGAGTTCACATTCAGTCCTGCCAACTCTCCTTTGAGGCAGGTACTGCTAATTTCTCCACCTTGGAGGTGAGGCCCAAGGTCAGCACAGATTTGTGGTTGTGACGTGGTTTGAACTCCAACCTCTGTCTTCTTCCTATAATACCACGTTAAGAGGGATCATGGATCAGATTCTGGCCAGGCTTCTACTTCCCTTGCTCAATGAGGTGAACTCTCTCTAAGGCCAGGGATGGCCTCTGTGCCCTAAGTACAGCAGGCTAATGTGGCCCTTGTTCTGTTGACCTCTCAGCTCTTGGCCACTTCCTCTTCCTCCACCCACTCTCCTCTTTCCTCGACACCACCCTTGGGCTGACTTTTCTCCATTCTCCACTCTTCTCTCCCAGATCCTTCTCTGCCATTTCCTGCCCTGCTCTGTCCCATGGTCTGTGCCCCCAGGCAGGGGTTCTTACTGCGCCTCCCTCCCTGTCCAGCTGCCGTGCCAGAGGTGGCTGCACCCCTGAGGTCTCAGCTCCACCCACATTGGGCTCCAGCATCACTGGGCCCCCCTCTCCTTGCTCCATCAGGCCCCGGGATGCTAACGACTTCCTCTGTTGCTGGCCCCGGGCACATACATACGGGGGTTTCCCCCAACACCGCCCAACCCCCCTCAGACTCTCTTTCCATAGTCTCACTGACTGTGCCGTCTCTTTCCTGCAGGCCCCCTGACCTGGCACAGCACTCTTCCAGCTCCCTTCTACTTCTCAGTCTCCTGCCCTGCCTTCTCTTCGGGCTCACATCCTTTATCTATGAAACACTGATGAGCCTCAAAGGCTGGCTCAAGCTGCTCTTCTTTCGTCGATCCATGCCTTCAACCTGGTGATCTCATCTACCCCCTGAGCAGCAACCACCACCCACCCAGATGACTCATCGAGGCCTCTCTCTAGCCTAGGTTTTCCTGAGCTCCAGCCTGGATAATCCAACCCCCTCCTTGATGTTTCCCCTTGACTTTCCCCAAGGCATCTTAAACCCAACACCCCCTAACCTAGCCTTCTTTCTTAATGACGGAGACCACCATTGATGTAGTTGTGCAAGCTGGCGACTCGGAAGTCATCCTTGACCTCGCCTCCCACTCCTCTCCCCCACCCAATCCATCACCAAGGTCTGTCCACCTCTCTCCACTCCCGCAGACGCCTGGTCCAGGCTATCGTCACCTTTTATGTTTTCACTTGATCTACCAGCACTCCTGTTGCTTCTCCTCACTCTCTGAGCTGCTCTCTGCAATGTAGCCAAGGAGATCTTTTCACAATGCAAATCGTGTCATGCCATCCACCGCCTAGAGTCTTCAGCATGGTTTGTCCCTGCCAGCCTCTCCCGTGTCCCACCCCTCACTTGCCCTTGATGTCTCCCCCTCCAGGAAGCGTGGCTTGCCGCCCTCCTACTCTCAGGCACCCTCCCTCCACAGCCGCGTCTGCCTGTGTCTGTCCTCGCCCTCGCCCTCTTCAATCTGACCTCTGCACCCCTGGCCCTGCCCTTGACTCCCACTCGCCCTAAAGTTCTCAGCAAGCTCTGATCTCCCTGACCCACGACACTGTACCACTCATTACAGGTTTAGCTTAACACTTGCTTGTATGTTCCATGAATACGTTCCCCCACCTACGATGTCACCCGAGAGGGTTAAGGGCCCATGTGTCTCGGATCCAGCAGTGCCTGCTGTCTGGATCCAGCAGTGCCTGAATTCCTCCTATCTTTGAACTTGCTAATTATGTGAACCATTAAGTTTCTGCATTACTTATGCCAGTGCAGATCTGGAGTTTACATCACTTGAACAAAACAGAATCCTCATTGAAATGACGTCTGTGTCCTCTTTGTACCCCCTTGTCCCCAGAAGCTTCCCAAGGTCTCCTGGGAAGATGTCAGGAAAGAGCCTCACCTGGAATCGCTTCGCTTTGGTTCCACTTTGCCTCTGGTTTGCTGTGTGACCTCAGCACACCCTCTGTTTTCTTATCTGTGAAATAACTGAGCCTCTGCTCTGGGATTCGTGATGTCCTGTGCTTTTTCCGCCAGGGCCTTATGATGGTTTTTTACTTAACTATCTGAGCCCATCTGGCCTCCTCTGGACAGCCAGGCAGAGCCCTGGTTTTAAGAAGGAAGGGAGGGACCACTCCTTCAGGCTCTCAGATCTGCAGGCCGATCTGCTCTCAGGAGCTCCTAAGCTCCTTGCCCGCTGCCTGCCCCTCCCCCCAATTCCCACCTTCCCCGGGGAATAAAACGTGCCACCCCATGATTGAATAGGGCCGGGGCCTGCAAAGTCTGGGGAGGGGCGATGTTGCCCCAAGTCTTAAGGCTTCACCAGGCCTGGTCCTGTTGTCTCCTGAAAACGCTGCAGCTGAGGCCCGGTCAGGGTAAACCAGGCCCGCCAAGGCTAGCTCCGAGGGCCCAGCAAAGAGCTGGGACGCCACTCCCACCTTCCCTCTGCAGCATCAGGCAGGCCTCCTTATGGAGAGGCAGCGGAGAGTGACAGGGGACAGATGCCAAGCTCAGCCCCTCCCGCTGCCTCTCATCATTCGGGCTCTTCTGACCCATTTCGGGAATGAGCTGTAATGGCAGGTGGTGAGGGGACTTCCTGGAAGGCAGCCTGGGGCCCTGGCCCTCAGCCGAGCCTGCACGCTTGTTCCTCACCTGCGTCTGCCTGCCAGTTGGCCTGCTGAGCTTTATAAATGCTGCTATTTGTGGAATTAAAATTCCTTCTTATTTGCACCTGGCAGCTGGGGGCAGGGGGCAGGGGAAGGGGTGATGGGGGCTAAAGGCTCCTGGTTGGGCCCCAGGCCTAAGGTAGAGACGCTAAGTGCCGTGGACCACTGCTGACCATCTGACTCCAGGGACCGGGAGCGTCCACCAAGGCACGCAGGCAGGGGGATGGACTTAGGTGAGGGGAGGAGGCCCAGCACAACCACCCCCTGCAGCCGCCTCAACGGACCTGCGAGTTCTCTGCCTTCCCTCTGTCCTGGACTGCCAGAGACCAAATCACCCCCTCCTTTATCTGAGACCAAGTTTCTAGAAGCAAGACCCTCTGTACTGGAGCTTTATCAAGTAAGCGCTTCCAGGAGAAACCAGCAAACAGCGGGAGACGAGGGCGAGATGCCGAGCGAGGCTGCTGTCTCAGACTCAACCCTGCAGGGACACGGGGGACCACAGGTGCCCAGGCAGGTGCGGGGGTGGCGCTTCTCATCTCACCACCAGACTGGGTGCTGGGAAAGACGGGAGAGAGCCGTGATGCCAAGCAGGGCCCTGTAGGACTCCTGAGCACCGAGGCCTTTTTGTCCCCTGTTGTTATAGCCAAGACTCCAGCCTCCATGACCTTGCAGTTTCAAATGGCAGAACAGTTGCTAATCAAAGAAGGAACAGCAATGAAACTACCTCTTATTGTTGTTCAATCGTTCAGTTACGTCCGACTCTTTGCAACCCCATGGACTGCAGCATGCCAGGCCTCCCCGAGCTTGCTCAAACTCGTGGGCGCTGAGTCAGTGATGCCATCCAACCAGCTCATCTTCTGTCGTGCCCTTCTCCTCCTGCCTTCAATCCTTCCCAGCATCAGGGTCCTTTCCAGGGAGTCGGCTCTTCACACACATCAGGTGACCAAAGTAAGGCAAGGCCAAATGACCAGAGAGGCTCTTCAGGATTAGGAGAGGGACCTCCTGAGACCCTGCACACACTCTCATCTTGTCAGGAGCCCCAACCTTTTGAGCTTTGCAGAAGGAAGAATACAAGACTGTTACTGCCTCCGTCCTTGTCACATACCCTGCCTAACTCCACTGCCTTTCCCGCCTCACCGGGGAGACGAGCACAGTCCTTGAGGTGCTAGTTGCCTCTCTGCCTGGCAAAGCAATAAAGTCACTCTTTCCTTCTCCTCCATAACTCCAGTAGGTGCACAGAGAGGCAAGATTTTGGCAGCAACAGGACACAGACTTCAGGCTGCACTTCAGGTTCCAGGCGAGTGAGAAAGCAGCGCCAGCAGCCTGGGGACACGTCTCGGAAGGCTGTGACAGCGCTGGGCTTGATGGACTCACGAATGCCGGGGTTGGGGGGGGGGTGGACAGCCTTGGTCTGTTGCCAAAAAGCAGACCCAGAATTTGAACACACGAATCTCATCTCCTGTGACCAAAGAGGCTGGAAGGAAAAGCCTGGAAATACACAGGCTGGTGACGGAAAGGACAGCAGAGGCTTCGTGGAGGCACTGAGGCCAGGAGTGCCAGTGGTGTGAAGCTGGACCTCAGAAGGGGCTTCTTCTACTGGCAAGAGGGCGGCTCACTCACTAACTGAGCAGGCGGGCTCCAAAGACTTTGTGCAAAGGCCAGCAATGAGGGAAAATCCAGATGTTTTTAGCTCTGCATGTGACTCCAGCTGGAGGGGCCATCTCCCTGCCTGCTCGCCGTGGATATGTCCAGAGTGGTTGTGGGGCTGGGACAGAGCCCAGCTTGGCGGGCAGGTTCATTCTGCTCCTCCCCCCACACCTCTGCGCTGCACTTTCTGAGGACACCTGGCCTGTGCTGGGCTCCCAGGGACTGGAGTGCCAGGTGCCAGGCTCACTGTGCTTCCTCGGGCAGTTACTTCATCTCTGATCGCTCAGTTAGAGGCCAGCACAGGTTTACAGATGGGTTTTGAGGACAGTGGCTTGCAGACAGAAAACACATAGCCGAGCTCCTTCCTACCTTGAGGACTGTGACTTGGCAGTCCCCTCTGCCTAGAATAGGCAGGCAGCTCAGTGATGAAAGAATCCACCTGCCAGCGCAGGAGACACAGGAGTCGTGGGTTTGATCCTGAGTCAGGAAGATCCCCTGGAGGAGGAAGTGGCAACCCACTCCAGTATTCTTGTCTGGAGAGGAGCCTGGTGGGCTCTAGTCCATGGGGTCGCCAAGAGTCAGATAGGACTGAACACGCACATTTTTTAACCAGCCTAGTGGGCTTGCTGTCAGACGGCAGCCTTAGAGGATCCTAAGGAGCTGGGTCTCCCACTGATATTCCTTTTGGTCTAGTCTTGGTCTCTGAGGGTGGGAATGAGGCTGATGGGCAGGTTCCCCGTCAGGAAGTCTGAGCTGAGACTGCAGGAAACGGGAACACACACACACACACACACACACACACACACACACACACACACGGGAACTTGTCAGAAATGCACATTCTCGGGCCCCACCCCGACCTCCTGAATCAGAAGCCGTGGGGTGGACCCTGCCATCTGGGGTCCAGTGGGCTTTCCCCGGGGGTGCTGAGGCTTCCTCATGACTGGGAACCGCTGAGGAGGACCGGGCCCTTCCCAGACCTAGCAGCTGTCCTTATCTCCCCGCCTGAGGCCAGTCACCCTCCAAGGGGCTGCGCAGACGCCTTTGATCATCAGGCGGAGCAGGAAGCAGCCCTGTGGGAGCAGCCCTCCCACTCTGCCTGTATTGCCGGCATTCTTTACCTGACTCCACATTCTCTCCTAGAAATGAATAGCCTTGGATGGCCGCATATTTGCATAGTGGCTCTCCTGTCCCTTTCACCAGCCTGAATTAATTGTTTTGGAATACCATTTCCGCAGTCTGCTTGCTTAGAGCTTTGATTCTTCACTGCAGGTCTCAGAATCACTGGGGCAGCTCGTGAAAATGCAGATGCCCGCCACACCCTCTCCTAGCTCCAGAATCCCGTAGTGTAGCTGGACTGACGCACTTCACCTACAACTGAGACAAGTCCAAAGTCCTGGTTGACGAAGGTGTGCGGGGGTGGGGGCTGTGGGGGAGGGTGGCACGGGGTGTGTCTAATTAGATAAAGGGGAGCATGGAGGTGGAAATGGAAGAGAGAGGAATCACGGAACTGGTCCCTGAAGGAGCGTCCTGGGATGGTCTCTGCAGGATGCTGCCTGAAGAATAGCCATGCTGTTTCCTAAGCACTGTGGGAGGATCATCTAACTCTCTGGTAGCCTGCAGGATAGGGCGGGGAGGGGATTTTATGTCCCATTTCACAGACACTGTGGCTCACCAGTATCACATCACTCATCTAAGTGTTAGTCGCTCAGTCATGTCTGACTCTTTGCAACCCCATGGACTGTAGCCCACCAGGTTTCCCTGTCCATGGGATTCCAAGGCAAGACTGCTAGAGTGGATAGCTGTTTCCTCTCCAGGGGATCTTCTCGACCCAGAGATCGAACCCAGGTCTCCTGCACTGCAGGCAGACCCTTCACTGACTGAGCCTATCAGGGGAGCCCCACACGACTGATCAGGATTAAGCCAAGCCCTGTCCTGTGCCCTGGTCACAGCAAACACCCTTTCCCAACAGCACAAGAGAAGACTACATATGGACGTCACCAGATGGCCAACATTGAAATCAGATTGATTATATTCTTTGCAGCCAAAGATGGAGAAGCTCTATACAGTCAGCAAAAACAAGACCGGGAGCTGACTGCGGCTCAGATCATGAACTCCTTATTGCCAAATTCAGACTTAAATTGAACAAAGTAGGGAAAACCACTAGACCATTCAGGTATGACCTAAATAAAATCCCTTATGACTATACAGTGGAAGTGAGAAATAGATTTAAGGGACTAGATCTGATAGACAGAGTGCTTGATGAACTGTGGACAGAGGTTCATGACATTGTGTAGGAGACAGGGATCAAGACCATCCCCAAGGAAAAGAAATGCAAAAAAAGCCAAATGGCTGTCTGAGGAGGCCTTACAAATACCTGTGAAAAGAAGAGACGAGAAAAGCAAAGAAGAAAAGGGAAGATATACCCATTTGAATGCAGAGTTTCAAAGAATAGCAAGGAGAGATAAGAAAGCCTTCCTCAGTGTTCAGTGGAAAGAAATAGAGGAAAACAATAGAATGGGAAAGACTAGAGATCTCTTCAAGAAAATTAGAGATACCAAGGGAACATTTCATGCAAAGATGGGCTCAATAAAGGACAGAAATTGTATGGACCTAACAGAAGTAGAAGATATTAAGAAGAGGTGGCAAGAATACACAGAACTGTACAAAAAAGATCTTCATGACCCAGATATTCATGATGGTGTGATCACTCACCTAGGGCCAGACATCCTGGAATGTGAAGTCAAGTGGGCCTTAGAAAGCATCTCTATGAACAAAGCTAGTGGAGGTGATGGAATTCCAGTTGAGCTATTTCAAATCCTGAAAGATGGTGCTGTGAAAGTGCTGCACTCAATATGCCAGCAAATTTGGAAAACTAAGCAGTGCCCACAGGACTGGAAAAGGTCAGTTTCATTCTAATCCCTAAGAAAGGCAATGCCAAAGAATGCTCAAACTCCCGCACAATTGCACTCATCTCACATGCTAGTAAGGTAATGCTCAAAATTCTGCAAGCCAGGCTTCAGCAATACGTGAACCGTGAACTTCCTGATGTTCAAGCTGAATTTAGAAAAGGAGAGGAACCAGAAATCAAACTGCCAACATTCGCTGGATCATCGAAAAAGCAAGAGAGTTCCAGAAAAACATCTATTTCTGCTTTATTGACTATGCCAAAGCCTTTGACTGTGTGGATCACAATAAACTGTGGAAAATTCTGAAAGAGATGGGAATACCCGACCACCTGACCGGTCTCTTGAGAAACCTATATGCAGGTCAGGAAGCAACAGTTAGAACTGGACATGGAACAACAGACTGGTTCCAAATAGGAAAAGGAGTATGTCAAGGCTGTATATTTTTACCCTGCTTATTTAACTTATATGCAGAATACATCATGAGAAACGCTGGACTGGAAGAAACACAAGCTGGAATCAAGATTGCCGGGAGAAATATCAATAACCTCAGGTATGCAGATGACACCATCATGATGGCTGAACTAAAGAGCCTCTTGATGAAAGTGAAAGAGGAGAGTGAAAAAGCTGGCTTAAAACTCAGCATTCAGAAAACTAAGATCATGGCATCTGGTCCCATCACTCCATGGCAAATAAATGGGGAAACAGTGGAAACAGTGTCAGACTTTATTTTTTGGGGCTCCAAATCACTGCAGATGGTGCCTGCAGCCATGAACTTAAAGGATGCTTACTCCTTGGAAAGAAAGTTATTACTAGATATATACTAGAAATATACTAGACAGTATATTAAAAAGCAGAGACATTATTTTGCCAACAAAGGTCCATCTAGTCAAGGCTATGGTTTTTCCAGTGGTCATGTGTGGATGTGAGAGTTGGACTGTGAAGAAAGCTGAGCACCGAAGCATTGATGCTTTTGAACTGTGGTGTTGGAGAAGACTCTTGAGAGTCCCTTGGACTGCAAGGAGATCCAACCAGTCCATCCGAAAGGAAATTGGTTCTGAGTGTTCATTGGAAGGACTGATGTTGAAGCTGAAACTCCAACACTTTGGCCACCTGATGCAAAGAACTGACTCATTGGAAAAGACCCTGATGCTGGGAAAGTTTGCAGGTGGGAGGAGAAGGGGATGACAGAGGATGAGATGGTTGGATGGCATCACTGACTCGATGGAAGCGAGTCTGAGTGAACTCCGGGGGTTGGTGATGGACAGGGAGGCCTGGCGTGCTGCGGTTCATGGGGTCGCAAAGAGTCGGACACGACTGAGCGACTGAACTGGCTGAACTGTCCTGTGCCCAGCCTGTGCCTTCAGCATCCTCTCACACTTCCTCCTCCTGAGAATGTCAAGGATGTAGGTCAGTGAGCTCGCAAAAAATAAAAAAATCAGCCCCCTCTACAGACTGAAACAGCTGAAACTCTGAGGGATGGGCTGTCTGACATACAGGCTCCAGGACGCCCTGCCCTGGAAGAAGAGTCCAAAGACTCATTCCCCAGCTTATAAGTTTGCTGTGAAATTTCTAAGCAGGCTAACAGAGATTCTGGGGCATTCGGACGAGGGAAACGGGATATGCCTGGCTTGTGAGGAATGTTTAGGACTTCTCTAGCTTATGGCAACCCACTCCAGTACTCTTTCCTGGAAAATCCCATGGATGAAGGAGCCTGGTGGGCTGCAGTCCATGGGGTCGCTGAGAGTCGGACACGACTGAGCGACATCACTTTCACTTTTCACTTTCAAGTATTGGAGAAGGAAATGGCAACCCACTCGTGTTCCTGCCTGGGGAATCCCAGGGACAGGAGAGCCTGGTGGGCTGCCGTCTATGGGGTCGCACAGAGTCAACTGAAATGGCTTAGCAGCAGCTTGCAGGGAAAATCAGAGAGACGTTGGACTTCATAGTTAAACATTGCTGGGAAAAAGCTGGGCTGGTGGGCAGAAACTGCCAGCCTGTGGCCTCTGCTGCCCTCTGGTGGACGTCAGTGGTACTAATCACAGCTGGCCAGGGCCACTTTGCCAGGCTGACCGCCTCAGGCCTGAGCACCAGGGGAGATTGTCTGAGAGCTGACCATGGCCAGGTCTATCTCAACACAGGCCCCCAGCAGCGGTGTTCAAAGTCCTGAGTCCCAGGTCCTGGGCTGCTGCACCTCCTCTCCGCAGGATCTGGCAAAGAACCTCTATGGTGCCCAACCTTCCTGAGCTAGACTTCCTAGGCCCTCCTAAATTTATCCATCCTGGTTTCCTGGGGAGGGGCTTGATAGCACCCTACCCAGGATGCCCTCTGATTTGGCGGTGGGGTAGGGAGCAAAAGCCCCAGGAGCCCTCTCGTTCTAGCCCTTGGGTGATATTAAAAGCACCTGACATTAACTGAGCACTGGCTATATTCTAGACACTTTTCTAAACAGAACAATATCTATATATTTCTCTACCTCTTTCTATATCTGTCTATCATCTATTGAGAGAGGCTGGCAAATGATTGTCGAGACAAGCAGGACACACCTCTGGATGAATGGAGATACAGAGATCTCAGGCAAAAGTGTGGTGTCTACAGCCAGAAGCCCACAGTCTCAGCACTGCCCTTGATGAACTGAGTCCCTGGTCAAACCGGCACCCTGCTCTGGGCCTCGAGTTCCTTATCTGTAAAATAATAATAGCATTTCTTTCTCTGAGGATCCTGGAAAATGCTAAATGGAATAATGGGAAGCATTTAGTACATGGTGCACAATAAGCCTTCAGCAAAGGCAGGTTTCTCTCCAGCCTTTGAAATTGGACTTAGGCTACCCAGATCTCTGGAGGAGGCAGAGGTGATGATTATGATGGGAAGGCTGTAGATCACACCTGCTCACAATTCCTGAGTGCCTCCTATGCTTACCCAATAGCTATGAATGGCTATTGCCAGTGAGTGTACAACTTTTGGCTGCATCTCAACAGCACATACATGAAGCTTTTAAAGACACTGGCACCCAGGTCCTGCTGATGTAACTGGACTGGCACAGGATCAGGTATGTCTCCCAAGTGGTTCAAATTGTGCATCTGGTTTTGAGAGTCGGAGAATGTTTCCCTCCCGCCTGCTCTCCCATTTAACAGCGTTCAGATCTCAGCTAGGATTGTTGCTGTCATTGTTTAGTCACTCAGGCCTGTTTGATTCTTTGCGACCCCACGCCAGGCTTCCCTGTCCTTCACTATCTCCCGGAGTTTGCTCAAATTCATCTGCATTGGGTCAATGATGTCATTCAAGCATCTCATCCTCTGCTGCCCTCTTCTCTTCCTGCCCTCAAACTTTCTCAGCATCAGGGTCTTTTCCAGTTAGTTGGCTCTTCGCATTAGATGGCCAAAGTATTTAAGTTTCAGCTTCAGCATCAGTCCTTCCAGTGAATATTTAGTGTTGATCCCCTTTACAATTGACTGTTTTGATCTCTTTGCAGTCCAAGGGACTCTCAAGAGTCTTCTCCAGCACCACAGTTCAAAAACATCAGTTCTTTGGTGCTCAGCCTTGTTTATGGTCCAACTCTCACATATGTACATGCTTACTGGAAAAATCACAGCTTTCACTAGATGGACCTTTGTTAGCAAAGTAATGTCTCAGCTTTTTAACATGCTGTTTAGGTTCGTTGCATCTTTCTTTCCAAGAAGCAAGTGTCTTTTAATTTCATGGCTGCAGTCACCATCTGCAGTGATTTTGGAGCCCAAAAAGAAAACGGCTGTCACTGTTTCCACTGTTTTCCCATCTATTTGCCATGAAGTGATGGGACCAGATGCCATGATCTTAGTTTTTTGAATGTTGAGTTTTAAGCCAGCCTTTTCACTCTCCTCTTTCACTTTCATCAAGAGGCTCTTCAGTACCTCTTTGCTTTCTGCCATAAGGGCGGTGTCATCTGCATACCTGAGGTTATTGATATTTCTCCCAGCAATCTTGATTCCAGCTTGTGCTTCATCTAACCCGACATTTCACAGCCTGGATATCACCTCTTTGAAGAACTATCCCCTGACCGCCAAGACCAGGCCCATTTTTTGTGGGGGGTGGTTCTATACCATTGTAAACCCCTATTCCTTTCCTTCAGAGAGAATTTACCTCATTTGTACTTATTAATGTGGCCATTTCAATATCTATCTCCTTCCCTAGGTAGTTTTCCCATCTGTAAAATGGAGAGATTAATGTCTGCCTCACAGGATTCTTGCAAAGAAGCAGGTAAAGAGCTTGGTGGTCTTCCAGGTAGTCCCTGTGAATCCCAGGAGTCCCTTGGGGGCAACACATTGTCATCTTCAAATGTCCTAAAATGAACACTTGCCAGCTTCCAAGCATGGACCTGGCACAGTCTCTCTGGATTTGGCCGCAAAGGGGTCCTCATGTCATCCGAACTTCCCTGATGATACATCCTCATAATCAGAGCTGCTACGTTGTGAAATTCCACAAATGACTGAGCCCTCCACTGCCAGTTCTGAGCTAGTATTCTTATTTTATGTTCCCAGTTGGTCTGTCTTTTTAATTATCAGATGATTTGCTCAACAAATATTTAAATAAGGCCCAGTTAGGTGGCAGGCACCATTCCAATGCTTTACACATATCTCATATAAGCAGTTTTGCTAGTTAAACAAAGCCAATCCTCCTGTTGCTGGTTAAAACCTAAAAAAAATGTCTGCTGGGACAGATGTTGATATAAACGAATACAGGGAGGGTATTTTGGGGGGAGGTTAGAGAGAAAGGGGTAGGGAGATGGTCCTTTGACTGCTGGGAGCTCAGGCCTTACTGAAGGGCCCTGCTCGTCAGTCCCACCTAATCGTTTCTACTACACAAGTCCAGAACTGCCAGACTGTCCTACTTTTAAAGAGAATGTATTGATAGCAGACTGCATTTTTTCTATGAAGATCTCAGCTTTTAGAAAATGGCGCAATTTGAAAAAAATAAAACAAAACACTTGAGATGGAACAAAACTCAGCTATGAGATGTGATCTGGCCTGGAGCAGCCTGGAGCCCCTGAGAAGGGAGTGTGGGATGTTCTGGACTGCAGCCTGGTGCCGGAGCGGGAGGAAGCTTGGGGGAAAGGGAGAGAAAACATGAGAATCCGTCCTCACATCCGGAAAGGTATGGGGTCTGTGGCTCCTGCCGGGCCTTGGTGGATGTGATGGTTAGTTACAAGTGTGGCCTTGACTGAGATGAGAGATGCCCAGGAAACCGGGAAAGCATCATCTTTGGGTATGTCCGTGAGGGTGTCCCCAGAGGAGGCTGGACTGGGGATTTCACCTGTGTGCGTGGGTGTCATCCCATCCCCTAAGTGCCTGAACAGGCAAAAAGGTGAAAGCAGGGTGAATTGCTGTCTCTGCTTCCCCTCCCCACAGCCACGCGTCAGTGCGTGTGTATCTTAGTTCCCCAACCAGGGATCACGAGGTCCTAATCCCTGGACCACCAGGGAAATCCCTTGCTCTCTTTGCTTAAGCTGGAATATCTGTCTATCTTTTCCTGCCTTTGGACATTAGCACTCTTGGTTCTTGGGCTTTCAGAGTCAGACTGAAACTAAGCCCACTGACCCCTTGATTCTAGGACCTTAGGACTCAGGTTGAATCACACCGCCAGCTTCCCTGGCTCTCCAGCTTAAGGACGGCAGATCGGGGCTTCTTGGCCCCCATAATCACGTGAGCCAATTTCTAGGATGAATCTCTTGTATCTCTCTCTATATATCCTATTGGTGCTTTGTCTCTGGAGAATCCTGACCAACCTAGCGGGAGGGCCTGGCTCCCTATGGACCAGGTTCGGGGAGCCCAGTTTCAGCAAACACTCGGTGCCTCGTGGACCCCAAATACCAGCGCCTCAGACTTTCAGGGCCCCTGGGGGTTTGGAGTGGAGCCCTGTTTTTGCTTTTCCAGCCCCATCTAAACTCTCCCAGATTCTTTCCAGAGAAAGGCGAGCGCAAATAAAGAGAGAGGAGGTTCCACACCTGCTCAGAAGCTGGGACTTTCAAGAACAAATAACAAACAAATGCAGAAATGGATGATAAGCAGATGGGCTATCCTTTCCCCCACTGTGGACTGTGAGGACCAGATTCAATTTGAGTACGCGCCTCAATCCAGAGAAAGGGGAGCGCAAATAAAGAGAGAGGAGGTTCCACACCTGCCCAGAAGCTGGGACTTTCAAGAACAAATAACAAACAAATGCAGAAATGGATGATAAGCAGATGGGCTATCCTTTCCCCCACTGTGGACTGTGAGGACCAGATTTAATCTGAGTACGTGCCTCACTCGCTCAGCAAACAGTCAAGGAGTGAATGGAGAGGCAGCAGTGAGCAGCAAGGCCGGCTGGTCTCTGTCGAGCTTGTAAACTTTAATGCTCGCTTCGATACACAACCCAATTGTCTGTAAAACGAGGCCGCCTTCAGTGGCTCCCTTAATTGGAATCAGTTTCTCTAACTCAGAGGCAAGAGGCTGAAGGCACTTGGTCAGCATCTACTGACGGAGCAGATGACAGGGAAGCTGTGCAGTAGGAGCGGGCTGTGGGACCCTTTTCCTCCCCTCCACCCAGGGGTCAGGATCCTACCTGGATGTTCTCAGCTGCAGGAGGAAGATGGTCAGGGAGCAGATCCTGGGAACCAGGGGGCAGCTGGCCCCCTTCCTGTGGGGACTAGTGAAGGGGTCGGTTAAAGCAAGGGCTGTGAAGCAATAATAACCGCTACAACAGCGACATCTGCACCATCAACAGCTACAGCTACTATTTCTGGGTCACTTTTCATTAACCAGGAAAGTGCGCTTCATGTCACAAATTCCCCGCAACAGCTCTTTTCAAGCTCCATCATTCACTGGTTCCCGACAGGAGGATGGTGCTCCCAGGGTGAGCTCTTGCTCTTGGCTGAGCACATGACTTAGGCACAGGACTACAAAGGGGCTTCCCTTATAGGACTTTATAGTCCTGGGGTGAAAGTGTTTGGAAAGCCATGAAGCACCAAATAATGCTGTGTTGTGTTTGCTGCACAGGATACGATAGATGCCGAGAAGGCAACAATGTAATGATCTTCAGGAGGAATAGTGCCAGAGAGAGGTCAAATGAACTGGGCTTCGAGGGGTGTGTAGGAGTTTGCCAACTGGAAGGAGAGGGAAAGGGATGTTGGGCAAATAGAACAACTTGAACAAAAATCATAGAAGCATTGGGGGACTAATAATTGCTTCCATGTGCTCTCACCTATGCTATAAGAACATATGTATTGGAGGGAGAAGAATAAGGAAGAGACATTAGTCAAGTCGGGCTGTGACCAACCTCTGTCCAGCTCTGTGTTTTAAAATGTTCCTCCTGGTGGCTGGTGTGGAGTATGGGCTGCTGAAGAAAGATGCACGAGGCAGGACCCGAAAAGGAGGGAAGTTGCTAGGAAACCACCCTGGGATCAACGGACGGCACTTCCTAAAGCTTCAAGCTGCCACAAACACCAAGCTCCTCCTCAGTGGAGGGGCCCAGGCAGAGGGCACACCTGAGATGCCATAACTGAGTGGATGATGTGAGAAGGACCTCTGCAGCTCAGGGACAGCAGAAAGGATCCCTCATGCATCCTTCCCCACCGCTCTTGCCTTGTTGCCTGAGCCCCTCGGGCCAGTCCCTGCCCCCTTGATGGCACAGTCTAGCTCCCACGGTGGTGCCAGCAATCCCCTTCCCCCAAATCACTTTCCCACACCCTTAGCAGGGGCATAGGACCAAAGTCTGATGAAGCAGAAACTAAGAAGAGGAAATATTGGGTTGGTCAAAAAGGTGGTTCCATAAGATAGTATGGAAAAACCCAAATGAACTTTTTGGCCAACCCGATCCTTTCCTCCCCATATTTAGGGGGCGAAGTTGAGGGTGGCGAGGTGGAGACCCGGGGGGCTGGCAAAGAGGGACCCTCTTGCATCCCTGTCTGCCCTGGCCAGGAACTCAGGTGGCTTGCGTCCATGGTCTTGAGCCGGGCAGGCCTTCCCTTCCAGACGCCATGGGGTATGTCATGCTAGATTGGGGCCAGGCCTCACCAGGTACAGGCTGTGTGAGCCTGAGAAGTCCCTGCCCCTCGGCGCCTTTCTTGAAACTGGGGAAATAAGAATGCCCACTGACCTCATGAGGCAGTGGAGAGGATTCACTGAGGAGGTTGCTGCTAATAGTCCTCATGTCCAGGCTCAGGAAGGGGGTGGCATGAGCTCCTAGCGCCTGGCCTGGGGGCTCTCCAGGCTTGGAAGGCTGCAGAAGGGGTTCAGAGTGCAGGGGTCCTGGCTTACAGTCCTAATGGCCCAGAAATATGTGTCCTAGAGTGACTCTCAGCCCCTCAGTAAGGACATAGCCTTGGGGAGAAAGGCGTTTTGCTTCCTCTTTGCAGGTAAACCCAGGGAAACTGTGGGGAGCCACTGCCCGCCGCCACCCACCTCTGCAGCAGGAGGCTTGGGACCCGCTGACCGCAGTCAGCTGTCACCTTCCTCCTCTCCCCGTGGAGGTGGCCCCACCGTCCCTACAAGGCTGCAGATGGGATGGCTTCTTTCCAGGTTCCTCCTCCCAGGGTCAAATCATTGCTTTCTTTTATGCAAGGCTGGCTGCTGGGAGAGACCAGCTCTCAGCTCTGTCCTCCTCCCACCCTCCTGGGAGTCCGAGAGAAGATGCCTCCCACAAGTTCTCTCTTGGCTCCTGCAGCGGAAATGCAGACCATGTGTGAAATGTTTGTTTGGATAAGTCAGGCGGTGCTAACCTGAACTGCCATTTATTGAGGGTATGTGTGTGCAGATGGTGTGTTAAAAACCATATGTGTACATTTCCCTCCGTGCACAGGACGCCTCCAGGGCTAGATGCAATTCATAGCTCCGTTTTACAGATTAGTGAAACTGAGCCTCAGTGGGGTAACTGACTTCGCTGTGTTCCAGCGTCAACTCCCCACAGCAGGCAAAACAACAGAAGATGAGACTCTCTAACTAAACTGGAAAATCAAACAAATAGGACACGTGTGTTATCAACAGAGTTTTTCAGGGCAGAACAGCCCCCTCACTGGCTGGTGTGTGTGCTGGGGTGGGTGGTGGGGATAGTGCTTTTTCATTCACAACAGACCCCTGGTCAAGCACGCTAGGCCCTGAGGATGAAGAGACCAGAAATGAACAGAACAGTCTTGACTCTGGGAGAGTTCTGCGTCAGAGTCAGTGTGAGAAAGAGCAACCCCCTGGATGCTTTATGGTGGAAAGGACTTACTGAAAGGAAACAAGGTACCATGAAGTTACCCAAATTCGATCCCTGGGTTGGGAAATCCCCTGGAGAAGGGAATGTTTACCCACTCCAGTATTCTTGCCTGGTGAATTCCATGGATGGAGGAGGCTGGCGAGCTACACAGTCCAAGGGGTCGCAAAGAGTCAGACACGGCTGAGCGACTAACACACTTGAAATTACTAGAGGGGCTGGAGAAGTGACCTCCGGGGTTGACCTGCAGAACACTGCAGAACTGAGCAGCCAGGGGCCGCACTGGGACTGCCACTGCCAGTAAGAGCATGCTGCTGGCGCTGCGACTCAGGCACCAGGACGCTGCCGCTGCTGCAGACAGCAGAGCCACTTCCCCGGGTCACCAAGAAGCTCCAGGACGGACAGCAGAACAGAGCCACGGCGCACCTGTGTCTCCAGGACCTCGTCTGTTGGCAGAAGGCTGACAAAAGGAGTGGGAAGACGGCTTCTACCTTCCAAATCTTGCTTGAGGATATCAGACTAACATCCAGAGCTCCAGTTCCAAGAGGTGTGGGGTCGTTGTCCAGCCTCCCCTGTAGAGGACAGGACACTTGCGGGAGGGAGGATAGAGTTTAAACTGATTGGGGGGCCATGGCTGAGTTTTTCTCCAGCCAGAATGGGGTGTCGGAAGCCTTACCAGCACCAGCAAGCCCTCCTGTTCTATTTTCTCTTTAGACTCAGCCTACAGACAAGGAAAAAAAAAAGGCAAAATGGTTGTCTGAGGAGGCCTTACAAATAGCTGAGGAAAGAAGAGAAGTGAAAAGCAAAGGAGAAAAGGAAAGATATACCTATTTGAATGCAGAGTTCCAAAGAATAGCAAGGAGAGATAAGAAAGCCTTCCTCAGCAAAATACAGGAAAACCATAGAATGGGAAAGACTAGAGATGTCTTAAACAAAATTAGAGATACAAAGGGAACATTTCATGCAAAGATGGGCTCAATAAAGGACAGAAATGGTATGGACCTAACAGAGGTAGAAGATATTAAGAAGAGGTGGCAAAAACACACAGAAGAACTGTACAAAAAAGATCTTCATGACCCAGATAATCACGATGTTGTGATCACTCTCCTAGAGCTAGACATCCTGGAATGTGAAGTTAAGTGGGCCTTAGGAAGCATCACTGCGAACAAAACTAGTGGAGGTGATGGAATTCCAATTGAGATATTTCAAACCCTGAAAGATGATGCTGTGAAAGTGCTGCACTCAGTATGCCAGCAAAGTTGTAAAACTAGTGGCCACAGGACTGGAAAAGGTCAGTTTCATTCCAATCCCTAAGAAAGGCAACGCCAAAGAATGCTCAAACTACCGCACAATTGCACTCGTCTCACACGCTAGTCAAGTAATGCTCAAAATTCTCCAAGCCAGGCTTCAACAGTACATGAACCGTGAACTTCCAGATGTTCAAGCTGAATTTAGAAAAGGCAGAGCAACCAGAGATCAAATTGCCAACATCCATTGGATCATCAAGAAAGCAAGAGAATTCCAGAAAAACATCTGCTTTATTGACTATGCCAAAGCCTTTGACTGTGTGGATCACAACAAACCATGGAAAATTCTTCAAGAGAGGGGCATACCAGACCACCTGACCTGCCTCTTGAGAAACCTATATGCAGGTCAGGAAGCAACAATTAGAACTGGACATGGAACAACAGACTAGTTCCAAATCGGGAAAGGAGTACTTCAAGGCTGTATATTGTCAGCCTGCTTGTTTAGCTTATATGCAGAATACATCATGAGAAATGCTGGACTGGATGAAGCACAAGCTGGAATCAAGATTGCTGGAAGAAATATCAATAACCTCAGATATGCAGATGACACCACCCTTATGGCAGAAAGCAAAGAAGAATTGAAGAGCCTCTTGATGAAAGTGAAAGAGGAGAGTGAAAAAGCTGGCTTAAAACTCAACATTCAAAAAATTAAGATCATGGCATCTGGTCCCATCACTCCATGGCTAATAAACGGGGAAACAGTATAAACAGTGTCAGACTTTATCTTTTGGGGCTCCAAAATCACTGCAGATGGTGACTACAGCCATGAAATTAAAAGACACTTGCTCCTTGGAAGAAAAGCTGCAATGAACCTAAACAACATGTTAAAAAGCTGAGATGGAGGGGTGGTCCTAAGATGGCGGAGGAATAGGACGGGGAGACCACTTTCTCCCTCACAAATTCATCAAAAGAACATTTCAACACTGAGTAAAGTTCACAAAACAACTTCTGAATGCTGGCAGAGGACATCAGACACCCAGAAAAGCAGATCATTGCCTTCAAAGACAGGTAGGAAAAAATATAAAAGACGGAAAAAAGAGACAAAAGAGGTAGGGAGGGAGCTCCGTCCTGGAAGGGAGTCTTAAAAAGAGAGAAGTTTCCAAACACCAGGAAACACTCTCACTGCCGAGTCTGTGGTGAGCCTTGGAAGCACAGAGGGCAACATAACAGGGAGGAAAAATAAATAAATAATTAAAAGCAACAGATTACGAGCCCAGCGGTAACTCCCCCAGGGGAGAAGCAGCGCAGACGCCTGTATCCTCCACTAGCAAGCGGAGGCTGGGCAGGGAGGCGGGGGCTGGGCAGGGAGGCGCGGGCTGCAGTGCTTTTTAAGAATCCGGCTGGAACGCCCCGAGCGTAACCAGAGCGAACTAACTTGGGCTAGCAAACCAGACTGTGGGATAGCTACCACGCGAAAAGCTCTAACATAAGACACCTCCAGGACCGCACACAGAACAAAGGACGGAACAGAACTAGCCGGCTGCAGACCATCCCCCTCCGGTGACAGGCAGCCAGAGCCGGAAGGGCCAGAAGGGGGCAATCGCAGCCCCAGAGAAACTTTCAAACTGCAAGCAACCTTCTTTGCTAACTAAGACTTCTTGGGGTTCTAGACAGTCACCATCTGCCTAAGAAGGGGTGCCAGTTGTACACCCAGAAAACTGAGCAGCAGGGACGGGAAAGGTGATAAGTCGCAGCGACCATGCTTGCCAAACACCTGACCTGGGAAGGGCACAAAACGCAGGCCCAGCTGAGCCTGTACCTCTGAGGACTACGTGGGTGCCTGAGCCTGAGTGGCTTAGACGGGGGAGGTGCATGCAGCCCAGGGCCGGCCTCAGACGGTTCCCGGCGGAGAAGCCTAGAGCCTGAGCAGGGTGCGCCGTGAGCGGGGGCAGGCCCAGTGGGGCTGAGACACTGCGAGCACACACCAGTGTTATTTGTTTGCAGCATCCCACCCTCCCCACAGCGCGACTGAACAAGTGAGCCTAAAAAAAAAAAGAAAAAAAAGTATCCACCACCATCCCCCTTGCGTCAGGGCAGAAAACAGACACTGAAGAGACCAGCAAACAGAAGAAGCTAAAACGGAGGGAACCGCCTTGGAAGTATAGATCTTAAGAAATATAAGCCAGACCAAGGAACTATCCGAGAATGAACTGACCCCACACTGCCCACAACACCACCAGATTTACCTTTGTTATTTTTATGATCATTCTTTTTTTTTGTTTAGTTTTTTCTTCTTTTCTTTTTATTTTAACATTTTTTTTTAATTTTTAAGTTCTTAAAGCAAACACCATATATATTTTTTGTGTGTGGTTGTTTTTTTAAAATAATTCTTGTGACTTTTTTTTCTTTCTTCTTCTTCTTTTGTTAAATATCATATTTTCGAAAATCCAACCTCTACTCTAGATTTTTAATCTTTGCTTTTTGGTGTTTGTTATCAATTTTGTACCTTTAAAACCCCAATCTTCAGTACCCATTTTTACTTGAGAGCGAGATTACTAGCTTGAACACTCCTCCTTTGGACTCTCCTTTTTCTCCACCAGGTTGCCTCTGTCTCCTCCTTCCCCCTTCTCTTCTCTACCCAACTCCGTGAATCTCTGTGTGTTCCAGATGGTGGAGAACACTTAGGGTACTGTTTACTGGCTGGATCTGTTTCTCTCCTTTACATTTCCCTCTTTTACCCTCCCGGCCACCTCTGTCTCCTTCCTCCCTCTCCTCTTCTCTGTATAACTCCATGAACATCTCTGAGCGGTCCAGACAGTGGAGTGCACATAAGGAAGTAATTACTGCCTTGCTTGCTCTCTCCTCTTCTAATCCCACCTCATCTCATTCCAGTCACCTCTAACTCCCCCCTCCCTCTTCTCTTCTCCATGTAACTCAGTGAACCTCTCTGGGTGTTCCTCAATGTGGAGAAACTTTTCATCTCTAACCTAGATGTTTTATCATTGGTGCTGTATAGATGGAGAAGTCTTGAGGCTACTGTAAAAATAAAACTGAAACCCAGAAGCAGGAGGCTAAAGTCCAAATCCTGAGAACATCAGAGAACTTCTGACTCCAGGGAATATTAATTGATAGGAGCTCATCAAACGCCTCCGTACCTACACTGAAACCAAGCACCACCCAAGGGCCAACAAGTCAGAGCAAGGCATACAACACAAATTCTTCAGCAACACAGGAACACACGCCTAAGCTTCAATATACAGGCAGCTCAAGTTACTCCAAAACCAATGACATCTCATAACTCATTACCAGACACTTCATTGCACTCCAGAGAGAAGAAATCCAGCTCCAGCCACCAGAGCTCCAACACAAGCTTCCCTAACCAAGAAACCTTGACAAGCCCCTGATACAACCCCGCCCACAGCAAGGAAACTGCATAATAAAGAGAACTCCACAAATTCCTAGAATACAGAAAGGCCACCCCAAACGCAGCAATATAGACAAGATGAAGAGACAGAGGAATACCCAGCAGGTAAAGGAACAGGAGAAAAGCCCACCAAACCAAACAAAAGAGGAAGAGATAGGGAATCTACCTGATAAAAAATTCCAAATAATGATAGTGAAAATGATCCAAAATCTTGAAATCAAAATGGAATCACAGATAAATAGTCTGGAGACAAGGATTGAGAAGATGCAAGAAAGGTTTAACAAGGACCTAGAAGAAATAAAAAAGAGTCAATATATAATGAATAATGCAATAAATGAGATCAGAAACACTCTGGAGGCAACAAATAATAGAATAATGGAGGCAGAAGATAGGATTAGTGAAATAGAAGTTAGAATGGTAGAAATAAATGAATCAGAGAGGAAAAAAGAAAAATGAATTAAAAGAAATGAAGACAATCTCAGAGACCTCCAGGACAATATGAAATGCTCCAACATTTGAATTATAGGAGTCCCAGAAGAAGAAGACAAAAAGAAGGACCATGAGAAAATCCTTGAGGAGATAATAGTTGAAAAATTCCCTAAAATGGGGAAGGAAATAATCACCCAAGTCCAAGAAACCCAGAGAGTCCCAAACAGGATAAACCCAAGGCAAAACACCCCAAGACACACATTAATCAAATTAACAAAGATCAAACATAAAGAACACATATTAAAAGCAGCAAGGGAAAAACAACAAATAACACACAAGGGGATTCCCATAAGGATACCAGCTGATTTTTCAATAGAAACTCTTCAGGCCAGGAGGGAATGGCAAGACATACTTAAAGTGATAAAAGAAAATAACCTACAGCCCAGATTACTGTATCCAGCAAGGATCTCATTCAAATATGAAGGAGAAATCAAAAGCTTTACAGACAAGCAAAAGCTGAGAGAATTCAGCACCACCAAACCAGCTCTCCAACAAATGCTAAAGGATATTCTCTAGACCAGAAACACAAAAAGGGTGTATAAACCCGAACCCAAAACAATAAAGTAAATGGCAACGGGATCATACTTATCAATAATTACCTTTAACGTAAATGGGTTGAATGCCCCAACCAAAAGACAAAGGCTGGCTGAATGGATACAAAAACAAGACCCCTATATATGTTGTCTACAAGAGACCCACCTCAAAACAAGGGACACATACAGACTGAAAGTGAAGGGCTGGAAAAAGGTATTCCATGCAAATAGAGACCAAAAGAAAGCAGGAGTAGCTATATTCATATCAGATAAAATAGACTTTAAAACAAAGGCTGTGAAAAGAGACAAAGAAGGCCACTACATAATGATCAAAGGATCAATCCAAGAAGAAGATATAACAATTATATATGCACCCAACATAGGAGCACCGCAATATGTAAGACAAATGCTAACAAGTATGAAAGGGGAAATCAACAATAACACAATAATAGTGGGAGACTTTAATACCCCACTCACACCTATGGACAGATCAACTAAACAGAAAATTAACAAAGAAACACAAACTTTAAATGATACAATAGACCAGTTGGACCTAATTGATATCTATAGGACATTTCACCCTAAAACAATGAATTTCACCTTTTTCTCAAGTGCTTACGGAACCTTCTCCAGGATAGATCACATCCTGGGCCATAAATCTAGCCTTGATAAATTCAAAAAAATCGAAATCATTCCAAGCATCTTTTCTGACCATAATGCATTAAGATTAGATCTCAATTACAGGAGAAAAACAATTAAAAATTCCAACATATGGAGGCTGAACAACATGCTTCTGAATACCCAACAAATCACAGAAGAAATAAAAAAAGAAATCAAAATATGCATAGAAATGAATGAAAATGAAAACACAACAATCCCAAACCTGGGGGACACTATAAAAGCAGTGCTAAGGGAAAAGTTCATAGCAATACAGGAATACCTCAAGAAAGAAGAAAAAAGTCAAGTAACCTAACTCTACACCTAAAGCAACTAGAAAAGGAAGAAATGGATAACCCCAGGGTTAGTAGACAGAAAGAAATCTTAAAAATTAGGGCAGAAATAAATGCAAAAGAAACAAAAGAGACCATAGCAAAAATCAACAAAGCAAAAAGCTGGTTCTTTGAAAGGTTAAATAAAATTGACAAACCATTAGCCAGACTCATCAAGAAACAAAGGGAGAAAAATCAAATCAATAAAATTAGAAATGAAAATGGAGAGATCACAACAGACAACACTGAAATGCAAAGGATCATAAGAGACTACTATCAGCAGTTATATGCCAATAAAATGGACAACGTGGAAGAAATGGACAAATTATTAGAAAAGTACAACTTTACAAAACTGAATCAGGAAGAAATAGAAAATCTTAACAGACCCATCACAAGCACGGAAATTGAAACTGTAATCAGAAATCTTCCAGCAAACAAAAGCCCATGTCCAGATGGCTTCACAGCTGAATTCTATCAAAAATTTTGAGAAGAGCTAACACCTATCCTACTCAAACTCTTCCAGAAAATTGCAGAGGAAGGTAAACTTCCAAACTCATTCTATGAGGCCACCATCACCCTAATACCAAAACCTGACAAAGATGCCACAAGGAAAGAAAACTACAGGCCGATATCACTGATGAACATAGATGCAAAAATCCTTAACAAAATTCTAGCAATCAGAATCCAGCAACACATTAAAAAGATCATACACCATGACCAAGTGGGCTTTATCCCAGGGATGCAAGGATTCTTCAATATCCACAAATCAATCAATGTAATTCACCACATTAACAAATTGAAAAATAAAAGCCATATGACTATCTCAATAGGTGCAGAGAAAGCCTTTGACAAAATTCAACATCCATTTATGATAAAAACTCTCCAGAAAGCAGGAATAGAAGGAACATACCTCAACATAATAAAAGCTATATATGACAAACCCACAGCAAACATTATCCTCAATGGTGAAAAATTGAAAGCATTTCCCCTAAAGTCAGGAACAAGATGAGGGTGCCCACTTTCACTGCTACTATTCAATACAGTTCTGGAAGTTTTGGCCACAGCAATCAGAGCAGAAAAAAAAAATAAATAAAAGGAATCCAAATTGGAAAAGAAGAAGTAAAACTCTCACTGTTTGCAGATGACATGATCCTCTACATAGAAAACCCTAAAGACTCCACCAGAAAATTATTAGAGTTAATCAAGGAATATAGTAAAGTTGCAGGATATAAAATCAACACACAGAAACCCCTTGCATTCCTATACACTAATAACGAGAAAGTAGAAAAAGAAATTAAGGAAACAATTCCATTTACCATTGCAATGAAAAGTATAAAATATTTGGGAATATATCTACCTAAAGAAACTAAAAACCTATATATAGAAAACTATAAAACACTGGTGAAAGAAATCAAAGGACACAAATAGATGGAGAAATATACCATGTTCATGGATTGGAAGAATCAATATAGTGAAAATGAGTATACTACACAAAGCAATCTACAGATTCAATGCAATCCCTATCAAGCTACCAGCGGTATTTTTCACAGAGCTAGAACAAATAATTTCACAATTTGTATGGAAATACAAAAAACCTCGAATAGCCAAAGCAATCTTGAGAAAGAAGAATGGAACTGGAGGAATCAACCTGCCCGACTTCAGGCTCTACTACAAAGCCACAGTCATCAAGACAGTATGGTACTGGCACAAAGACAGAAATATAGATCAATGGAACAAAATAGAAAGCCCAGAGATACATCCACCCACCTATGTACACCTTATCTTTGACAAAGAAGGCAAGAATATACAATGGATTAAAGACAATCTCTTTAACAAGTGGTACTGGGAAAACTGGTCAACCACTTGTAAAAGAATGAAACTAGAACACTTTCTAACACCATACACAAAAATAAACTCAAAATGGATTAAAGATCTAAATGTAAGACCAGAAACTATAAAACTCCTAGAGGAGAACATAGGCAAAACACTCTCTGACATAAATCACAGCAGGATCCTCTATGATCCACCTCCCAGAATTCTGGAAATAAAAGCAAAAATAAACAAATGGGATCTAATTAAAATTAAAAGCTTCTGCACAACAAAGGAAACTATAAGCAAGGTGAAAAGACAGCCTTCTGAATGGGAGAAAATAATAGCAAATGAAGCAACTGATAAACAACTAATTTCAAAAATATACAAGCAACTTATGCAGCTCAATTCCAGAAAAATAAACGACCCAATCAAAAAATGGGCCAAAGAACTAAATAGACATTTCTCCAAAGAAGACATACGGATGGCTAACAAACACATGAAAAGATGCTCAGCATCACTCATTATCAGAGAAATGCAAATCAAGACCACAATAAGGTACCATTTCACACCAGTCAGAATGGCTGCAATCCAAAAGTCTACAAGCAATAACTGCTGGAGAGGGTGTGGAGAAAAGGGAACCCTCTTACACTGTTGGTGGGAATGCAAACTAGTACAGCCACTATGGAGAACAGTGTGGAGATTCCTTAAAAAACTGGAAATAGAACTGCCTTATGACCCAAGCAATCCCACTGCTGGGCATACACACCGAGGAAACCAGAATTGAAAGAGACACATGTACCCCAATGTTTATCACTGCACTGTTTATAATAGCCAGGACATGGAAACAACCTAGATGTCCATCAGCAGACGAATGGATAAGAAAGCTGTGTTACATATACACAATGGAGTATTACTCAGCCATTAAAAAGAATACATTTGAATCAGTTCTAATGAGGTGGATGAAACTGGAGCTGATTATATAGAGTGAAGTAAGCCAGAAAGAAAAACACCAATACAGTATACTAACACATATATATGGAATTTAGAAAGATGGTAATGATAACCCTGTATGTGAGACAGCAAAAGAGACACAGATGTATAGAACAGTCTTTTGGACTCTGTGGGAGAGGGAGAGGGTGGGATGATTTGGGAGAATGTCATTGAAACATGTATACTATCATGTAAGAAATGAATCGCTAGTCTAGGTTCAATACAGGATACAGGATGCTTGGGGCTGGTGCACTGAGATGACCCAGAGAGATGATATGGGGAGGGTGGTGAGAGGGGGGTTCAGGGTTGGGAACTCATGTACACCTGTGGTGGATTCATGTCAATGTATGGCAAAACCAATACAGTATTGTAAAGTAAAAAAATTAAAAAAAAAAAAATAAAGATTGCTGTATGGGAAGAAAAAAATATTATTTTTTTTACTTTATTGCCATGATTAAAATAAAAATCATTCATATAGTCAAAAAAAAAAAGAAAAGCTGAGACATTACTTTGCTGACAAAGGTCTATCTAGTCAAAGGTATAGTTTTTCCAGTAGGCATGTACATATGTGAGAGTTGGACCATAAACAAGGCTGAGCACCAAAGAACTGATGTTTTTGAACTGTGGTGTTGGAGAAGACTTTGAGAGTCCCTTGGACTGCAAGGAGATCCAATCAGTCCATTCTAAAGGAGATCAGTTCTGGGTGTTCTTTGGAAGGAATGATACTAAAGCTGAAACTCCAGTACTTTGGCCACCTCATGTGAAGAGTTGACTCATTGGAAAAGACTCTGATGCTGGGAGGGATTGGGGGCAGGAGGAGAAGGGGATGACTGAGGATGAGATGGCTGGATGGCATCACGGACTCGATGGACATGAGTTTGAGTGAACTCTGGGAGTTGGTGATGGACAGGGAGGCCTGGCGTGCTGCGATTCATGGGGTTGCAAAGAGTCAGACATGACTGAGCGACTGAACTGACCTGCCCTGAACAGACTGAAGAGACATGGATTTAGGGGTCACTGGTTGTCTCTCCTCCCTTGGAATGCACGTGTGTGTGTGCTCAGTTGCTTCAGCTATGTCTGACTCTTTGCAACTCCATGGACTGTATAGCCAACCGGGCTCCTCTGTCTATGGGATGCTCTTGGCAAGAATATTGGAGTGGGTTGCCATTTTCTTCTCCAGGGGATCTTCCCAATCCAGGGATCAAATCTGGGTCTCCTTCATTGCAGGCAGATTCTTTACTGTCTGAGCCACAAGGGAGGCTTTTAAATGGGAGAATAGCAGGACTTGACTTACAATTTTATTTTGCCTTTTTAAACTATTTATTTACTTGGCTGTGCAGGCCTTAGTGCAGCAAGCAGGGTCTCCGATCTCCATTATGGCATGACGGATCTCTAGTTGCATCATGTGGGATCTAGTTCCCTGCTCAGGGACCAAACCCAGGTGCCCTGCATTGGCAGTGTGGAGTCTTAGCCACTGGACCACTGGGAAAGCCCCTGATTTACACTTTTAAACGATGCCTCAGGCTACTGGGTGAATGATGGATTGTGGTGGGCAAGAATGAAGGCAGGGAGGCCCGAAGGAGGCTGGAAGAGTGAACGGGGGAAGGTGATGGAGAAGTGGGGTAGGGTACTGGCCCAGGATGTGGAGCTCAGATCAGACTCTTTCTTCTCCCATCCCCCAGCCTCAGCCCAAAGAACTCCCCACTCTCTGAGTCCTGCTCTGGTCTTTGTGGGTCTCATCATTGCCAAAAACCAAGGGCTGTGTGGAGACGAGGGGGGACGTGATGTGTCCTGTGTTTTCAGACAGCCTGGTGTGATGAGCCAAGGTTCAGATAGATCTGGGCTCAAAGACAGGCTCTGTTACTGACTATGGAACCTTGTCGGATTATTTCCATTGGCCTCAGTATTCACATCTGTAAAATGGGAATAGTAATGCCTTCTTATGAAAATGCCAGCCCAACACTATACTTGCAATGCAAGCCCTCTGTTACTGCCTGCCTCTCATTCCATATTCTGCCATTCATGCTCCTGCTACCCCCAAACGTGAGTAGAAAGGAGGGGACCCAAAGAACCTTCCTGAAAAGTACCGCGGTAATAAAAATGTCAGCAATAGAAGAAAAGGAGCCGGTGCCGCTCTGATGGCGGTGACGGCAATGAATGATTTATGTCCAGCGTAATGGTTACACAGGCAGCTGTTACATTTTAAAAGCATCATGCAAACAATATGAAACATTTATTTAAGTGGCTCCACACTATGGGGAATTTGATTTAATCAGCTTTTATTTCTGTTCTCATTAGAATGAAGTCTGGAAACTCTAGTAGACAGCCCTACCTCCGTGCGGTAGCTTCCAGCTACTGAAGGCAAATATTTTTACTGTGCCACAATCAAACATTTATACAGCACCCGGCTCCCCATCTGGCCTGCAGACAGGAGGGAGGTGTAGTGAATTCATGCCACGGAAGCCTCACACAGAGTGAAGCAAGGAGCGCCCCCACATCTAACAGAATTAATAAACCGTTTGAAGAGCCCTTTGGAGAATAAAAATGTGCTCCGATTCCTAACATTTGTCTGAAGCGCTGGGAGCTGTAGGCAAGTGATCTGAGGATTCTCAAGGTGGATTTTTAATCTTTGCTATTCCAGGATGAGGGGAATATTTTATTTTTATTTTTAATTCTAAAATCATCACAACTCACAAACCATGAAAGATGTAAGAGGATCCTCTGAATATGATGTGATTTACCTGAAACTCTACCACGATTTCTTAGAATGATGTAACCAAATTTAGGGTAGAGGTTCCCCTGGGGAGAGCTTAGGGAATGGTATATAAGGGTTTTTGTTGTTGTTGTTATTTTTACTGCACTGACAATATTTTATTTCTTAGGGTGGTGAATATCGTGAATATTTTGTATAATTCTGTAGATCTTTTTGTGTGTCTTAAATAGTGCATAATACAAATGGAAAAAGGAAAAGTCACTGGATATTAGAGTCAAAAGACCAAAATCCCATTGCTGGCTCTGCCATTGCCTTTGTGAACCTTGAACTTGCCCCTTGCTTTTTCTGGACCCCAATTTTCCCTGTCTATATGACAGTAGAATTGGACTAGAGTCGTGTTTCTGAAATCATTTTCCCTGGAAAACTTCCCAAATAATGTCTCTTCAAAATAAAGCGTTCCATAGTTAAATAAGTCTAAATGCTCTCTGTCCTCTGGGAAAATCATAGAACGTTAAAGGTTCTGAAAAGTCCTGTGGCAAGGAAATCTGCTTTGTTAAATATCTATTAACATCACAAGGTACTAGCATTCTGTAAACGAATCTCTGGGACTTGTTACTCTGAATTATCTCAAAGATTCCTTTTAATTCTAGACTCTTTAAGTAAAAAATTTAGACCAAGTTTTTGCCTCTGAACAGGACAATCTCTAGCCATCCCCAAGACAAAGAAACCAGACGTCCCAGCCCATCGTTTTCCTCTAGATTTTCCAGGTAGCATCCTTCCTTCCTGCTCCAAGTCCTTCTTTTTCTGTACCTGGGTTCATGAGTGAGTGAATTCGCTCAGTCGTGTCTGACTCATTGCGACCCCATGGACTATAGCCTACCAGGCTCTTCCATCCATGGGATTTTCCAGGCAAGAATACTGGAGTGGGTTGCCATCTCCTTCTCCAGAAGATCTTCCCAACCCAGGGATTGAACCCAGGTCTCCCGCATTGTAGGCAGACGCTTTACCGTCTGAGCCACCAGGGAAGTCCTGGGTTCATACCCTCCCATTTTTGGGAAACTCTTCCTGAGTCAATCATTGTAATTCTTAGGTGCCTGTCTCTCTTTTCTCTTTGACTCCCCACCCCAGAAGTTTCAATTATCCAAACTGTTCGTTGATTAGTGTGAGATAATGAACCTGAGGATCAGAGAGGTTGTGTGGCTGAGATGAGGTCACACAGCCACAGAGCTGGTGAAGGATGAGAGTCGAATCGACTTCTCTCATTGTTCTTACTCTTCTTTGCTTTATACCCAGTTTATCAACACATTCTGTCCCATGCTGCAATTTAAGCAATATGTTCTTGTATATTATCAAGATGCTGTTTGTTTTTCTTGCTATTGTTTATCTAGAATGGTTTGCACATCTCTCCTGTGAAGATTGTCTCTTCTTAAAGGTGGAAGCAACATCTCTGCACAAAATCCAGCACTGTCCTGAGGACAGCACAGTGCTGAAAACACTGGCATTGCTGAGTCAGAGAAAGTGCCACTGGCTTCTTACTCTCCTTGCCAAGTAGCCCCATCTCCAGACACTCCTCCTGCGTGATACAGTCACATCATTCTGTTCATATAAAGCCGTGTTTAAAATTCCCCTTCAATTGTGGGGTAAGGCAGGAGTCTAGAATCATGTCAACCCACCTCACAGATTCTTGATCAATTATTCACATTGGAAAAAAAAAAATCTTGGTTAACGGGAATCCTCAAATAACCATACCCAATTTGAGCGAGAACGGTAACATTCTGAAGAAACCAAGTTTTCACAGATGATTAAAAGAGAAACTAGGGGGATGCCTGGCACATAATCACCATACAGTGAAACTGGATGTGAAAGAAGGGAATCTGACTTTGTAGAGGGTTATTTTAAACAGTCATTATGAAAAACTCATTTTCTATTAAATCCTATGTGACTAGAAAACAAGAGCAAACTATGGCCAAGATTACTGATAGCACGGTGACTTGAGTTTCCTCTGCGGCTGTGTATCTTTCCTGGGACCAACATAACAACAATCTCCACCTCAATAAGTTTTCCTTTCTGGGAAGCTAACCCCAAGGCAAATTGTGCGGTTCCACTGGATGCCCGCGGTTTTGTTGTAGGTGGTTTCCAGCAGAGATCCATATGTCCACTAGGTGGCAGTGTGTCTGCGCCCTGCTCTCACCTGACCTATCCCTCAGACCCAGCTGCTCCGTCCAAGTGGCACCTACCAGCCACTGTGGTTGAGACATGCTGTAAGGCTAATGCCTTTGATTTCAAGGTCCTAATGGCAAAAAGTAATATATCTTATGAATAACTGTTTTCTATTGATTGCAGTTGAATGAGACAATTGGGGCTATATTTGGTTAAATAAATATACTGTTAAACCATTTCACTTGTTACTGTTTACTTTCTAATGTGGCTACTAGAAAGTTTAAGATGATATATATAGTCTCATTAAATTTCTGTTGCCAGAGAAGAGAGAAAAAAGTAGAGGGGAGGGTGGCAATAGGCTAGTTGGGTAGAACCAGCATGATTCATGGTCCTCGGCAAACTAAGGACTCTGGAAAATGACCGCTTGGCTTGAACTGGTGCTCCCTCATTAAATCTGGATACATTTAAGCTTCGCGAATGGGCATATGAATGTTACCTATTCATGTGGATGCTGAGACGGTTTGCTGAAGTATAATAGAAAGTCATGGTTTGCTCGGGCCTGCATCCCAATGCAGTTATTAATAGCATCCCTTCTATTTCAGAACTGTCCCAATTAAAGAAGTAAATTATACGGTCTCTCTAATTAAAAGAGGTCATGTGTAATTGCTCCCTCACATGGTATAAGTGCATAATTTTATATATAAAAGAATCAAGTAACTCACATATGCAAGATGACGGCTTTCTTTTCTGGGTGACATGATGTGAAAGTTGCTCAGACGTGTCTGGCTCTTTGCAACCCCGTGGACCATAGTCCATGGAATTCTCCAGGCCAGAAAACTGGAGCAAATTATAGTGATGGAGACCAGATCAGTAGTTGCTAGAGCGAGTAGTTGCTAGAGGAGAGTGTCTGTGAAGCAATTACATGAGGGACTTTACTGGGGTTCCCTTCTCCAGGGCATCTTCCCAACCCAGGGATCGAGCCCAGCTCTCCCTCACGGCAGGCAGATTCTTTGCCAGCTAAGCCACCATAGTTTCATGCAGTTTCTGACTCTGAGCCAAACTTTTGCTTGAAGAAAAAAAATTCAGGTAAATTCAGTCATTTCAGAATTATGTTCAAATCCGTCTACTTCCTTGTCCCAAGGGTAACATGTAAGCTGGGAGGTCATGCAGATGATGGCAATGGGCTGGGGGAGAGAGTGGGGATGCTGGTCATTTAATTGCTCTCTCCAGCCAACTTTGTTCCTTCACCTCTCTGGTCACTGTTTAAATAGCCTGCAGTATCATGGCCCTGCCTTGGTCCGTAGCTCCTCATCTGATGTGGAACCTCCACGTCTCTCCAAGACCTCTGTGTCCAGTCTCCTGAGGACTGGCCATGATTTACCTTTGCAGAGGTTGGCTCTAGGGGCTACCTCTGCTGTCCTGTCCTGATGACATCTCCCTTCCTTCCTTTTACACTGTAGAATGGGAAGATCCATTTATTCGGCAACCACACAGATTTTGAACAGGCTCTGACCAAGACCTTTAGCTGAGCTCGTGGGATACAAAGACACGTGAAAATGGCCGCCGGTCTCAAGGAGAGCACAGCCTCAATCAAGACATTCATCCTAATGACTGCTGGAAGATGATCTCTTCCGAGAGACATCTACACAGGACTATGGGATGAGGAAGGAGGAACTGATTCTTTGTAGGAAAGAACACCAGGGTTGGGGGCCATGTGTGGACAAACTGGTGTGGAACAGTGTTTGAGGGACACCTGGGAGGGCGGAGGGCAGTGACCCAGTGGAGCATCCAGTGTGAGCAAAGCCTTCCCTTCTTACGTGGACTCTGATTCAGCAAAGATTAGTCCATCCACACAATGGAATGCCAGTCCAAAATAAAAAAAGGAATGCACTTTATACATGCAACAACTTGGATAAATCTCAAAGGCTTTATGCAGAGTGAAAGCCAGTTTCAAAGCATTCTATATAATTTCCTTCATATGACATTATTGAACAGACAAAACTATAGTAATGGAGAACAGTTCAGTAGTTGCTAGAGGTTTGGTCTGAGGAGAGGGTGTGTCTGTGAAGCAATTACATGAGAGACTTTACTGGGGTTATGGAATCTTTTTGAATCCTGACAGGGCATTCAGTTCAGTTCAGTTGCTCAGTCGTGTCCGACTCTTTGCGATCCTATGAATCGCAGCACACCAGGCCTCCCTGTCCATCACCAACTCCCAGAGTTCACTCAGACTCATGTCCATTGAGTCCGTGATGCCATCCAGCCATCTCATCCTTGGTTGTTCCCTTCTCCTCCTGCCCTCAATCCCTCCCAGCATCAGAGTCTTTTCCAATGAGTCAACTCTTCGCATGAGGTGGCCAAAGTACTGGAGTTTCAGCTTTAGCATCATTCCTTCCAAAGAAATGGGTTGATCTCCTTCAGAATGGACTGGTTGGATCTCCTTGCAGTCCAAGAGATTCTCAAGAGTCTTCTCCAACACCACAGTTCAAAAGCATCAATTCTTCGACGCTCAGCCTTCTTCACAGTCCAACTCTCGCATCCATACATGACCACAGGAGAAACCATAGCCTTGACTAGACGGACCTTAGTCGGCAAAATAATGTCTCTGCTTTTGAATATGCTGTCTAGGTTGGTCATAACTTTTCTTCCAAGGAGTAAATGTCTTTTAATTTCATGGCTGCAATCACCATCTGCAGTGATTTTGGAGCCCAAAAAAATAAAGTCTGACACCGTTTCCACTGTTTCTCCATCTATTTCCCATGAAGTGATGGGACTGGATGCCATGATCTTCGTTTTCTGAATGTTGAGCTTTAAGCCAACTTTTTCACTCTCCACTTTCACTTTCATCAAGAGGCTTTTGAGCTCCTCTTCACTTTCTGCCATAAGGGTGGTGTCATCAGCATATCTGAGGTTATTGATATTTCTCCAAATTAATAAGTGCGTTAGAATTCATAGAACCGAATGCCCAAAAGTAAATTTTACTGTAGAATATAAAATAAACATTGCATACGATTTTTTAAAAAAGACTCTGTGGTTCCGTTTGATGGGAAGGGAGACTGTGAATGAGGGTGTGTGCACGTGTGACAGAAGTCTAGCTCTGGATGGCAGGCTGAGGTGTCTGGTTTTGGTCTCACTGGACTGGTTTTTGAGTAGGGAAGTAGATGGGATCTGGGCTGTATTTCAAGTACCCTTTGCCAGAAGTCACACGTAACACAGGTCAAAGGCTGAGACAGGAAGCGAGAGAGGCAGCAGGCGAGGCGACCCAGAGGGAGGCCTGGAGGGACGAGGGGGCTGGGGCACTGGTGTGAAGGGGTTGTTTGGAAAAGACAATGGCTGAAGTTGATTTCCTAAGCTTTAGACTTCAGGATGTCAAAAACAAAAGTTAGAAAGGCAAACAGAGATACTTTTGAGGTTTCCAGTGGGTCGAGAGTAAAGGGATGCTGCCTGTGGAAAGGAAGAGAGGACTTGGTTTGAGAATAGGTTAAGAAGTTGGATGGCAGGATGAATTCTCTGAGTTCCCTGGTTGTCCAGATGAAGTCTGGTGGGCGAGAGCAGATCTCAGGAGGCAAGGTCAAGCTGGAGAGAGAGAATCAGGAGTCATTTATTGAGGGGAATCGGGATGAAGGAAGGGCGGCGTTAGTGGTGAAGAATCTCCCTGCCAGTGCCGGAGACGCAAGACACACGGGCCTGATCCCTGGGCCAGGGAGACCCCCTGGAGGAAGGCGCAGCAACCCACTCTAGTATTCTTGCCTGGAGAGTCCCATGGTGGGCTACGGTCCACAGCGTCCCAAAGAGTTGGACGCAACTGAAGCGACTTAGCAAGCACGCAAGCGCAGGATGGTTGAAAGGGAGAAAGAGTGAAATAAGGTAAGAATATCAGCCAGATTCTCAACAGGAAACAGATGCTTCACTAAATTTGAGTACTTTGGGGAGGGTTTATTCATGGAAGGACTAACGACAAGGGTGTCAGTTGGGTGTGGCTAAAACACAAGGGAGGCTTCAGGGTTTTACTGCCTGCACGTGACAGGGAGGTCACCAGAACCCAGAACACGAGAGGGTGTGTGGAGCCAGACTCCCTGAAAGTGACCTCCTGTCTGGGTGACCTCATGCTCTCCCCGACTCTGATCACCTGAGTCGTCTTCCCACTGGCTGAGAGCGGACCCTGGAAGACAAACGGCGGTTCTGGCAGAGCACCTACAGCCCTTCTTGTCAGGGATGAGGTTCACTAATTCCACAGGAGCGCATGACTTCTGTCTGTTTATTCTTTCATTCAATAACTTGTATTGGGTTTCTTTCTCATTACAAACGTAGCACATGTTCACTGTTGGAAAATCAGAAACTATAGACCAGCAAAAAGAAGAAATTAAAAATCATTAGGAGCCTGCTGCACAGCCAAAATAGCTGCTAACAAAAATGCAAATTTTTCTGGACTTTTCTGTTAAAATATAGAGGTCTTTCCAGGTTGGTGCATATGAATAGATGTCATTTTGAGCAGTTTCTTTTACATGGAGATACCGCAATTTACTTAAATAATCCCTCTTAACGGAGATATGGGTTGTGTTCTACATTCTAAAGAATACTGCATCTCTGTAGCTAAATATTTATATCTCTTTAAGCTCAGTTCCTAGAAGCAGAACTGCTGAGGCAAAAAGTATATTCATTTGAAAAGATGTTGTGACATATTTTGACATTAAATTTAGAAAAGAGAATATATTATAAGGGTTAGAATGTGGATGTTTTTGGCCAAACCTGGTTTAGCATCCTTAATGAATCTGGGCAAATGACTTAACCTCTTTGGGCCTCAGTTTCCTCATCTCTAAAGTGGGGATGATGATATTAGTGTGATCCTTATGTGTTTGCTGTGAGGATTCAGTGAGTTATTCAGAGTGACGTGTTTAGAATAGAGCTTAAGGGCCTGGTAAGTATTCCAAACAAAGTTAGTTGTTGTTATTATTTTTAGAAGCTATTAAGTGGTTCATTAAATGCATAAATGTAGCTGTTTTATTTTTTTAATATTTAGTTTAATTAATTAATTTATTTGGCTGCAGTTGGTCTTATCTGTGGCATGAGAACTCTTAGTTGCAGCATGTGGGATCTAGTTCCTTGACCAAGAATTGAACACCAGGCCTCCTGCATTGGGAGCACGGAGTCTCAGCCTTTGGACCACCAGGGAAGTTCTAAATGCTGTTCCTTTTCCTTAAAAACCTTCAATACCAGACCAGCCATAGTGTTGAGGTACAAAGTTGGGCAGGCAGCTCTGACAAGATGGCACTGACATAACCCAAGAGCTCTAGGGGCTTCCCAGGTAGTTTAGTGATTTAAAAAAAAAAAAAAGTCCGCCTGCAGTGTAGGAGACGCAGGAGATGTGGGTTTGAATCCCTGGGTGGGGAAGATCCCCTGGAGGAGGAAACTCTGCCTCAGTAGTCTTGCCTGGGAAATCCTATGGACAGAGGAGCCTGGCGGGCTACAGTCCACGGGGCATAGGACTGCAAATGGGTGGACCCAACTGACAGGGCGTGCTCACACACACATCACACACACACACGTGTAGATGACTAAGGAAGGGCAGGTCCAAGCAAGTCCAAAGAGGGGCCAGCTTTGACTGAGAGCAGAGTGGCCTGAGCATCTTTGCCACCCAGACAGAAGGACTCTCCCGCTGTGAGATGTGACTCAGGCACCATGCCGGCTTTTGCTTCAGCCTCAAGGGTTCAGAGCAGATTTAAGAATCCTCCCCAACCTGCTCATAGTGAGGCTGGAGAAGTTGCTACAAGGAGAGGGGAGAAGTTGCTACAAAGCCAGGGACTTTGGGGGCATGCAGGGGGTCTCTGAGGGCTTGCTGTCCCTTTAAAAATGAAGTCTTCACTTCTCATCCTGGTCTCCAGGGCCTCTTAATCAGGCTACATTTGGCTCATGGCCCCTCTCCTCTTACCCGCTTCTTCTTCTCCTTTCTATCAACCTTCCCCATGCCAAACCCATTCCTGCCTACCAGCTTGGTAATGTCTATTCCCTCTGCCTGGAATTCTCCTCCTCTAACTTCCCATGCCTGGCAACCTCATGTCATGGAGATGTCACCTCCAAAGACAATCTTCCCTGATCACTTCCTCCTTGCCTTCATCCATTCACCACAATTTATCAAGAGCCCACTAAGTGTTGGGCACTCCCGACACTCCTTAGTGGGATGGAGAGAAAGGCAATAGGACAGGCTTCTAATGGAGCTCACATTCCAGTGGGGACAGGCAGACAGCAAACAGACATCTGTGCCAGGAAATTAGAGAGAGACAAGGGTTCTGCAGAGAAATGAGGCCTGGCGGTGAGAAATGAGCCCTGCAGCTGGGGTTGGACCAGGTGGTCAGAGGCCCCTGAGAAGGTGACATTAACCCTGAAATTGCTCAAAAGGAAGAAACCAGTCACGTTCCTGAGGAGACAAAAGCAGCAGTCTCTGATCTGGGAAATGTTGTCCCCCAGATGCTGGGAAAGATTTAGGGCAGGAGGAGAAGGGGGCCACAGAGGATGAGATGGTTGAATGGCATCACAGACTCAATGGGCATGCATTTGAACAAACCCAGGAGATAGGAAGGATAGGAAAGCCTGGTGTGCTGTAGTCCATAAGGTTGCAAAGAGTCAGACACGACTTAGTGACTGAACAATAATGGGATCACTTGGCAATGTCTGGGAATATTTTTGGTTGTCACAATTTGGTATTATTGCTACGGGTAGCTACCTAGTAGGTGCGCATGGGTGAGAGGCTAAATATCACACAAGGCACAGGATAGGCCCTCATAAGAAAGAATGATCTCAACCCAAATATCACAGAGCTGGGGTTGAGAATCCTGGGCTATAAGATTAGGGATCCAAGGATGAGGAGCATGTGAGGGGAAATATGAGGGAGACACAGATAATGAATGACCAAGCAAATGCAGAAGTGGAATAATTCCCTCCATTCAGCCCATCCCCTCACTCAGAAAACCAATTAACAGCTAACGTGTCTACTTGCAGAGAAAAAGACGTTATGACAGTATCTACACATTACACCAAAACTGTGCTGAAGTGACAGAACTTACGAATCATGGGAAAACACACAGAGACACTCAGAGACTGAGTTCATCATTCCAAATTGATTGTACAAGTATTTGTTGAGCACCTACTATGTGTCAGGCGTTACACGTGGGAGCAGCTCCTCCCCACTTCCGTCGCTTCTCTTTTTTGCTGTGCACAGAAGCAAGGAGCAGCCAGAGTGAGAAAGCCTGGGGGGATTCAAAATATTCACCTATATTCCAAAGAATACTCGTCAAATTTCTGGCTGAAATGCTTGAGCCAATTTTAGTACGGAAAGAATAGTGATTAAGAATATTTTTTCTTTCAAAACCATGCACACATTCTATTTACACTTTATTGCTTTTATTTTAAATTTACCTTTTGTTTATTGCTGTGCGGGGTCTCTGCTGTGGTGCACACACTGCCCACCGTGGTGTTCTCTCCCGTGCCGAGCACAGGTTCTGGGTATGTGGGTTCATAGTTGCTGGTGGCACATGAACTTAGTTGCTCCGAGGCAAGTGGAATCTTCCCAGACCAGAGACCAAACCTGTGTCCCCCGCATGAGCCGGCAGATTCTTAACCACGGGACCACCATGGGACCACAACCATGGGAAGTCCCACATTTTATATTTGTAAGTTTGAAACCTGGATCCATCCAATAATCAACATTTATATTTAATATTTAATATGGGATTATGGAGGAAAAACTGTCATTAAGTTGACTGCAGGTCTCACAATAAATTCAGAGATATGAGAAGGGTCTGTTATATGTGAAATATATACCTCAGTTCCCACACCCTTGCCTGGGGCAGGCATTGCTAATCACCATCAGCAATCTTGATTGGATGTACAGAATTCTGGACCCAGCCTCACAGTTCAGTTCAGTTCAGTCGCTCAGTTGTGTCCGACTCTTTGCAACCCCATGAATCGCAGCACGCCAGGCCTCCCTGTCCATCACCAGCTCCCGGAGTTCACTCAAACTCACGTCCATGGAGTCAGTGATGCCATCCAACCATCTCATCCTCTGTTGTCCCCTTCTCCTCCTGCCCCCAATCCCTCCCAGCATCAGAGTCTTTTCCAATGAGTCAGCTCTTCACATGAGGTGGTCAAAGTATTGGAGCTTCAGCTTTAGCATCATTCCTTCCAAAGAAATCCCAGGGCTGATCTCCTTCAGAATGGACTGGTTGGATCTCATTGCAGTCCAAGGGTCTCTCAAGAGTCTTCTCCAACATCACAGTTCAAAAGCATCAATTCTTTGGCTCTCAGCCTTCTTCACAGTCCAACTCTCACATCCATACATGACCACAGGAAAAACCATAGCCTTGACTAGACAGACCTTAGTCAACAAAGTAATGTCTCTGCTTTTGATTATGCTATCTAAGTTGGTCATAACTTTTCTTCCAAAGAGTAAGCGTCTTTTAATTTCATGGCTACAGTCACCATCTGCGGTGATTTTGGAGCCCCCAAAAATAAAGTCTGACACTGTTTCCCCATCTATTTCTCATGAAGTGATGGGACCGGAGGCCATGATCTTTGTTTTCTGAATGCTGAGCTTTAGGCCAACTTCACTCTCCACTTTCACTTTCATCAAGAAGCTTTTTAGTTCCTCTTCACTTTCTGCCATAAGGGTGGTGTCATCTGCAGATCTGAGGTTATTGGTATTTCTCCCAGCAATCTTGATTCCAGCTTGTGTTTCTTCCAGTCCAGCGTTTCTCATGATGTACTCTGCATATAAGTTAAATAAACAGGGTGACAATATACAGCCTTGACATACTCCTTTTCCTATTTGGAAGCAGTCTGTTGTTCCATGTCCAGTTCTAACTGTTGCTTCCTGACCTGCATACAGATTTCTCAAGAGGCATATCAGGTGGTCTGGTATTCCCATCTCTTTCAGAATTTTCCACAGTTTATTGTGATCTACACAGTCAAAGGCTTTGACATAGTCAATAAAGCAGAAATAGACGTTTTTCTGGAACTCTCTTGTTTTTTCCATGATCCAGCAGATGTTGGCAATTTGATCTCCGGTTCCTCTGCCTTTTCTAAAACCAGCTTGAACATTAGGGAGTTCACGGTTCACGTATTGCTGAAGCCTGGCTTGGAGAATTTTGAGCATTACTTTACTAGCATGTGAGATGAGTGCAATTGTGTGGTAGTTTGAGCATTCTTTGGCATTGCCTTTCTTAGGGATTGGAATGAAACTGACCTTTTCCAGTCCTGTGGCCACTGCTTAGTTTTCCAAGTTTGCTGGCATATTGAGTGCAGCACTTTCACAACATCATCTTTCAGGATTTGAAATAGCTCAACTGGAATTCCATCACCTCCACTAGCTTTGTTCATAGTGATGCTTTCCAAGGCCCACTTGACTTCATATTCCAGAATGTCTGGCTCTAGATTAGTGATCACACCATCGTGATTATCTTGGTCGTGAAGATCTTTTTTGTACAGTTCTTCTGTGTATTCTTGCCACCTCTCCTTAATATCTTCTGCTTCTGTTAGGTCCAGACCATTTCTGTCCTTTATCGAGCCCATCTGTGCATGAAATGTTCCCTTAGTATCTTTAATTTTCTTGAAGAGATCTCTCGTCTTTCCCATTCTGTTGTTTTCCTCTATTTCTTTGCATCGATTGCTGAAGAAGGTTTTCTTATCTCTTCTTGTTATTCTTTGGAACTCGGCATTCAGATGCTTATATCTTTCCTTTTCTCCTTTGCTTTTTGCCTCTCTTCTTTTCACAGCTATTTGTAAGGCTTCCTCAGACAGCCATTTTGCTTTTTTGCATTTCTTTTCCATGGGGATGGTCTTGATCCCTGTCTCCTGTACAATGTCACAAACCTCCATCCATAGTTCATCAGGCACTCTATCTAACAGATCTAGGCCCTTAAATCTATTTCTCACTTCCACTGTATAATCATAAGGGATTTGATTTAGGTCATACCTGAATGGTCTAGTGGTTTTCCCTACTTTCTTCAATTTAAGTCTGAATTTGGTAATAAGGAGTTCATGATCTGAGCCACAGTCAGCTCCTGGTCTTGTTTTTGTTGACTGTATAGAGCTTCTCCATCTTTGGCTGCAAAGAATATAATCAGTCTGATTTTGGTGTTGACCATCTGGTGATGTCCATGTGTAGAGTCTTCTCTTGTGTTGTTGGAAGAGGGTGTTTGCTATGACCTGTGCATTTTCTTGGCAAAACTCTATTAGTCTTTGCCCTGCTTCATTCTGCATTCCAAGGCCAAATTTGCCTGTTAATCCAGGTGTTTCTTGACTTCCTACTTTTGCATTCTAGTCCCCTATAATGAAAAGGACATCTTTTTTGGGTGTTAGTTCTAAAAGGTCTTGTATGTCTTCATAGAACCGTTCAACTTCAGCTTCTTCAGCATTACTGGTTGGGGCACAGACTTGGATTACTGTGATATTGAATGGTTTGCCTTGGAAACGAACAGAGATCATTCTGTCGTTTTTGAGATTGCATCCAAGTACTGCATTTCAGACTCTTTCGTTGACCATGATGGCTACTCTCTTTCTTCTGAGGGATTCCTGCCCTCAGTAGTAGATATAATGGTCATCTGAGTTAAATTCACCCATTCCAGTACATTTTAGTTTGCTGCCTCACAGTTCTTCCCAATGCAGAGCTCTAGGCACTTGGAGTCAGCAGATCTTTGTTACCATGAGGATGGTAACATTTTTGCTTTCTGGCTCTCTTTTGCATTAGATCATTTATTCCCCATTTTCAACTTGTGCAACTGTTTATATAAAACCTCAATTCAGGAATAGTTGAGGATATGTTAGACAAGATTAGGAGTACATTCTGGATGCATAAATGGCTGCGGTCTATTGATTTTCCCACAGGAGAGAGAGGCAATTGACTCTGAGTCAGTTGGTGGTTTTTGACTCCTTTGGGTGAGGGCAGGTCCCAGGGGCAGGCTGGGCCAAGGAGCCCCGGGGCACAGCCAGACCATTTTTACATATTTTTATTTACAAGTCACATTCAAAGAGCTGGGCAAGGCAAAACTGGGCAGGACAAGGAGCCCTGGAGCTGAAGGCAGACCAGATGAGGAGCGAGTTGGGCTCTAGGAATAACACTGAGTGCTTCCCAGATGGTGCTAATGGTAAAGAATCTGCCTGCCAAGGCAGGAGTTGCAAGAGACTCAGGTTCAGTCCCTGGGTCAGGGAGATGCCCTGGAGTAGGAAATGGCAACCCTCTCTAGTACTTGCCTGGAGAATTCCATGGACAGAGGAGCCTAGCAGGCAGCAGTCCAAGGGGCTGTTGAGTCAGACAACTGAGCATGCAACATTAGACACTGAAGGGCATGGAGACTCCCCACTCCCAGTCTCCCCACCCTTTTCAGGACCAGTTCCAGGCTCCTGCACAGTATGGTTCTCATGGCCCAAAGGCACCAAAGGAGGGCTAGAAACTCCCTTCTGCTGACCACTGCCCTGCCCCTTCCCCATCCTTTGCCCACCTCAAACTGTCACTGTCTTTGTGCTTTAAATAAGTTACTTTCTTTGAAGGGCTCAGTCCCTGTAGACAGGCCTGGGACCTTCGCCACAGTGCTTGCATCTGGACAAACCTCTCCTTGAGCAACAAAATACAAAGAAACTATATGGGACTAAAAATACCTGCATGCATGCACGGCTAAGGCAAATTCTGGACAAAAGACACAAAGAGACCAAAAACCCCAACTGCCACTTCCAAAGAGGCTGGAGCAAAAGCAGCGTGTCAATACCACCTAAGGGGTGGGCAAAGCACCTAAGCCACCTCTCTTGCCAGACCTCTGGACAGTCCCCTACCCTCACCCCATATAAGAAACAAGCTCACCCTGCCTCAGGGAGTGAGTAAGCAAAGAAACCTGTTGAATTTCTTGCCTGGCCTCTAGTCAATTTCTGTTGACTTTAAGGAGGTCAAGAACTCTAGTGGGTAACACGTGGGCCCATCTCCTTCCTTCTGTTTCTCAGGGTTTCCCAAACATAAGCACAAAACAAAGTAAGTGAAAACAAATCTGTTAGGACCAAACTGGAGCCAGGACAGGCTCTAAGGGGCTGGCTAGGCCTGAGGTTTCATCTCTAGGAAAGCTGAGGCACTGGGAACTCCCGCAGGCAGTGTAGCTCGACCAATCAGAAAAATCCCCGTAGCCCCCCGCCCACGCCAGACCTGAGCCAATCCAGATAGGGATGTAAGGTTTAAAAGTCCCCCGCGCGCGTACGGTTTAACCAATCAGCTATGCTGTTACAGGAACAAAGAACCGTCTGTATAAAAGTATGTGTGATTCAGAACTCGGGGCTCTTGTCGGATTCCACTGTGCTGGATGAGACGTGGGCCCTAACTCGAGCTAGCAATAAACCCCTTTATGCTTTTGCATTGCTGTGGACGTCTTATTCTCTCAGTTTTGGGGACTCAGACTCTGGGCATAACAAAAACATTGAGAAGGTTTTAGTCCACCAGGAAATTCTGAAACAGTTCTGATCAGTGTTTGCACTCAGAACCTGAAGACAAAGAAAATAGTTACAGAAAGACCACTTGCATTGGTCATTGTGGACTGAGATTAAAAGGTAAAGTCCAGGAAGCGTCCCCTCTGTCTGTTCCACATACCACTCTCCCTTCATCCTCATTGGTATCAGACACACCCTCACTCATAAACTAGTTATGGTACAACCTGGCCTCATTCATATAATAATCACATACTGTTTGGTTATATTTGTGTGATGTTCTCAAATCTATATCTCATTTCCGTTTACTCCTTGATCTTCACAACACCCTGCAACATAGCTCCTAGTATTGAAAGGTTGTTGCTGAACCAACCAAAGACGCTGGGATTCTTGGCCTCCAGAGGAGAAGAATTCAATCCGGGGCCAGAGACGAGGCTTGATAGCTCAGAACTTTTGTGTAATGAAGTTTTATTAAAGTATGAAAGAAATAGAGAAAGCTTCTGACATAGACATCAGAAGGGGGCAGAAATGGTACCCCTGCTAGTCTTTAGCTGTATGTTATATAGCTACTGCTGCTGCTGCTAAGTCACTTCAGTCGTGCCCGACTCTGTGCGACTCCATAGACGGCAGCCCACCAGGCTCCCCTGTCCCTGGGATTCTCCAGGCAAGAATATTGGAGTGGGTTGCCATTTCCTTCTCCAGTGCATGAAAGGGAAAAGTCAAAGTGAAGTCGCTCAGTCGTGTCCGACTCTTTGCGACCCATGGACTGCAGCCTACCAGGCTCCTCTGACCATGGGATTTACCAGGCAAAATCTGCTAATTAAAGAAAGGAGATGTCTCAAAACTCAGAGAATGGCACCAGGCCCCTCACCCACAAGATGCGTTTTGAGATAAACTTGGCACCAGGTGAGTCTTCCTGGGGCCATAAAACCATAAAACGATTGATAAGAATCTTGAAGAAAGGCAGATTTCCATACAAACATATTGTTTCATTAGCATAGATTAGGAGAACAATCTGAGTATAACGTACTGGCTTGTCAAGTCAGTTCTGATCCTTTAGGCTAAATGACTTGAAGACAGAGTAGGGTAAATACATAGCACATTAACATAGCTTAAGACAAACATTTCTGTAAGAAAACTCCATTGGCTAGCTCAAGGTTTGAGAAAAGTTAAGTTCAGGTGGAACCAGGTGTCATTAAGGCAACACAGAATTTTAAGAGAAACCTCTTTTTAAATTTGTATGAAAGTGAAGTCGCTCAGTGGTGTCCAACTCTTTGTGACCCCATGGAATGTAGCCTACCAGGCTCCTCCCTCCATGGGATTCTCCAGGCAAGAGTACTGGAGTGGGTTGCTGTTTCCTTCTCCAGGGGATCTTCCTGATCCAGGGATTGAACCTGGGTCTCCCACATTCCAGGCAGATGCTTTAACCTCTGAGCCACTAGTTTGTTTGCTCCTGCCGCTTAAGAGAGAGAGAAAAAATGTCTGAAGCTTGCAGCCCATTTCCTCCATTTGGAGACCCCTGGCCTTCCTGACTGTTACCTGTCAGTATTATTCCGCTTTCACAGATGAGAAGACTGAGGCTCAGAGAAGTGAAGGGCTTTGCCCAAGAGAGACACGGGCAGATATTTGGCTTAAGGTCTGGAAGCCTCCTTCTGTGTTCTGGCCACTTGCTGGAGTGCAGGGTCACAGCATGGGGAGGCTGGCCTGGGTACCTCAAGCCCTGCTGGCCGGGGGTCAGGAGGCAGAGCTGCAGTTGCTCTTACTTAACACAGCTGCAGTGTAAGCGCTGGGACATCTTAATTGCAAGTGGCTATGTTTTCAGTTCAGTCGCTCAGTCGCTCTTTGTGACCCCATGAATCATAGAACGCCAAGCCTCCCTGCCCATCACCAACTCCCGGAGTTCACCCAAACTCACGTCCATTGAGTCGGTGATGCCATCCAGCCATCTCATCCTTTGTTGTCCCCTTCTCCTCCTGCCCCCAATCCCGCCCAGCATCAGAGTCTTTTTCAGTGAGTCAACTCTTTGCATTAAGTGGCCAAAGTATTGGGGTTTCAGCTTTAGCATTGTTAGGGGAAGTACACTGATTGAAACCCTGGCTAGGTACCATAGTAACCATTTGCATGAGTTGTTTTATGACAGGAGATCCTGATAAGGAATATGGAACTAATAAGCCACCACCAACTGGAAGAGTTCGGGAAAGGTTGAAAGGAGACACCGCGTGTCTGTCCACTTCCCAGAATCTCTCTCACTAGCATCCATCTTGGCTGAGCGATGTGTGCACTACCAGGAAAGACTCTGAATTAGAATGATTGGCCAAAGACCACCCGGAAACTAATCCCATCACCATAAAACCCGAGATGCGAGCCACGCAGCAGAGCAGTTCTCCTGGGTGCCCTTACTCTACTGCTTTCCACCCGGGTACCCTTTCCCAATAAAATCTCTTGCTTTGTCAGCATATGTGTCTCCTCGGACAATTCATTTCCGAGTGTTAGACAAGAGAGGGCCCTGGAAGGGGTACCCCTTCCTGCAACAGCATCGTTCCTTCCAATGAACACCCAGGACTGATCTCCTTCAGAATGGACTGGTTGGATCTCATTGCAGTCCAAGGGACTCTCAAGAGTCTTCTCCAACACCACAGTTCAAAAGCATCAATTCTTCGGCACTCAGCTTTCTTCACAGTCCAACTCTCACATCCATACATGACAACTGGAAAAACCATAGCCTTGACTAGACGGACCTTTGTTGGCAAAGTAATGTCTCTGCTTTTCAATATGCTATCTAGATTGGTCATAACTTTCCTTCCAAGGAGTAAGCGTCTTTTAATTTCATGGCTACAATTACCATCCGCAGTGATTTTGGAGCCCCCCAAAATAAAGTCTGACACTTTTCCCTGTTTCTCATCTATTTCCCATGTTCAGAAAGGCTCCTTATGACAGGGGATGACCCCCGACTGCCCACGTCAGGCCTGATTCACTGAAAGTGTCCGTGGCAGCTCTGGGCTTCCCTGGTGGCTCAGTGGGAAACAGTCCGCCTGCCAGTGCACGAGTGGCGAGTTGATCCCTGGGTGGGGAAGATCCCCTGGAGAAGGAATATGGCAATTGACTCCAGTATTCTTGCCTGGAAAATCCCATGGACAGCGGAGCCTGGAGGGCTACAGTTCATGGGATTGTGAAAGAGTCGGACATGACTTAGTGACTGAACGACAGCAACTGCAGCTCTGCCTCCTGACCCCCAGCCAGCAGGGCCTTGAGGTACCCAGGCCAGCCTCCCCATGCTGTGACCCTGCACTCCGGCAAGTGGCCAGGTGCCGCCCTGGCCCACTCCCTGGTGCCCAAGTTGCACTCCTCGGCAAGCTGCACACTCACAGATCCACTCACCCATCACTCACTCATTCACTCATTCACAAATCTTTATTGAACACTTATCCTGTGTGCCTGGCCGAGCGACTAACACTGCACGCTGCTCTGTGCCGGGTACTGCTCTGCACTGGGGGCGGGGGGCAGTGGGCAAAACAGCAATTCCACTTGGTCCATTTTACATGCTAGTGGGCACGCGAGTAGGGGGTGGTACAAGCAGAGAAATAAGCAAGATGCAGCGTATGTCGGATGGTTATATGTGATGGGAGGAACATAAAGCGGCAGGCTAGGAAGATAGAGTAGGGTAGTTAGGGAGGTGTCACTGAGAAGGGGGCATTTGGGCAGAGATGGGAAAGCAGGGGTTACGTCCCCAGGTGAGGGAAAGTATCTCAGGCAGAGTGAACAGCTGGTGTGCGGCTCAGAGGCTAGAGGGGAAGAGAAAAAGCAAGGATCTTTTGTGGGGGCTGGCTTGCCCGCTGCACCCGTAGAGCTTGCCAGTGTGGTCTATCCTCCACAGCAAGGTCCTCCAGAAAGTGTTTTGGGACAAATGTCCAAATGTCCTGAAATAAAATTTCTGGATCAAAGGATCTGCACATATTAAATGGTAGGAGTCGCTTCCTGAAGCCCTCTCTCACAGCATTTTCCTCTTTCCTTTCTCCCACTCAGTGTGTTTTGCTTAGAGCCAGATGAATCTTCCCTGATTTTTCTTACCTTCCACTACTTGAATGCTCGGAGATCTTGGTGGCTCCTGCTTGCACACGGGAAAGCCCCGGCTTCCTCCCTCCGACCCCACGGACTTCCTCCATCAAACCCCGCCTTTTCTCCTGCTGCGCCCCAGCACAGAGCCGACTCATCAGCACACAGCATGAGTGTCTGGCTCTGCCGCTGCTGCTGAGTCGCTTCAGTTGTGTCCGACTCTGTGCGACCCCATAGATGGCAGCCCACCAGGCTCCCCCGTCCGTGGGATTCTCCAGGCAAGAACACTGGAGTGGGTTGCCATTTCCTTCTCCAATGCATGGAAGTGAAAAGTGAAAGGGAAGTCGCTCAGTCGTGTCTGACTCCGCGACCCCATGGACTGCAGCCCACCAGGCTCCCCCGTCCGTGGGATTCTCCAGGCAAGGGTACTGGAGTGGGGTGCCATCGCCTTCTCCCGTGTCTGGCTCTGGAAAACCTCAAAAGCTGAAAACTGATGGGTGGGGTCGCAGGTTAACTGAACTGCACGTCGTGGGTGGCTAGAGGCTCAGTGGCCACCATCCCTAAGAGACCCTAGACACTCAGTCACATCTTACCTCTTAGCCACATCTCCTTTATTTTCACTGGACACAACCTTGACCCATTCAACAGGCACACAGCAGCACTTGCTAGAGGCAGACTGTCTGCTAAACACTGGAGATCCCGAAATGGAAAAACCTGGGTCCCAGCTCTTTCTGGGTCCCAGGTGTCTTTCCCGTTCACCTTCATGCGGAGTCTCCTTAATCAGCCCAGAGTGTAGTTCACTCCGCCCTCTTACCTCCCACAGCACCTGGTCTCTGCTTGATACTTGGCATAAATTTATTAACACTATCACTAATTCTTTTTAAAAATATTTCCTTGTCTCATCTTTCAAGCTAGACTGAAGCTAGAAGGCAGGGACTTCATCTTATATTAGATCTTTGCAATTCTCTCTGCCTAATAGATTATCTGGCATATAACTCTTGCTAGTTAAATATCTGTTTGTTGAGAATATGATCATGCCTCACCTCTGCTCTAAAAACACTTGATAAAATCCCCCAGCCTGGCTCTCAAGCCCTTTCCTTTAGGACTACACTAGACATCACCTCCTCCAGGAAGTCTTCCAGGAGTGCTTATTTAAGGTAGACTCAGATCCATTGCCACACACACAAGCACATATGTGCATAGATACAGACACAGACACAGAGACACACACACACACACACACATTGCTCCTTTGCCCTCTTCCATCAGAACAGCTGTCTGCAAGATGGGTGAGGACTTAGTCTTCAAAGTCACAACACCCCTCGGTTCTAACCCTGGCTCTACCACATACTGGCTGTGCGGTGGTTCCTGTACCTCTTTGTGCCTCAGCTTCCTCATCTGTAAAATAGGTATTGTAATCACATGGCTGCTGGCAGGGGTGGAGGGAGATGCTAGGAGGAGAAGTGAGCAAATGCTGCCAAGAGCTCCAGCACCAGCACCCATGCGGAGCACAGGAAATCAGCCTCATCCTTTCACTGGCCGCACGGTGGGTCTGCGTGTTCCCCGAGGGTGGCCCAGCGCCAGCTTTGCTCCCCTGAATCACCGGCGCCTGTTGGGGTCGGGGACAGAGAAGACACTTCATTAACACTTGTTGGAGACTTCCCTGGCAGGCCAGTGGTGAAGACTCCAAATGCAGGGTCCACGATCCCTGGTCTGGGAACTAAGAGCCACATGTCAAGTGGTATGGCCTATATATATATATATACACATTTTTTGGGTGGGTGGCCATATACATTTGCCTTGAGAGAAAGCCTGATAAATGCAATTATCTGTCATCCCCGAACAGCAGCACTATAGCCCATGGATAGGACTTTGGGAAGAGGAATGAGGCCACCTGGGAAGCTGAACACGATTGCATTCGGGGCCCCAGTTCACCAGCCACCAGGCACCTTTGTGGAGCTGTGCTGAGCCAACCTCAATATCCTGCCAACGGAATTTCTCAGACTCCTTTAGACTCCATTAGGCTCTTCCTTTCTATCTTCATTTGAACAACATATATTTTCCCATTTTAATTCTTCTCCCTTCCTCTCAAATCAGAGCACTTTGCCCACAGAGATACGGGCTACTGCTTGCATTCATAGCATGCTTATTAATCCCGTCTGACCTCTGGGCTGAGCGAGCAGCCTGGGGAAACAACACCAGTTCCCCTTCCACAGGGCTATTAATGTGCCTTTCTTTTCATTGGTCCAACACGGAAGATGAGCTAAAAAAAGAGAGCCAGATTCCCTTTTCCGTCTCAGGGTGTGGGAAGGACACGCAGGCGCACCTTCACTTTGGACAGTGCCCTATGTGAAGGACTCGGGGGACCTGCTTGGGGCGGCTGGCAGGCAGGGCTCTTGGACCTGCTTGTGGTCTTTCTGGATTTCTGGTGGGTACACTGGGACTTAGAACAAAAATTGTAAAATTGGATAATGCCACGGAGTCTTGGCCTTCAGCAAAACTGTCTTTCAAAAATGCTGGTCAGGTACTGCGGCTAATCCTTCGATACTCCCCGCATGTCTTTGAACATTTCCTGTGCGTTAGACACTATTCCAAATGCTCTGCAGGTATCCGCCGCTTGAACTGTCACAACAACCTGCTTACCTCTGAGAAGTGTGTTATTTTTTCCATGTTTCAGATGAAGATGTTGAGGCACAACGAGGGAATGAAGCTCAGTCAAATAACCTAGCTCCTGGCAGCAGACAGCCACAGCTGGCACATGTGGGTCATTTCTAGAAATGATGTGAGACCTCCTGTTCTCTGGGTAGGGGCCCAGTGGCCACAGGTCAGTGACAGGAGCACTGAGTGCCAGCCCCCGAGTCCCCCGGGCTGGGTTATGCCTCGCTCAGGGCATAACCCGCCCGCCTCTGCCCCCCGGTGGCTCTGGTGGCAGAGGCGGGTCTGGCATCTGTGTGCATAACAGCTGCCTGTCTGCGCCCTGCCCAGCTCAGCCCCGGGGCTCTTTTATCCCCGAGTCACCGGAGCTGAGAAAAAAGTGGGTGGGGATTTAAGAGGATGGAGACTGGCTTAATGTTGCAGGTTTGCTAAGAACAGTGGGGCAGGGAAATTGATGTATGCCTTGAGGACCTAGATTCTAAATCCTAACGATGACCCACTGGGGTCTCAAGACCCTGAAGGCAGGTCCTCAGAGAGTCTCCATAATGATTTGTATGGGCTAGGAACCTGCTCCCTATCAAGGGGGTCACTGAATAATGCCATCCGGTTTGAGATGTCAGCTCCAGGAGATGACATGGTGGGAAAGGAATGGCATGGTCTTGAGCAGCAGATGGACTAGGGTGTATGACCTGCCTCTCACCTGACCTGGGCGACCTGGGTGTGTTAGCGACAGCGCTGAGTCTAAAGATGAGCAGAGTCGTGATTGCTGGCTGCCTAGAGCACAGGCTCGCCCCGCTCTGCGCCTCTATCTCTTTGGCTGTGCGGGTAGCTCATGCCTCAAAACCTTCTTGCCTCACCAGCCACCCCCTGGGTCCCCTCTGCCAACCCTTTCCTGTGCGTCCTGGGCAGGGTGCACTGTTAGAGATTAGGCTCACTCGCCTTCCGGAGCCCAGATGTTCCGGGAGTGAACGTTTCAGAGCAGCCAGACTCTCCCCATATCACCTTCATCTTTATTTAAAATTCTCACACAGAGCCCCACAGGCTGAGCAAAGCTTTAGTCTGCTTCTTTCTCTCAGTGGAGCCTTTTGACAAGAGCTGTGGTGAGAGCGGTGAATGCATTCTTCAAGAAGCCGGGGGCAGTGGCAATACAATATTTCTGGTACAGATGGACCTATTTGCAGGCAGAAATAGAGGCACAGATGTAGGGAAAAGACCTGTGGACAGAGTGAGGGAAGGAGAGGCTGGGACGAATCGAGAGTGTAGCATGGATATATAGATACACCACCAAGTGTGGAGCAACTAGCTAGCGGGAGCTGCTGTACCACACAGGGAGCTCAGCTCAGTGCTCTCTGAAGACCTAGAGGGGCGGGATGGGGGCGGTGAACGGGAGGCTCAGGAGGGAGGGATCGTATGTACACAAAAGCTGATCCCCATTATGGCACAGCAGAAATTATCACACCGTTGTGAAGCAATTATACTCCAATTCAAAAGAGAGAGAAAATACAAATTTTCCTTTGCCTCAATAATAAGCAGCAAACCAAACCAAAACATTTGGGATTTTACTGCTTTTTCCTTGGCGGGTCCCCATGGCAGGCCTGGGGTCATCACTTGGGGACAAAGGTGGTTTTGCCAGGGCCTCCTGTACTCTTGGAGTTTGGGCACAAAATAATTCTGCTCACACACTTGATCCTATTGTGTTACATGACAAAGAGCTCATTCTTTCAGCTTTGGGCGAGAGCAGGTTATAGATGAGGGTCTGGCTGAGCCCTGCAGATGCCTGGAAGAATAACAAGTGAGCTCACAGCAATTGACTCATGCCTCTCCACAGTGACCGCCTATTCCACGGAAGCCCCACCAGCTGGTGACTCTTCCATAAGCTGCTGTGTGCCGGCTAATAATTCTAATCTCCTTCCGTCACCCAGTAACCATCTTTCATCTAACAATTTCCTCCTCCAATTAATACCTCCAATTAATGCTGGGGGATTTCAAGATGAGGATAACAACCAAATGACGGCAGCAGCTAGCATCTGAGCTCTTATCTCTTGAGTGGTTGCAAGAGCTTTCCCTGTATTTTCTCCCCTAATCTACCCTAGAAGCTAGACACTGTTCTTCCAGTTTACAGATGGGAAAACCAAGGGTCAGAATGATTAAGGAACTTGCCTTAAGTTATGCAGCCAAACAAGTGGTGATTCAACAAAGCCCTTGCCTTTGAAGGGGCACCTCCCTCCTGCTGATGGTCGCTCTTCACTGCCTTGCTGAGGATGAGGCAGTATGCTGAGCAACAGTGTAATTTTGGGTCATCACTATTCTTATGAGTGATTTCTATGAAGATTGTGTGTGATCTAGGCAAGAAGGCAAGATTAGCAAATGTGAAATGATCGAGGAAACAACACAAGGTAAATCCTAAAATTTCCATAAACGAAAAATATTTGGGGAAATTCTTTCCAAAATGCATTTTATAGAAGTGTAGTTTGTTAAAGTGTTACCATATCTTTTAAAAAATATCCAAGAGTCAGTTTCCATTTGTGAAGCATGGGACCCAGTGATGCTAATTTGTTCCTTGGCTGCAGGACTTGTCAGGAACTTTACTCTCCTAACCCGCATGACACGCTCTACACCACGTTTCCTTCATTACGAGATGTCATCAGTAGTAAGATGCCCCATTTATTCCATAATAACTTTCCCAGAGAATAAAATTTTTCACATTTGTAAGGCAGGTGCTCATTTCCAAAGCATTAGTAGGTGGAAATCAAAGAAATAGGTTATTAGACAGTGTTTCCCAAAACTTCCAACCAACGAACCATTTTATGCAGGACTGTTGCTCTTCAGAAAAGTCTCTGTGAATCACTGGTTGGAGGAGAAAGCTGCTTCAGATTGAGGGAAGCCAAAGAGACCTGGGAGGAGGCAGCCTGGAAGTGGGTCTCACAATCCGGGCAGGAGAGGCTGAGTGGAAGACAGAGGCAGAAAGGGGTGGGTCCTGGAGCCCATTAAAGGGCTGTGTCTCACCCCCAGGACTGGGTCCCACCTGGCACCCCATCATAACAGGAGGAGAATTGGATGTCTTAGAACAGGCTTTCCCTATAGCATCCGACAGTGCAGGGAGCAAGACTCCACATGTCACAGTCTGTAATGGAGACAACGCAGCCAGCAGTTTCAGCCCAGGCTGGGGTCTGTGGAAGAGGGAATGTGGGCTCTGTGAGAGCCCAGAGGAGGGCTCCCCTCCTTTCTGGGGAGCGGTAGGAGAAGTCTTCCTGGAGGAGGTGGTTTTTAAGTTGGTGCTTGAAGGGATGTGAGGAGGTGAGCATGACTAGCAATAGTTACTAGATGCTGGGTTCACGAGCAGGGCTCTGGAGGACTTGAGCAGACTTCAGTTAGTGGGAGTGGGGGCCTGGTGGGGAGTGGGGAGCAACATGGGAAAGACTGAACTAGGGCCAGCGCGTGCTGGACCCGGGAGGCCATGAGAAGACACGGGGCTCGCACAGCGCCAGCAGGCAGTGGCGACGCGGCTGCTCAGCTGTGATGCCTCTGCGACCCCACGGACTGCTGCCTACCAGGCTCCTCTGTCTGTGGAATTCCTCCTTGAATCTGGGCTGGTTTTTTATAAGCTTGGACTAATAGAATATGGAATAAATGAGATAGCACAAGCACTCACCCTGGGCCTTGAGAATGTTTGCAGCTTCTGCTTTTCCCATTGCTCTTGGAACCAGCACCATAAGAAAAGGCTCATTGAATCCACTAAGAAACGCAGTCACCCCCTGTCACCGCAGCTGATAGCCAGCCAGCTATGGGGAGAGCCAACTAAGTGGGCTATAGAGAGGCCTTCCAGGGGGGCACTGACATCAGGTAACACGAGTGATGTTAGCATCAGCCAAGCCCGGACTCGACCAGAAGAACCACCATATAAACTCTCTTCTTATTTGCAGCCTCCTCCATTGTTCTTCAGCACACCTAGGGAAGAGCCATGCAATCAGAAGCACGCATGTTGGACTTTCCAAAGATAAAAAATGCACTGTTATCGGTAAAAGCCGTTAAGATCTTGAGGTTGCTGCAGCAGCTAATTTATCCTGGCTGCTTCACCTCTGTCTTGGGGTTGTTCAATAGATTAAATAAAATGAATGTAATGGCTTCAATATTACTCCTGCCCTGCATGGATATATCTATGTCCGAACCCTAGGATACTGGGAATGTGGCCTTATGAGGTAAAAGGGTCTCTGTAGTTGTCCTTAAGGATCTTGAGGTCATCCTGGATTACCTGTTACATGTGTGGGCCCTAAATCCATTGATGACTGTCTTTATTTTTTTTAATAATATTTGTTTATTATTTATTAGACTGCTTTGGATCCATCTTAAGCCCCGTTGTGGTGCGGGGGCTTAGCTACTCCACGGCATGTGAGATCTTGGTTCTCCAACCCGAGTCCTCTGCGTTGCAAGGCGAATTCTTAACCATTGGGCCACCGGGGAAGTCCTGATGACTGTCTTTATAAAGCAGGAGAGTTTTATAAGCCACAGATAGACCAGGAGATGGTCATGTGAAGATAAGAGGCAGAGATTGGAGTGAGATAGCCACAAACCAAGGAAAGCCTGGAGCAGCTGGAAGAGGCAAAGAACAGATTCCTCCACGCGGCCTTCCTGTTATGGCCAAACGCTCCAGGAAACACTCATTCAGAAGGACAGCGTGGATAGTGGAGAGCAGTTTATGACACCGCGGGTCCGAGGCGGTTTCCTCCTTAGCCAGGGCCCCTGACCGACTTCCTTGAAAACCTTATATACCTTAAGTGTACGGCTCAAGCCCACATCCCCAGATTCCTTAAACCTAGCCTGGAAAGTGTTAAAGGGAGATACGATCGGGTTACAGCCGTGATTCATGATCAGAAGGGTCAGCTGGTTATACACTGTAGCCTACACCAGTGGGTGCCACACAGATTACAAGGGTGACTGACTACATAGGGGATTATCACATTCTTTTTGGTGACAGGAAATCTTGGTATGGAATCTGGTGTTCATCAGTCTGGGAGGCCAGTTTGGCTGTGGGTATGTTATCGCCATGGCTACCAGGCACACAGCCCAAAGCTCACTGAAAGTGCAAGATGAGTTTCCTTCTTTTTCAAGATGGAGTCAGCTCGGCCTGTCCCTTTCCTCCCTCGTTCCTAGGGAATAGGGCCCTGCTGACCCTTTGATTTTGGATTTCTAGCCTCCAGAACTGTGAGAGAATAAATTTCTGCGGCTTTAAGCCACCCACCCAGTTTGTGGTCATGAGTTATAACAACCCAAGGAAACGAATATGGTGAGATATGCCCAGGGCTTAGCACAAGGCCCAGCATGAAGAAGCACCCAGAAAATGGTGACGGGAAGAGAATCAGCCCATAACGCCTCCACAGTTCCCTCCTTAGAGACAGGGTCTTCTGGAAGCTTGTGTCCTCTGAGAGCAGGCAGAGTTCACATCTGTATTGTTAATGCTGGGAGAAGCTTCTCGGTCATAACGGTATTGGTACTGAGATTAAATGCAGACCTGGGAGCAGGCGTTTTCATTAATGTGTAACCAAAACATGAAAAAGCCTTTCTCTGCAGTGTCTCTTTTTAAATGCCTGTGGAAGCAACTCCTGGGACCATCTGCCTGGGGCAACCTGAAAACCAGCCTCAGGCAGAAGGGGTGTGATCCCTGGGCCTTCAGGAAGGCCACCCTGAATCCCTCCCCAGGCCGAGGTCCAGAGGATTTCAGGAGACCTCTCGTAGGATCAGTGTGAGGCAGCAAAATAGGTAACGCAGACTGAGAGGGGAGGCCAGAAGCTCCCTGCTGCTGCTGTTGCTGCTGCTAAGTCGCTTCAGTCGTGTCCGACTCTGTGCGACCCCATAGACGGCAGCCCACCAGGCTTCTCCGTCCCTGGGATTCTCCAGGCAAGGACACTGGAGTGGGTTGCCATTTCCTTCTCCATTGCATGAAAGTGAAAAGTGAAAGTGAAGTCGCTCAGTCGTGTCTGACTCTTAGTGACCCCATGGACTGCAGCCCACCAGGCTCCTCCGTCCATGGATTATCCAGGCAACAGTACTGGAGTGGGGTGCCATTGCCTTCTCCGGGCCAGAAGCTTACTGTCTGTCCAGTAAGGTAGCATCCGTCAGGTGTAGCTATTTAAATTTAAATTCTTTACAATGAAATAAAATTTTAAAAACTTAGTCCCACAACTCAACTGCATCGGATGACTGCAATTTACGGAACATTTCCGTCATCACAGAAAGTTCGATCGGGCCGTGCTGCTCAGACAGGAGGTTCTGTCGATTGCCAGCACTGTGACCTCCGACATGTAGGTCTCCACTTGTTTCAGACACCGTCTCTGCCTCAGTGTCCCCATCTATAAAAGGAGGGTAATGACAATACTTACTTTGTAGGGTCAGGATCAAATGAGATACTAGATTTCAGGTACTCAGCTCAGTGTCTGACATGTGTTAGTGCTCTTTATGGGTAGAGAAATAATGTTTGGTAGAGGAGTGAGGTAAGCTCACAGCTTGGGAGTGAGGAGGCCTGGGCTCCAGGCTAGGTTTTCTGATATTTACCAGAGGCTGTAGAGAAAGTTCCAGTTCCTACTCCATCAAAGTTGTGTGGCTTTGGGTAAGTCACTTCACCTCTCTGAGTCCATATATCTTAGCAATAGAAGGGAAGTTCGAATTTTATTGGATCCTACGCTTCCAGAAAAAGAGAGGATTTTAAAAGCCTAATATTCTTTGACCCTGATCCCTGCTTTTAGAAATCTTTCAGAAGAATCAGAGAAATAAGCAAAGATTAAAGTTCAAAGATCATCTTTGGAGAATTAGTAAATAGTGACAAAATCTTGAAATTAGTTTAAATTTCTCCTAATAAGAAAATAAACACTTTATGGCATATTTGCATGATGAACAATTATACACATGCAACATCATTTTGTAAAATATTACATAAAAGGGAAAATGTTTCTATTTAAAACAAGCAGAACTTATTTAAAGTTATACAGTGTGTTCGTAAATTTATTTTTTGGGAGCATTTGCATCTATCTATAGGCTAGAATACACCAATATTTTGAACAGTGACTTTTTTTCTAGGATGCTGGACCTTGATTGCCTCTATTTTCATCTTTCTGTATTTATCAGATTCTCTAAAATCTAGTTTGCCTCCACTAGTTTGCAAATGGAAAGCCTTATACACACAGAAAGCTGATGACCTAGATGGTCTCTAAGGGCCCTTGGAGGCTCTGACAATCTATAACTCAGCAAAGAGGTGGGGATAATCTGTTTACAGCCTCGAAACCTCTGCCATGCAGGGGGCAGAAGACTGGGTGAGAGAATGTCATTCAGTCTTTGGGCTCCGTCCTGACAGGTGTCACTGAGAACAGCTGATGCAGAGTGAGGCCCTGAATCTTGCCAGGAGAAAAGTCCAGACATCCCGTTCACCCCGACCACACTCAGGGGAAAAGCCGTGGATGCACCATCGGTGACTGGGAAGGTGTGAACTGTAAACAGACAGTGACAGGAGCTCGTTACGTGCTGGGTGCTGTGCTAACTGCTTTCACGGGTTCTTTTCTTTCAAGTCTTTAGAAAAGGAAATTTGGGACAAATAAACTTTTCATTTCCAATAAGCATGCAAAGAACAGTTCAACCTTGCTGGTCATTTAAGCAAAGCAAATTAAAACTGGGACTAAAGATTTTTCACCTAGCCGAGAGGCGACTATTGCTAAATTTAATAGTGCCAAGTACTGGTGAAAACGCGTGCAATCAGTCATGCTGATGTATACACATTTATCAATTGGCAAAAATGTTCTGGAAAAAAGAATACCATAAATATCAAAATCTTTGAAAATGTAGAAACCCTTTGCTCTAGAATTTTTGCTTGGAGGCCTGGTCTTTATCCTAGGGAAATGGAAGCGGGAAAGAAATCATACACAAAGAGTATTAAGTGAGATCTCATCAACCAGAGGGTGCAAATGAGTAGCACTCACTGTGAGATACTGAAGTTTCAGCTCAGAGGCCCCACAGGCATTTCTGGGGTTTTCAGCGGGCCCCGCATGTGCTCAAGTACTCTGCTTCAACCTGCTTGCTCTTCTTCTGCCCAAAAGCCACCTAAGGGAGACGGCCTCGAACCCTCCCATGTGAGCCCCAGACCGACTCCCACTCTTCTCCAGACTGTTCCGCACCCTGGAGGCTGACCAAAGGGCTGTATCTCCTCTACCAACTGGATTCAGCCAGCGGGGCTGTGAAGCTCAGAAGACCGGTCTCTGGACAGTGAGGTCAGCTCTTCATTCCCCAGCTGCCCCCTTAAGGGTCTCTGGTTGGAGGCAGCCCCTCTCAAGGGAACTCTATTTCTGATGCTGGCACAGCCCCCCTTTCCCTGCCCCAGCCCACCTTGGCCCCAGGGTACTGCACCCCCTGTGTTTCCCTAGTCCCTAAAACCTCCTCAAATCTCCCAACCTCCTCTGAAGTGGTGTGCTGGGAAACCAGCTCTCCAAAAAGCAAAAGCCCTTATTTGCAGTGTTTGTAGCCCTCCATGGGAGAAATACCCGCACCGGGGCTGTGACCAGCTTCCTGTAGTTTAACAACTGGCTGACAGAGGCTCAGCACTCCAGGGCCCTGCCTTGCCGGGGGGACTCTGGCTGGACCTGGAGTCTTGGGCCCTGCCTCTGCTGCAGCTGCTGTCAGCGATGATGTAGATTCCCTTTCCAGAGGGCCACTGAGTCACTCCGAGCCCTCTGTTCTTATCACTCCTGAGCCTGAGTCACACAGTTATGGCATACAAAGAGCTCCATCCGCCTACATCCACCTCTCTCTCTTCCCCTCCCCCTCGCAGTCTTGAATCAGGCTGAGGCAGGGCTAGGAAACTTACAGCCGGCTGCCATCTTCCACTTCTACGGCTCTCTCTTCTCTCTCCCCAAGTTCTGATTCCTAAACTGTGTCCTTATAGATCCAGCCTCCTCTGTACCTATCAGTTTAGGAAAAATGACGTTGCCACTTTGGGTGAGGGTCAAGGTGAAATACATCTGTGGACCAGCAGAGGGCGACTCTGAGTTCCATCAAACAGGCAAACGCGCACCATTTCTAAACATCCAGCAAAGGCATAGTTAAATATATTACGGTTTACTCATTCAATGGAATACTGTACAACCTTTTTTAAAAAGTCTTATGGTATGGTAAAATGATTATAATATTGTGCCATAGTGAAAAGCAAGATTTTTTTTTTCTCATCGATGCTACAATATAAATGAACCTTGAGGACATTATTCTAAATGAAATAAGCCAGACACAAGAGGACAATTACTGCATGATTCTGTTTAGACGAACTATCTAAAGGAATCACACTCATAGAAACAGAAAGTAGAATGGTGGTTGCCCTGATCTGGGGGAGCCAGAGAACCGGGGTTCTTTAATGGGTATCACGTTTCAATTGACGCAAGGAGAGGACTCACTGGAAAAGACCCTGATTCTGGGAAAGACTGAGGGCAGGAGAAGGAGGGTCAGAGAGTGAGATGGTTGCATGGCGTCGCTGACTCAGTGGACATGAGTTTGAGCAAATTCCGGGAGATGGGGAAGGACAGGGAAGCCTGGTGTGCTGTAGTCCATAGGGTTGCAAAGAGTCGGACACAGCTGAGCGACTGAAAAACAACATTTCAATTTTCCAAGATGAAAAAGTTATAGAGGTCTGTTTTATGGCCATAACAATCTAGTTAACTCTACTGACTGTACACTAAAAAAATGGCTAAGATGGTAAAACCAACTTTTTAAAGTAAGGGGTTTTTTTTTGAAGCCAAATAACAGAAACCCCCCAAGATTCTGTATTTACTTGAGTGTTAGAGATGTGACAGTGAGTAGGAAGCATTCTTGCCCTGGGTCTCAGAAAGCTTACATCCCCATGGGGAGGCCTGTCAAAGGAGAAGGCGCATGAATACATGCGAAGTTCAGAGAGAGGAAGTGCTGTGGCGGCGGGGCCGGCAGCGCTCTGCAGGAGGTGCAGACAGCTCTCTGCCTGTGCTGAATCAGAGCGCTGACCTGGCCCCAGAGGGGAGGGGCATGGCTAAGGGCGCGGGAGGTGAGGTGAGGACATCGCACTGGGAGCCTCGGAAAGGAAGAGCTCAGCAGCAGGTGGGGCGGGGCGCCGCGCCCCCGGAGGGAGAGCGCCGGCGCCCCTCTATGAGTGTCTGAAAGCAGGCGCGCTGCCTCCCTGCACCAGCAGTTCCCTCCTCGTGGCGAGTGGTGTGGCAGGCTTATCTCTATGCCTTATCTTCCTCCCGCCCCTCTGTGTTGTCCATCTTGTCCCTGGTGAGCTTAGGTGATTTCACAGAAAGAAAGCGGCATAACCCCTCCCCAACCTGACTGCTCAGACAGACGGCAGGGCTCTTCAAGGAAGCTCCTCCTTGTTTCACGGAGCTTCGCAAACTGCTTACAATGATGCAGGCTAGAACACCTTGTCTCTAAACAAGAACAGTGAGGCGAGGGGGAAACGTCGCTGGAAGACTCAGAGGAAAAAGGAGCGCGGTGTATTGTCACTCACCCATCCTGTTCCCCTCGGGACTCGCCTTGTCAGTTGCTTTGAATTCTAGCCCTTAATCGTCCCGGGTTTGTACTTCGTCTTCTCAACTCCGTAGAAAAATCTTTTGTTGTGATTTCTTCTGCTCCTCATTATTCTCTCTCCCTTAAAATATATCATTTTTTCTTTTCTGTGGTGATTTTTCGCAGTGCTAAAACCCTCCCTTGCTCCCCCACCGGGGAGGGGCTCAGTCTGACCACCTCAGCACAGTGTCAGATCCAGAACCTCTGCGCAGCAGGTCCTCAAATATTTGTGAGCCAGAGGCTCAGCCAGGGCTGAGAGTCACTCACACCCTCCTCCGTAGCACTCAGCCAGTGACACACCCTCAGCAGGGGCTCAGGACACGGGTTGCCAGTTTGATTTATGGGGCTTATTATTCCAAGTGGCGGCAGAGAACAGACATTGATCCACAAGGGTTTGAATACGTGAGCGGATGCACAATCCAGAAAGGGCTACAGATGGAGGAGAAGGGGTCTGTAAAGCCCTGAAGCAGACGTCATGAAAAACGCTGGTCCTCGAGGGAGCCTGGGGGAGCTGTGGGGCCAAGGCCGGGTTGTGGAGCCAGGTGCACATCCGGGGGAGCTGTGGGGTCAAGGCCGGGTTGTGGAGCCAGGCGTACATCCCACGGCATCACCTCACGTGCTGGGGGAGTGACCTTGGGCAAGCGAGATGAGAAGGCCTCCTGTGAGCATTGCCCAGAGGAGTGTGTGCGCGCGCGCGTATGTATATGCGTACAGGTGTAAACGTATACGCATGCGCGCGTGTGCCTGTCTGTATGCATATGTGTGTTCGTGTATGCCTGTGTATGCGTGTGTGTGCATACGGATATGTGCGTATGTGCACACGTATGAGCACACAGTTGCACGTGTGCATCCTAGTCGCTCAGTTGTATCCAGCTTCTTGTGACGCGCCAGGCTCCTCTGTCCCTGGGATTTCTCAGGCAGGAATACTGGAATGGGTTGCCACTTCCTTCTCCAGGGGCTCTTCCTGACCCAGGAATCAAACCGAGGTCTCCTACACTGCAGGCAGATTCTTTGCTGTCTGAGCCACCAGGGAAGGCCCTGCACACGTGCATATATACGTATGTATGTTTATGTGTGTATATATACAGGAATGTGTTTGCACATGGGGCTTCCCAGGTGGATCAGACTGGAGAATCCGCCTGCAGTGTGGGAGGCCTGGGTTCGACCCCTGGGTTGGGAAGGTCCCCTGCAGGAGGGAAAGGCCGCCCTCTCCAGCATTCCTGCCTGAATGTGAATGTGTGCACATGTGTGTTTGTGCATGTATGTGTGTGTATATGCGTGTGTGTGCGTATATTTGCATACGAATGTGGCTCTGTCCTGGCACATAGTGGATGCCTGATGAGTGGAAATGCTCTCCTATGCTGCTGCCCTTCTGCTCTTTTTGTGCGGCAGTGAGTAACTTCATAGAAGAGTTCACAGAGGAACGCCACGCAACAGTCTCAGGCTGCTTAATTCTCGGTTCTGCAATACCACCATCACCAGCAACAATAACAGTTCCCTTTCTAAGTCACTCCCAGCTTGTTCCAGTTATTATGGCTGCATTATAAATCTTCTCAAAACACAGGGGCATAAAGCAACCATTTAATGTGTTCATGTATTTTGTGGATGGAGAATTCCTAGAGGGTACAGGAGGGGTGGGTGATGTCCGAGGCCTCAGCTGGGGGACTTGAAGTCTGGGGCCTGGAGTCGTCTGCAGGCTCCTGCACACACACATTTGGGAGGTGCTGTCCGTTGGCCGAGAAATGAGTTGCGCTGTCAGCTGGAACTCCTAAGCATGGCCGCTTGGCTTCTTCACCGAGAAGAGTGTCGAGAGAGAGCGTCCAGTGAAACCCGCCCCCCTATTTACCACTTAATCTTGGGAATCACAGTGCCACTTCCAGCACACTCTGTTGGCAAGGCAGTTACAATCTCTGCCAGACTGAAGAGGGGAGGACAAAGAAGCACCCTCTTGATGGAGGTGTGTTCGTGGCACGCTCAGAGCAGAGTGCACAGGACGGGATGTGTGTTGGTGTACCGTCCTGGGAAAACGCAATCTGCCACGTTGCACGTCAGGCAGCTTAGATGATCTCTTATTCCTCAAAAACCCCTGAGGGACTCACCATACATATCTCCATTCTAGAGGTGGACCAACTGAGGCTCAGAGAGGCCAACCACTTGCCTTGGGCAGTATATTTAACGTCTCTAAACCTCAACAACCACCCTCCCCTCTATAAAAGGGGGAGGACGAGCTCTACCTGAATATGACTGTGAGCCTGCAGTGCTTATTACCTTATGGGGTTTTTGGAAGTTTGAAGTCAGGCAAGCAGTTTTGTGATCTCTAACCCTCTGTGCCAACGCAGAGCACCAGTCTTTATCAGTGTAACATCGTTGTTTCCTTCCTTCCTCCTACAATCATCTGCCCCACACGAACCCCACAGCCAGCCAGGGAGCAGGGTTTCCACCCGCATACCCTCAAGAGACAGGCATGTCAAAGCATTTTGGCAAGAGTTTGCTTCGATGCAGCAGAAAGATATACCAGCCCCGTCTGTTCCCATTTTCCAAGGGGAGAATACTTGGGAAGAAGGCTTGTTTGCTTATAAAGTCTGAATGTGTAACTCTTAATACCTTTAGTCAGTTACAAGCATGTAGCCCTTTAGCCATACTTTAAAAAGACTGTCTGTTGTACTGAGGGTCTCTCCCCCAAAGGAGAAAGAAGGATTTTTGCACTAGATCACAGGCAGGAATCTTCTGGCTCCTGCGTGGGCCAGGACCATCTTGGAAAATCACCCCTCTGGGATTCATTCTGGGCCATGTCCTTCACCGCCAATGCTGCATCTGCAAGGTCTAAGGCCTTTAGACACCCCCTTGGCTATGGTGCCCGTTAAACAGACGATTTACTCTCCTGTTAATAGGATTCAATTACGAAAAGGGGTGGGGGAAGGGAGCTCACTGCTGGGGAGAGTTTAGGGGCCTGAGCACTGCTCTCGTTTTATGGCCCGATAAGCTGGTTGCCTCATAGCAACAGAGGCAGAAGTGAGGAGGGTCCAGAACTCTTACAGTTGGCAGGGCTGAGCTGTGCCCACCTCCCCAGGAGCTCTAAAATATCAAGTGGCGAGTGTCTGCACAACAGAGGTGAGCTTTCAGGTCTTAAAGCAGCACCAGGCTCAGGAGAGAGAGCCAGGCTCAGCAGAGAGAGCCCCGGCTCTGTAATCTGGCAGGACCAGCTTTGACGCTGGCTCCTGCACTTGGGGAACCCCCAGGTGGCTCAGTGGTGAAGAGTCCGCCTGCCAGTGCAAGAGACCTGGGTTCTGTCCCTGAGTCGGGGAGGTCCTCTGGAATAGGAAATGGCAGCCCACTGCAGTGTTCTTGCCTGGAGAATCCCATGGACAGAGGCGCCTGGCGGGCTGCAGCCCACGGGGTTGCAGAGAGTCGGATGCGACTGAGCGCGCACGCGCATGCATGCATCCATGCAGCCCGCACTTAGAGCAGCCAACTGTGGAAGAGCAATTTAAGGCTTCTGAGCTTCAGATTCAGTTTCTTCAACTGACCGTTGAGTAAACTGAGGAGCAGAGACGCTAGGATCATTCCTGATACTTAGGGAAGGCCCTATGCTCGTGTTTATTTTTGTCACTGCTTTTTAATCCTTCCAACAACCACTTTAAGGATGAAAGAGTAGAGAGAAGTTATGTTTTTGCCTTCAAATGTTATTTCTCACTTGTCTCTTCTATTGATGGGAACAAATCTCTGCCCATGCGCCCAAACTGTACAGTTTGACCACCGGGAGGTCACTGGGCCAAGCAGGCTCTTCTTAGATCTGGCCAGCTGGAAACAGCCGTGAAGCTCTCACTGCTGCCCGCTTCTCCTTGGTTGGTCTTTAAAAGGTGAGTTTCTCTTTTCCTGCCCCAAATCTCCACCATTTCTAACTCTTATCACTACTCTGTACAAAGTAAGGTTTAAAAACCCCAAGAGGCTCAGAGAGGCATCGTGACCTGCCTGGGGTCACACAGTACACAGTTGTCAAAGGCTGAGGGTTTTGGCTGCTGGGCGGGTTGGAAATGCCAGCCCCTCCAGCTGCTGACGAGCCCCACCCCTTAGAGCTTCCACTCCTCCTCCCTCCCCTCCGTCAGCAAAAAGAAACTCATTTCCCATCCCAGACTTCTCTGCCAGCCCAGAGAGATTAAGTGAAGAAGAAATGTCTCCAAACATACCGAGATGGTCTTTCCTGGCTTCTCAGATTTGCTGTCTGTGGTTTGAAACCTTTTGCCCAGTAGATTCTGGGAATTGCAGGGCAGGGGCCTGGGTAACAGCTGCCAGCCCCTGGGCTGGGTACCTGCCCTCTCGAGTTTGTGTCCTGGGGCTGTGTGCTCAGACTTGACCATGTTTGGGCATGGAGGCTCGTCTCAGACGAGAACCAAAGGCCGCTTCCCCAGAGACGGGCTGGGAGCCCAAACTTCCTGCTGCAGCTCGGGCAGCTTCTTTTGGGTGGGGGCTGGGGACCAGGCAGAAAAGGGTCTGCCGAAGACTCGCAGGGCACCCAGGAGACTGTGAGTACTGAGGTCAAGGACGCTGGGGAAGTGGTTTCTCCAGAGACTGGGGCTGGGGCTGGACCTTCGCTGCGGGGGCCGGCAGTGGGAACTCCCTGCCTTGGGGGCTGGCCATCAGGACTCTGGGCTCCAGAGGAGCTGGTGTTAAGTCACACAGGGCTAGAACTGCCGTACCCATGGTCTGGTGGCCTGCGGGGGGCTGGAGGTGGGAAGGGGGGTCCTTGGCCCCGTCAGTGGGGTGGCTCAGTGCCCTGGCCCTTGTCTCAGCCTGCAGAGCAGCCAGAGGGCAGCAGATCAGGACCAGCCCTGGCCCTTGTCACCAGGGGAGGGGTGGGGCAGAAGCAGGCCCAGCAAGAGCACTGGGGACTTCTGATCCAAACCTCAGGGCTTCTTTCTTAATAGTAGCAGTTAATATTTATCAAGGGCTTGCACTGGGCCAGGCAACGTGATGTTTGGTACATCATTTGATCTTTATCAGAATTCTCAAAAGTGGGCACTATCATGCTTTACAGTCACAGGTTGCTAGGTGACAAAGCCAGGATTTGATCCCATGCCTGATGATCTCAGAACACCCCCTGTCCCTCACTCCATTAGACCCTTAAACACTGTCTTCTATGCCCTGAAAAGGATGTCAACCCAAACATCGGATTACTGAGGACCCCCCCAAATCCCACCTTGCTTGGCCTTTCTTCACCTTTCCTCAATCTACCCCAGACCTCCAGTGACATTTCCAAATGGAGAGCTATACCTCAAAAGTCCAGAGATATTTAGCAGTTCTCAACTGAGGAGTTCTTCTTCGAGTCTAACTGAAATCCCCCATTTTACAGCTGCAACCCATTTCTTCCTGTGCAGACCTCAGGGGTCTCAGCGGTTCCCACCCTTCCTGCTGCCTAAAGTTTCTCACTATGGATGTTGAAACTTAGGACTATATCTGTATTCATATCCTCACCCTACGCTTTTATCCTGTGCGGTCTTAGTAGGATTTATCAAAACTCTGCTAGCCCCCTCCCTTGGGCTGGGTGACAGTTTCACTAGAGCTTTGCAGACAGGAGGGATCTGAACAAGCGGCCGGGTCCAGACTGCTTCATTTGCTTTTCTCCTGAGTGCCCAGACCTGGTACACTGGGAGTGCCGGGGGAGGGGATGTTATGATGGGGCAGACTGGCCTCCCCGGTCTCAAGGATGCTCTGACTCTCCCAGGGAAGGACTGGTTCTGTTGTGGGCACTCAGCCTAGGTCCTCCCTCCGAGGCGTGATTCCGAGTTGACCCTAGAACCTCGTGTTCCACAGGGCTAGGGCCAGGCACCAACGACCTCAGACAGTCCTGGGAAGGAAGGCTGTGTATGATTTTTGCCCATCCCTGGGTGGCTGTATTCTTTAGCCTGCAAAAACATTTGTGGGCTTGTTAGACTGGCCCTAGGTAAATCATGATGTGGGCTGCCCTATTTCCCACAAGATGGAAGGACAGGACAAAAGTAATAGGAAAAAGAGTTGAATAGCATGTCTCTCATTGTCAAGAGATGATTTTTTCCTTTGTGACTTTGTAGTGTGTCTGTTGGAATGTAGGGAAACCACACTTCTCAGTGCCCCAAATGTGGGAGAAAAAGTCATCATTGGGTATCATCCCTATTAATCACCTTGGAGGGCATGACAGGGCTGTAACCTTGGTATCTGACCCTGGAGTCTCCTTTTTAGGATAGTGGGGGGCTGGGGACACCTGGAGTGGGGAAGAAACAAGGTGGAGATCTCTGACTGGACACTTGAAGCAACTTAACAGAAGAGAAGTTGAGTAGAAAATAAGACACTTTGTTGAAAATCCCTTTGAATTAATAACACCTATCTCGGGAATACTCACTCATTCAAAAAAATAATGTTTATTACCTTGGGGACCTGGCAGGGAAAATAAAGTCCCTCCTGATAGCTCACTAACATTTCCCCTAATTCAGGGGTTACAGAGAAAGGCCCCACAGCCCTGTTATCCTTGGTAGAAATGTTACCTTAAGCAACAAACAAAAAGCAACAACAAAGGAATTTACTGAAGGCTGTGGGGCAACTCTGGAGAAGGCAATGGCCCCCCACTCCACTACTCTTGCCCAGAAAATCCCATGGATGGAGGAGCCTGGTGGGCCGCAGTCCATGGGGTCGCAAAGAGTCGGACACGACTGAGCAACTTCCCTTTCACTTTTCACTTTCATGCATTGGAGAAGGAAATGGCAACCCACTCCAGTGTTCTTGCCTGGAGAATCCCAGGGACAGGGGAGCCTGGTGGGGTGCCGTCTATGGGGTCGCACAAAGTTGAATAGGACTGAAGCGACTTAGCAGCAGCAGCATCACGGGGCAACTCACTGACTGCACGGGAAATCCATACCAGGACCGAAGCCGGGACGCTCTGGCTCCAGGAGGTGCCTGGGGGACAAGAGTGACTCTCCTGGTGGGGGTTCAGGGAGGAGGGGCTCTGCTTGCTCTGGGAGAGGCAGGTCCCGGGAGAAGGATGAAGGGCCTCAGGCCCAAGACACAGGGAGGCAGGAAGCCGCCCGTCACTTGCGCCATTCTGCTTGGGCTCAGGCGGGCTCAGGGGGGCTCAGGTCCCCATGTAAGAGAGCAGCTGCTGAGGCCACGTGATGCCACCTGCCCTCGCGGAAAGCAGGGAGGCGGCCGTTTCAGGATCCCCACGGCTGAAACCCTCCTGTTGCCCCGATGTCTTGGCTGCCCTCTGGCGGACCTGCTGCCCCTTCTCTGCATGCTCGCCCTGCCCAACCAGCCCTGCTGTGGGAGTGGTTTTTCATTTAAGTTAATTAAGTTTTGACTGTGCTGGGTCATTATTGCTGTGTGAGGCCTTTCTCTGGCTGTGGCGTGTGGGGCTTACTCTCTGGTTCCAGCGCACAGGCTTCTCATTGCGGCGGCTTCTCTCCTGGAGCGCAGGCTCCAAGCGCGTGCGCTTCCGTAGTTGCAGCGCGCGGGCTGAGTAGTTGTGGCTCACGGGCTTCGCTGCTCCACGGCATGTGGAATCTTCCTGGACCAGGGATCGAACCCACGTCCCCTGCATTGGCAGGCGGATTCTTATCCAGTGCGCCACCAGGGGTGTCCTGTGAGACTGTTACAGCTCCAGGTTTCTCTGAGACAAGTGCCCTCGGAGGACGTGCACGGGTATTCCCCCTCTGCAGCTTACAATGTTAGTTTATCTCCTGTGTTAGTTTCCTATCGCTGCTGTAACGAATTAGCACAAACTCGGTGGCCCCAGTAGACATCTACTCATACACAGTTCTGGAAGGCAGAAGTTCAAAATCAGCAGCACGCTGGCAAGGCTCAGTCAAGGTGTCGGCAGGGCTGCACTCCTCCAGACGCTGCGGAGGACAACGCTGGGTTCCCCGCCTCTTCCAGCTTCCGGGAGCTGCCAAACCTCTGGTACATGACCGCATCACTCCAGCTTCAGCGCCCTGGTCATAGCCCTCTCTCTTTTCTGTCTCATCTCCCTCCGCCTCCTTCTTGCAAAGATCCTTGCGGTTATCTTTAGGTCTGCGTGGATAATCCAGAATAATCTCGCCATCTCAAGAGCCTTAAAGTCTTTGCCATGTAAAGTAACGGTCACAGATCCTGGGGCTGAGAACAAGTGCATCTCGAGGGCCATTACTGAGCCTGTCACACACTGTGTGACCTTGCGCAAGTCACTCTATCTCTCTGAGCCACAAGTCCTTCATCTGTGGCTAGGGGATGATAATATTTGCCTCTCAGAGCTGGCGGAAGGCTTACATGGGGCCCCAAAGCCCTCTGAGTTTTCCAAGCTCTGCGCTGAAAATAGAGACGATGTTGATGGCTGATCACCCTCTCCCCTACCCTGTCACTTGTGCTGATCTCACGTCTGTTTGCCTCTCTGGTCCTAGCAATGTCTGCAGTCCCCAGAGGCCATGGGAAAGAAGCTGGTGATGGCCCAGAAGCGGGGAGAGACTCGGGCCCTCTGCCTGGGAGTAGCCATGGTGGTGGGCGCTGTCATCACCTACTACATCCTGGGCACCACTGTGCTGCCCCTCTATCAGAAAAGGTACTGTGCTCCCAGGCCTGCTCCCTCCCTCCAGGCTAAGGGTCTGGCCTCTGTCGTCGTGTTGTGTATCTCAAGTGACAGGGAGCTCACCACTTCAACTATACACACCGTTTCATTCGAGGGCCTTTCTGATAAGTAGGGGGCTTTCCAGGTGGCACCAGTGAGGGGGCCCGCCTGCCAATGCAGGAGACAGGGGTTCAATCCCTGGGTCAGGAAGATCCCCTGGATGAGGGCATGCAACCCACTCCAGTGTTCTTGCCTGGAGAATCCCGTGGATAGAGGAACCTGGCAAGCTATGGTCTATAGTGTCGCAAAGAGCTGGACAAGACTGAAGCGACTTAGCGTGCACTGGTAAGTAGGAAGTGTCTACACTGAGCTAAACTCTGTTCCCCTGGAGCTCTGCTCTGGAATCTCAGAGAATGTCCCATGCCTTTGCTTTCCAACATGTCAACCACGTGAGCTTTTAAAGGAAAGACTGGGAAGGTCCTGATCCGTGCTCTAATGAGAATGAATACGCTCCGTTTTCTCAGCCTGATCTTAGGACAAATCTCAGACCCTTGCCTCTGGGCATGTTCCAGCGGCCAACAGCTCCCTTCTGTCTGGCAGTGTCTCCTGCCTGATAGATGGAGATGAGTCACGATTGATTTGCTGGTGTGTGGATGAGCCCGTCAGCCTCTCCGGGGTCTGCTCCTGCCCCATTTTTACGGTGCTTGAGCCTTTCCAGGCCGGAATCCTACCGAGTGAGGCACTGCTCAGCGTGGCCATGTGCTTCCAAGACATTTCCTCCGGGTTTAGCGCCATTCCTCCCATCTTCCCCACCTGGGCACAAATCAAGCTCCTCCTCCATCTACTCTTTTTAAGGGGAGGGGCATAGATTCTGAAACCATCCAGACCTGACTTCAGAGACTGTGAGCCCTTAGCAAAGTCACTTGACCTCTCTGAGCTTCTCTTCCACTCTCTGCAAGATGAAGATGGTGTGGACAAGGAGTCTGAGGTCTGGCTGCAGACCAGAGTCACTGCGAAGAATGTTGAAAACACATCAACCCATCTTAGAAATTCTGATTCACTTGTCCTGGGGTGTGGCTTAGATGTGAGGATCTTTAAATCTAACCAGGGTTTGGGGTGAGCAGTGGGGGCCAGTAGTTTATGTAGATATTGGCCAAGAGGCCAAAAAACCGATATTCTGATTTTATGATTGCTCCCAGGGACCCAGGGACTCTGGGGTCACGCTCCTTTAGAGCTGGCTGCTAACAGCAGATGGGTCTCGGTCCTGAGTCTCTCTAAATGGGTTCGTGCTGGGTGCTCTGTGCCACCCGGGTTCTGAGATGTGTTTGTGTGTGCACGATCTCCCCAGCGTGTGGACCCAGGAATCCACGTGTCACCTGATTGAGACCAACATCAGGGACCAGGAGGAGCTGGAGGGCAAGAGGGTGCCCCAGTACCCATGCCTGTGGGTCAACGTGTCGTCCGTGGGCCGCTGGGCTGTGCTGTACCACACGGAGGACACTCGGGACCAGAACCACCAGGTACTGACTGGGTGGGGAATAAGGACGCGTCCTTTTAACCCTGGCGGGTGCGTGCTTGTCCCCAGCTGGCTCCCGAATCCCACTCTGAAGGGGAGCAAAGACTGGAGAAAGATAACCCCAGTTGACCAGGGGCCACAGCTGGTCTGAGGCCCAGCCAGTCTTAGCCCTTCTGTGCTGAGTCTAACAGACCTGCCACTGACTGGCTGTGTGACGGGGGCTTGGCCCCGCCAAGCCTCAGTTTCTGTTAGTTGAAAACTGAAGTGCTGCTATGAAGTCAAGGACTGTGTATAATGTGCCAGTCTTCGTGTTGGCTGGATAGCAGGCACTCAGAGGAAGCAGCTGTAGTGTTCTTATTATTCTATAATGTGGGTCAGATGAGAAGCCAGACCCAGAGCTGACCCCCTGTGACTCCTCGACTCCCCACTCTAGGAGGCCAGAGGCCCAGGTTCAGAGCAATCTTTAGAGGCCAACACTTGGAAAGTTTTCCTATCACTGCCTCTCAGTGCCCCCCTCACACCTCCTAATCCACCACTGCAGCCCTTTCTGTAGGAAACACGAGCTGACCCATTTTCATTCATTCATTCAACCGTCACTTCCTGTGTTAGGGGTTGGGGTCAAGAGAAGAGAGCTCATACACGAACAATACCTAGCAGAGAGGGCCAGTGCCATAGAGAAGAACGGTGAGGTGAAGGTGTCAGAAAGGCACTGGTGTTAAAAATCAGGCAGGGACTGGTTACACAGAAATGCAGAGGTGGGCATACGTGTCAAGAGGACACAGAGAGCAAGGTATGGGGAAGGAAGGCAGGGAGATACAGCATTCCAACCCCCGCAGAGACAATGCTACAGGGCAGGGTATAGCGAGAAAAAGCTTCAGAGGCAGCTTAGGGTCTGTTCCCAGAGGCCCTCCACACCGCCAACGTGTGCAATTAAAATGGGTTTTTTGGGTAGTTTTTCTCTTTTGTTGTTGTTTTTTGAGAGAAGCAAAACTTTAATGAAGAATGCTACATGTTATTGAAGGTAATTAGCTCTCATATTAAAAAAATATTACTGAAAACATTTTACTAAAACTTTTTTTTTTGCTCAAAAGACAGTCTTCAAAGATGTCTGAGAGAAATAGCTTGTACAGCACAGTAGGAGAGAAGGAGAGGAGGTTTGATTCCATCATAAGACACTGACACCACACAGGTAGGGAAGCAACCATTTTAGAGAGGATGGGATTGGATATTTATATTCAATCAGGATTTTTTTTTTTTTTTTGAGCTTTAACAGCTCAACCGAAGGAAGGAGATTGGGAAGAAAAGATGGGGGAAGGGCTAAGCTCATTCACAATCACCATTTTACAAAACATCACACTGATTCAACCACATGAGACATGGAGGTGAGTTGTAGCTGTGCAGCCCAGCAAATATGTAGAGCAAATGCCAAGGACGCAGGGTTGATGTAATAGGCACACGGTTTTAAAGAAACTGGTTCTGTCAGGGTGGCCTCTCATTGACCTGAGCCGGGAAGACATGTAGCCCCTTCACATTTTCATCAAAGGCCAGAGCTTTGCTGGGAACTAAGTTCACTCCAAATAATGCTCCTGGTGCTGGCTTTAACAGGAAGTGAAGTTATTTGCAACTAATAGAATTCACCATTTCCTAGGGGAAGTTCTACTGATTACGAGGGAGTTAAATCCATGCAAACCATAAAGAAAGGGAATACTAATTATATTCTGGCACTGTACGAGCTGTGTGTCTGTTTTCTGCCAAGGACTACCAAACTGTGGAATGAAAATGTGATCAGGGAAGCTGGGGCTCCTCACCTCTGGGTGTTAGGTCCTCCTGGGGGTCCTAACAAAACCAGGGTCCTACACCAGACCCACGGAAGCAGAATCTCTGGGCTTTCCAGGCCATTCTAAGTTTCCTTGGGAACTACTGCTGTGAGCAACTGGAGCCTTTAAAAGGCGAGGAGTGCTGGCAGCATGATCGGAGTGATATGGAGGAGCGTGGGGTCCAGTTACTAGGGAGAGAGGTGGGGGTCACCCCAACGGGGACAGAGCTGGGACAGAGCTGGGACAAGCATGGATGCTGACAGTCAGAACTTGGCAGCTGATGGGGTGGTAACCAGCAGGGTGCCTGGGGGGATGGTGGGATCGTGAACAGGGCTGGGGGCTCCTGGTGAAGTGGGCCTGGGCAGGCAAGGGAGCCTGGCTGTCCTGTCTTCACTAGCATGACTCAGCCACACCAGATGCTGAATCAGCTCCTCCCAGGACCCCTACCTCTTCTTTGCATCCAGGGCCTCCTGATTTATCCCCAGGATCAAGAAGCAAATTTTCAAAGACAAACGGAAGTGGTCACTGGTGCGATGGGAGTTGGGAGCTGCCAGCTCAGAGGAGCTCGAGGTCAGATCCTCCCCCGATTGGGCTCCCAGCAGCCTGAGGCCTGCCTGCTGGGTTCGGAAGGACAGCACAGCCACCACCACATGTTCAGTCTTTTCTCCCAGAGCACCCAGGCACCCCAGGAGTGGTGCTGAGGGCAGGCTGCTGCTCTGGTGTGACGGGGGAGCGGCCTTCATGGCTTTGCCAAGCAGCAGGGTGGTGTACCAGCTGCTCTTCCCGCCTCTGTTCAGCTCTGTGGTGCCAGGAGCTGGTGCTTCAGGATGGCTGGGTGTCTTCTGGAGTGGCATGTGCAAGGCTGTCTCCCTCCACCTCTATTCTGAGGAAGGAGGTCACCAGCTCACTCTTGGTTTATCTCATGAGATTTAGCCTGAGAGGTTCTAAGCTCCTTTTCACTGTCTGCGCTGAAGACGGTGACACCATGGGGCTTGGGAGAGAGGCTGGATCATTTAAGATCCTTTAGACAACTGGCGCTAATGGTAAAGAACCTGCCTGCCAATGCAGAGACATAAGAGACGCAGGTTCGATCCCTGAGTCAGGAAGATCCCCTGGAGGAGGGCATGGCAACCCACTCCATCCTAACTCAATTGGCTAGGTTAACCAAGGTCACAGTCAGTGGCAGTGGGGAGACTCAGGCCAGGCCCTTTCAGCTCAGGATTCAGGATCCACTTGCTACTAGGACCCTGGGCTTCTCTGGTGGCTCAGATGGTAAAGAATCTGCTTGCAATGCAGGAGACCCGGGTTCCATCCCTGGGTTAAGAAGATCCCCTGGGGAAGAAAATGGCTACTCACTCCAATATTCTTGCCTGGAGAATCCTGTGGACAGAGAAGCCTGGTGAGCTACAGTCCATGGGGTGGCAAGGAGTCAGACACGACTGAGCAACTAAGGCAAGGCTAGGACCTTAGAGTCCCCAGCAAATCCGAATGCCGGATTCCTCGGGAGACAGCGGCTCCCCAGCCTCGGCTGCTCCCTGGCTGGCTGGGGATGTGGACCTGACCTGGATGCAGCTCCGCCCTGTCTCCAGGCTGTCGGAGCTGCAGCGTAGCCACCACCTCTGCTGCTGGACTGGCTGTTGGAGCTGCAGCGTAGCCACCACCTCTACTGCTGGACTGCGGGCTGTCAGGGCAGGCAGCCTCGGGGCAGGACCTCACTCAGATCCAGGGGAGAGCCCAGGCCTGGGGAGGAGCTGGCCCGACACCGTCTCTCATTTTGACTCGTGTGACATGATTATATAGGGCAGTGGTCCTCAAACCAGTGCCTGAAGGAGTCCCCAGGTTGCTGGACCCTCTCCTCAGAGATTCAGAGTGAGCAGGGAGCCTGCGCTTGTGGCCAGCCCTCCAGGTGGCTTGCTGTGGGGGCTGCGGGGGGACCACCCTTGCTGAGCATGTGCTGGAAGCTTGCGTAAGCCACGTGCAGACCTCCCAGGATGGGAGAGAGATAAAGCCAGGATTCTCCTTTCTGCCTTCTCTGCAGAGCTTTCCAGCCAGACCTCATCTTTCCAGGCTGTGAGGTTCCTAATCACAGTGATCAGTGTTAGAATTAAACATATACCAGGCTCTGTTTGCACAAAGCTCTTTTGAATGCATTCTCTTTTTCCTTTGAATCCCAGTGTCAAATACCAGCTGGCCATCTTGGGTTTTGCTCACACAGAGTTAGACCTCATAGAATTTTCAATTCAAATTTTCACCAACATTTTAAAATTGTGAGAGTCCACATTAAAATCCAGTATTTTGGCTTCTCTTACTGTTTTGGAGGCCTGGCTACGGTCTGTCTTCTGGATGGCACAGCATCCGTTGTCCAGATGGAGTGATGACTGCCAGGCTCGGTGTGTCTGGCTCTCTCCATCACCCCAGGCCCCACCACGCCCTGACAGTTCTCCCTGGCACCAAGGCAAGTGTGAATTGGCCCCTGTCATCTTATTCCCTCACTACTTCACTTGTGGATGTTACCTGTGTGAGCTTTGTAGGCAATTGAGCGTATGACCTCTGCCCTGGATCCAAATATAGAGCCCACTCAGCCTATGTCTCCCATTGGTCTTCTTAGACAGATAAGTTTGAAGTTCTTCAGCAAACTCCTTTGAAAAAGATACTGCTATTAACCCACTTAAGTGATGAAGACATCAAGGCTCAGTGTGTGTGTTAATATCTTAGTCGTGATGGACTGTAGGCTGCCAGGTTCCTCTGTCCGTGGAATTCACCAGGCAAGGATACTGGAGTGGGTTGCCATTCCCTTCCCCAGGGGATCTTCCTGACCCAGGGATGGAACCCAGGTCTCCTGCATTGCAAGCAGATTCTTTACCATCTGATCCACCATGGAAGCCCTGTTAAGCAGTTAGCCTAAGGTTCCTCAGCGGCTCAGCTGTAGAGAATCTTCCTGCAATGCAGGAGACACGGGTTCGATTCCTGGGGTGGGAAGATCCCCTGGAGGAGCAAATGGCAACCCACTCCAGTATTCTTGCCTGGAAAATCCCACGGACAGAGGAGGCTGGCGGGCTACAGTCCCTGCAGTGACACAGGGGTGGACGTGACTGAGCGACTGAGCTCTGCAGGTGATGGGAGCAGGGCCAGGGCTCCAGCTGGGGTCCCCGCCTCCCAGCGTGCAGTGTGTATCCTGGACAGCTCCAAGGCCACCACCCTCCCAACCAACACTGTGTAGGCATCCCCTCAAACACTGTGTAGGCTGCTGTGTGCAGCCTGCTAAGCTTTGGACAGTCTTGAGCCGACCCAGGCGCTCGAATCCAAAGCTGGTGTTTTCTCTTATTCCACACCACGCCCTGAGAAACAGGGATTTCAACCCCATGCGTGCTCTCGACTCTCCCTACAGTGCTCCTACATCCCAAGCAGCCTGGACAACTACCAAGTGGCCCGGGCCGACGTGGAGAAGGTCAGAGCCAGGTTTCATGAGCACCAGGATTTCTTCTGCTTCTCCACGACTCGGGAGAATGAGACCAGCGTCCTGTACCGGCGCCTCTATGGGCCCCAGAACCTCCTCTTCTCTCTCTTCTGGCCCACCTTTCTGCTGACCGGCGGCCTGCTCATCATCGTCATGGTGAAGATCAACCAGTCCCTGTCCATCCTGGCGGCCCAGAGGTAGATCCACGTGGGCCCATCACCTCTCGGGCTGTTCCCGCTCGTGTCCCGTGCTCCCTCGCCTGCCTTCGCCCCCTCCCCCTCCGGCCTTCTGTCTTCCACTGCTCGGATGGTCTTTGGGAAATCCCTTAGTTAAGTCATTTCCTGCTCAAGACTGTTCAATGGCTCCTCGGGACCCAGGAGAACTGAAGGTCAACCTGTGATGGTTCTCCATCCCTGACCCCACTCAATCCATCCATTTAACTCAAATCTGTTTTCTGCTATTCCGCTGTCCACTGGACTGATGCCAGTGATTCTCACTTCTGTGCCTGCTGGGCCCTCCCAGGAAGTGCTCCCCGACAAGCCTCCATTCCTTCTTGGAATTCCGAAGTGAAAACAGTAGCAGCCCCATAGACAGAGCACGTTCATCAGTGGGACATCGCTTGTTTGCAGCTTTCTCAGATCTGTATACATTCTTATACCAATATTAACAAGTATAGGTACAAACTTCCAGTCTTGAAGTCATGGGGATATAACTGCAACATGGTGACAATAATTAGTAATACTTCGCTGCATATTTGAAAGTTGCTAAGAGAGTAGGTCTTAAAAGCTCTCATCATAAGAAAAAAAACTCACTGTGTGTGGAGATGGGTGTTAACTAGAAACTTTTCTGGTGATGATTTTGTAATACATACAAATATTGAATCATTTTGTTACACACTTGAAAACTAATATAATCTTGTATATTGATTATACCTCATATACCTTATACACTGATTATACCAAATATATACAACATATATAGGCTATACGGAAATGATACTAACATATATAGAAAACATTAACAGTGGGATTTATTAATTGTAATTTTCTTCCTTCCTTTTACTTTTTGTACTTTTCTAAATTTTCAACAATAGGCTTGGTTTCACTGTGTTTATTTTTAAACAGAACAGTAACAACAGATGTAATTTTGGAAAAAAGTTTGAAAGGGTGAGTGCCCCATCACCAAGCAGATGGAAGTGACCTGGTGGACAGGTTGAACTCCAATCAGATACAGGCTTTTTTTAAATATTTATTTTTAATTGGCGGATAATTGCTTTACAGAATTGTGTTGGTTTCTGCCATACATCACCATGAATCAGCCATAGGTATACCTAAGACACAGAGTTTTGAGAACACACAAATTTAAGAATCCTGGACAGAGGGAAAATAAACACAGAGATGGGGATTCATGGTTTTCAGTGCAGATTAAATACAAGGTACCTGGGACTGCCCTGGTGGTTCAGTGGTTACGCTAGTGGTTAAGCAATGTCAAAGCAGGAGACACAGTCCTGATCCCTGGTATGTGAAGATTCCTTATGCGCTGGGCAACTGAACCTGTTCACCACAACCACTGAGGCCGCTTTCCAGAGCCCATAAGCCACGGCCACTGAGCCCAGGCGCCAGAGCCAGTGCTCACAGCCAGAGAAGGCACTGCAACGAGAAGCCCCCGCGCCGCCCCGGAGAGCAGCCTCCACTCGTTACAGCTAAGGACCTCCACCGCAGAGATGAAGAGCCCACACAGCCAGAACAAAGGGGAGATGCAAGGCACTGGCCGTGTGAGGGAAGCCGGCCTCAGGCTTGGGAAGGGATGACTGGGGGAATGGCACCCCACTCCAGTGTTCTTGCCTGGAGAATCCCAGGGATGGGGAGCCCGGCGGGCTACTGTCTATGGGGTCGCACAGAGTCGGACACGACTGAAGCAACTTAGCAGCAGCAGCAGCAGGAACTGGGGGAAGCTGTCATAGATTCACTACCACTCAAAAAACGTCCTAGAGCAGTCCTTCTCAAAGTGTGGTCCCTGGACGGGCATTCCTGGAGGCTTGTGAGAAAGGCACGCTCCAGGCCCTCCGCCCAGCCCCACTGACGCGGAGACCTCGAGGCGGTGGGTGGGGAGAGGTTGGCGGGGTGGCGAGCAGCTGGGCAGTACTCCACGTTTTACCAGTGACTGCAGGGGGGTCTGTCATGTGCTTGAGCATGGCAGCCGCAGGTGTAGAGAACCAGGGTCCTGTCTGGGACTTTGGGGAGGGAGTCAACGCCTTTCTCAGGTCAAGTCCTCAGCTGGGCATGAAGTTAGGCTGGTGTCTCTGAAGGTCCTCCTGCAGCTGATTCCAGGTGCAGCCCTGGGGGTGAATCTGTGTCTGCTTCCACCAGACTGCATCTCTCTCATTCTCAGTTATTTCGTCAGTAAAAGAGAGAATGCCCCTTTGGGGTGGTTGGGAGAGCTGAATGAGGGTTTGACACATACTGGGTGGTGAAAATGGAAGCTGTTCTTAGTAACAATAATAAGGAATGAATATTCAGAAACTTCCAGAGGAAATTATACCAACAATAATGTTAACTAGCATTTTTTGCTGCTTATTTATTCCATGCTGGACACAGAGCTAAGAAGTTTGCCTCATAAAAATTCAGTGAGCATTACTGAACTCACCTCATGGATAAGGAGAAGCAACTTAGGATAGAGGTTATATACACGGACTGGCTTCAAATACCCAACCATATTATTCCCTAGCTGTGTGGCTTTGGACAAATAACCTTTCTGTGCCTCAATTTCCTCACTTGCAACATAGGAACTAATTATAATATTTCCCATTTGGGGGTTGTTAGTATTAAATGAGTTATTGTATAATGTTCCTAGAAGAGTGACTTACACACAATGAGTGTTGTATATTATGAAAAACTGAGGCTCTAAGAGGTCATTGGCCACGGTCAACCAGATAGTAAGTGAGGAACGGGACTTGAGCCCTGGGCTGTGTGATTCCAGAGCCTGATCTGTGATTCTTTAGCTGACTCAGTCACCGGAAGCCCCAGGGTCCAGGTAAGGAACACTGTTGCATCCTGGGATGCCCAAGGTGTTCTCATGCAAGTCAGGGATCTGGGAGGAGGGCCACCTGGAATCTGTACCAACACCTGTAGCTTGCAGCCAGGGATCCCTGATGCAACTTCACACCCTCTGGGTTCTTACTAGAGACAATCCTTCCAAGGGGGAGTAACACCCCACTCCCTGGAGCGTCTTCCTTCTGGGCTTGGGGACATCCTAAGAGTCCCGTGAATCTAGCAAGTCTTGTTGAGATATTGTCTTATAGTTTGGTAAGATATTTTCTTTGGGGAAATTAGGTAAAGGGTACATAGGATCTATCTGTGTGTTTCTTTACAACTGCATAAGAATCTACAATTCCCCCCAGATTTAAGTTTAATTTTTAAAAAAGGAAAAGAGTATCTCCATCATGAATCTCATTTATAGGGGTTTTTTTTGCATATGGTTTTCATGCACCTGCATTTGGGGCTGAAATACACCAAAATGGAGAGTATCCCAACAGCCCCTACAGGGGAAAAAGCCACCACCCTCTAGCAAGAAGTACCTGGGGAGGCCCAGCCCTCACTTCCCCATGCATTATTAACAATGAACTTCCTTTGCTTGAGACAAGTGCCTTCTTCCTGTCAAAGGAGTTCTGTAGCCTCCACAGCTTCCTGTCAATGGAGCCTACTTCTATCAAATCCTGTACCTGCCTACTGTTCATGGAACTTCAAGCCCAAGATGAGCACGAACTAACGGGCATTTAAGCATGATGGAGTTAGACACGGAGGGAAAATGTTTCTGGAACAAGGGCGGCCTGGGAGCAGAGAGCCCTCATTAGTTCTTTAAAAAATCACTCTACTAATAAAGTCTAGTGCTGGCGCTGTTTTTGCCTTTTCTCCCACGGGCCAGTGAGTCTTACCTGGAGAGGTGTGCCTGGATCACTCGCCCAGAACTCGGATGGCAGGGTGGATGGAGATCAGTGGCAAGAGGACAGAGAGGGGCAGAGATGAAGCAGACACAGCGCCTGCCTCACGGAGCTGGTCATCCTGTTGCTCTTTCTCCCTCCTTTCCCACCATTATCAAGGGCTTCCTTCTCCACGGAGAAGAACCTGATTTATGCAAATTCAAACTAATGCAATGAAAAACATTACTGAAACCTCAGTTTTGTGACTTCCTGAAATAAGGCTAGCCTCCCCCACCTCTGTCAACAATTCACCTAAAATTCCTCCTAATTTCAGAACGCCTTGGGTGTGCAGATTGTAGGCTGCGTTCACTCTGTTGCTAACTGGCAGCCCAGGCTGGTGCAGGAGAATAGCCAATGTCTTTTGCATTTAGAGGAATTTGAATTATATGCTTGCAAAGATACTGTTTGATCACAGTGCAGCTATCTTATACCTCATCAGCCACTGCCCTTTCATATGTAGGGAAAAGAGACCAAAGCAAAATCAGAAAGACATGAAGAAATTCACCATGGTCTAGGGTAATGGTTCTTAAAATATATATATATATATACATATATATATATATATATACATACATATATATATATTTTAATGTGGACCATTTGTTAAGTATTTTTCTGTTTTTTTTAAAATATTTTTGGAATTGATAGACTTCAAATGCTGCTTCTAGAGAGGAGGCAAGGTATTTAAAGATGTGCAGCTGTATCCGTAACGTTAATATGAAGCAAATATGACAAAATGCTAACACATTAGTTTTGAGGGGTGCTTTCTGAGGAGCATATGGGTGTTTTATATCATTTGTTCTATTTTTCTGTGTTCAAATGCTTTCTCTAAAATAAAAGAGTGAATGGAAACAAAAATATTTTTGGTTTTTTGGCCATGTGGCATGTGGGATCTTAGCTTCCCAACCAAGGATTGAACCCTCACCCCCTGCATTGGAAGGAGGAGTCTTAACCCCTGGACCACCAGGGAAATCCCTAGGGTAATGGGTCTCAAAGTGGAGGCCTGCAAGGTCAAAATTATTTTCATAATAATATTTACATACTGCCTGCTTTTTTCACTCTCAATCTCACCAACATGTGCAGAATTTTTCAGAGCTTATGTGTGTGATGTGTGGTATCATGAAAGACTGAACACAGACATGAGAAACCTGTTGTCTATTAAGCCGAACACTAAAGCAATTTGCAAAAAAGGAAAACAACGCACCCTTTCTCAATAATGTTTTGAAAATGCAACTGTTTCTCATAAAATATAATCTTTTGTTAACCTGGAATGGGTTTATCATTGTTTTAAAATAAATTCACTTAAATGAAACATTCTGAGTTTTCATTCCTAAAATGGTAAACACTGGTTAATATAACCCATATAAACCCAATCTCTTTTGGAGTTCTAAGTGTGTTTTTAGACTGTAAAAGGACTCTGCGACCAGAAAGCTTTGGCGCTGCTGACCTTGTGCGTCCAGAGACCTTCAGGGTCCTCTTGCTCTTCCTCACCGAGCCCTGCGTGCATTCAGGGCCTCCTCTCAGTTTCATGTGACCCCTGCTTGGAGCCAGGAGGAAAGCTTCACTTTTCCCCATCTCCCCTGGCTCCAGGGTCTCTCTTCCAGCAACGGATTTGTTCATGAATTATCTTCCTGTTCCTTAACCTTCATCATGTCGATTCAGACAGAATTCATCATCTTCCTAGATTTCCACAGCTCTCCCTTCCCACTCATATAAAACACATGCTCATCAGACAACTTCCTTAAATGCTAAGGAGGATGGGGAAGAGATGTATATAATTGCAGAGCAATCAACTCCCGACTGAATGTTGGACAAAGTTTGTGCCTCCCTTCTCAGATACAGAGACTTCAACTTCCCATAATCTCCCTCATCCCACACCAACTGCCCTCCAGCTACACGAACTAAAAACAGGGGCTTCTGTAGCCTCCACAGCTTTAAGACACGTTTTCTGTCTCCAGTCCCAGGGAGATGGTTGCCCTGAGCCTCGTCTGTCAATTCTGGAGCCCTTGCTGCTTGACACTCCTTTGTTTTCTTATATGCAAACATAAACTCATTTTCTCTGAAGGTCAGCAGCTCTTTAAAGACCATCTAACTTTCCCCACATTCCAGTCTGTTGCTTGAGCCCTCCCTATAATGTTTCTCTTGATCAACAACTTATGTCAACATCTTCTTTGACACATAACTCACTGTATGGGGAGGCAGCGCCTTCTATTTCAGGGTGTATTTAGCAAATTACTCCTGGGACTATAATCTATCATCTGCAATAATAAAAGCTAACATTTGTTGAGCACCTAGGCCAGGATCCAGGCTAAGCTTTAATAAGTATGGTTCATTTAACCCTAACAAGATCCTTTAAGGCTGTTATTATCTCGACTTCATAGATGAGGCAATGGCAGTACAGAGATTTAACTTCCTGAAGGTCAAAAGTTAGCTAATAGCAGAGCTGGAATTCAAACCTGAACAGTATTGTTTCAGACTTACGCTCTAACCACTGTGCATCCTTCCCCTTGTTGTTGTTCAATCACTGAGTCGTGTCCAACTCTTTTCAACCCCGTGGACTGTGGCACGCCAGGCTTCTCTGTCCCTCACGATCTCCTGGAGCTTGTTCAAATTCATGTCTGTTGAGTTGATGATGCCACCCAACCGTCTCATCCTCTGTCGTCCCCTTCTCCTCCAGCCTTCAATCTTTCTGAGCATCAGGGTCTTTTCTAATGAGTCAGTTTTTCGCATCAGGTGGCCAAAGTATTGGAGCTACAGCTTCAGCATCAGTCCTTCCAATGAGTATTCAGGTTTTATTTCCTTTAGGATTGACTGGTTTGAATTCCTTGCTGTCCAAGGGACTCTCAAGAGTCTTCTCTAGCACCGCAGTTTGAAAGCATCAATTCTTCAGTGCTCAGCCTCGTTTATGGTCCAACTCTCCCATAGGTACAAGACTACTGGAAAAACCATAGCTTTGACTAAAGGGACCTTTGTCAACAAAGTGATGTCTCTGCTTTTTAAAACACTGTCTAGCTTTGTCATAGCTTTTCTTCCAAGGAGCAAATGCCCTGCCTCTTAGTCTCTGCCCGATGTCAAAACTGGAAAATTCTCGACAGGACTGATAGCTTGTTGGGTGCCTCTGTATACCTTCCCACAGAGCCCAGGCTCTCAAATGGCTCCCTGGAGCCACATCTCTGAAGAGCTCACAGATGTGGAGTGACATGCAAGCATAAGCATCTGGAAGTGAAGTGAAGTGAAGTGAAGTCGCTCAGTTGTGTCCGACTCTTTGCGACCCATGGACTATAGCCTACCAGGGTCCTCAATCCATGGAATTCTCCAGGTAGGAATACTGGAGTGGATTGCCATTTCCTTATCCAGGGGATCTGCCCAACCCAGGGATCGAACCTGGGTCTCCCACATTACAAGCAGACGCTTTACCATCTGAGCCACCAGGCAAGCCCCAAGCATCTGGAAAAGCCCTGCAAAGATTCAGATGGAGAGCTGGCGTTAGCTATGCTCTGCCTGATGCTGTAGTAGCCCAGCCCACAGCCCATCAAACACCCGGCAGCAAGCCAGGCATGCTACAGCCACAGCAATCCGTGAACTGGTCACTGTATTAAAAAGCAGAGAGGAAGAGAGGCTGTGCTGACTTGTCTCATTCTTAGGTCCTCACATTTCTCTTGGTCAACTCTGCTTTCTTCTCCAGGTGTTCCCAAACCACTGGTTCCATACTTCATTCCAGAATTTGTCCAGGAGTGGGTAGCATGCTTATTTATACACAGCTTCAGAATTTTCTTTTGTGATCATCAGTAAACATTGGGCCATGTGCTGCCCTCTTGGTATCTAATTTTTCTGTGACTCTGTCGGCCGCGCACATGGTATTCTTTGAAACATCTTGTGCACATGTGTCTTTAAACACTGTTCTGTATGCTCTCTGTTGGTTCTTTCCAACTCCCGGAACTGAAATAGTCTGAGTCACAAGCCAGGACCTCGTTGGTCTGGAGCAACCTGAGCCTCTGACTTCCTGTGAGCATCTTAGCCACACCAGTCCGTCACGCTGCAGGGAAGATGTGAAAACCAAACAGAAACTGGTGCCATTTGCCCCTCCATCGGATCATGTACCCCAGGCAGACTCAATTATTTTATTCTCTCTCTTTCAGAACATGTTTTAAAGGCTTTTTCTTATTCTTAAATTTTGGGGGAGGTATGTTTCAGCTTAGCGTAACCTTATTCTTCTGGTTCTAAACTATGTGTTTTATTTATTTTTGGAAAGGGGGCCTGCAGGGGGGAATGCTCAGAAAGGTGAGAGTTCGAATCTTGATTGTCTGTGAATCTAGGCAGTTGAGACTCCATTTCCTCAACTGGAAAATGAGGGACTTCCCTGGTGGTCCAATGGTTAGGAATCTGCCTTCCAATGCAGGGGGCATGAGTTCAGTCCCTAGTTGGGGAACTAAGGTTCTACATGCTGCTAAGGTGCAGCCCCCTCAAGAAAGGAAAATGAGCATAGCATCCTTTGTCTGACAATTCAGTGCAATGCTGAATGTGAAGTGCTCAGCACAGCCCTTGGTATACAAAAGATGCTCAGCAAATATTCACTGTCCGTTTGAGCAAAGGTGTCTCCTTCCTCTGATGATATAGATTCTTCTCTGAGCTCGGAGAACTTCTCACTGCCCTCTTTTTCTCATGAGCAACTTCTCACTTTTCTTTCTTGTGAGCATCGAGGACCATTTTGCTTCTCCTTTTCACTCTGTTAACTGTGCTCTGTCTTAAAAATTTCTGCTATGGATAGTCTGTTTTGAACGTTCTTGAATCTACTTGTATAAACTCAGTTCCAGGGGAAAAGCAGTGCCCGGTTGAACCATCCAAGGGCCAAAGGACCAGTTTCCATGACAGTCTACTTCATGGCAGAGCCGCCAACATTGACAACAGATCTGGCTGGAGTAATCCTCCCAGTGTGAGGCAGGCAAATCCCTCGGCCCAGAAATCAGGCTTAATTGGAAATTAAATTGCATCTCCATGCCAACTGCAGGAAGCTTATATCCACAGCTAATTTATCACGGTGATGCCTTATCTCTGAGAAGCACGTGGGAATAGGGTGGCTACATCAGCAAGGTTATAAGCTTGTATCTGATGACATGAGCTTTCTTTAAAGTGCAGATTGAACCCTTCCAATTCTTCATTTTGGGATTCCTGCCCTTACTGGCTGCCTCCTCTGTGCCAGGCTCCGTCCAGGACCTAGAGAGGTTGATGCTGTGGGAACCCGCACTGAACGCTCACTGCTCTGAGCCAGGAGCAGAAAGATCCCCAGGCCACAGCGCTTCACTTAGTTATCCAGAGGTGAGTGTTAAGGAAGGTAGAGAGCATTGCAGATAACTTCATGGTTAAGAATCATTGTTGAACACTGATACTAGTAGTCCACACTGGTCAGGGTGACCAGACTCTTCACTAACACCTTCACACCCATTTATTCCATTTATACAATTCTCCAGGAAATGGTAGTAAGTAAACACATGATTTCATTATCACCACTTTAGTGATGAAGAAACTGGGACCGAGGAAGTACTTAACTTGCCTGAGGTCACTGTCACTCAGTTAACAGGTGGCAGAGCTGGGATTTATTTATTTAGGCTGTGCCACACAGCACATGAGATCTTAGTTCCTTGACCAGGAATTGAACCTGCGCCCCCTCCATTGGAAGCATGGACTCTTAGCCACTGGACCACCAGGGAAGCCCTAGAGCTGGGGTTTAAACTAGGGTCACTTCTGGGTAGAGCCAATGTCTTTAAACACTGTGTGATACTGCCCCTTTGTTTCCCCCGACTATGAGGTTTTTAAAATGTCCAACTATAGAAGAGCTTCCTTGGTGGCTCAGAAGGTAAAGAAACTTCCTGTAATGCAGGAGGCCTGGGTCTGATTCCTGGGTTGGGAAGATCCCCTGGAGAAAGGAATGGCAACTTGCTCTAGTCATGTTGCCTGGAGAAACCATGGACAGAGGAACCTGGCAAACTATAGCCCATAGGGCACAACTGAGGGACTGACCTTATGGAAGAGCTGCAAAATTAGGATCTAAGAGGTGCATTCCCTTCACCTTGGTTCACAAATTATTGTCAGTATTTTGCCATAGTTTCACTCCTTCTCTGTGTGTGGGTTTTTTTTTTTTGACTCATTTGAGGGTAGTTTCAGGGATATAAAACACAAGTCTGGTTTGGAAACCAGGTGGGGATGAGTGTGGCTGGAGGAGAAGGTGTTTGTGTTGGAGGAGATATGAATAGGAAGTGAGGCGAGACCACGGGGTACGGGCTTTGAGCTCCAGGCCCGGAAGCTCGGCCATGCTCTAATATGAAGAGGACAGGCAATGACATAATGCAATGAAGACATAACTTTTATTGAAGCTATTGGGAAGAATTAAAAAATTAAAGATGTGTATTCAGTGAATGACATTTTATGGTCTGATTAAATATACATGCTTATTGAAGACAAAGCAGAGAATATAGTTCTTCTATCAAGAACTTTAAAAAATAACCATGTATCTCAGCTAAAACCCAGGATTTCTGTTTGTGTCTTTTCTGTTTTACTTTTTCTGTCCATTTATCTATTCACAGTTTGGAGTCTCATTGTACATATAGTATTATAATCTGATTTTTCTCCTGATATTATGTCAGTAGCATTTCTGCTTGTTATTAAGTAGTCCTCAAAATAATTTTTCAAAGGTTTAATATTATTGCACCAGATGAATGAATCAAAATTCATTTAGCCCACTATTGTCTGACAAGTTGAGATCGTCTCCAATTTTTCACTATTGTAATGCAGTACCCTGAGGCACACCCCTGAATAAAAGTCTTTGTGTATATCTCTGATGATTTGCTTCGAGTAAATTTCCAGAAGTAGGGCTCCTGGGTTAAATGAACCGTCTCTTTGTCGGCCCTGGTGTGGAGGAGACAGGAGGGGAGAATCGAAAAGAAATCCGGCCTGCCAGCTGCATCAAAGCAGTGAGACATGATGAGAGCTGGGACTCTGGGGACAGTGCTGAGAATGGAGACAGTGGCAGACCAGAGAACCGCAGGGGAAGATAATCAATGGGACTCAGGGAGCAAGATAACTGAAGGTGCAAACTGGAGATGTGAGAGCCGGGCTATAAATAAGGCTGAGTGCAGAAGAATTGATGCTTTTGAACTGTGGTGTTGGAGAAGACTCTTGAGAGTCCCTTGGACTGCAAGGAGATCGAACCAGTCAATCCTAAAGGAAATCAGTCCTGAGTATTCATTGGAAGGACTGATGCCAATACTTTGGCCACCTAATGGGAAGAACTGACTCATTTAAAAGACTGTGATGCTGGGAAAGATTGAGGGCAGGAGGAGAAGGGGATAACAGAGGATGAAGCGGTTGGATGGCATCACTGACTCAATGGACATGAGTTTGAGCTAACTTGGGGAGATGGTGAAGGACAGGGAAGCCTGGCATGCTGCAGTCCATGGGGTCACAGAGAGTCAGACACAGATGCGCTACTGAACAACAACACACTGAGGACATGTGTGGAGAAACAGTGAAGTCAGTAGCGAGACGTTTGCTTGGCTTTCACGAGTGTTGACTAGAGGCCACAGGAAGACACGCAAGCAGAAAGACTTGTGATCTAGCCTCCCTTCCTTTCTTCCTTTCTCCATTCCATTGAATTAGGATCACTGGCACCTTGCTAAGGAGTAAGTGTGGATAGAAAGATGGACGTGAGAAGACAGAATACAGAAGCAAAGGCTTTAATGGGCATGCAGGGCAGAGGCTACCAGGAAAGGAAAGAAGACTCAGAGGCCTAGGTTCCAGAGCCAGCTTTGCTTCCCACTGCGTTGTCCCCTCCAGGCAGAGCATCTCATCTGCCTGGTGGTCTGCTCACTTTCTCTGGCCCAGGTGCTGGGAAAGCAGCTACAGCCCGGACAGCCCCTGCCCTTGAGGAGCTGGACTGTCAGTGAACGAACCAGGGCAGAGACAAAGGAATAAACGTGTGACGGAATTGCAGGAAAAGGAGAAAGCCTCAGAGGGTAGAATGTGCCACTGTGTGTAGAGGGAGGTGAGGACCTTAGGCAGGAAGTGGTTTGAATGGAGTGCGGGAGACAGGCCCAGGAGAGCTGGTAAGCGTGTCCAGATAGAGGGCAGAGTGGCTGCCAGGACCCGGGGGCCTGGACCTGGTGTTCCAACAAGAACAGCATGGCCCGGTGGTGGGAGGAGAATTTCAGCAGAGTTTAGGAGGCCAGAAATGCAGGGACAGATCATGCAAAGGCCATAGGGATTTCCCTCGTGGCCCAGTGGTTGAGAATCTGCCTCGCGATGCAGGGGACGAGGGCTCGATCTCTGGTCAGGCGCAAGCTGCTGGGCAGCTGGGTCTGCATCCCGCAGCTATGGAGCCTGTGAGCCACAACGCAGACCCTGCCTGCTGCAGCTTGTTAGGATCAAACAGACGCCATGACAGGCTTCAGGGGGCCAAGGTAGGCCTAAGTCTCCTTCACAGAGGGGCTGAGTTACTGCCAAGGAGGAGCTGAGATCATCCTCTGCTGGCGCCAGGACTCGACCAATCAGTGTACTCCCTGTAGCCTGGTTCAGGCTTATCAGGACGAGGATGAAAACCCCCTGAGAAAGCCCGCGAGCGCACGAAAATCTAGCCAATTAGTAGATGCTAAAGAACCCTTGCAACCAATCCACCCCTGCCAATTCCCTGTCTTTGTCTTAACCCTATAAATACTGCTGTAATTCAGGGCTCGGGGCCCTTGTTCCACTCCACTGCGTTGGATGAAACTTGGGCCCTGGCTCGAGCTAGCAATAAATTCCCTTTTTGCGTTTGCATTGCTGTGGATGTCTTGTTCTCTCAGTTCTGGGGATTGGAACCTTGGGCATAACACAGCTAAGGTCTGCCGCACTCAAATAAATAAATACAAATAAAGTCAACTCATTATTAAAAAAAAAAAGAAGGCTATAGACCACAGAAGAAAGTCTGCATTTGACTCTGAACCTGGCAAGAAATCACTGGAGGCAGAGTTGCGAGGAAGCGGATTATGTATTCTAAAAATATGGGAATGGATGAAGAACGATGGTTGAATGGATAAAAAAATTATGGTTAATCCCTCCTCTGGAGTATTATTCAGCCTTAAAAAGGAATGGAATTCTGACACATTCTACGTGGATAAACCTTGAAAACATTATGCTAAGTGAAATAAGCCAAGTACAAAAGGGCAAATACTGTGTGACCCCACTTACATGAGGGACCGACAATAACCACATTCATAGAGGAAGTAAAGTGGTGGCCGGGAGCTGGTGGAGGAGGCAATGGGGCGTCATTGTTGAATGGAGACAGAGCTTCAGTGTGGGAAGCTGGAAAGTTCTGTAACTACGTGGTGATGACGGTTGTACAACAATGTGAAATATAATTGATGCCACTGAATTGTACACCTCAAAATGGTAAATTTTATGCTACATATATTTATGACAATTAAAAAAGGTGGGAAAGAATGCTATGTAAAGAATTGTCTGTGGGGCATATTAATTTCCTAGGGCTGCCTTAACAAAATACCGCAGACTAGGCAACTTAAGCAATAGGAATATTTTTCTTCATGGCTCTGGATGCTGGAAGTCCAAGCTCAAGGTGCTGGCGGAGTTGGTTTCCGGTGAGGCTCTCTCCTCTGCTTGCAGATGGCTGCTGTGTTCTTCTCGCCATGTCTCCACGTGGCCTTTTCGCTGTGTGCGTGTCTTGTCTTGTAAGGACACTGGTCTCATCAGATCAGGGCCCCACCTCATTTAATCTGAAATACTTTTTTTAAGTCTTATCTCAAAATATAGTAAGTCCCCTGAGTACTAACGAGTTCCTTGCTGAAAGTGTGTCTGTAAGCCCAATTTGTTTGTAAGTTCAACAAAGTTACCCTAGGTATCCAACTAACACAATTGACTATATAGTACTTTTCCGTAATAGGTTTATAATGCTTTTCACATCAATAATATTTTAAAAACGAACACAAAAAATAAAGCATTTTAAATCTTAAGTCGCTAAGTCGTGTCCAGCTTTTGTGATACCATGGACTGTAGCCCGCCAGACTCCTCTGTCCCTGGGATTTTCCAGGCAAGACTACTGGAGTGGGTGGCCATTTCCTTCTCCAATTTCAGACCTTATAGTACCGTATCTTGAAAAGCAAGCAGTAGAGTGCAAGAGCTGTGCTTCTTAGCAGTAGCAGCTCCATCACCACGGCTTTTACACTTGCATCTGAACGTCCTGGGCTTGAGATAAAGACACTGCATGACTGTACTCTGTACAATATTGTCCAGTAAAGGGCACAAAGGCACAGCCACTTGCATAGGACGCACCCCTGTGCCAGCCGTGACACAGGAACTCAACTTACATGACCGGGCATGCGGACGCACGTTCGCATCTCTGAAAGCTGGCAACTTGAAGGCTGCTATGCAGGGGGCTTACTGTATAGTCTGAACGCTGTTAGGGCCTCAGCACGTGAGCGGGGGTGGGGAGCACGAAAACGTCCATAATGGAGGACGTCAGTGCTGAGGGATTGGGATTTGGTGCAGAGCGTGCTTCTTTAGTACTGCATGGGAGCTTCAGAGTCATAGCTCTGGCTTTGTCATCTTGGGCAAAGTAATCAACCTCTCCCAGCTGCAGGGTGGGAATAACAAAAGTAGGTAACTCATAGTGCCAGGCTGGATTGACTGGAGGGATCCTTGTAAAACCTTAGCAAACAAATGGCATACAGTGACTGGACAGCGGCCATTTTTATCCCTCATATGGGGCCTGTTGGGTTTGGCAGGACAGGCTGCTGCTTTTAGAGTGGTGAGGCCAGGACAGGGTTAATCAGCGCAAAGACGGCAGGGGGGTGCTGCAGTTCAATACGCCTGGTGGCTGTGGTTTAGGAGTATCCCCGCTCCAAGGCACAGCCGGTTCCCAGCTGATGTTTTCCGATAGCGAGCTGCAAGCCTGGGCTTGGCTTTGCCTGCCAAGTACAGATGGTTTGAAAAGTGCCACCCCAACTGGCCCAGGGTTAATCAAAAGATTACAGAAAGAAAATTGGGTAGGCTAAGCCCAGCCTCTCAGACACAAGCCTCTGAATCCAGCTCCCTTTCTGACTCCTGCTCCCTTATCTGCCTCTGCTTCTAAACCACCTCGTTCCAGCAAGAGATGAAAACTGGCTGGGCTGGAATTACAGTGGGAATGCTTGCTGGGTGGTATTTCTTTGCTTCCCCCTCTGTGCAATCTCAGCTATTGGGCTAGTTCTCCCATATGTTTTGTGGTTGGGCTGGGGAAGGGGAATCTGCGCGTGAGGATGTGGGGTGTAGTGGAGGGGAGGGGTGAGTCACAGATCTCAGGGGAATTCTCCAGACTGGTGCTGCTTCGGTCAGAATGGAGGCCTTCAAACCTTTTGTCACCTCTTTGTTAAGCTGGGCAAGAACCAGTTTTGTCTTTGTTACTTTCCTACACCAGATCTGAGTTTCAGAAATGAAGGGAGTGTCATGTAGGGAGTAAAACCGGAACTTGGAGGCAGACAGCCTGATTTCTAAGTCTGGCTGTGTTCCAAGCTGGCTGTGTGACCTGGAGCCAGACACTTCCGCTCCTGAAGCCCAGAACTTCTCGGCCGTAAAGAGGGTTAGTGGGAGCTCTCCACCTCCTAGGGTTCTTGTGTGTATTCAGTGAGACTGTGTGCAGTGCTCACAGCGATGTCAGACATAGAGCAGATGCCATGCACAGGGTTACGAGGGTTGCTATGAAATCTTAAAATTCTAAAACTGGAAGGGACCTTTGAAACCAGCCACTCCCTCATTTTAGGGATGACGACACTGAGGCCCAGAGGAGGGAAGGATCTGGAATCAAACCCAGGCTCCCAATCAGCTGCTCTTTGTAGCTCTAAGACCACAAAATGGAACTCGATGGCTTTAGGAAGACAGCACCACGATTGGCTTTTCATTCATGGCCCTCCTGCCATCGTCCCAACAGGAAGAAGGCTTTCTCGTGGAGCGTACAGGGAGGGCGTTGATGGCAGTGATAGACATCTTCACTGGTGTCTTTTCCTGGAGTCCTGGCTTCCATTGCATCCAGCTGGCCTGGGGAGCCTGTGTGACCTCCCCTCTGTGTGTCTGGCCAGCCTCCATGGACTGGCAGCAAGGGCAATCCCACAGAGCATGCGAGAACTGGGGTGGAAGGGTGGCCAGGCCTTTGGTCTTACTTGCACTGACCCTTCACCTCATCAAGGTCACTGTGGCTGGTGACTTCAATCAACCTCCTGCACAGAAATTCAGAACAGGAAGATGGGGCATGGGAGGCCTCCAAACTAGCCTAATAAAGCCCAGGCCTCAGGAAAGGACTCCAGTCACACTTTTCTGAGTGTTGCTGGGCAGGGAAAGCAGTCGGTCATCATTTATTCAACATCCATCACAGCTCGAGGCATCACCAATAAGGCCCGTGCAGCAACTGTGCCTGCTCTCAGAGGGACAAGGGGATGGTCAATACAAACATAAAACCACCGAATAAAAAGGATAATTTCAGCTGTGGACAAATTCTTGTTTACAAAGATGTAATTGAGAGCGGCTGAGGGTGGAGGTGGCAACTTTGGAGAAGTGTGTCTGAAGAAGAGCCTGCAGAAGCCTTGACTCAGGGCTTGTTTCTTTGGCCTCTGCCTCCTTCCTGCCAGCTCAGAGTCCAGGGTGTAGCCCCAGGAGAGGAAAAGAAAGGTGGGGATGTGACTTCTTATGGGCAGCTGGTCCGTGCTTTGTACTGGGTGTGCACAGGCGCCCTCTCCTCGAAACCCCACGAGGAGGGAGAGACTGGCCCCATTTTTCATGGGAGGACACAGACTCAAGGTGGGACGTGGCTTGCCCTGGGCTGCCCTGCCAGGCAGTGGCAGGACTCGAAGCCGGGGCTGCCTGGCTCCAGAGCTGTGCGTCCCCTGTTTCTTCCTGCCTTCTGTGGCTGCTTCGCCAGACCACATCTGTTCTCACAAATCAACAGTTCTCTGGGACATGGGACTTGAAGTCTGGTGGGAGAGGTAATCCAGGGAAGATTCTGCCGCCTGAGCAGAATGGGGAAAGTGAGGGTCACACTGGCATGGCCAGGGACTGCCGGACCTCCCAACACTAAGACCTGATTTGAGCCACTGTGTCTTTGCGCTGCAGCCTCACACCTGCCAGAGGGGCCCACTTCCAGCTACTTTTAATTTGAAGCAAACTAGGTGCTCCCCCGTGGTCTTCAAGTTAATAGGATGTCTGTGCAGCTGGGCAGGAATAAGCAGCCTTGAACAAATCCGTCCTGCCTGGTATTGGTGTCATCTGGACCAGAGGCCTGGGGCCCCGAGAGGGACAGCCTGGGCAGGGGGAGGAGGTCCCACCCTCCCCTCTCCTCTGCTGTGGGCCTAAGGGGACCCCTGAGTCCCAACCCCTGTGGAGAGCGCCTGGCCAGCAAAATGAATCAGGGAGTGATGTGTCTGCCACAGAGGGACAAGGATAAGAGACCTGGAGGCTAGGATGAGGGCTGCTGCACAGGGGAGAGCCAGAGCAAGCACACTGCCCACCCTGGTAGGCTCTGGCTTGGGACTGAGGAGGCAGGAATGGATCGGAATGATGGGGCTTTCTGCTGATGGCAAGGTACAAATGCTCAGAGGTTGCCAGCTGCAACCAGGAAAGAGGTTGTGCTCACATGGACTCAGTGCTAACCTGCATGGCTGGGACAGCAGGCTAGCTAGGACTGGGGGTGGTGGGGACCTTAATGTTCCCAGCAAAGATGCGTGCACACAAGTTGAGCTTCTCAGGAGGCAGGTGGTGTCCTCCTTTTGACAGAGGGCATTGTCACATCTCACGGGTTCCAAGATCCCCAGAGTCAAGGTCATTGCTTTCCTAGATAATTCTAGTAAAGAGTGGATGTCTCTATTCTGGTCTGCCTGATGACCCAAAAGTTGCGTATTTCTCCGTGACCTGTGCATTTCTCCTGACTTGTGTATTTCAGGCATGACTATGTCTCACACTTGCCCTCTGAGAATGGAGAGTGGTGAGGGAGGGCCCCTCATGGATGCAGAGTTGGCTCACCACTCGGTAGGTGCCCAGACCCCAGAGATGATGATAGCGAGGCCAGGTGGGCACACGTGCATCTGTCTCGCTGACCTTGGCCTGTGGGGGTGTTCCCTTTACCCATCAGTGTTCCTTAATCCAGGCCATGCCACATTATGGAATTTGCCCCAACTCCTTGCAAGACAGGTGGCTGCCCTGAATTGATCCAGCAGGCACAATCATTTCCGACAAACACACCTACAACATTAATGAGAAGCTGGGAGACTGGTCACAAGGTGGGGAGCAATGCCTGCAGGGGCGTCTTCCTCAGCCCTGGGGACAGGGAAGCACCTGGTCTTGACTCCACTAGAACCCAACTTCTAATTCCAGCCCTGCTACTCATTGCCAGCTAGGCCACCTGGCTTAGCTAAAGGTCAGTTTCCTTAAAATTGTAAAAATGGTTTGAAATGATTGCAAGGCCTACTTCCAGGGTCAGGAGGGACTTGCTCTCAACTCCCTACAAGTGCAGAGTCATCCCCTTCCCTGCAAGCTGCCAGCCTGTGACTTGTATTATCCTTGTTAAATGAGAAAACAGCCTTTCGTGGTTGATATCGCTATCATCTCCAATGAACAAGGAGGAACTTTGGTTTGGGGAGGTTTTGCAACTCACCCAAACTCACACAGCTGGTGGACTGCAGGGTTGGGACTCCAGCCCAGCCTGCCCGAGGGCAGAGTCCTCCCCAACTTCAAGGTCAGTTTCTTGAGGCTCATGAACAGCAGCGAAGAGACAGCAAGAGGCACAGCTTGTCTCTCCAGTGGGTCTGAAGCTGAGCTCCTGTGGTGCAGACAGAAGTGACCTGGGCCGGGGCAGGAGGGGGAGTTGGGGCTCCAGGTCAAAGTCCTTGGGATAAATCTGACAAGATCAGCACCGCCCCGCTTTTGACCCCACAGCCACGCGGGTGGTCAGGACAACCGAAGCTCTCCTGGATTGGATTCCTACCTCCTGCTTTGCTTTGCCTTTGCCATCTGCGTCTGGGGTGACAAATGGGTTCCCCAAATGCAGAAGGAAATGGGCTTAAACCTCCCCAGCCAGAGGGGAGCCTGCATGACCTCTAGCTTCTGTCTCCGAGTCCTGGAGTCTCTGAGCCAGACCTGAGGGCCCAGCTGCACGGGAAGAAGAGGACGCAGGTCCCCCGGGGGGCTGGAGCTCTGGGACTCCTGGCAGGGAGCTGGGCTTCTGCTAAGTTCTTCCTTAGAGCAGGGGAGGGCCTGGCTCTGGGAGGCACACTCCTGGCTCCTGATCAGGGAGTCAGGTGTAAGAAATGTCAGTTTCAGCCCTGGGTGGGGCATAGGAGAGAAAGCTCAGGAGAAGGGAAGTAGCAGAAGTTGCTCTCAGAGTCTGTGTCAGGGGCTCAAGAAACAAGCAGGAAGTGAGACATCCCTGCCCTCAGATGCTCGAAGCCCTGAGAGCACCAGTTAGCCCCTGCGGGAGCACCACGGAGCATTTCCGGGAGATCCATTGTGCAGGAAGCTTTAGGCCGACAATCTTGTGTAATCTTATGAGGAGGACACTTATGATTCCGCTTCACAGAGTAGGTAACTGAGGCTAGAGAGAGGGACGAGGCTCCCCAGCAGAAAGCCCAAGATGTACTAGTCTGGCATCAAATTGCCTTTTCCACTGCATAATCGGCTTTCAAACATTTTTTTTAAAGTAAGAAACTCGTGTGTTAAATATCAGTAAAATGCAGTATGTAAAGCAAATCAAAGTAGAGCCGGAGGGGCAGGAGCGAAGGTGCCAAACCCTTTCTCATCCCCACAATTCACACACAACCGCTGCTCTGTTGACAATCGAAACGCCCTTCCCAAGACACAAAGAAGCTCAGGCAAGGTTCTGAATGATTTGTCTGGCTGGAGGCTTACCCTCTGGCCATAGACTGAGCACCTCCGGGACAGATGTGTGTGCGGTGCTTCCTAGAAACTCAAGCTACTCCAAGCATCACCTCAGGGTGCCGTGTAGCCCTGCTTCACTCATTTAGCCCTACAGGTGGTGCACTCACTCTGGGGCCGGGCACTGGATGCCTAACTCTGGCCACAGTGGTGGGTAAAAATGCACCTGGCCCCTGCCCTTATAGAGCTTAAGTGAGGAAGACAGCCTTTAGCTAAGGTGTTCCTAAAAGAAAAGACAGATCACATATTGTGATCAAAGCTATGAAGGAAAAGATCGAAGTCAAGGAGGAGGACCTGATCTGTTCACATCTGGAAAGGGCACCCATGAGAAATCTAGGCCACCAGCCACTGAGACCGCTGGGACAGGGAAGGGCTGGCATCGGAGGGAGGTGACCAGGACATGGGCATTCGTGGGCCCTCCCTGTTCCCCAATTATTCCCAAGGCAGGCAGAAATGGTAAGCTGCTCCCAGGACCAGCTGGAAGTCCCTGGGAGTCTTGACATTCCTCAGTCACCAAAGGAGCAAAGAGAAATTCTTCTAAAGGTTGGATTATCGCAAATCTAGGGCTCAGGGCAACGAACAATGAATGAGTGAAATCACAACGAAAATCAGAAATCATGAAGCAAACGTCACGTGTCCACATGGGCTCGACTCTAAATTCACCGAGGGCTGGTCTGTACGTTAAAAAGACCTTTCTCCACTCCCCTGCTCTAGGCTGGGCCCTGCTTTCTTGGTTGTTTATTTTTAAAATATTTACCGAACACCTGGGGTGGGCAGAACGCTGGTTTCCCAGCATGTGCCTGGCGCAGAGCCAGGGCTGTGTAACCACTCAGGGCTCTCTGCGGAGCCAGGGGCAGTGTGCCGCCCTGGTGCCTGCCACGTCACCTCGCACAGGGGTCTGCACAAACTCAGCACCGAGGCGGGTCCAGGGAAATGCAGGCAGCCACTCGGTCCCCAGCGCAGGTCCCGTGGAGCCCTTTCTGTGCCACATGGATCTCAGTCTCTGGGATTCTGCGTGGAGAGAGGGGGCCGTCCTGACCCCCCGGCTGGCTGCTCTGCAGAGGCTGAGGCTTCAGTGAGCTCCCTCTGCCAGCGCTAACCTCACTCTGCTGCCCAGCCCAGGTGCGCCTTCTGGACTCAGCTGAGATGCCGCCTTTGGAGGAGCTCCCCACCTGCCCGGCATCTCTTCTCTGACGCCTCCCTCCGTCTCAGCACCAGCGTGGCAGCCCTGTGGTGTCTGCCCCTTGTGTCTGTGTCTTTGGTCTGTGTCCCCATCGGCGTGCATGTTTCTTGACAAAGGGCCTGAGTCTTATTCATCCACGTGTCCAATGTCTAATGAGTGTGGCGCAGAACAGGTGCTCAATAAATAAGTGTTAAATGAATGATTGTAGGTGAATATGCAGATGGAAGTATCTTCATGCTCATTTATTCAAATGGCCATCCACCCTCTGTCTTCTATACACACCCTTTTGTACACCCTCTCTCTCCCTGGCTGGCCTCACCTGCTCACACTCGCCCCTGCTTGCTGCGTTAAGTCCTGAGATCTTTCCCCGCTCTGATGCTGCCCGGAGTATACAGATCCGCCTGAAGTCGGATACATGAAAGAATTTGTGAGCCTGGATGGGCAGAGGGGATGGTCTGGGTCCCCTCTGCAGAGCCATGCCCATCTCTGTCCTTGGCGGCTCCTTCATGTGGGGTCACTGCAACATGCCCCATAAAGCAAGCCCATGTCTCAGCTTCCCTGGATCCTCGCAACAAGGTTGGGAGGTAGACGGGTTAGGTTCATTTTATAGATGAGGAAACTGAGGCTCAGAGAGGCTGTGACTTGTGTAAGGAGCAAAGCTGGAGTGGAGACCTAGGCTGCCTAAGTCCAGACCAAAGCTCTTTCCATTGTGTTCTGGGAAGCAGAGTCTGGGATAGGACGCTGCACACCACCCGTTACCCCCGAGAGCCAGAATCGCTGACATGAGAAGAAAGCACTCCATTTGTGTCAGAGGACCGAGTGGGGCCGCACTGCGTGGTCCTCTAAGCCCTCTGCTCTCTCCCCTCACCCCAGTCCATCCTGCTTGGAGCCCCTAGGAATTCTGCTTGGCAGCTGACTCTCAGTTTTGAGTTTTCATTCCACCTGGGGTTCCAGGAGGGGCAGTAAGCTGTTTCACAAGTGCAGTGGGGGACAGAACAGGAGCGATGAAAGGAGCCGAGAAAAGAAATAAGCCGAATCTCACCGTCCCTCCTTCTATTCCCACCTTGCCATGTCACCAGGCTAGACCTGCCGGGCAGCCTTGACCCAGGTCATCAGAGAGACTCATACACAGTCTTTATCGTCTCTCACTGTCGTTTTCAAAACCCCCATCACGGCTTGTGGGCCTCGCTCCTTCTCCAAATACCCTGTCTGCTGCTTCCCCCAAGATGCTTTCCTCCTGAACGAAGGGCATGAATATTTAAAGACATTTTTTCAGCCAGTGCAGTCACATCACGCTGCTGCTCTCTCTTCAAATTTTATCTTCAGAAAGTTTGCCAGAGTCTCTCTGAGTGCCTCACACTCCCTGGTACAGAGTGCAACAAGGGGCCCCAGACACAGGGATGCCCCAGAGAAGTTAGCCGCCCCTCTGTGTCCTGAGGCTGAATGGCACACACGGAGCCCTAATTCTGGTCCACAAGCACCCTTTGTGGGCTACCTGGGCAGTCAGACCTGAAAACTCCCTGCCACCCCAGTTCTTGGGGCATGGGCTTAGGTAGGAGACACAGAAGGACAAGGGATCCCAAACCACAAAGAAATGATGAACAAAACCCCAGAAATGCAAGACCCTGGAACCCAAGAGGAGAAAGGTCTGGGCACATCAGACCCAGAGCTAATATAGATCCTGTATTCACCAGTGCACCGTGGATCCCAGCCTCGCAGCCGCTCCTGCTGGCTCCCTCCAGTGTCTCTGATCTGCAGAATTACTCACAGCCCACCGCATCAAATCTCTCTTTTATCAACAAGACACAACTCTCCTCTGTGGATAACTTCTTGAAACTCTAGTCATTCTAAGTCATTTCCAGTGCTCTGGGAAGGGTTCTGTCCCTCTGCCTGCCTGTAACCAATCAGCCACACACCACCAAATCCATTTCCAAAGTTCCAGGCAATTACAGCTGCTGAGCTCCCTGGCCTGGTGCCCGCCTGCTCAGAGCCAGGACCCAGGTTGTCAGCAACCCCGAAACCCAGCCACCAGTTTCTCCTCCAGCTTCCCTGGAGACCCAGGTGCACCGAAATGCCACGCTTACTGTGCCGAGGCACTCGGACCAGCCAGACCACACCAAGATAGAAAACGCAGGTCAAGGCCAGGCTCCCTACCTTTGCTGAGGGTCCCCGTGATGAGCTTAAAGATGGTCTGGGCAAATTTCACGAACCCAAGCTTGCATCTTTTGGAGCAGCCGCTCATGGTGGCAGAGGAAAGGCAGGTTGTGTTGTCAGCGCCCAGAAGGGAGGCACCCACCTTGCGTGCCCTGGAACTTGGAGCCTGCCTGCTCGGATCCTGAGAGATGGATGCACCCCAGAGGCTCCAGGAACAGCACAGCTGCCTCTGCAGTGAGTCCGGCTTCTGCATCCAGAGAGCCCACAGGGCACGGTGTCTGTTCCCTTCCTTCCTCCCCCTCAAGCCCCTCCCGCTGTTCCCCAAGTCCTCGACACGGGAGGACCTCCAGATGCCAGGCTGGGCCAGCACCGCCAGGGCAGAGGGCGCTGCGAGGGGATGGAGGAGGAGAGGGAGGCTGAGCAGAGAAGGGAGGGAGGAGCTGGAGCTCTCCCAGGCTTTGCTGACTGTCTTTCTTACATGCCAGTGGTAATGTAGCAATTAATACCCAAGTCAGAAGGGAGGGGACTGCGACGCAAAAACGCTCCGCTCCACAGCCTCCCAGCTCACTCTCCCGCTCTTTCCTTCCTGGTTAATCTAATAGATCAATTCTCTGAGCTGTGCCTGACTGGGACCTGGGAAGACTCCCTCAAGAGCGGGAGATCGCTGCTTAGCGCTCAGTGGAAAGTTTGCAAGCAGCCTCTGAGTGGCCTGGTTTGCATCACGGAGAAGTTGCGCCAAGCGGGGAGTCCCGCGGGAGCTGGGCTGCGTGGCTTCATGGCACCAGCAGCGGGGCTGCCAGCCTCCCCAACTCTGAGAGTCATGCCCTTGCTGCCTCCTGGCTCCAGGTGCCTTTTCACCGACACCGCAACACCCCCCACCCCCTCAAAGTCTGCCGTTCAGCCCCAGCTCCCACCCCTGCAGAGCAGGCAAGAGTCTCCTGTCTCATCAGGGCAGCAGAGCAGTGCAAATAGGGCATTTCCGGATGAAGACAGTGTTCCTCAGAGATGCATAGAGGAATGACTGAAATTCAAACAATTTGACTACAGCACAATACTCTTAGAAGTAAAACTGCAAGGTAGTCAGCAAACGTGAACTCCAACTATGGCTTAACAAAAAGTCCACTGCAGTTCAGTACCATAGACTGTGTGGACTGGACGGAACGTAAGGGGACATCTCATCCCATGCTCTAGACGTGGCCTGAGCCTTCCCCATGACACCCCCACTTTATTTTCCTTGGTTATTTAAAGGGTTCCCATGGGCCACCACCATGGGTACCACCCATCAATGCGCTGTGGTTTCATTTGAATAAGTAAATAAGTGAAGTCACTTAGTCCTGTCCGACTCTTTGCGACCCCATGGACTGTAACCCATCAGGCTCTTCTGTTCATGGGATTTTCCAGGCAATAGTACTGGAGTGGATTGCCATTTCCTTCTCCAGCGGATCTTCCCAAACCAGGGATCGAACCCGGGTCTCCCGCATCGTAGACAGATGCTTTACCATCTGAGCCCCCAGGGCAGTCCTTCATTTGAATAGCAGATACGAAATCTACCTAGAGTTGAGCTAAGCCACACCTTGAGAATGTCTTTCTCTTCCTTGCCATCAGCTTGACCATTATCTGCTTCTCTAGGATGTTTGAGAGAACTAGATTGCTTAAGAGCCAGAGAAGGGAGAACACCCATTGATTAAATGCCATATATGCCAGAACTCAAGCTCCATGTCTAGTTTCTTCCCCATCTTCTGTGAGTCATGGGAAAGTGAATCTTGAAATGAACCTCAGCCCTCAGGGAAGTCACCAACAAATTCCAGAGACAGCCCGGTAGCTCAGAGCCTTTCTCCAAATCCAAGTGCCCCACACTCCTGACTTGCTGGGACAGTGTGACTCACACACATTGCAGGAAAGAGCCTTGGTGGAAAATACCCCCTGCATCTGATGTCACAGAGCAGGGGTTCCCAACCCCCAGGCTTAGACAGGACCCAGCCTGCACAGCAGGAGGTGAGCGGCGGGCAAGCAAGCAAAGCTTCATATGCATCTACAGCCACTCCCCATTGCTGGCGTTGCTGCCTAAGCTCCACCCTCTGTCAGATCAGCCATAGCATTAGATTCTCACGGAAACGTGAACCCTCCTACGAACTGTGTGCATGAGGGATCTCGGTTGTATGGTCCTTAGGAGAATCTAATGCCTGATGATCTGGGGTGGAGCTGAGGTGGTGATGCTAGTGCTGGGGAGTGGCTGCCACCGTCTCCCATCACCCCCAGGAAAACAAGCTCAGGGCTCCCAGTGATTCTGCACTATGATGAGTTGCATAATTATTTCATTATATATCACAGAAGATAGTAATTGAAATGAAGTTCACAATAAATATAATGCACGTGAATCATCTGGAAACCATTCCCCCTGACCCTCAGTCTATGGAAAAATTGCTTCCACGAGACTGGTCCCTGGTGCCAAAAATCGGGGGACCGCTTGTCATAGGCCTTGAAATTGCCTCCTTGTTCACTCTGTGTCTTAAAGTGAGGAAGGCCCCAACTAGAAAGCGTATGGTATCTGGAGATGTTAACGGCACTTAGTCTTCTGTTCACTTGCTCACATATCCAGGACTTAGCAACCTCACAGTCTGCAGTGTGGGGCTGAGCAGCCAGGATGCAGAAAACACCAAGCCAGGCACACCACACACACACAGCTGGCTCCGTTCTGGACCTAACGGCAGAGCAGATTCATCATGAGATGCGAAGCCCTTGTCAAGAACCATTTATCCAAAGAATCTGGCTCGTTTTGCAGAGTCTTAGATCAGCTGGAGGTGCAGGGCACATTAGTATGCAAAAGAAGGAGGAAAGAGCCAGTGGGTGGAACAGCACCTGTTAGGCAAGGAGCTGGCCGAGGGCAGCACTACCTGGGCACCAGAGAGGAAAGGTTAGAGAAAGGTGAAAGGAGCACCTGATCTGATTGTTTTGCCAAGGAGAGTGCTGGCCTTTGGATGGAGAATTCAGTTCAGAGGACAGGGAACTCTCAGCTACGCCCAGCTGTTTCTCTCTTCCATCCCACAGAAGGGGAAGACATTGAAAACTGAGAAGACCCCCCCCCAAAAAATCAACCAACCATTAAAAAGTAAAGCCGGTGACTTTACGGACATCAGCTGACCCTGAGCTTGATCTTTCAGCTGGAAACCTGGCCAGGAATCCTGCTGGAGCAGGGACTCCTGGAAGGCCGTCGGCAGCATCTAAGTTGGAATGACATGAGACGACCGGGGAGTCACATGGGGGCTCCAGCTTCAGCTCAGGAATCTGGAACCCCAACCTCTGAACACACAGGAGGAAAGAAGCAACCGTACCTGTTGTTTGACGGATCAGGACAACCTTATCAACAAGTACCTCATGAGTCCTCCAAGAAAGACAGGTAATGGTTAAGTTGGTGGGTCTTTGCACCAGGAATTTAATCACTCACCTGCTCACTCCATACCTGTATATACTGAAAACATACTATTACCATGGCCTCGATCCAGGCACTGAGTATACAGTGCTGGGCAAAACACATCAAGTCCTGGGCCTACCAAGGTCCCATTTACGTGGTGGAAGGACGAACACGGTTAGCCATCGTGTATGTGTGTAAGACAATGCTTCTAAGAAAAAGAAAGCTGACTAAGTGGATGCTCCTATTTTACATCATCATCAAGGAAGCTTTCTCTCTATTAAAATGACATTTAAAAAGAGATTCCAAACCAGATGTAAAGCTCCCTGGGGTAATAAGCAACCATTAGGGCTGAGGAACAGCAAGTGCAAAGGACAAAGACAGATATGAGATTCTAACGTCGGCAATTCAGCAATTATCAAGCAAGCCAATGAGCCTCAGTTTTCCTTTCTGTAAAATGGGAAGAATAAGTCTTACCTCCGAAGGTTTGGGAGAGACTTACATGAAATCAATGTGATTAATTTGGCTTCTGGCATAATAAACCACTTTGTTAGGGGCAAAGGTCATTACCGACACTCCGACTGCTGCCCTTCTTGTTGGTGGGGCCGCCACCCCTGCCCTGCTCCCTAGAACAACTCCTCACTCTGCAGGCGAAGCTTCACGCTCACCGGGAATCATGGAGCCAGCTGCCGATGTTTAATCTCCCCTGGTGGTAGCTCAAACACTAAGCATTTCAGATCCTCCTCTGAACACAGCAAGGCATCAAGTACCTGAATCCTCAATCTTAGATAAATGACTCAGACCCAGAGAAGGTCAGCAGCATCTGAAACGCCACCCAGCAAAATCCCCAGGAATATGGGAAGGTGTTTGGTGCGCCAAGCACATCCCCAGCCAAGGAAGGCAGGCTGTGCCCATATTGGATTCATGATGGGAGAGCATAGAGAGGATCCTTCTCTGCTCAAAAACCACGCTATTCTGCAAACAAGCAACAGCAAAGGCCACATGGAATTCAGATGGCATCAGGGAAATTAAACCATCAGTGGGCTGATAATTAGTCAGCCTCCCTCTACAGATGTGCCTTAGGCGAAGGAACTCAGGAAGATAGTTATCTCTCCACCTGAAATTGTTTATGGGGGTCTTCACAGGCTAGTTCCAGGGGGAAGGAGAGGCAGACGGTGGCTCCAGATGGGGTCTGGGCCGGGGAAGGCGCTCTGACCTCTCTGAGTGCAAGGCTGAGAGGGGACAAACATGCAGGTCTTTAAAGGGAGGAAAGGCTGTCCTCAAAACGATAATGATGACAGCAGGGCTTGTTGAGTGCCTTCTACACGTGGGACGACTACTCTAAACACTCACTTTCCGCATAGCTGATCCTTGGAATTCTATTGCATTTCCTATTCTACAGGTGAGGAAATGGGCCCAGAGAGGGAAAGTAACTTGTGAATAGTCACAAAGACATCCTGAGTCAAGACCATTTGACTTTAAAATTCGTAGAATGTTATTTAGTATCTCACTAGGGTTCAAAATTAAAGCGACTGGCAGTGTGAAGGAGACATGGCTTGCCTGATTATTAAAAGAAAAAAGCAGCTCTCCATTAAAATCATAAAGTCCCCATCCCTGGAGGCATCACAGAGACAGGATGGAGACATTCGCCCTGGAGGGAATTCCTGGCACCACAGTCGGTCGTGGGGGTGGGAGGCAGGTGGAGAGTCGGCACAGATTCAGTCACGGAGCATCTGGAAGACACAAGCCACGCCAGCTATTTTAACAGAAAGCGTTTCCTATAAAGACGTGTTCAGCAGTTGTCGGAGGACGGGACGGGCACACCCCAGAGGTGGTAAATGTAGGAAGCAACTTCTGCTGTAGTGCTGGGTGGGGTAGGGGGCGACCAGGGAAAGCACTGGGGTCCTCGGGACCTGGAAGCCTGGAGGAGGTACTCCGTGACGGTGAGACTCCGACCTTTGAGGAAGGGGCGCCAGCTGACTGGTGCTAGCATCTCTGAGGGGCAGCTATGAGGTTGATTCTGGGAGAGTTTGGAAAAAGCGTACTGGATGCTGGAAGCTGCTACCGCCAGTGGACAGTACTGTTGCCTGGGGACACGGATGGGAGCAGACTAGAAGGAATAAACACCCCCTGCAGCTTGCAGAGCACAGCCCAGAATCATGCAGCAGGGCAGGGCAGGGAGCCTTGAAGCTGGGGGTCAGGAGCCAGTTGACACAGTCTAGGTAACCTCCCTTCTAAAATTCTAGAACCCCACTAAGTGTCAGGCAGCGAGGATGTACCAGGAAGTAAGACAAAATCCCTTCCCTTGTGAAATTGCACTTTCATTGAACAGCTCATAATAGAACAACCACTAAGAGGGAAACAGCTGATTCCACGGGGCTCAGAATCATCAGTAATCACTTGTTTCTCTGCTGGGTGTTGTATTTGTATTAGCTGGGTTTTGTCACAAATTTATGATGTTGGTAGTGTGATTTATTATGCCCATTTTACAGATGAGGAAGTAGAGTCTCAGGCAGACTTGATGGCTCATCCCAGGGGAGGAGGTGGAGCCAATGGAACTAGTGACTGACTGGAGTCTGGGGAATGGGAGGGAGTCAAAAGCCACATGTATTTCTAGAAACAGAAGCAGGAAATGTACAAAAAGGATGAGTTTTGGGAAATGAAATGGTTACAGAGTCTGTTTGTTTTGGGGAGAGAAACGTCAAGCTCGTTGATGGAAATGAAAGTGAGGAACTCAGGAGAGAGGGTAGGAGCTAGAATTCTCATAAATAAATTATTTTTCTTCCTGCTTAGGAAGAAAATAAATGTAGCATCCCAGCAGGCCAAAAATATTAGCATTTAAATACAGGCTTACACAGGTGGGGAAAAGGGGCGATTTCCTTAGAATTAAATCAGACTTTTTCTTTCCTCCAAGGCTCAGAAAAGTCCATTCTGCTCAAGTGTGGTCTTCAGAGTGTTGCTGCACGTTCTCAGTGGGACTCCTGTCCTCTCCCCATTTTCATCATGAGCAAATGATGCCTAAGAGCTGATGGAAATTCCTCAGTGTTGTTGGCTGGAAGTCTCTCAGACTCATTTGTCTCTTGTGTTAGCAGGTCTGCAGGGCCTAGAGGGGGACTGGAGGAACCATGGTTTTGCAACGGAACTGGTGAGAAGGGCAGTGGGCAGCTGCAGGGGCTTCTAGGGAAAAGATGGGAAGAGACCAAGGGCATCCTTGAAGCTGCCCCTTCTCCATCTGTTGCCACTAAATGCTACCCCTTTGCTACCCCGTTGACACATCCTGCCCAGTGCTGTCTTCCCCTGTCTCCTCCACCCTTGCTCACTATGCTCAGCTGGACTTGGGGCCCCTGTCGAGTGTGATCACGGAAACAGAAGAGCTAGCTTCAGTTAGATCCTGAAGATCCCAGGTGTGGCCTGGCTGTCCCAGACTGACCACGGATAGCCACGCAAGTCAGGCTCGTCAGTCTCACGGTTGCTTCCCCTCTGCCTCCCAGAGCCCAGGAAAGCAGGACACAGCTCCACAAAGTGCAGACTTGGGGGCTGGGGTTCCAAGTCCTAGAAGCAGCAGATTCTGGATTATTCTTTACTCTCATTTCCTGGATCCGCTGGATCTTATTTTTTGCAAATAACCCAGATGGCTTTTCCCATATTCTTTAGCTCAGCAAACCACATCACAGCCTCCCAGGACACGGAAGTCACAAGGGTGGGAATCATCGTTGGTTTCTCCCCACCCTCCTTCCCCTCTGTATTATTGGCAGGACTGCTCCTTCCTGAGGCTCCTTGCCTCCTCCCAGCTTCCTGACGGCCACCAGCCCTTGGCTTGTAGACACATCCCCCTCAACTTGGCCTTGATCTGTGTCTGTGTCTCTGCTTTCTCTTCTTATAAGGACAAGTGTCACTGGTCAATAGTCCCAAGGCATATGACTCCAGCGTGAATTAACTAATTACATCTGCAAAGACCCTATTTCCAAATAAGTTCACATCCTGAGGTTCCTGGTGGACACACAGTTTGTGGGGGACACTACTCAAGCTTCCCCTCTTTCCAGGCCAGTTCCAGCTCCATCTAAGCTGTCACCAGTTCATGTCACTTCTGCTTCCTTAGTGTCTCTCCAAGTGGCCCATTTCTCCCAGTGAATCTGCTTAGTCAGCCCCTCATTTACATTCCGCTGATGACTTCCCATTGCCTTCAGAATCACACCCACACTGTTCAGCAGTGCCTTCAAGGCTCTGGGCGATTCCACCACTGTTTATCTCTCCAAGCTCATCTCTCCTAGGACGCACGACTGTATTGATTCGCATATAGATGTGGAGTCGTGTGTCTATTTGTTTAATGACAGCCTCTCTCCCTGCGTGTAAGCGGCTCAGAGAACAGGGAGAGTGGCTCTCTTGTGCGCTTTTCCACCCCATACCCGACATGCACAGTGGATAAACTCCATGCTCCCTCTCGTCCCAGTACAGTTCTGGGCAGTGCTGAGAACTTCAGTGATCTAACAGAAGGACTCCGACCCTGAAGTGACGCTGAGACTTGGGAAGACGGACCCGAGCAGCTGAGCTACCCGGCCAGAGACATGGGGGGAGGGTGGGGGGCTCCCCCACTTCGATGGCCCTGATGAGCCGTCTGGCCAGAGGGGCCACAGTCCCGGGAACTGTGGAGACACTGCTGCTGCGGCTGCGAGGCTGGGGTGGTGGGCGCGGTGATCTCTGTCACCTCTAGCCCCGAGTCGCGTCTTTCTTCCACCCTAAACCCTCCTGCAGCCTCCTTGCAAGGTCCAGGGTGAAGGTCTCAGCAGCCTCTCCCTCTCTCACTCCTTTCCAGCTCCACTGGCTCCTGGCTATTCCTTACACAGGCCAAGTATGTTTCAGACTCAGAGTGCTTGCGCTGTGCTTCTTCGGCCTGGAACACTGTACTCACACAAAATCGTTCTCGCCTGCTTCACGTGTCTTGCTCACATGTCATCTCTGCACAGAGGTCCCTCCAACAACTTTACTGGGAAAGCGCCCCTCCCACCACTGATTCTTTTACTCGGTGGTGGCAGGTTATAGCTTCCTTCAGGGCACTTGCCCTTTCCCACCTCTGTGATATATATGCGTCCCCCTGGTGTCTATCCCACCAGCCTGCAAGCTCTCACACACAGGGCCAGGTCTGTTCTCTCTGCTCCATCCACAGTGCCAAGGAAGAATCCCCACGTCCTCACTGGTCACAGAAACAAGCTCCCTCTCCTTGGGGTTCTCTAGCTGCCACGCTCTTCTGAACATGCTGGAAATTTTGGTCTGGTAGGGATCTTGCCTAGTTTAGAGCACCCACGGATAACACGGGTTTGGAGCCCATGGACTTGAACTCACCATAATCACTCATTAGCTGTGTGCACTTAGCCAATTATTCCAACTCCCTGAGCCTCTGTTTTCCTTATCTTTAAACTGGACATAATCGGAATTGATTCTGGTGTTAAACAGGAGGGGGCAACTAACTGTCTTGGTTTCAGAGAACTGAGGGACTTTTGGGAACGCAGCTACTTTCAGTGCTGAAATCACAATAGTCTTGGTCACTCCTGGGTCCTGCACAGACAGACAAAAACAATGGCTCAGATGGTGAAGAAACTGCCTGCAACGAAGGAGACCCGGATTCAATCCCTGGGTCAGGAAGATCCCCTGGGGAAGAGAATGGCAACACACCACTATTCTTGCCTGCAGAATTCCATGGACCAAGGAGCCCTGGGGGCTACAGTCCGTAGGGTGGCAGAGAGTCAGACAGGACTAAGTGACTAACACTTTCTCTTCCTTCAGTGAGAGTGCAGAGCCTGTGTCTTTAACCCAAATTCTACACTGTCAGATTTTGGGTCACTTGATATATTTTACTCCATATATTGTCACAAATGACCCAAATCTTCTACGGCACCGAGGAGGGCGTCAGAAATAGTAAAGAGGTAATGAGTCGTGGGTGGCCAGTGCCCTTTGCCTCTGTGACTGCTCCCTCTCCTGCACCACTCACAGTCCTGTCCCCTCAGATCCACTCATGGAGAGTAGAGGGGTTGACCCTGGCAAGACCACAGCCAGGCCAGGCACCCAGGCTCCTTCTAACTTCAGGCCACCCACCAAGGAAACAGGCAGAAAGGCCACGTGGCCGGAGCCAAGCAGCAAGTCAGAACCGTCCTTCTAGAGCCCATCCAGAGGCAGTGATGGGGGGAACGGAGAAGGGAGGCATTTACCAGTAAATGAGTCTCTTGAAAGATTCATCTTCATATTGGCAATTACGTCTGTGCCCAGTGGGGCTGGCAGGATCCCGGGGAGCGGCAGGCAGTGGGGCGTGCGCATCGGTGGGGTGCTGAGTAGGGGCTGTTTCCCAAACTCTGGTGACGCTCACTGCAGATCCCAGAAAACCACCCTTGTCCCTGTGCCCAGTGCCTCAAATGGTGAAAGCAACTCAACTCCTAGAGGAATTCAAGCTCAGTGCCAAGCTGGCATGTTCCCGGAAAGGCAGGAAGCAATGGCATGCCAAAGGGGTTGTGAAGTCTTCTGGGCGAGGTTCGTGTTGTTTCTTCCCACCTAGCACACACGCTTGCCCAAAGCGGGGAGGGAGAGGCTCGCTCCGTTAGCACACCCCACCCCGCTCCCCCAGGGGGCCTTTCCACTGCAGAATGCCCACACCTTCTAGTGTGGCATCGCCCTCGCCTCCTAGTGAGCAAAGCAGAGGGGGGCGTGTCGCTTGTCTCAGCCCCCTCCCTTGTCTGCGACACGGCTGTAAAGTAGCTTCCAGACTGGCAACATCCAGGTGAGGAGTAAATAAAACACCTGAGCGGTTCATTTCTAAATTGAGAATACGGAGTAGGAAGGGAAGCTCTTAAGCCTCAGTTCTTCCATTCCTCACTCTGTAAAATGAGGCTCCCTATAGCCTATGATTACCGTATTCAGTGGAAAAGTGTGTATAAGGACCTGGCACATAATAAGCACTCAAATAAGGGCAGTTATTAGTATTCACAGGTGCCGTTGCTGTTGTTTTGATGTTGGCCACTGTACAGGTGAAAATCCCAGAAGCTGTGGCTGCTCTTCCAGGATGTTCTGATTCCTCGGGGAGTGCTCTGGAATCTGGAATGACGGTGAGTCCCATTGCCTAACTTACAAGCTCCATTCACATCCCTTGACTCTGGCCAAGCGTCTGAGAGCTGGGCGTCCCTGGGCTTCAGAGATTCCAGAGCAGGAGGACAAAGGCCCAGACACAATGGGTCTGGAGGCATTTCTAGGGCCCTTTTACTTCTGTGGCTTCGGCCTGAGTTGGAAAGTGTACAGGTCCTGCCTCCCCTAACGTGTCAATAAGCTAGGTCATCTCAGGACAAACCTTTATTAGATGAGAAAAAGCCTAATTAAGTTGGATTTCCTGACTTGAGGAGCTGAGACCCCTCCGCTTATGGGGATGGAGCTCTGTGCCGCCTAGGAGCCCCTCTCTGTGGCCGCCAAACACCCCTCCCTGTGGCCTCCACACACCCCTCCCTGAAGTAGTATCGGCCCTCACTCTTTCCTGTCCCTTACACACGGACAGGAAGTGCAGAGACAGACACAAGAAGAGGAGAGAAGGAAGCTATTATGCTCTCAGCTGGCACCCACGTTCCTCTCAGGGAAGGGATTGCCTTTGTGGAGGTTCAGGTCCCTGAAGAGATCTAAACTGGGGGTGGGAGAGAGCTGAAGAAGGCTTAGGAGAGGGGGGGATGGAGGCTGGCCCCGGGGATTGGGAACAGCCGAGGGATGTTCGGGGAGACATCTGAACTCACCTTTCAGTCGCCTGTGGCCACGAGGCACACTTCCCCTGTCTCCCTAAGCTTCCCGTGCACGCCTTGGCTACACACCCGGGACTTGTCAGAATTTTTAAAAGTGAAAATTAGGAGAAAAGATTGAGTTGCAAATTCTGATAGATTTGATGTGGAACAGGATCAGGGCACCCATGAAACCAAGCAGGCCCTAAGCCGGCCTAGCTGAGGGTCCACAGGCGCTCAGAGGCCCAGGTGTCTGGGAACACCCCGCCCTCCCTCTCCCCATCCCCCACCTCTTCTCCTCCCTCCAACATCTCCGTAATGGTGAGAGCTTGAGAGTGGAAGAGACCCCCTAGGTGGTGGCAGTGAAGGGGAACATCCAGAAAAAGCCAGTGGAATCTTAAAGGATAAGCCATCTCAGCTGATTTCCTGGCTTCAAACATAGAAACACTAATATCAGCTTGTGCATTTATTATCCTTTCCAAAGTGCTTTCCCTTATTTTGTCCCTTTTAACCTCAGCGTTTTGTTCAGTTTTCAGACAAGGAGACTGCAGCCCCAAGAGGTCACATGACCCGTGGAAGTGGCATTGCCCAGGGCCTGCTCCCTACTGCTGTTGGGACCTGTGCTGACTCAGCCGAGCCCAAGCCTCTGGTTGCAAGTTTGCTAATCGTTAGGATGTTAAGTGACTCCAAAAATACTATGGGGGTGGCTTCCAGGAGACAAAGCTGAGCCTGGAAAAGGGGTTCAGGACCAACCTCTGTTATGACCCACCCCCAGCAGGTAGGGAGCAGGAGGGTGAGCAGGAAGGGGCCAGGGGCAAGCCCAGCTCAGCTGCCCAGCAGGGGAAGAAGTGCTTGTTTGGTGTAGCAAAGAGGATGGTGAAGAGCCTGAGGAGGGCTACAATGGGGCTGGAACCCAGAGATTTGTGTGCGCACAGCTAGGGGAAGCCTGGGTGCAGAGACAAGAACCTCAGAAGAGAGAGCAGTTGCTGCTGTGTTGGTTGGCACTAGAGGGGCTGTTTTGACCAAGACTCACTCAACCTCACTGTTTTCTTGATGGGGAAAGTGAAGGTGAAAGTTGCTCAGTCGTGTCTGACTCTTTGCAACCCCATTGACTGGTCCATAGAATTCTCCGGGGTGAATACTGGAGAAGGTAGCCTTTCCCTTCTCCAGGGGATCTCCCCCACCCAGGGATTGAACCCAGGTCTCCCGTATTGCAGGTAGATTCAGGCAGATTCTTAACCAGCTGAGCCCCCAGGGAAGCCCAAGAATACCGCAGTGGGAGTGGGTAGCCTATCCCTTTTCCAGTGGATCTGCCCGACCCAGGAATTGAACTGGGGTCTCTTGCATTGCAGGCAGACTCTTTACCAACCGGGCTGTCAGGGAAGCTCCTGCTTGAGGAAGTCACACAGAGGCTGCTCTGTGCCTAGAGTGGATTTCCCCCTGTTTCGCTAGAGGGAGCCCAAGTTCCTACTCCTTGCTTGCAGCCCATCTGGCCAGAGGTGACCTTCCCTGGTGCTCCAGGTAAGATGCGAGTCAGGGGCTCAGGGGAGGAGCAGCTCTGCCCCCTAGTAATGGGGAGATGTCAATGGACATTGGAGAATGTTTTCAGGAAGTAGCAAAGGCTAGATTTGACTGGAAAATGAGTGCTGTTTCTACTCAGAATTTGTGAGATCCTACACCGCTTCCCTGAACCTGGTGGTGTGTATTCTACCCTCGGTCGGCTTTCGCCCCCCCAGGATCGGTGCTCTTCTCAGCAAGTCCCTCCAAGTACAGAGTTCCAGGACCCAGACACAGTGACAGGGGAAGGGAGAGGCTTAGCTGTGTGCTTAATGAGGATCATAAGACCCACCACCTATCAAGAAGGCAGTATGAGTGGTGGTCAGACTTGTGGGCTCTGTAGTCAGGCGATTTTGTCTCCAAATCTCCCCTAAATAGACGTGTCCGCCAAGGTACCAGGAACCTCTTCTATCTTGTTTACCGCAAAACCCCCAGTGCCTGGAATAGAGCCTGGCACACACAGAGGAGTCAATATTTTATGAAGAAACCAGCAGCTCCAACCTTACTGCTTCTTTAGCCTCGCACCAGCGACTTCGTCCCTTTGAGTGTCAGTCCCCTCCTCTGTAAAACGGGGTGAAAACTTGCTTACCAGATGCACGTGTGTGCACGCTCAGTTGCTCGGTCGTGTCCGACTCTTTGCAACCCCATGGGCTGCAGCCCTTCAGGCTCCTCTGTCCTGGGATTCTCCAGGCAGGAATACTGGAGTGGGCTACTATTTCCTCCTCCAGGGATCCTCCCTGGCCCAGGGATCGAACCTGAGTCTTCGGCATCTGCTGCACTGCAGGGGTATTCCTCACTGGTGAGCCCCCTGGGAAGCCCCGTGGTGAGGATTAAAAGAGAGAACCCAGCCGTGGCACTCAGCACTGCGCTTAGTGCGTCTCCACTAAGCCTTCAGCAACAGCAGCTAGTTCATAAGTCAATGCACCCGACACTTTGCGAGGTGCTGTGCATGCGGGCACACGCTTTTCTGCACGCATGTGAGTGTGCACTGGTGGGCACGCATACACAGTCTCAAGTTATCCTCCCAGGAGATCATTCTATTATTATCTTATTTTTACAGCTGAGGAGGCTGAAGCCTGGAGAGGTGCCTCAAGAGACAAGTTGCTTTGCTGGTAAGTGGTGGTGGAACCAGAATTTTAAGGCCCGGCATCTTTGTTCTCACACTCAAAAATGTTTGCCTAGACTCCTGGATCGGATACTCTGCAAACAGCAATGTACTGGTTTGGGTCACTCAGTGCAGAAGACAAAGCAAGTCTTCACCAATCCTTTTCTGCATATATGACACTTACTTCCAAAGCTGGTGACTAAAAGTACCCAAGAAGTGATGAGCTGAATTGCCCAAGGAGCAATGACGGGTCATCAGGTATCAGACATGGGGCGCAGCCTTGCATCTTGCTGCCTTGGGGAAACAGGATGCTCTCAAGGAGTTTACAGCCCACGCTGGCAGGGCGGAGAGCGGATCTTAGTTTTCAGCGTCTCTGAGCATCTCTCGGGTCACTAACCACGAGCAGATGCCAGTGTCAACCCACAGGCAACAGAGGCTGATATTGTAGGTCTGCGGTGAGATTTTGGGGCCTGACTCTTTGACAAGCACTCTGGATAATTCTATGCAAGTGTGCTTTCTGCTTTTGGAAATTTGGAAAAAAAAAAATAAAGATCTATCAAATAGGTTTGTTCCCTAGAGTTATCTGTTAAGCAGGAAGGGAGAGCAGACTCTGGAAGCTTTTCAAGAAAGGAGGATGTCAAAGAGATGTCAGTTTACGGGGAACTCCCCACCTACTGCAAGTTCCCCTCCCCCCACCATCCCCAAACACTATTCTGGTGGCCGCCCTCCAAAGAAGCACTGAGTTGGCTCCCAGGCAGCCACCCAGCCTTGCCAACGGGGCAGAGAACATTAAGCCCAGAGAAAGGGGAGGAATAAGGAATCAGCTCCTCCTGTGTCCTGCTCCTCTACCTCCCCTTGCTTCCACTGGAAAAGAGAAAATTGCCAAGTAATTGGTCTTCGACAACCCCTGCTGGTCTAGGTCCTTTCATTCTTGCTGAGATTATAATTAGGGACTCGGTAAATTTAAATTGAAAATCCATGAGCAGAGCAGAGCCTTCATTTCTCAAATGTTTTTTCATGGTACATGTCTGCACGCTCAGTCGTGTCTGACTCTTTGCAACCCCATGGGCTGTGTTCCTCCAGGCTCCTCTGTCGGTGGGATTCTCCAGGCAAGAACACTGGAGTGGCTGCCATTTCCTACTCCAGGGGGTCTTCATGACTTAGGGATCGAACTTGCGTGTTTTTTGTATCTCCTGCATTGGCAGGCGGATTCTTTACCACTGAGGCACCCAGGAAGCCCAAATGGTGCTCCCAGCCAGTATGGGCAGCAGTGGCTGGTGAGTCCAGCGGGGACTGGAAGCTGGGGAGCACAGCCCCTCAGCTCTTGGCAAAAGCACAGGAGCAGCAGCATGGATGAGCATTCGCTATGCCCTGGAGGTTCAGTCTGGCGTGCTTTCTAAGCCTTGTTTTAGTACATCCACCCTTGGAGGTAGCACTATTCTATTCCCATGTTATAGACAGGGAAACTAAGGCTCAGAGAGACAGTGATTTGCCCAGGGTCACATAGCTAGCAAGGGACAAGACAGACCTGAAGCCCCATATGTCTGAACTTGCAACCTAGGTGTTGGTTTGTCTTCTCAGCAATGGACCAGGGGCCTAAATCCCAGATCCGAGTACATTTCAGGTTCTGTGGTCCTTGTTTCCCCCCTACTAAAGTCTGGGTGCAGCCGTAGCCTGCCCTGCGCCCTGAGGGTCTATAGGTCTGAGTGAGGTTCGTGGTGGGGCTAAGAAAGAGGAGAATTCTCCGTCCTGTGAGCTATGGGTTCTCTCTGCACTGATCACTCGGCCTGCTACCCCTGGGTCCTTGAAACAGTGTGTCTGGGCAGGAGCACCCATCACATCACCTCCACCTCCGTTCCTCTGAGGAGGAATCAGAGACCTCAGAGAGGTAAAAGGGCTTTGTCCAGGACGCCTCCGCCAGCTCTTGGCTGATGGAGTTGGGACTGGGAGCTTCCCGGCGTCCACCAAGCTGCTGCTCTGCAGCTCTGTAGAGCTGGGCTCCTCTTCCAGGGAATGAGCCTGTCCAAACAGAAAGCCAAGCCAAACAGAAAGCAGGTGGGGAAGGAAAGGAAGCGCCCGTGTCTTGGTTGCCTATGATACGTGGGCTGTGAAAGAGAAGGGTGTCGGGGCCACCCTGTCAGCGGGAACTTTTGGCTTTGCCTGTCTCACTGTTGTGCAAACAGAACACAACAACTGTGGTAAGGACAACTGTGGTCCTTACCTGGTAGAGGTGATGTGAGGGTCAGCTGGGGTCACTGATGTACAACATGCCCCCAGTGCAATGCTTAGTAAAGACTGGTTCAAAGCAAAACCATTACTTGTTTCCTTGTTCAAAAGTGTACTAATATTATTAATAATTCTTATAATAACATTAAGAAATATTAATGCCTCTGTTCTCCAGATGGGAAAACCAAGGCTGATGGAGATTAGGGGACTTAGACAAGCATCTTGTGAGAGGCAGGTCCTGGGTCCAGCAGGAGGCTGTGCGATCCCTTGCCTGTTCCCCCCACCCCACAGTCAGCACGTCACTCTAATCTGAGGGGGTGTCAGTAGGACAGGGATATCAGTGGTTGGGGTCTCTGATCTCCCCAGGCAGACCAACCCGTGACTCAGCTCTCCAGGACAAGCCTCTGCGGGGCCTACAGTACAGTTCAACCATCCAGCACCCCAGAGCAGTGAGGGTGCGAGTTGCCTTGTAGGCCAGGAACAAAGGCTTGGAGACCTTGCCCAAGGTCCTAGTCCTTTTTTTTTTTATTTTAAATTTTTATTTTTACTTTATTTTACTTTACAATACTGTATTGGTTTTGCCATACACTGACATGAATCCACCACGGGCGCACATGCGATCCCAAACATGAACCCCCCTCCCACCTCCCTCCCCACAACATCCCTCTGGGTCATCCCTGTGTACCAGCCCCAAGCATGCTGTATCCTGCATCAGACATAGACTGGTGATTCGATTCTTACGTGATAGTATACATGTTTCAATGCCATTCTCCCAAATCATCCCACCCTCTCCCTCTCCCATAGAGTCCAAAAGTCCGCTATACACATCTGTGTCTTTTTTGCTGTCTTGCATACAGGGTCATCATTGCCATCTTTCTAAATTCCATATATATGTGTTAGTATACTGTACTGGTGTTTTTCTTTCTGGCTTACTTCACTCTGTATAATCGGCTCCAGTTTCATCCATCTCATCAGAACTGATTCAAATGTATTCTTTTTAATGGCTGAGTAATACTCCACTGTGTATATGTACCACAGCTTTCTTATCCATTCATCTGCTGATGGACATCTAGGTTGTTTCCATGTCCTGGCTATTATAAACAGTGCTGCAATGAACACTGGGGTACATGTGTCTCTTTCAATTCTGGTTTCCTCGGTATGTACGCCCAGCAGTGGGATTGCTGAGTCATAAGGTAGTTCTATTTGCAGTTTTTTAAGGAATCTCCACACTGTTTTCCATAGTGGCTGTACTAGTTTGCATTCCCACCAACAGTGTAGGAGGGTTCCCTTTTCTCCACACCCTCTCCAGCATTTATTGCTTGCAGATTTTTGGATGGCAGCCATTCTGACTGGTGTGAAGTGGTACCTTATTGTGGTTTTGATTTGCATTTCTCTAATAATGAGTGATGTTGAGCATCTTTTCATGTGTTTGTTAGCCATCCATATGTCTTCTTTGGAGAAATGTCTATTTAGTTCTTTGGCCCATTTTTTGATTGGGTCGTTTATTTTTCTGGAGTTGAGCTGCATAAGTTGCTTGTATATTTTGGAGATTAGTTGTTTGTCAGTTGCTTCATTTGCTATTATTTTCTCCCATTCAGAAGGCTGACTTTTCACCTTGCTTATAGTTTCCTTTGTTGTGCAGAAGCTTTTAATTTTAATTAGATCCCATTTGCTTATTTTTGCTTTTATTTCCAGAATTCTGGGAGGTGGATCATAGAGGATCCTGCTGTGATTTATGTCAGAGAGTGTTTTGCCTATGTTCTCCTCTAGGAGTTTTATAGTTTCTGGTCTTACATTTAGATCTTTAATCCATTTTGAGTTTATTTTTGTGTGCGGTGTTAGAAAGTGATCTAGTTTCATTCTTTTACAAGTGGTTGACCAGTTTTCCCAGCACCACTTGTTAAAGAGATTGTCTTTACTCCATTGTATATTCTTGCCTCCTTTGTCAAAGATAAGGTGTCCATATGTGTGTGGATTTATCTCTGGGTTTTTATTTTGTTCCATTGATCTGTATTTCTGTCTTTGTGCCAGTACCATACTGTCTTGATGACTGTGGCTTTGTAGTAGAGCCTGAAGTCAGGCAAGTTGATTCCTCCAGTTCCATTCTTCTTTCTCAAGATTGCTTTGGCTATTCGAGGTTTTTTGTATTTCCATACAAATCTTGAAATTACTTGTTCTAGTTCTGTGAAAAATATTGCTGGTAGCTTGATAGGGATTGCATCCTAGTCCTTTTTTAATTTTTAAAAATTTTATTGGAGTATATTTGCTTTACAATGTTGTGTTAGCTTCTGCTGTACGGCAGAATCAGCTAGACATCTCTCCCTTCTGTTTTGAATTTCCTTTCCATTTAGGTCACCACAGAGCACGGAATGAAGTTCCCTGTGCTTTACAGTCGGTTCAGTCCTGGTTCTTACGGAGTCTTCCCTGGTGGCCAGTCACCTGCTGTGGGGGCTCTTTCATTTAGTAAATAAGGAAATATCCCCTTTACACTCTCTTCCTTGTCCAGGAAGGAAGGAAGGAATGGAGGGAGGGAGGGAAGGAGGGAAGATGAAAGAGCCTGTGTGCTAAAGTAACAGTTGGGACATTTGTATGATGGGAATATGAGAATACAGAGATTTTTTGTTTTGTTTTTCTTTTAATATTATTGCAACTTTAATGTAAGTTTGAAAAGATTTCAAAATAAATTATGAAAAAACTAAAACATTTCCCCTGTCTTCAAATATTATTAGTGATTTTTGAACATATTCAAGAACGGTCGTGCTTCTTTCTTGCCCTTTGCCCTTTGGTGTTTTGGCCTCCCTGGCTGTCTCTGTCTTACTCTGCCTCCTTCTTTCCCTCTGCGTCTGTCACTTGGCTTGGGGACATCGCGAAAGTTAACCCTGACATCAAGGGATAGCTTAGCCCTCTTCCTTTCCAACACGCCCCTCCAGAAGCCCCTCTACTCAGTTTAGTGGCCGGCTGAATCAAACAGCAGCTCAGCACCTTGACAACGGTATCGCTTTTTAAAAAATACTTTTTTAAGCCATGCCGTGAAGTTTGTGGGGTCTTGGTTCCTTGACCAGGGACCAAACCTGCTCCCTTGCACTGGAAGCTCAGACTCTTAACCGCTGGACCACCAGGGAAGTCCCCAAGGGCATCACTTTTAAGTATCATTGTAATTTTCTCTGGTTTTAGAAACTCCCAGCTGAGCCTCTCTCCTCACTTTCCTAAATGTAAATAAACACGTCCCCAGCTGGGAAGGGCAGCAGCATAAACTGGCTGTGTTTGTGCAAAACACAAAATTGGCATGCTCTTCTTCCTGCCTGGGGCGGGCACAGAGAGGACAGAGGGCAGAGGAGAATGGAAGGGGAAGGGAGAGAGCAAGCAGAAGGCAGGGGAGAAAGAGAGCGGGTGCTGGAGGCGGAGGAGAGGCTGCAGAAAGGCCCCAGGGAGTCACACCTAGCTCTCTCACACCATCAGGGAAAAGCGGAAAATGACAGAGAAACTGGCTGCGGAAAACCATGTCATTACAGGGAGAGGGCAGAGTTTCCTGCACCATTAAGAGTGGCGCAGTGAGGGCCGAGAGAGAAGGAGTTTCTGAGCTCCCTAAAGCCCAGGAACACCACATTCTGCATCCTCTCTCTATCCACGGCAGAGCTGAACTGGCCTCTGAGTCCAAACCCCTGTTCTGCTGATCTAGCTTTGTCTGCAGCAAATGCATCTGGGGCTTCTGCAGTTTTCCTGAGAAACAGCACATTTCCTAGGGAGTGAACACCATCACTGATACTTGTTCTTTTCAGCTCGAGGGACCATCCCAGGAACAACACTTGGACCCCGCTCTCCGAAGGAGGAAAGGTCATGCAGTGATGTCATAACCTCAGCAGGAAGCATCCACCAGACAGGACCTAAAGGGCTCAGAGAAGCCTCACACTGTTTTTTCCAGCCTCACCATAAAAGGGGCAGAGGTGAGCCCAGGGTGACAGAGACTTTAGCCCTGTGCACACGCCGTGCACCCAGAGCGCTGATGCCCGGAGAAGTAACATCAAGATCTCCGTGATTCCTGGGCCAGTCGGGGTCTCAGAAGGAAATCAGGCTTTCGGCCTTTCCACCCCTGGAGAAAAGCCACATTTTCGCTACTGCTCACCTTCTCTAGTTTGGATCTGGAGGTGGGGAGGGGAGAGAGGAGAGCGATGTTGCCCTGCCCTCTGCTGGGGGAAGCACAGCAAAACCGCACTAAATTCAGGGGCCGAGGAGCTTGGGTTTCGGGTTAGCTGAGCGGAAACCCTCCTTCGCCCCCCTTCCTGAGACTGCATCCGGGCTGGCAGAGCAGAGTGGACGGCGGCCTCTTGGTGCTGAACTTGGGGAAACCAGGGCCCAGGACTCTGGACTCAGAACGGCCCTTCCCAGGATTGCATGCTGTAAAACGTTTCCTCTCCGATGAATCGTCGCTAAGAACACGCTTGACACGTTCCCCTTTCACCTAAGACTCAGACGTGGGCATTTGCGTCATCTGAGTTCAGTGAGGTGTCTTCTGTTTACTGAATTTCTCCTCTTCCTGTGGTTTGGCTGGGCAGTGCCATTTTGTATCAACTTGTTGTCTGGGATTTGTACCCTCGCACCTGCCCACGGGGCGTCAAGGGTCAACAGAAGCCCTCTGTGTCCTGAGACAGGCGCAGGCCCCTGTGGTCACCAGAATGTCCCACAGCAGCCTTCAGAGGACTGGGATGAAAGGGCCTCAGGCAGGGCTGACCCTTGGGCAGAGTTGCCAATCAGACCTATGGCTGCTTTCTCTTTTGTAGCTTTGATGATAATTTTTGTTAATTTTCAGTTATGCAGATGATACGCTCATACATTCATCCTTAAAAACCACAACACAGAACGTTAGCAACAAAAGACCCACACCCCAAATCATTTTGCTTCTTTTTTAAAAAAAAATTTTTGCATAATATTTCATCATTGCCAGTGAGATTTAAGGCTTACTGGCTTCGCTTGGTTTGTCTCTCTCCTCCCGGTCCCTATCAAGGATGGGGCAGCCTGCGGGTGGGTGACAAGAAGCGGGATGCATCGTTTCCACCTGAGAAAGGGCAGGAAACAGACGATGCCTGAGCTGAGTCTTCCTGAAGACTCGTCTTCCCCACCCCCAAGGAGCCGTGGAACCACCCTCACGGATGCAGGGAGAGTCTGGGCCCCCTAGCAGGGCTCTTCCCCTCCTGCCGCCGTGATGCTCCCTGGGGGAGGGCCGCTGCCCTTCTCTCTGCTTGGTCTGAGATGATTTGAGGAAAGAAGGAACACCGTGTGAGCAATGGACCTGGCCATCCCTCCTCATGGATCAACCGAGGTGCAGGGAGGAGCGGGTGGGACTTCTTCTTTATTCCCTCCCCATAAGCAGCAGCAGCTAAAGGAAAGTTCGAAAGCCCCAGAAGCCAGCCGTGGTGCCAGACAGTAAGGACCTCTGCTTCCTCTCCTGTTTTTCCTTTGCACGTAGTGTGAGTATGCGCAGGGCTTCGCTGGGGGCTCAGTGTAAAGCGTCTGCTTGCAGCACAGGGGATGCAGGTTCGATCCCTGGGTTGGGAAGATCCTCTGGAGAAGGAAATGGCATCCCACTCCAGTACTCTGCCTGGGAAACCCCATGGATGGAAGAGCCTGGCGGCTACAGTTCATGGGGTCACAGTAGTTGGGCACAACATAGAGACTAACCCCCCATGCACCCCACGAGTCATACACACTGCTCCCTCATCATCATGTGACCGTGGGCAGACCCCCTGAGGAGCCTATGGTTCACATAAGCCTTCCTTCCCCGCACTGTTCCCCCACCATCTGCACGTCCCCCAGACCGCAGCCCTCGACCAGGAACACAGGCCTTTACCAGGAACAAGGGCCTCCGTGACTCTCAGACGGTTGAGCAGAGAGACTGTGCCTTTCCCCTGCCGCGGTACAGATGTGGGAATTTCCCTCGAGATAAGGACCACACCTCCTTCTCAGCAACTGCTTGTGGCCCCAAGAGCAAGAGGGAGGTCTTATGCCCCCAAAGAAAACGGAATTGCCCGTGACTCATACTAGGCCCTGCTGGTTGAGAAATCTGCTTCCTGGGGTTGGGGGTAGGGGAGTGGAGCAGAACTGGTGCCAGGGGTGTGTGTGTGTGTGTGTGTGTGTGTGTGTGTGTGTGTGCATCTGCAGTTGGCCTAGCAAACTATGGCAACGTTGAACTTTCCTGGGACCAGGGCTTTCAGAAAACCAGCTTCCAAACCATCGAACCATCCCTTCCTAGATGATCATGGGGCCCAAAGTCTGTTTGGACTTTGTTTTAAAGAGCAAGACAAAAAGGACTAAATGAGAAGGAAAAATAATTCAGCCATGTGAATGATTCCTCCCACAATAACTAATTAAGAAGTTGAACAATCTGCTCCCATGCGAGGTGGGGACAGGGGAGGTGTTGTATGAGGTGGGCTCTCGGAGGCCCTTGGAGGCTGGGTCTGACGCCTGCTTCCTGCGGTCCCAGCTCTCGTCCTGTTTCCAAGCCTTGAAAAGACACCTTCTTGCCTTCTGAAGACTCTGCTGCTTGTTTGATGTGCAGTAGGTCTCTGGAGGGCAATTGGGATTGTCATGTTGGGTCTCAAGGGAAGAGGAAGTGAAGCAGTTTCGATTTTTCTTTCTTTCTTTCTTTTTTGTGCTATTGTGGCAAACGGGAAATATCAGCTTGGATAAACAAAATGGGGAACCGAGACTCACCACGTGATTCTGATCATTTTCTCACTTTGGCAGAACAGGAGCAGAGAACAAAGGCGCTTTCTGAAGCCACAGCTTAACTTTTAGGCAGTGACGTCTTTGTTTGTCTAGAGAAAGGAAGAGAGAAAATAATGTCTGTTGAAACCTTATTATTTTATTAAGCTGTCTTATTTACTCTTTCTCCAAACCCAATGACATGATACTTGTGTCCCCAGGTCACGCTGGGGAAACTGAGGCAGTTTCTGAGGCAGAAACTGAAGAGGCTTGCCCAAGGTCATTCATGTAGCGATGAATGCTTGAGAAAGGATCCAAAATCTTGAAAAAATTTTTTTTATTGAGGTATAGCTGATTTACAGTGTTTCAGGTATACAGCAATGGAGAAGGAAATGGCAACCCACTCCAGTGTTCTTGCCTGGAGAATCCCAGGGATGGGGGAGCCTGGTGGGCTTCCGTCTGTGGGGTTGCAGAGTCAGACACGACTGAAGCGACTTAGCAGCAGCAGCAGCAGCAGGTATACAGCAAAGTGATTAAGCTACACACACACACACACACACACACACACACGCACCCACACACACACACACGCACACACACACACGCACACACACACACACAAACGTTGTTACTTAGTTGTCTCAGTCATGTCCCCTTCTTTTGCTGCCTCATGGACTGTTGCCCTTAAGCCTCCTCTGACTATGAGATATTCCGGGCAAGAATATTGGAGAGGGTTGCCATTTCCTACTCCAGGGGATCTTCCCGATTCAGGGATCAAACCCCAGTCTCTTGAGTCTCCTGCATTGGCAGGAGGGTTCTTTACTGTCTGAGCCTCCAGGGAGCCCATATGCAGGAGCCCTGGGTTCGATATCCCTGGGTCGGGAAGGTCTCCTGGAGTAGGAAGTGGCAGCCCTCTCCAGTGTTCTCGCCTGGAGAATGCCATGGTCAGAGGAACCTGGTGGGAACCAATGTCCATGACATTGCAAAGAGTCAGACACGGCGGAGCAACTAGCTTTTCTTTCATATATATTCTGTTTCCATATAGGTCATTACAAAACGCCGAGTGGAGTTCCCTGTGCTACTCAGTAGGTCCAAAGGATCCCCAAGGGGCTGTGACTGTTGCTAAATTTCCTGTTTCCTGGCTCTTGCACGGTCTCTGGCCCTTCCCTCCTCACTCATCTATTACTTCGCTCTTCACTCAGGAGCCCTGAGGCACGGTGATCAAACCAGTCGGGGACCAGGTGTAACATCTAGCCCTGGGCTGCCCTGGGCTGTTTCTGGGCAAGGCTGTTCACTGTCCTCCTGCCTTGATTCGAAGGTGGGACGTGGCGCCAAGGTGGCCACCTCAGCTTGTCCAACAGCAATGTGCCCAGGGCTCAGGACAAAGCTTGTCTTACCTGATACGAACCAGGTGGTCAGAGGAGGCTCTCTGCCTTGAGCCAGACAAACTACATCTGAGACAATGCATATGTGTCCTATTTGTGTGTTTACTCACCCCTTCACCCCTCAGTTACACATGCCTCTAACTCATTTCCAGACACCACTTCATGGCCTGCGAGAAGCTGCAGGATCTTATCCCTGTGGATGTCCCCAGCCTCACCTCCTGGCCTCCTTCCTGTTCGCGCTGCTCTTTCTACCCTTTTCTGTTCCTCAAATACCCAAGCTTGCTCACATCAGGACTTTTTCCTCCTCTTTGCTTGGCTGTTCCTTTCTCACCATTTGGGTTTCACACAAATACCACCTTCTTGTAAGGGAACCTGACTATTCCTTCTAAAGTAGCACCTTAGTGACATCACTTTGGTTAACTGACTTCACAGTACTTCTCAGTTACCTATCTTGCTTAGTTCTTCCTTCCATCTAGCTGTTCCTAGTATATCTTTTTCATGATAAACTGATGATCCAGGAAGTGAAATGTTTCTGTAAGTCCTATGAGCCACTCCAGCAAGCTGCTGGAACCTAAGGAGGGGGCTGCTGATCTACAGCCAGACAGTCAGAAGCACAGGTGAGAACCTGAACTTGAGGTTGGCCACTGAAGTTGGGGGCGTGGGGTGGGAAGTCTCTTGCAACTGAGCCCTTCACCTATGGGCTCTGAGGCTGTCTTCAGGCAGACTGTCAGAGTTTGAACTGGGATTCCCCGGTGGAGCTTGTAGTAAAGAACCTGCCTGCCGATGTAGGAGTCACGGGTTGGGTCCCTGGGCTGGGAAGATCCCCTGGAGAAGGACATGGCAGCCCACTCCAGGAGTTTTGCCTGGAGAATCCCACGGACAGAGGAGCCTGGTGGGGTCGCAGAGAGTTGGACATGACTGAGTGACTAAACAGGCACACACATCATACATCCTGATGGCACCCTAGTGTTGCTTGGTGTTATGGGAAAACCCCCTCACACCACACACACACACGCATTGGAATTGGGTCCATTCTCAGTATTCAAGAATTATTTCTTGAAAAAAGGAACAAAAGGAGAACAGAGTGAGAAGTAAGCTTGGCAATGTCAAGCAGAGTTGGGAAATGCTAAACTGAGGGATTTAGACATCAGTCCCTGGTGACTCAGCTGGTAAAGAATCCGCCTGCAATGCTGGAGACCTGGGTTCAATCCCTGGGTCGGGAAGATCCCCTGGAAAGGGAAAGGCTGCCCACTCCAACATCCTGGCCTGGAGAGTTCCACGGACTGTACAGTCCATGGGGTCACAGAGTTGGACACGACTGAGCGACTTGCACGCACAGAGGATGAGAAGCCATGAAGAGCTGACGAGACGCGTGTGTCTGAGTCACCCTGCTGCAGCACCAGGAACGTGCCGTGGAAAACCCAGGCTGAGTTTCCAAGGCTCTGAACCTCAGTTTGTAATCACTATTCTCATTTGCTTTTCTTTTTTTTTTTTTTTTTAAAGAGTTCCTCTCTGCCCAATTGTAAAAGCAAGTCTGGAGCTTCCTCTAAAAGTGCAAGGTGGGGAAAGAGTATGATTTCCATTTGGACATGTTGACTTTGGGGCAAATGAAGGCTCTAGGAGGAGGTGTTCTGAAGAAGAGTAGTGCGGTGGTTGCGGCATAGGTGGGGTTCAAGGCTGTGTGAGCTTGGGCAAGCTGTTGGATCTCTCTGTGTTCCATAAAGTGGAATGATGAGTACAGCACCACCCTCCTACGCTTGTTGAAAAGATCCGATGAGACAAGGTATGGAAAGTGCTTAAGCAGTGCTGGCATATGGTAGGTCCTCAGAAGAAGCTGCACGTCAGCCCCCGTATCATGTGGGGAAGTGCAGATGGGTGTCATCAGAGAGATGGAGACCTTCAGAGGAGTTGGATCATGCAGGAAGAGTGTGTTAAGGCATGATAAGAAGGTCAAGACGGAGCTCTGATATTTATCAGGGTGATCAGAGAAAGAGGAACCAGCTAGAGATGCTGAGAAGGATTAGCCACAAAGGAGGTGCTGGAGAACACCGTCTGGGCACTAAGTCCCAAGGGTCACCTGCAGGCTGCTTGGGTGGACCTTGGGGAAACCACCAGTGAGCTGGGCGGAAGGCTTCGTGAGAGTTGGGCACTGGGGATGAACGTGTGTGCAGATGGCAAGTGTGGACAGCGTCCTCCTGAGAGCCCCGACTATGAGAAAAATAGAGGAACGGACGCAGGGGAAAGATTTTTTTGTGTTTGATTCATTTTGCCTCTGGAGAACTCAGTTCATTGTTTAAAGATGAAATTCACAGACTTGGAGGGAGGTCTGTGAAGAAGAGTCGATGGAGAGGATATGAAGATTTAGGAAAACAATAAAATCATGGATGGAAAATGTGACTGTTGTGGAAGAATTAGGAAGGGGAGGGTGGAGGGCAGAGGGAGGAGTCAACCCTAACCAGCTCTCAAGACTGGAAGGAAGGGGCGAGGGTGGGAAGGTTATAAATAAGTTTGTAGGTAGGAGGACAGGAAGTGGGGAGCTATACCTGATACCTGTTTTTGTCTGTGAAGTAGGATACTAGGTCATCTGCGGAAATATGTTAATATAGAGCATCTCTCCAACTGTGGGGCATGTAGGAGAAGCTGCAGTTAAGAATCTTAAAATCTCAAGGCTAGGAGGTCCAGGGTTGGAGGAACCAAAGTTGATGGGGACATTATCAATATCTTTATAAATCACTTTACATCGAGTCATATAAAGCAATGAACACAGCACACCAAATGAGGATGAGACCTCAGAGGTAATTTGCACATCTTATTAGTGCTAAAACAGTCCATTTTAACTTACGACGCTTTGCTTACTAGCTGCTTGAAGCAGTTCAAGATCTTCTTATCCTGCAGTTTAAATGAAATGCTCACACATTACCTTGTAAAATTAGGAGTAGTTTCAAACACACAACAAAGTTGGAAGAATTTCACCCTGCACACCAATATTATTCACCACCTAGCTTCTACCATGAACATTTTTCTAAGTTGTTTATTTAAACAAACTTCAAATTTTAGAGCGTCCTAGATTTGGAGAAAGCTTGTGATGACAATTCAGGGGCCCCTTGCACTGCCTGCTCTGTGTATGAGCATTGTGTATTAGCAGAGCGCAGCTGCCACAGCAAATGAGCTAATACTGATACAGCATTACTAGCTGAAGCCGCGCACTGTTTCAGGTTTCCTTAGTTTTGGGCTGGCATCCTTTTTTTTCTGCTCTATGACTTCATTCAGGATATCACACTACGTTTTTGAAATCATGTGCTTGCTTGTTTATTTTTGGCTGTGCTGGGTTGGGTTTGCAGGTACTCGCATCTGGTCTTGTTTGGTGAGCTGCTGCATACGGCTTTTCTGCAGCTGTGGGGAGTGGGGGCTGCTCTCCAGCTGCAGCGCCTCTGCCTCTCACTGCAGCGGCTGCTCATGTTGTGCGGCACAGCTCTAGGGCGCGGGGGCTTCAGCAGTTGGGGCTCACGGGCTGAGTTGCTCCGCAGCATGTGAAATCTTCCCAGATCAGGGATCAAATATGTGTCCCCTGCATTGCCAGGTGGATTCTTACCCACTGGATCACAAAGGAAGACCCACATTACATTTTGTTGTCCTCTCTCCTTAAGTTTGTGCAAGGTCCGTCTAGTCAAGGCTATGGTTTTTCCAGTGGTCATGTATGAATGTGAGAGTTGGACTATGAAGAAAGCTAAGCACAGAAGAATTGATGCTTTTGAACTGCAGTGTTCGAAAAGATGTCTGAGAGTCCCTTGGACTGCAAGGAGATCCAACCAGTCCATTCTGAAGGAAATCAACCCTGAATATTCATTAGAAGCACTGATGCTGAGGCTGAAGCTCCAATACTTTGGCCACCTGATGGGAAGAACTGACTCATTGGAAAAGACCCTGATGCTGGGAAAGATTGAAGACAGAAGGCGAAGGGGACGACAGAGGTGGAGATGGTTGGATGGCATCATGGACTCAGTGGACATGAATCTGAGCAAAATCCAGGAGATGGTGAAGGACAGGGGAGCCTGGTGTGCTGCAGTCCATGGGGTCGCAGAGTTGGACGTGACTGAGTGACTGAACAACGACAATCCCTTCAGTCCCTCTTGGCTGTGCCAGTCTCTCAGGCTTTCCTTGTATTTGATCACCTTGACAGTTTGAGGAATAATGATCAGGTACTTGGCAGACTGTCCCTCAGTTGGGAATTGCCTGATGATTTTCTTTCTAAAAAATTATTTATAGTTTATTTTTTCCAGTTTTATTGAGATACTAAAGTGTGTAAGTTTAACAGAAACACAGACTCACAGACTTAGAGAACAAACATGGTTCCTGGGGGGACGGATGGGGGAAGGGATAGTTAGGGAGTTTGGGAAGGACATTTACACACTGCTGTATTAAAATGGGTAACCAACAAACCTGCAGCATAGCACAGGCAGTCCTGCCCAGTGTCGTGTGCAGCCTGGATGGGAGGAGTGTTTAGGGGAGAATGGATACATGTATATGTCTGAGTCCTTTTACTGTCCACCTGAAACTATCACAACATTGTCAATAAGCTATGAAAGTGAAGTTGCTCAGTCATGTTTGACTCTTTGCGACCCTGTGGACTGTAGGCCACCAGGCTCCTCCGTCCATGGGATTTCCCAGGCAAGAATACTGGAGTGAGTTGCCATTTCCTTCTCCAGGGGATCTTCCCGACCCAGGGATCGAACCCATATCTCCTACATTACAAGCAGACACTTAAACCTCTGAGCCACCAAAGTTTAATAAGCTGTGTAAGTTTAAGATGTACACTGTGACGATTTGATACATTCAAATGTTGTGAAATGATCACCACGGAGGGTTACGGAGGGTTAGTTAGCACCTCTGTCTCCTTACTTATCATTTCTTTTTTGTGGTGAGAATATTTAAAATCTACTCTGTTAGCAGTTTTCAAGTATGGAAATACAGTATTACTGACCATTATTGCCATGCTTTATATTAGATCTCCAGAATGTATTCATCTTATAACTGAGAGCTGGTGACCTTTGACCAACATCTCCCATTTCCCTGTCTTTCACCATTCTACTTTCTATTTTTATGAGTTCAGCCTTCTTAGATTCCACATATAAAGGATATCATACCACCTGTATCTTTCTCTGCTTGACTTATTTTTTAGCGTCATGCCCTCAAGATTCATCCCTATTGTTGCAAAATAGCAGGATTTCCTTCTTTCTCGTGTTTAAAGTAGTATTCCACTATATATTCTCTGTCTCTTTATCCATCCATTTGTAGAGGAATACTTAGATCGTTTCCATATCTTGCCCATTGTGAATATGAAGATTTTCTCGTGACTAGCCTGAGGTTTTAAGGTTTTGGTAGGAAGACTGCAGAGGTAATGTGCCATTCACATCACATCACATCAAAGGGATAAACTGTCCTATCCCCCTGCTTTGCCACTGTTGAAGTTGGTCCAGATCACTGGCTGAGGCAGCGATTATTAGGATTTTTACTCCAAAGAGGGAAGTTGCTCTTTCCCCCACATTTCTACATACTCTTATTAGAAGGAAGTCATTATGCATAGCCAACACATACAGACTGGAGACTTATGCTCCATCTTCTTGAGGACCTAAGTTTGTTTTTATCCTGTATCTGTCCAGCAATTAGCTACCCTTCTATCCATCCATCCATTCATATATTTTATACATCTAAAAATTAATTTGCAAATTTGTTTTCTTTAGTTGCAAGTGACACACGTGGGGAGGGTCATTTCTTCTATGCCCCATCTAGTCCATATTCCAAGTTTTGATTGTGTTCTATTTCTGACTGCTCTCCATCCCCCTGGGATGCCCAAAGCATGGAAAACTCTCAGGTGCAGAAAGGAAATAAGCCTGGGGTGATTAATGCATTTGTCCGCCTGCTGGGCAGACATTTCTCAAAGCCCCTGCAGGTCTCCAAGGTGACCGTCTCCGTTCAGCAGCGGTAACACCTTGCTCGGCTCGTGTGGGCAGTGCCCCTGCCCCCCACTGTCTGAACCAGCCTCTCTGGCCTGTTTGTCCACCTCTTCTAGGGCTTCAAGGCAACAAATAATAAGTAAATAGAAAGAGAACATAATCCACTTCTGCCTCTGCTGGCCTTGTCTCCATGCTCAGCCCCCAGTTCCCGCTTTTCTCATTACCCCCTTCAAGAGGGACACAAAGTTTACGCACTGAAGGGAAACTCTCCATTTCCCAATACATATGCGTACATTGGACTTGCATTTCGCATAAAATGAACTTGGAGTTGAAGACAAATATGGTGTATTTTGGAAGATATATACAAAACAACTGCTTCACATTTTGCAAAGATGACAAATTCGACATTTTGTGCCAATGTTAGGCCTTCCCAGGTGGATTCCCAATGTTAGGGTTCCCAGTGGCAGAAAACCTGCCTGCCGCGCAGGAGACGCGGGTTCCATCCCTGGGTCAGGAAGACCCCTGGAGGAGGAAATGGCAACCCGCTCCAGGACTCTTACCTGGAAAATCCCAAGGACAGAGGCGCCTGGCGGGCTACAGTCCAAGGGGTCGCAAAAGAGAGTCAGACATGACTGAGCAACTGAACAAAAAAAGCAATCTTTGACGGCTGACCACCTGCAAAGTATACTGCTACTTCCAGCATTTAAACAGTTTTGTTTTTTAAATTAAGAGATAGTAAGATATAGCAAAATTGGTGTGCAGGATCCTATGAGTTTTAATGTCGAGGTTTGTTTGTATAACCAACCGACCACCACAATCAGGATACAGAACAGATTCCAACACAAAAAAACATCTTCTACCAAAACAACCTTGGCAGTCGTCCTCTCCCGAGTCCCTAGGCCCTGGCAATCACTGTTGCATTCTCTGCCACCGTGGTTTTGTCTTCTGCAGAATGTTATATGTAAGGCGTCTCACGGTATGTCGTCTGCTGAGACTGACTTCTTTCACTCCAAGTGATACCTTTGAGATGCATCCAAATGGCTGCATGGATCAAGAGTTCATTGTTCTTTATTGCTGAGTGGCTTTCCATGGTATCAACGTGCCACCATTCTTGCACCCATTTGCCAGTTGGAAGATATTTGGGTTATTTTCATTTCTTGACAATTATGAATAGAGCTGCTGTAAACGTTCGTGTACATTTCACTTCTATAGGGCAAATACCTCAGAATGGTAATGCTAGTTCACAGGGTAAGTGAATATTTAACTTTATTACAAATGACCAAACTGGTTTCCAAAGTAGCTGTACCACTTTGCATGGTTACAGACAACAGAGGACAGAGTTCCAGCTGCCTTGCTGTACAGTCCCTGATAATGGAGGGCTCAGGGGTGGAGCTGGGACTTCATTTCTCTCCATGCTAAACCTGCGGGGCAGGTCCCCAGGGCTGGAGCTGGCCTTCAGTGTTAGAGAGCTCTTGTGCTGCGGCCCCACCTCCCTCCCCCAGCTTCAAGAAAGCCTGAGTTCTTCTAGAAGCGCTTTTGGACTTCTGGATCTCCTCACAGGCTTTGCGTTCCCCTTTGTTATTTCGCTGCCACTCTTTGAGCTCTTCTCTGTGGCAAGCACTTTGCTGAGCCCAGTCTTATTTTTAATTATTATTATTAAATATTTTAAGCATAATATAAGCACTTTCTTTTTCTTAATTATTATTGTTAACTATTTCAAACACCATGAGTGAGTGAAGTCGCTCAGTTGTGTCCGACTCTTTGCAACCCCATGGACTGTAACCTACCAGGCTCCTCCGTCCATGGGATTTTCCAGGCAAGAATACTGGAGTGGGTTGCCATTTCCTTTTCCAGGGAATCTTCCCGACCCAGGGATTGAACCCGGGTCTCCCGCCTTGAAGGCAAGGGCTTTTAACCTCTGAGCCACCAGGGAATCCCAATGCACCCCTTACCCCAAATTGATAAATTCATATTTTGCCCTCTTGGCTTCAGATCCTCTTGTTTTAAGAATTAAGACTTTACAAATATATTGAAGTCCTCCCCTCCCCAATCTCATTCCTCTCCCTCCCTTCCTAGAAACAATTGCTTTCAGAAGATTGGTAGATGGCATCCTTCCATGTTTTTATACACTTACTACCAATGTAAATATTCATAAAAAATATATAGTTTTTTTTGCTTAGACCTTTTACCTTTTCTTTATTGTGATGAAAAACTTAAGATGAAATCTAGCCTAACAAATTTTTAGAAGTACAATACATTCATGTTTGGGCTTTTCAGGAGGCACAGTGATAAAGAATATGCCTGCCAATGCAGGAGACACAAAGACGCGGGTTTGATCCTTGGGTTGGGAAGATCCCCTGGAGTATGAAATGGCAACCCACTCCAGGATTCTTGCCTGGAAATTTCCGTGCACAGAGAAGCCTGGAGGGCTACAGTCCACGGGGTGGCGAAGAGTGGGACAGGGCTAAGTGACTGAGCACAGCCCAGCGCAGCAGGCTCAGCTGTGTGTGTGCTTGGCTGGACAGCGGCTCTCTGGAACTGTTTCAGCTTGCGTAACAGAAACTCTAGAACCCTGGAACAGTAACTCCAGATTTTCCCTTCTCAGCTGCTGGAAACCACCATCCTACTTTCTGTTGTACTAAGAAGTTCCTGACTACTTTACATCACGACTTTACATATCAGGGGATCAGGCAGCATCTATCCTTCTGTGACTGGATTATTTTATTTAGCATAAGGTCCTCAAGGTTCATTCCTGTTGCAGCATGTAGCATGTGACAAGATTTTCTTCTTCATTAAGGCTGAATAATTTGCATCCCCACATCTACTACTTAGAACAGCCACAAGTGGAAACGACCTAACTATCTATCATGGGTAAACTGATGAAAAGTGGGCTATATGCATACTAGTGAATGCTATTAAGCCTTTCCCCTTTTGACGCGTTTTCTGTGTGCATACTACTATCCCATTTTACAGATGAGGAGACTAACGTCCCGGTGAATTATTAGATGAGAGAGGCTTGCAAATACCTGGTTGGCTTGCACAGTGTCTCCCACACTCTCCCGAAACACACAGAGATCAGTGCTCTCCCGCTCCTTTGGTCTTACGCAAACCAGGACCTCTTTACCAACACCAATAAGCCTTGGGGGACAGAGGAAGCCTAGTCTCACTCAGGAGGACAGGCCCTGGGGGATAGTTGACTGTGGAATGCCAGCTAACAGTACAGTGTCCAGCATCTGAGAAATGGGTAATAAATTTGCACTGAATGCCAGAAGAAAGCAATGAACAAGTGGAAGGTGCCTCAGATCTGAACTTCTCCAGTGCCAGGAGGACATGCTTTGCCCATGCCCTTGGCTTAACATGAATTTCCAGTCCACGGGCTTCCCAGAACTTCCCTTTGTACAGACAGAAAACTTGCCTCTATCATTTGCTCGTTAGACACTGGATAAAGAAAGCCTATCTCTCTCACCCAGGCTTGGTTTTGCTGATACTTGCAGATAAAAAAATGGATGGCCAACAATAAGCAGAAGTTTGAAGATCATCCATCTTAACGTAAAAAGTGGTACCAAGAAGCTGTCCCCCTCGGGCTGACACGTCACGGTCCAGAATCCAGCCTAAGACTCTCCCCGAGAGGTGTGTCCCCCTCCACTAGAGCCTCAGATTTCAGAACTTCGTGTCTCAACATCATGTCTTCTTGCTGTTGCTATTTTGTGTAAGATTAAACACAATTACTTCTTCACTATTTACCATTTTATTTTAATTCAATTAATGCTTAAAAATGTTCTTATTGTGGTAAAAGTCATATAATGTAAAACCTCCTGCATTAACCATGTTTAGCTCTACAGCTCAGGGGCACTAAGCACATTCACACTGTTGTGGAACTCTCTCCACCGTTCGTCTCCTGAAGTTTTCACCTTCCTGAACTGAAACTCTGTCCCCGTCAAACACTAATTCCACATTCTCCCTCCCCATCGTCACCCACAGCCTCTGGCCTCTACCATCTATACCCTGCTATGTTTAAAATAGATAACTGATGAGAACCTACTGTGTATCATAGAGAGGGGAAGAAAGAAGACACATCTGTTTGTAGGGCACGTATTAAGTTAGCCCTAAAAATGCATTCCAGTATGACGGTGCTGTGCTGCGCTCAAGTCGCTTCAGCCGTGTCTGACTCTTTGCGACCCCATGGACTGTAGACCCCAGGCTCCTCTGTCTATAGGATTCTCCAGGCAAGAACACTGGAATGGGTTGGATGCCCTCCTCCAGGGGGTCTTCCCAACTCAAAGCTCGAACCTGCATCTCTTATGTCTCCTGCATTGGCAAGTGGGTTCTTTACCAGCAGCGTAGCATCAACTGGGGAGCCCCCGGTATGCATTAGCAGTAGCACTGTTAGTTGCTCAGTTGTGTCCGACTCTGCGACCCCACGAACTCTAGCCCGCCAGGCTCCTCTGTCCATGGGATTCTCCAGGCAAGAACACTGGAGTGGATTGCCGTTCCCTTCTCCAGCCAATATGCGATAGATGTAGACAAATACTGCTTGATTCCACTTATATGAGATACTTAGAATAATTTGAATTCATAGAGTCAGGAAGTACATTGGTAATTCATTTAATTTTTTAACTCCAAAAAATCTTTTCCTCTTTCTGGGCAACATCGCACGAAATTGTGACTTAGATGAGCTAACTGCATTTTTCCAACATGCAATAATGTGTGCATGTGCACAAAACCTAATCTCTTTCAAATGTGTGTTTCCATCTGTGTGTGCGTGTGTACGAAGTCGCTTTAGTCGTGTCTGACTCTTTGAGACCCTATGGACCGTAACCTGCCAGGCTCCTCCGTCCATGGGACTCTCCAGGCAAGAACACTGGAGGGAGCTGCCATACCCTCCTCCAGGGGATCTTCCCGACCCAGGGATCCAACCAGCGTCTCTTGCGTCTCCTGCATGGCAGGCAGAGTCGTATTGCTGAGCCACCAGGGAGGCCCGTATTCATCTATACTGTAACTCAAATCGCTTTGTGTGCCGCGCCAGTGGAACACTGTCTCTGTCTGTAGACCTGGAGTTGACCACACTGAACGCACAGCTCAGGAAATACACTGGTGTGTAGGCCTCAGTGAGGAAACCAAACCAAACCATACTCTTTTTTTGATACTGTAACTCTAGATCCAGCCTGGCATGGACTAGACTGGATGTTTCTTGATACCTGTGTGTGTTCAAGGACGGGAGCTTTTTGCTTATGAGTTACAACCCAGAACTGGACTTCCTGATCTGTAAACTGGGGTCCAAAATCCCTAGCGGTCAGACTATGTTTTTGGTTACAGGCAGCACAAACTGACTCTACATTAAAAAACAAACGGCATGCATTGAACAACTGTGGAGGCTGGGAGCTCAAAAAATGGAAGGCATAGGAACAGTCTCGGAAAGCGGGCAGCAGCCATGGGACCTCGAAGGGTCAGGCTGCAGGACCCACACTGCAGGGCCACCCTTGGGAGCCAGGTAAGGCGTAGATAGTGCTCCAGATGAATACATGTCTCTGCATCACCAGCTCAGACCTCAAAATCCTGGCGCTGAGTGTCTGATGGGCTGCATCAAGAGAGGAGAGGGATGGGGAAAGTTAACCCCCTTGGTTCTGCTGTGTAATGCACACTCCGCAATGACAGGCGCACCCCCCCGCCAAGGATGTGCTGCGGCTGCTGTTTAGCTGCTCATTCATGTCTGACTCTCTGCGACCCCAGGGACTGTAGCCCGCCAGGCTCCTCTGTCCATGGGGTTTCCCAGGCAAGAATACTGGAGTGGGTTGCCATTTTCTACTCCACCCAAGGGATGTGCTCGGTGCTAATTGGAGTAAGGCTGCTGATGCTGGACCCCTGAAAGGGGAACAATCCTTATGCTGACCTTTCCAAGGTCAATCCCAATTATTTGAAATTAATTTGTACAGAGTGCCTGGTACCTGATTAAATAATTTCATGGATGGCCTGGGCAGATATATGAAAACCTTTAAAGAGAGAGAGAGAGAAAGAGGAACTCTAACTTAAAATGAAATACCAGTAATCTTCCTGGGAGAACTCGAAAGGGGTGGTGTAGAATTGTTCTTTAAAAGCTCTCTCTTTTCTAGACCAAGCCACCAATTATGAACAAAACAGTTTTTAACACCTGGCTTCTGCACATAGAGCCAGCGCTGAGGCTAGCTGTTGGAGGCAGCACTTATATTGCCAAATGACATTTAGATGGAAAGCAGCACACGTTCCAGAATGACTGTGTCCTCCAGGAAGGACATGAAACTCTGGACTCTACCACCCAGCCAACGGTGTGAACCAGAAGGTCCACCACCTGGGTCCCCTGAGAGTTTGATCTAAGATGGAAAGAAAACTAAAATGTCACAGCAGAAGGTTTAAAACTGAGGGCTAACCTTGTTAAAAGACCCTAGACCATGCTTCCTTCTGGACAGAGTAGAAATGATGTTTCAGTTAGAGTGTTTAGTAGAACAAAACAAAAATGGCATTCTTTCCTCTGGAAGTCCCCCAGTATCCAATTTATGGTTACCTTTTAGGATTCTTACTGCCAACTTGCAGTCTGGGGCCCAGTCAGCTTTAAGAATTATCTGGGAGTTTGCTAATGGGACAGACCCCTGGAACCTACCCAAAGATCTTAGTCCAGAGGACTCAGAGAGATCCAAAGATCTGCATTTACCCCTAGCTCCTCATTCAAGGAGTCTCTGACCTGGTGGCCTAGTCTGAGTTTACTTTTTCTTGCCATGGAGAAAGCTTGCTAGAACAAGTTTAGTAAAAATGGGGCCTGCTAGGTTAAATAAAATTTCACAGGGAGTGTTAAGAAAGTCTGAATCACAAAACACAGAATGTAGTGAATGCTTAAGGAAATTAACTCATGCAGGTATCTTTTCCCATGAGGATAGTTGTTATGCTAGTTGAAAATCATTCTAACAGGCCTCTTAAAGGCCTCAACTAGGTAAACAAGTCGTTGTATTGGCTCAAATTATTGCGCTTATTTAATGACAGTTCTAGCTACTGTGTGCTCACTTCGTACTCTGTGCTCTGGGTTTTACATACCTGATTACATTTAATTCCCAAGAAACCCCATCAGATGTGATATTATGGTTCCATTTCACAGCTGAGAAAATGGAATCTTATTAAGATCTCGCCCAAGTCAAGATCAGGATTCAGATCAAGTCCGTGTGACCCTAGAGTCTGTTAACCTCTGTGATGTGCTTGACCATCAGGGCATTTTAAAATTCATTGTTCCAAGTGTGATGCTGATATTCTCACCCGCCATCCTTGGTATGCATCAGATTACTGAGGGTCTTCTAGGACTTTTCCCATATAGGTTAAAGTGAAAGTGAAAGTTAGTCACTCAGTCGTGGCGGACTCTTATGCGACCTCATGGACTGTAGCCCCCCAGGCTCCTCTGTCCATGGAATTTTCCAGGCAAGAGTACTGGCGTGGGTTGCCTTTTCCTTCTCCAGGGGATCTCCCCAATCCAAGGACTGAACCCAGGTCTTGGGCATTGCAGGCAGACTCTTTACCGACTTAGCCACCAGGGAAATCAGTCTAAACTGCTGAAGTTGACTTCAGTTATATAGGTTAAGGGAACACCAAAGGCAGCCTTGGCAGGAGCGAATGTCACAAAACGACGGGTGCTCCCTTGCGCCCTGCTAACTGGAGCCGGAACGGAAGCTTTCTTGGGAGAGAGAAGTGTGAGATGCAGCCAAGCTATGGGAGTCCACAGCCTTGGCCCAGCGAGCCTGCTTCTGGCAGTTCACCCTAGAGGCACGTGCACGTGTGTGCTCCGTCGCTTCAGTCATGTCCAGCTCTGTAAGACCCCGGGGACCATGGCCCACCACGCTCCTCTGTCCACGGGATTATTCTGGCAAGAATACTGGAGTGGGTTGCCAGTTCCTCCTCCAGGGCATTTTCCCAGCCCTGGGCTGGAACCCGCATCTCCTGTGGCTCCCACGTTGGCAGGTGGATTCTTTACCACTGAGCCACCTGGGAAAGTCTACTTCTAGTAATTTATCCTGCAGACATAATCATGGATAAAAGAAGATTCATTTCTGAGTTGTTTATAATAGTGAAATCAACATAAATATTCAACTGTAGGGAGTTACTGAAATAAATTCTAGTACCTGCAGATACCAGCACATGCTACAGCCATTTAAAAAGCTGCTCCAGACATTCAACCATAGGAAAGATGTTCACAATATGTGGCACACATTTTTTAAAAGGGATTATACAGAATTGTCCAATAAAGGACAGAAATGGTATGGACCTAACAGAAACAGAAGATATTAAGAAGATGTGCCAAGAATACACATAAGAGCTATATAGAAAAGATCTTCATGACCCAGATAATCACGATGGTGTGATCACTCACCTAGAGACAGATATCCTGGAATGCGAAGTCAAGTGAGCCTTAAGAAGCGTCACTATGAACGGAGCTAGAGGTGATGGAATTCCAGTTGTGCTATTTCAAATCCTAAAAGATGATGCTGTGAAAGTGCTGCACTCAATATGCCAGCAAATTTGGAAAACTCAGCAGTGGCCACAGGGCTGGAAAAGGTCAGTTTTCATTCCAATCCCAAAGAAAGGCAATGCCAAAGAATATTCAAACTATCGCACAATTGCTCTCATCTCACATGCTAGTAAAGTAATGCTCAAAATTCTCCAAGCCAGGCTTCAACAGTACATGAACTGTGAACTTCCAGATATTCAAGCTGGATTTAGAAAAAGCAGAAGAACTAGAGATTAAATTGCGAACACCCATGGGATCATCGAAAAAAGAGCAAGAGAGTTCCAAAAAAACATCTATTTCTGCTTTACTGACTATGCCAAAGCCTTTGGCTGTGTGGATCACAATAAACTGTGGAATATTCTGAAAGAAATGGGAATACCAGACCACCTGACTTGCCTCCTGAGAAATCTGTATGCAGGTCAAGAACAGTTAGAACTGGATATGGAACAACAGACTGGTTCCAAATCAGGAAAGGAGTACATCAAGGCTGTATATTGTCACCCTGCTTGTTTAACTTACATGCAGAATGCATCATGAGAAATGCTGGACTGGATGAAGCACAAGCTGGAATCAAGATTGCCAGGAGAAATATCAATTACCTCAGATATGCAGATGACACCATCTTTATGGCAGAAAGTGAAGAAGAACTAAAGAGCCTCTTGATAAAAGTGAAAGAGGAGAGTGAAAAATTTGGCTTAAAGCTCAACATTCAGAAAACTAAGATCATGCCATCCGGTTCCATCACTCCATGGGAAATAGATGGGGAAACATTGGAAACAGTGTCAGACTTTATTTTGGGGGGCTCCAAAATCACTGCAGATGGTGACTGCAGCCATGAAATTAAAAGACACTTGCTCCTTGGAAGAAAAGTCATGACCAATCTAGACAGCATATTAGAAAGTAGAGACATTACTTTGCTGACAAAAGTCTGTCTAGTCAAAGCTATGGTTCTTCCAGTAGTCATGTATGGATGTGAGAGTTGGACTATAAAGAAAGCTGAGCACTGAAGAATTGATGCTTTTGAACTGTGATGCTGGAGAAGACTCTTGATGTCTGAACTTGATGTCTGTTAGAGTCCCTTGGACAGCAAGGAGATCCAACCAGTCCATCCTAAAGAAAATCAGTCCTGAATATTCATTGAAAGGACTGATGCTGAAGCTAAAACTCTTAATACTTTGGCCACCTGATGTGAAGAACTGACTCATTGGAAAAGACCTTGATGCTGGGAAAGATTGAAGGCAGGAAGAGAATGGGACAACAGGGGATGGGATGGTTGGGTGGCATCACCAACTCAATGGACATGAGTTTAAGTGAACTTCGGGAGTTGGTGAAGGAAAGGGAACCCTGGTATGCTGTTCATGGGGTCGCAAGGAGTCAGACAAGACTGAGTGACTGAACTGAAGTGAACTGATAAAGAACTGTAAGAACGATGTGATCCCATTTTGACACTGCAAAAGAATTTTTAAAAAAGAAAATAATTTTTGTGTTCAATTTTTACTATTCTTTTTTCTTGCTCGTGTTTCATTAACGTTTCCATAATGACTGTTTTACCTTTATAGAAAGAGAAAAATCATAACTTTATTCAAACCATATAAACTATGAAGGTAATAACCACCTTGAAGGCATTTGGGTGTTGCAAGTCTATGACACCATCATGCCTGCTCCCCGCCCCCTTGCCCCCGCTATCTTTGCCGTCTGACCAACTGAGCACTCCAGGCAGTGCCAAGGATTTACTGCATTCTAAACAGAGGTGCCTCAGAGTCTTCCTGGAGATACGAAAACCCCCATGTGCTGTTTCAGTTACGTCCTGAGAAGTCTGATTTCCCTGTTTGCAATTAGAGGGTGCTCTTGACTCATGTGCTTCCAGCCCTCCAGCCCTGGCTGAGTCTTACAGATCCCCCAGTTGCGCTTTTTAGGAGAAACCAAAAAGCAAGCTGAAGAGGCACCAGGTCTGGAAGGATTCCCGCATGCTGGATGGTGAGAAAGGGAAACGAACCTGTATTCTGGTTTCCCAGGGTCCTGCCAGCCAGGCTGCCGCAGAGCCTTAATCTGGGCCGGTTAGGCCTCATAAAGCCCCTCTGTGCCAGCAAGCCTGTCTCTCCTGAGATACTGTGTTGACCTGCCCTCAAGGAGACCCTCATCCAGTGGGAGAGGTGAGTGGTCAGATGGCCCCTCCTGGTTGGCAGTACGTGAAGAGTGGGTGCAGCCCCCTGGGGAGCACCCGTGTTGGGAGGCTCAGGGAATCTCCCAAGGAGGTAATGCTTAACACTGACATTCCCTTAGCATTGAAGTGGAGAGCAGGCGCTTTACTCTTTCTCATGGAAGGGGCAGGGTAATGTTCTCAACCTCCGCTGAATCATCTGAAGTGATTCTGAAGTCTGTTTTTGGGGAAGTGGGGGGCTGGGGTTCTAGAACCCTTGTCAGATAATCAGACAAGAGCTAAGAAAAGTCAGGAAGGGAGATAAGCCTGGGGATGTGAGGTACAGCAACCAGACTCAAAGCCAGGCTTCGAGTCTGACCCAGTCTCTGATTACGGGGGCCGGACCAAGAGGGAGAGTAGGAGCCAGCGTGGCTGGGGGCAGGGGCAGGGCGGAGGCGGAGAGACGGAAGCGCAGGGAGCCGTGGACGGTGAGCGCGGTGCAGCTCGGGGAAGGCCACCAGGGGGAGCTCGAGGTAGCTATTGCTACTGCAGTTTGCTCTCTAGCGACTGTGGCTTTCTTTTTTTTCTTTTCTTTTTTAATTGGAAGAAAATCACTTTACAATGTAGTGTTGGTTTTTGCCATACAACAACGTGAACCAGTCATTATATATATATACACATGTATATGTCCACCCTTCCTCTTGAGCCTCCCCCCTCCCCCCACTCCACCCGTCTAGGTCATCGCAGAGCAGCCCCAGGCTGGGCTCCCTGTGTTACACAGCAACCTCCCACTAGCTTTCTGTTTTACACATGTTAGTTGCTCAATCATGTCCAACTCTTTGTGGCCCCGTGGACTGTAGCCCACTGGGCTCTCTGTCCATGGCATTCTGCAAGCAAGAACCCTAGAGTGGGTAGCCATTCCCTTCTCCAGGGGATCTTCCTGGATCTTCCAGGAATCAAACCTGGGTCTTCTGTGTTGCAGGCAGATTCTTTACGGTCTGAGCCACCAGGGAAACCCATTTTACACAGGATAGTGTATATATACATGAGAGCTGAGTGTATGTCAATGATACTTTCTCAGTTTGTTCCGTACTCGCCTTCTCCTGCTGTGCCCACAAATCCAGTGCTCATTGCAACACTAATTACAATAGCTGTGATTATGGTTTTAAGGTTCTTCAGCCTTTCGGGTCAGGAGGAGTAAAACCCTTTACAAGACCCAACCAGGCACTGAGAGAAGAGGGGGGCCGGGATAGAGGAAATGCTGTTCGACATTAAACCTAACAGGGTATACGTGACTTAACAAGGCTGGCGAGGAAGAACAGAGATGCCTTCACATGGTTAGTGGTTAAAGAGAGACACACCAGTCTGAATTTCCCCAAGGTCAGCCATGCACCCTGCTCTCCCAACAGCTTGCCTCTATCCATGGCCCTCCTGAACTATTTACTTCACGTCTTTGGTATCCATCAGCGTGCAGGAACCTTCCCCAACCGCCCAGCCAGGAAGTCCTGTCGCTCTCTCTCTCTCAAACAGGCTTGTGCGTCCACAACCGCTGTGTCTATTGATAGTGACCTCTGGGTCCACTGTTTGCTTCTTGCTCGTTGGTTTCCTCACCCCTTTTTGAAAAGGTGAATTTTGAGTCATAGACCTGAGGAGGTGAGGGAGCGAGGCAGGAGGACACTGGGGCAGAGTTCCCGACAGAGGGGCCAGCAGCATGGAGGGGGCTCTGACCACAGAAGCTTCTCGTCTCCACTCCTTGTCATGCCACGAGCTCCCTGCCTCTATGCCGGCTCCCCGCCAGTCCTCTCTCTGCGGTTCCAGTGTCAGTTGCTCAGCTGTGTCCAACTCTTTGCAACCCCAGGGACTGCAGCCCACCAGGCTCCTCTGTCCTTGGGATTCTCCAGGCAAGAATACCAGAGTGGTTGTCATTTCTTTCCCCAGGGGATCTTCCCACCCAGGGGTCAAACCTGAGTCTCCTACATTGCAGGCGGATTCCTTACCACGCGAGCTGAGAGGGAAGCCCTACGTATGGCTGGGGTGACTCCACAAAATATAATTCAGAACCCTTCACTTCCCTGCCCCAAACCCACCGGGAGCCTCTACCACACTCAGAACAAATACCAAAGTCCTGCCCAGGGGCCGGCAGTGTCTCTGGAGTCACGTCCTCTCTCCTGCCTCCCTGGCTCACTGCTTCCCCGCTTCTCTGCTGGGATGCTGTTTCTGGAACACACCAAGCAGGCTGCAGCCTCACAAGCTTCACCCACAGCTTCTGCTCAGGTGTCCTTCCTGGCTGCCTCGGTCTGGCTTCCTGACTTCTTACAGATGCTACCGCCTCAGGAGGACCTCCTTGACTGACTTGTCCAAGCCGGCACTCCTCACCCTCTGTCCCTTCACTCTGCTTTGTTTGTCTTCATGATACTTATCACTCCCTCCCATCATTTTATATATTTATAATATAGCTTATAATTGATCAAATGTTTACTATGTGCTGAACGCTGTTCTAAATGTCCAAGAATTAATTTGTATTCCCCTAAACGCAATGAGGATGATGTTCTTATTAACTATATTTTACAGGTTAATAACCTGAGATTCAGAGAGCTCAAGACATTTGTTTAAACTGGTGAGTGTCAGAGAGGATTCAAACCCTGGAGCGTCGGTTATTGACTACAACCCTCTAGACCAGCACTGCCCTAAAGAGCTTGGTGATGATGGAAATGTTCTGTGTCCAAAATGGCAGCTGCTGGCTATGTGTGACTGCTGACTGCTTGAAATGCTTGTAGCTGAGGAAATGAAATTTTATTTCATTTCACTTTGCTTTCAATTTAAACAGCCACATGTGGCTAGTGGCTGCCGTGTTGCACAGTAGAATCCCAGAGACCCTTATTTGTTCCGTTGCTAATGCTTTTCTCCTGCACACAGATGGAGTTTCTCTGTGCCTCAGTTTCCCTGTCTTCAGTTCAGTCGCTCAGTCGTGTCCAACTCTTTGTGACCCCATGGACTGCAGCATGCCAGGCCTCCCTGTCCATCACCATTCCTTATCTTACAGTAAAAGGCAAAAGACTTTCATGACCTGAGAGAAACCAGAGTATATCCTTATCTAACAGTGAGGAAAATAGCTTATAAGGCTCTTATGAGGATGAAATAAACATGTATATATGGCTTAGAACATAGCCTGGCACAAAGTAAATATTCAATGACTGTTAATTATTATCATCACTACTATCTTGTCATTATTTTTATCATTATAAGACCCCATAAAACTAAAGGCTTTGTTTTCTCTTGAATCTCCGTTATCTAGAATGTTTTGGCACATAGCAGGCACTCGATACATGTTTCTTGAAAGAATAAATAAGTGGATTGAATTGAATACAAGACTTGGATAAAGATCAGCAGTCACAGGCTCAACCTCTTTGGGGAGCTTGACAGGGAAAGCGAATGAGTGAAGGGTGATGGTGTAAGAGGGAAGGAGACTGAGGACTGGAAACCTGAAGAGAACATGCCCCAGGAGAGGCGTTCAAAGTCATTTCCTGGGAGCAGGGGGCAGTGCAAGGAGCGCTGTGGTCCAAGCAGAACTCCCGTAACTAAAGGACACCCACCGGTGGTGACTCTGGGGGGCTTCCTTGCTCTATAATGACGAGTCTCTGGCTCCACTTTCCAGAGGTTCAACTCTAGGCATCCTCTGAACGTGAAGCATCTAGGATCCAGCGCTCAGAAAACCAGCACCGTAGATGCTGCTGCTGCATGAAGGCATAGTCATTCAGGTTCTCACCCAGTACAGATCTTCCTGAGGGAACAGAATGGTGCCTCAGAACTTACATGTGCCAAAAAAAAAAAAAAAAAGAAAGGAAAGAATGAAATGCCACTGGCTTGGGAAACAGGAACGGCAGTCTGGGAGTCGCAGCTGAGTCGGCACCAATGGCAGGGAAAGGGCATGTCCAGAAGGAAGTCTTCTCTTGGACAGGGTTTGTGTTCCGAACACGGCGCCTGGAGTCAGATGCCATGAGCTCACCCTGGGCCATTCACTGGTTTTCTTGAAGAGACCAGCAGGTAGAGTGACCCACACCATGGAAACTGCTATTTCTTGCTCTCCTCCCAGCCGTGCATCTCCTCCCAGGTGCGTTTATGTGGGCACTGCGCAGGTGAACGTTGCCCCGGCAGGGGCTTCTCCGACGTCGGCTCGCCTCGTTTGCCTTTCACCAGTGCCCTGGGTGGTGCCGGGAATCCTGCTCTGAGAGTCAGCATCCTTCGTGAGAGTCGAGCTGCGTGATCTGTGTCACCTCTGGGCAGTAATTAGGTCAATGAGTTCTTCCAACTGAAAGAGTCTATGTCATTCATTGATTCTAAAGCAGAAGTGGCTCACTGGGACAGACCTCAGATGTGACTTCTTGGGCCCACTTGTTTGTTTCTTTTCTTTTCTTTTTTTTAAGTTAGTTAATGTATTAGTTGTAACAAATCACCACAAATGCAGTGGTTTAAAACAACATAAATTCATTATCTTACAGCTCTGGAGGGTGAAAGTCTGACTTAGGTCTCACTGGGCTAAACTAAGGGGATGTGTTCCTTCCTGAAGAGTCTAGGAGAGAATCCTTTTCCTTGCCTTTCTCAGTTGCTAGAGGCCACTCATAATTCCTTGGCCTCCTTCCTACATTTTTCAAAACCAGAAATGTTTCATCTCTCTGTGTCTTTTTTCTACAGTCACTGATCACGTTTCCCATTGACTCTTCCCTCTTCTGCCTACCTCTTCCACTTCTAAGGACCCTTGTGATTACATTGGGTCCATCCAAGTTTTCAAGATAATCTCAGTATTTTAAGGGTACTTGACTATATTCTGCCTAGCACAGTAGACTGCATTTCATTGTTTTGCAACATAAAAATCTTGCTTTTTATTTTTTATAAAAGGTCTAGCAACACTGGACCCCAACCTTACACTTCCAGGCTCCCATTACAGTATGGCTGTGATGAGCTTAGACTGAGCTGCTTCTAGCTTGCCTTAGTTCCCACCCCTCCTTATAAGCTACCTGCCTAATGTCCAGAATAAAGTACCATTTACCCTCGCCTTGGGTTACTGTTTTTCCTACCAAGCTCGCTTATCTCATCTGCATTTTTCTGCTGGCCTCTTCAGCCTTTGAGCCTGCAGCATCTCTTCTTAATTCTTAAGGGATGTCAACTTTAACGTTCTTGTTATCTGTCCATATCAGAAAAATTACATAGCTCTGTATGCAACTGACCCTACGCCACATGTGACATGGGAAAGGGGAGCTCAGTGTTGTATGCAACTCAGGAACTCACCAGCTCATTGCTGGTCTTTGAAGAGGGAGGAATGAGTCAGACACGCTCACAACAGTGAACAATGCTAACAAGAAACACCATCTCCGGTGTGCCAGGGACTGCACTTTGTGCTTACCATTTTATTTCACTGAGTCTTCACAATCACTTAATGAGGTTGATGCCATTATTCGCTTCCCCCACATCCCCCTGAAAATTGTGGCACAGAAAAGTTAAGTCGCCCAAGTTCACACAGCTGGCGTGTAACAAAGTTGGGATTCAAAACTGTTATTTTGATTTCAGAGTCTGAGTCTTGATTCCTATAAATTCTGCCTTTAGAGTGAAAGAACTATCTGCGGTTGCAAGCTTTTGAGGGATTAAACTTAGGAAGACGAGCTGGTCCAGAACGATCATTCTACCAGGACTCCAGAATAGATTTGAGTCCCTCTGAGTTTCTAGGTTCACACAGGAAGCCACGGAAAGAGGAACAAAGGCTTTCTGTCAGAGGGTCCTGCCCTCGGGAGAATTCTGGCTGTGAAGTTGTCTAGGTTGCCTGGGAGTACAAGCTGCTGGCAAGAGGGCCTGAAACTCTATAATAGATAACAAGAACAGTGGTGGAGGTTGGGGAGGAGGGAGGGAAGTTTATTTTGCACACTTCTGTTGGCTTTTCACACTTTCAATTTAGAACTGTGAACCTGTGTAACCTCCCTGGTTTAAAGATAAAGCAGACCCTCTAGTTCTAGATGGGGGCTGGAAGGACACGGGTCTGCAGAGGCCTATCAGAGAGCTGGCCACATGCTCCAGCATGTTCCCACCCGAGTTTAATTTGGGGCTTCTTCCTGGGGCAAACAGGAGACCGATTTCTTGCTAAGTGTAAACAGAGTCACATTTGCCAGAACAAAGCAAGCATAGACAATTCTTCTTAATGGGGGCAGATGAGACCTCATAGGAGAAAGCTGACCGAAGCATCCCTGTAACCTGGTGAGCACTCTGCACCTCTGTGCCCCCATTTTCCAGGGACGGCCCTGGAGTTTGCCTGCTGTGCCAGTGTATTGTTAATTGTGCCCCTTCCACTTCCAGAAGCTTCCAGCTTCCATACCGCGAATGACCACCCTCCAGCGAACAAGCAGCACCGACACACGTGCACTGCCTCGCGTGAAGCCGATAGCGAGCGGGAGGCTGCCGCGTAGCACCGGGGCTGCAGCTCGGCGCTCTGTGATGGCCTAGGGGGTGGCATAGGGCTCGGGGTGCAGTGCAGTTCAGTTCAGTCGCTCAGTCGTGTCTGACTCTTTGCGACCCCATGAATCGCAGCACGCCAGGCCTCCCTGTCCATCACCAACTCCCGGAGTTCAATCAGACTCACGTCCGTTGAGTCAGTGATGCCATCCAGCCGTCTCATCCTCTGTCGTCCCCTTTTCCTCCTGCCCCCAATCCCTCCCAGCATCAGAGTCTTTTCCAATGAGTCAACTCTTCACATGAGGGGGCCAAAGTACTGGAGCTTCAGCTTTAGCATCATTCCTTCCAAAGAAATCCCAGGGCTGATCTCCTTCAGAATGGACTGGTTGGATCTCCTTGCAGTCCAAGGGACCCTCAAGAGTCTTCTCCAACACCACAGTTCAAACGCATCAATTCTTCGGCACTCAGCCTTCTTCATAGTCCAACTCTCACATCCATACATGACCACAGGAAAAACCATAGCCTTGACTAGACGGACCTTAGTCGGCAAAGTAATGTCTCTGCTTTTGAATACACTATCTAGGTTGGTCATAACTTTTCTTCCAAGGAGTAAGCGTCTTTCAATTTCATGGCTGCAATCACCATCTGCAGTGATTTTGGAGCCCCAAAAATAAAGTCTGACACTATTTCCACTGTTTTCCCATCTATTTCCCATGAAGTGATGGGACTGGATGCCATGATCTTTGTTTTCTGATGTTGAGCTTTAAGCCAACTTTTTCACTCTCCTCTTTCACTTTCATCAAGAGGCTTTTTAGTTCTTCTTCACTTTCTGCCATAAGGGTGGTGTCATCTGCATGTCTGAGGTTATTGATATTTCTCCTGGCAATCTTGATTCCAGCTTGTGGTTCTTCCAGCCCAGCATTTCGCATGACATACTCTGCATATAAGTTAAATAAGCAGAGTAACAATATATAGCCTTGACATGCTCCTTTTCCTATTTGGAACCAGTCTGTTGTTCCATGTCCATTTCTAACTGTTGCTTCCTGACCTGCATACAGATTTCTCAAGAGGCAGGTCAGGTGGTCTTTGGGGTGCAAAGGAGATTCAAAAGGATGGGATATAAGTATACACATAGCCAATTCATGTTGCTGTACAACAGGAACCAACACAACATCGTAAAGCAATTATCCTCCAGTTAAAAATAAATTTAAAATAATCTCTGTGAATAAATAAGTTTCGGAATAAATACTTGATATCATGTTATAGGCATATCTCATTTTATTGTGCTTTGTAGATATTGCATTTTTTAAATTGAAGGTTTGTGGCAACCCTGTGCTGAGCAAATCTAATGGTACCATCTTCCAAAAGCATTTGTTCACTTCATGTCTCTGTATCATATTTTGGGAGTTCTCATAATATTTCAAAGCCCGATTCTATTTGTTATGGTGATCTGGGCTCTTACAATGACACACTGCAGTCTCAGGTTAGCATTTTTAGCAGTAAAACTGTTAAAAATTAAGGTATGTACATTCTTTCTTTTTAAACATAAGGTTATTGCACACTTGATAGGCTACAGGTTAAATGTAAACATAACTTTTATGTGCACCAGGAAACCAAAAAATTCATGCGACTTGCTTTATTGTGAAATTTAATGTACTGTGGTGGTCTGAAACCAACCCTGCTGTACCTCTGAGGTCTGCCTGCATCTGTCTTTTTTGTTTTGATTCCAAGAGAAACTGACAAAATTAATCAGTGACTGAGAGCATCATAGAAAGTTAGAGCTGAAAGGAAGCTCCAGAAATTTTCTGGAGAAAGGGAACAAACCCGTGACAGCTGTACTTTATGCCAGACACGGTTCAGGCACAAGACACGTGCAATTTCATTTGCCACACGATTGTCCAGAGAGACGCTGAGCATTACCAGTTTCTGTCAAAGATGAGGGAACTCCATACAGGGCTCAAGGCCAGACACCCAGTTGATGGTATGCCTCTGATTAGAATCTAAGCCAGGAATTCTCCATCTCTGGACCCCACAATCTCTTCCTTACCCCCAGGCCTCCTCTTTTTCTTCCCCTTGACATTCTGGGGACAAATGGAAGAGGAATGCATATGTACCTTGGAAGAGTTACGGATGTTTTGCTGTTGTTGTGCTATGATCTGAATGTTTTGTCCCCCAAAGCTGACATACTGAAATCCTAACCCCCAGCGTGCTGGCACTGGGAGGTGGGGCTGTTAGGAAAGGCTTAGATCAAAGCCTCTTGCAAATAGGATTAATGCCCTAATAAAAGATACCCTAGAGAGTTCCCTCTCCCCTTCTACCACACGAGGACACAGTGAGCATGTGTTATGAGCTGGGAAGTGGGCTCTCATCAGAACACAACCATGCTGGCGCCTTGATCTTGAACTTCCAGGCCCCAGAACTGTGAGAGAAAATTTCTGTTGTTTTAAGCCGCTGAGTCTGCAGTGTTTTGTTTCAGCAGCCTGAACTAAGACAGGTTGCAAGCAATAGAACCCAACTTCGTGCTATCTGAGCAACAGAGTAGTTTATTAGAAGGATACAGGGTAGCTCATGTTATTCAAAAGGATGGTTTAAGAACCAGACTTGAGTACAAAGATGCTGGACAACTCCAGGGGTCTCCACAGCAAAGGGACATAGATTTCTTCAGGGTCTCAGGATAAAATGAATGAGGGCTGGTCACTCTCTCCCCTACTTTACTCCTCTCCTGGGCCCCCATCCCATCCCCACTCAGCCTGAGCCTGTCATCCCAGGTCAGTGTCCCCTTACCTGTGGCCACTGTCAGGAGAGTCAGTGAGCGTCAGCTACTAACCCCGCATTAGCATTGCTAACCTTTTTTTTTTTTTTTAATTAGAGAAAAATGTAGGTACACCAAGAATCATTTATTTATTTTTAAAGATCTAATGAAATGAGATGGGCTTCCCTGGGGGCTCAGACGGTAAAGCGTCTGTCTGCAATGCGGGAGACCCGGGTTCAATTCCTGGGTCGGGAAGATCCCCTGGAGAAGGAAATGCCGAGCCACTCCAGCACTCTTGCCTGGAAAATTCCATGGACTGAGGAACCTGGTAGGCTACAGTCCATGGGGTCGCAAAGAGTCGGACGTGACTAAGCGACTTCACTTTCACTTTCAATGAAATGAGAGCTTATCATAAAAATAATAAAACTGAGAAGGAAATTTGGTTGTTTCCGTGGCTTGTAACTTTTTAAAATAACAAGTGGAATTATGGCTGATAAATTATATTATCGCCTATTATCAGGAAAAGCAACAGCAGGACATTTCATGGACAGTGGGGGCATTAACATATTTCAAGGAGCTATATACTTAAATTATATAGATATGTCAAACATACCTTAATAAAACTGGAAGATATAAAGAAAAATAAAAAACACTCCCTAAAATATCTTACCTATGTCAACACAACCTATGCAAGGTTAAACATTTCCTCCCATTTAACAATGTTTCTCCAAAATCAGGTTGATTATATTCTTTGCAGCCAAAGATGGAGAAGCTCTATACAGTTGGCAAAAACAAGCCTGGGAGCTGACTGTGGCTCAGATCATGAGCTCCATATTGCCAAATTCAGACTGAAATTGAAGAAAGTGGAGAAAACCACTAGACCATTCAGGTATGACCTAAATCAAATCCCTTATGACTATACAGTGGAACTGAGAAATAGATTTAAAGGCCTAGATCTGATAGACAGAGTGCCTGATGAACTATGGATGGAGGTTCGTGACATTGTACAGGAGACAGGGATCAAGACCATCTCCAAGAAAAAGAAACACAAAAAAGCAAAATGGCTGTCTGAGAAGCCCTTACAAATAGCTGTGAGAAGAAGGGAAGCGAAAAGCAAAGGAGAAAAGGAAAGATATATCAATTTGAATGCAGAGTTCCAAAGAATAGCAAGGAGAGAAGCCTTCTTCAGTGATCAGTGCAAATAAATTGAGGAAAACAATAGAATGGGAAAGACTAGAGATCTCTTCAAGAAAATTAGAGATACCAAGGGAACATTTCATGCAAAGATGGGCTCAATACAGGACAGAAATGGTATGGACCTAACAGAAGCAGAAGATATTAAGAAGAGGTGGCAAGAATACACAGAAGAACTGTACAAAAAAGATCTTCACGACCCAGATAATCATGATGGTGTGATCACTCATCTAGAGCCAGACATCCTGGAATGTGAAGTCAAGTGGGCCTTAGGAAGCATCACTATGAACAAAGCTAGTGGAGGTGATGGAATTCCAGTTGAGCTGTTTCAAATTCTGAAAGATGATGCTGTGAGAGTGCTGCACTCAATATGCCAGCACATTTGGAAAACTCAGCAGAGGCCACAGGACTGGAAAAGGTCAGCTTTCATTCCAGTCCCAAAGAAAGGCAATGCCAAAGAATGCTCAAACTACCTCACAGTTGCACTCATCTCACACTCTAGTAAAGTAATGCTCAAAATTCTCCAAGCCAGGCTTCAGCAATATGTGAACTGTGAACTTCCAGATGTTCAAGCTGGTTTTAGAAGAGGCAGAGGAACCAGAGATCCAATTGCCAACATCCGCTGGATCATGGAAAAAGCAAGAGAGTTCCAGAAAAACATCTATTTCTGCTTTATAGACTATGCCAAAGCCTTTGACTGTGTGGATCACAATAAACTGTGGAAAATTCTGAAAGAGATGGGAATACCAGACCACCTGACCTGCCTCTTGAGAAATCTGTATGCAGGTCAGGAAGCAACAGTTAGAAATGGACATGGAACAACAGACTGGTTCCAAATAGGAAAAGGAGTACGTCAAGGCTGTATATTGTCACCCCGCTTATTTAACTTATATGCAGAGTATGTCATGCGAAATGCTGGGCTGGAGGAAGCACAAGCCAGAATCAAGATTGCTGGGAGCAATATCAATAACCTCAGATATGCAGATGACACCACCCTTATGGCAGAAAGTGAAGAAGAACTAAAAAGCCTCTTGATGAAAGTGAAAGAGGAGAGTGAAAATCTTGACTTAAAGCTCAACATTCAGAAAACTATGATCATGGCATCTGGTCCCATCACTTCATGGTAAATAGATGGGGAAACAGTGGAAACAGTGGTTGACTTTATTTTTCTGGACTCCAAAATCACTGCAGATGGTGATTGCAGCCATGAAATTAAAAGACGCTTACTCCTTGGAAGGAAAGTTATGACCAACCTAAACAGCGTATTAAAAAGCAGAGCCATTACTTTGCTGACAAAGGTCTGTCTAGTCAAGGCTATGGTTTTTCCAGTAGTCATGTATGGATGTGAGAGTTGGACTATAAAGAAAGATAAGCACAGAAGAATTGATGCTTTTGAACTGTGGTGTTGGAAAAGACTTCTGAGAGTCCCTTGGACTTCAAGGAGATCCAACCAGTCCATCCTAAAGGAGATCAGTCCTGGGTGTTCATTGGAAGGACTGATGTTGAAGCTGAAACTCCAATACTTTGGCCACCTGATGCAAAGTGCTGACTCATTTGAAAAGACTCTGATGCTGAGAAAGATTGAGGGCAGGAGGAGAAGAGGATGACAGAGGATGAGATGGTTGGATGGCATCACCAACTCAATGGACATGGGTTTGGGTAGACTCCAGGTGTTGGTGATGAACAGGGAGGCCTGGCGTGCTGTGTGCGGTTCATGGGATTGCAAAGAGTCGGACACAACTGAGCCACTGAACTGAACAATGTTTGTCATGCAATTCAACAGCAAATAATTTTTGATTCAACCCTAATAGTTGTTGGCATCTCTCTCTTTATATTATGAAATAACAAATCCTTCAGGTTAATTTGAGATTGAAATTATATTTTGTATAGGGTTTGTATTGGAGGGTTTGTATCGGAGAAGGCAAAACACCAAAAATTGTCAAAATGACAAAAGATTTGAGAACTCAAAGGCAAAAGATCCTTCTTTCATAGCCTAAAGAATATGGTTGGTACTAATTGTTCTAGGGCTTCCCAGGTGGCTCAGGGGTTAAGAATCCTCCTGCCAATGAAGGAAATGCAGAAGACGCATGTTCCAACCCTGGGTCGAGAAGATCCCCTGGAGGAGGAAATGGTAACCCACTCCAGTATTCTTGCCTGGGGAGTCTCATGGACAGAGAAGCCTGGTGGGCTATAGTTCACAGGGTCGCAAAGAGTCAGACACAACTGAGTGACTGAACAGACGTGCACACACAAACTCTTCTAGATAAATACTGGTTATTCACCAGGTAAAATGTCCATCTTTGGAAACAACATCTCTCAGCGGAAAGAGTCATAGCATCAGACAGGTTTGGTTTCAAATCCTTCTAGCTATCTGTGAGGCCTTGGACAAGCATTCGCTCTTTCTTACAATCTGTAAAATGCGCACATATGCCCCTATCTTTCTTTTGCAAAGAGCAGTCAAATAGATCACATAGTATTATAGAAGAAGATTCTAGAATTTCTTTTCTTCAAACCCGTGAGGTTTCACAGAAGGGCTGGATCGACAAATTACCTGTTTTCTAGATGCATCCTCTTTGCTCCAAAACCCTAATGCACTCCTTCTAAGGGATCCGTTGTCTGTAGGAACAGAGTCGTGGGAAACTCTGACCTTCACCCATAGGAAGGTGTAATGGACTGAAGAGACCAAACAAGGTGCCTCTGCTATTTGGAAGGTGCACTCTGGGTCAAAAATCTGGAAGGTCAGATACAAAACTGATGGTCAGGGCCCTGATATGGTCAAGGAAGCCAACATCAGGGGCTCTAGAAATAGCATGGTGGCCACAAGCACCAGGGCTACACTGAGGCAGGAACATTCAGAGTGAACACCAACAGCTAAGTGACTTGTCAAGACAGGAGAGACAAGTGAGAGAAGAACAGACGGAAATCTGCCTGGCCCTGAGTTGGCACTCGCCCTCCATACTGACTCGCCATGGAAACTTGGGCACGTGAATTCTGGTCTCTCAGGGTCTATAAAATTGCTTATCTACTTACTCATAGGTCTTTTGTGAGGATGAAATGCGCTGAGAGCTATAACAGATTTGATCCATGCCGGGCTGCTGGGCTTGTCGGCTGCAAATCTCTTCATCTCAGGGGCAGGTGGAGCTTCCCAGATGGCACTAGTGGTCAAGAACTCACCTGCCAATGCAAGAGACAGAAGAGTAGCTTCCATTTCTGGGCTGGGAAGATACCCTGGATGAAGACACGGCAACCCACTCCAGTATTCCTGCCTGGAGAATCGCCGTGGACAGAGGAGCCTGGCGGGCTACGGTGCATGGGGTCACAAAGGGTGGGACACAGCTGAAGCAGCTGAGCACACAGGGGTGGGCATGCTCTCCCTGGGAGGGTGGGCTAGAGTGGGCCACAGTCACTTTTGTGGGGCTTCGGGGAACATTGCTTTTCTTGCATGCACTCTACCCCTCCTCCATTGCCTTTCTCCAGCTGGCCTGGGCAGGGGGAGGAGGAGGAGGAGGCAAGGTTTTTTTTCTCCTCTATCAAGCTGAGAAGCCTGCCTTCCCCTCTCTGGCTCCCTGCCCACAGCCTACCCACCCTTGCGGGCACTTGGGGAGTTTCCTTTCACGGCAGAGCTATCTGGGGATAGGCTGCCCACAGTGAAATATAGGGCAAATGAGGAAGACAGGCTTGACAGGAAGTCCAAATAAGCACTTCCTCCCACCCACCTTCCACATTCTGACGCACCTCAGCCAAAACAGCCGAGAAAGAGAGACACAGAGAGAGGATGAAAAATACACATTTTATGCAAAGAATGAAATTGTCAGCTCTGAGGAAGTGGAAACTATTGCCGCTCATTACCTCACAAGCAGCGACTGGTTCATGCTTTCCTGCTGCGTATCCAGGGATGGGTGGGGGGTGGTGACTGTGTCCAGACAGGGGTGGTCGCCAGGACACAAACCGCAGGGCGGCCTGGAGAAGCGCTGCCCTGGGGCTCGCCTGAGCCGCTCCGCGCACTCCCGCTCCAGCCTCCAGGAGCACGGGGAGGAGCGTCCCTGCACACGGGCGGCCGCTGCAGGCCTGGCCTTCCTGGAACGCACGCCCCAGGCAGGGCCCGCTCTGTCTAGTGTACGCGGCGTGGTGCAGAGGACGGCCAGCTCACCGAACGGCCAGGCAGGGCCCGCTCTGTCTAGTGTACGCGGCGTGGTGCAGAGGACGGCCCGCTCACCGAACGGCCAGGACCCCGTCCTGTGCCCCCGTTTGGAACCTCCTGTGTGGGTGGAGCCCTCAGTATCCAGAGGGATTGCACACAGAGAGTGCTTCCAGCGCCGGCCTCGGAGAGCAGAGCAGAGAATGGGCTTCTCCCTGGGAGGTGACAGCTACAGCTCTTCTTCCCACTATAGACAAACATGGACAGGCCCCAAGGAAAACTTCCAGGAGCGATTCGCCTTGGCCCCAGGGGATGTATGGAGCCTTAACAGGTTGGTGGAGGTGAAACTGGAGTGAACCCTTGTGAGGGCACTCTCTCCATGGCCCGCAGTGCCCCAAGGTGCCACTGTCTCTGGGCCACAGGCCACCACCTGGTCTCTTTTCCCCAGCCAATACCCTCTGTCCAAATCACATCAGAATAAGCATGTCCTGCCTTCCACTTTTCAGCTCCGTGGGTCCCTCTCCTAAACGCGTCAACACGGGCTCTCCTTCATGGTCTCTATGTTTCCATTCCCCCCTGGTCCTCAAGCGACAGCTCCCATCCCTGGCCCCCAACCCCGCCCCCCACCCCCACCCCCAGGCTGCAACCCACAAGCCTCTTCTAGCAAATGGCGTTTTTCTCACTTCTAAAATTAGCTGTGAAGAAAGGCAGTTATCTCCTCATCAAATTCTTCTGTGGGTTAGTAGGAAAAAGAGCTGCAAGTCTGGACCGGGCAGGGTGGGGTAGGGGGCACATTAGGAGATCCTCCTCTCACTCTGGGTTGCAGTGCACACTGCTCCCATAGCCACCTTTTGTCTCTAAGCCCTAAAGATCTGACATGTTGCTCCCTGCAAGGTTTGCTTTCTTGTCCACAGGCTCTGTTGGATGTACATTTAAGATCCCTACCCCAAGAGCCCCCATCCCCATGCACTGATATGAATTGCTGTTATTGCGCACAGACCATTGACCATCACCCTAACCTGGAGAAAGAGATTACAAAGCCTTAGAAGGCCTTCACAACCTTTCAGTTTGAGCAAAACCCCTCATGAGTTCTGCTTTTCCCTCTTGCTGGAGGAGAGAGAGATGGGAGAGGGTGTCCACCCCCAAGCCACGGCTCTACCTCACCTAGCCTTACCTGCTCCCTGCTCTCTGCTCTACTTCGTGCTTGAAGTCAAGCCCACTGTGAGCTGGCCCCAGCCTTCCTCGCCGCAGCATCTCCTCTGCTCTCACGACTGCCCATTTTATAGGTGCGGAACTTGAGGCCAGGCCAAGTGAGCTGAGCTGCCCCAGGTTACTCTGGCCTTCCTGGTATCCTGAGCCTCTCTTGGGGTCCAGCTAGCCCCGCCCCTGGAACTTCTGGAATTCTCCAGCCAGGGATAGGAGCTGTGAAACTCGTGAGTGTCGGGAAATCACCGAGGACTGGGGAAGTGGGAAGGCTCCAGCCTGAAGCAGCCCACTTCCCCTTGCGCCACCTGCATTCCTGGCCCAGCTCCCCGTTTTGGGGAGTGGGTCTATGACGCTGTGGGGAAGGGGGCACCGAAGAACTGCCCTGGAGAAAGTACTGCGTCCTCTTCTTAACCAGCCCTGGTCGCCAGCCTTGCCTGCTTTTCGTGGAAGGCAGACTGATAGAGAGGACGCTGCATAGGCTCTGGAGAGCCAGCCGGGTTTGAACCTCTGCTCCACCTTGTGCAATTTATGGAACATCTCAGAGTCCCAAGGTGGCACAGAGGTCAAGGGCAGGGGCTCTGGACTCAGAGACAGTTCCAGACAAGACCTGCTGCACCACCTACCTGCTGGGTGCAAGGGTGGCAAGAAGCTTTACCTCCGGAGCCTGAGTTTTCCCTTCTGTGAGCAGGAGTGATACAGTGCCCACAATCAGTGCAGAGTCCTCGGGCTGCTCCTTTGCACAGTGATCCTTGGTGACTCCCGTTGTCATCACTGTCACGCAGGTTTCTTAACCGCTATGTCTCTCTTTTACGTGGGTCTAGAGATTGTCCATCTTGGCCACATTCATTGGATAATTCTTCCAAAAGAACCTCATGTTTAGCTGTAAGTTAATTCCAACTTCTGATTTTCTGTAGATTTGGATTCTTGTGAGTATGGTAAACGTCATTTAAAAAATTGCTTCTCTTTCTGAGGATGATCTCGAATGTTCCTTTCCACAGGGGTGCACAGGTGTGGAATGTTTTGTTTGCTCATGAAGCATAGCCCAAGACACACTCCAGACCATGCCACGTCACATATCACACACAGGTTCAGAATGCCTTCCCTCAGCTGCCTCTTCCAAGGCCCTGCTTAAATCCCAGCTAATTCCATGATATCTTCTTTGACTTCTTTATGTGGAGCCACTTATCTCTCTTCCTCTCTTTTCAAATGGGCTTTTTATCATTTGCTGCTCTTCTGGGGATTTAAAAAGTGAAGGGGCCTCTCCCATCCGTGGTAGAACTTTTGAGCAGCAGGCCATGCTTCCTAGGGCATGGTCAGTTGCAGAGAGCACTGAGGTTCCAGCCCTGTGAGAAGTGCTCGGCCTGGGCTGCCTCAGCTGATGCCTCTGGCGCCCTTGGAGGTAAAGATGACATTAACTCAGATTCATGGACCACATCCATTAAGATGCTTAGTCCGGGATAAAGGGCAGATATTATTTACATAAAGATGTGGCGAGGTTGGTGCATAACAGTGAGGGTGGGGCTCCTGAGGTTGTGTATAAGATGGAAACTGCATGGCCAAAGCGATCTTTGAAAAAGCTTCAGGAAGCCATCACTTCAGCGGCCAACTCAGTAAATGCAACAGACTCAAACCTCAGGACAGACAGTCGTTTGTGTGTTCCTGGGGAGCACTAGATAGAACGGTGAAATTGGAGCCTGTGGTGTTCCACGGATATGTTTACTTTTGACACTGGGTTCACCCTCAGTCCAGGAGATGCTCAGCTACGAGAAGTGCACAGGGTCTGAGAAACTGTCAGAGAGAACCCAGACTCCCACCTGCTGTCTCCAGGGATGTGCTCTTTAGAAAGAAATGTGGACGAATAAATAGCAGATAGAATGTCTGGGGGAACAAGAGTGACTAGACTATATGGCAACATCAGTAGCAATTGTTATTTCTTTCCTTCCTTAAGTTTGTCTAGCTGAACACATCTATAGTTTTATGCGCATATGAAGCAATTTTTGTGTTCCTGTTTTACACATATGGAAACTGAGCTTCCTAGAGTTTAAGCCTTTGCCTGAGGTTGCCCAGCATGGAAACAAGTATATCTGAAATGAAGCCTGGGGACTGTCCTGCTGGTCCAGTGGTTAAGACTCCATGCTCGCACAGCAGGGGCTCGGGGTCCGTCCCTGGTCACGGAACTCCAGCCCATGTGCTGGACCTAAAGATCCTGTGTGTTGCAGCCAAGACATGGTGCCGCCAAATAAACAGATGAAGATGAAAGAAAGAAAGAAAGAAACGAAGCCCAGGTCTTCCCAGTGGTGCTCCTTTCTCAGTTCTGGATCCCAACTCACTGACTCAGAGGATCCACTTGTAATAACTATAAGGGGCAGCTAAAGAAGCTCAACCTTACGCTTTTGAGAGAAACTGAGCCGTGGTTGGAAAGCATTGAAAGGTCATGTTTCTTCCCCTTCACTGATGTGGGAGATTGTCTATATTTTAGGTGAACCGTCAAATTAGATTTTGCGTCTGTAAAGACCCACCCAAGCAGGAATGTGGTTTAAATATTAAACATATGGATGCCAGGGATTTCAATGGAAACGCACTTGGGTGTCTAAGTTCCCTTCATCGCTCCTCCTACTGGGCTGGGGTAGATGGGGCCCAGCGGGGAATTACCAGCCTGTAGCTCTTTCTGCCTCTTGAGTCCCCAGAGCTGGGCTTCCTTGTTTACTTATTTAGAGCCCAGCAGAGGAAGTGGTAAAGGAAACTTGCTGAGTCGTTTTCTGAGAAGAGACCATATTTGTTCGCAGAGGAAGCTGTTGCTTTCTGGGATCTGGCTGCAACAGAAAGGACATCGGCTCCAACAAGACTTTTCCAGAAGGTACCCGGGAGTTGGAAGAGCTGAAGACACCTCCAGACTCTGGATTTGGGGTTCTCTGTCCATGGGTGCAGCGCCCATGCTCAGCTGGTGAGCTTCCTCCTGAGTGAGCAGACATGGCATTCAAGAACGTGCCCTTTCGCTCTGAGGTCCTGAACTGGGACCCTGACGCCCTTGCAGACTATTTCAAAAAGGTGAGCCTTGCTCTTTAGTGGCCGGGGGGCTGGGCAGAGGCTTGAAGAGGGAGTGCAGGCAGAATGAGAGAGGCATGAAGGACAGCAGCGGAGCTTCCAGCCTTGGGCAGTCTCTCTGGTTGACGGAGCAACACTGAGCTCTCTGGCCATATGTTCTGGGGAGAAGGGAAGCCCTCAAGGGGCGAGTGCCTACTACACACTAGGATTTGAGTTTGTCCCCTTCAGGCACGGACGCATCTAACTCACTCCAGGATTGCTGTCCTACTGGCTCAGCTGCGAAATAAGCCAAGGGAAGCTAACTGGACCCAAACCCCAGGGACTGCATGTGATGGAGGCAGAATTCCGGTCACACCTGTCCAGTATCAGAGTCCGTGCCCTGAGACTCAGAACCGCTATAACTGCTAGTGAGATCAAGGCTTCTTGCTCGAAAGGGAAACATGGAGTCTTGAGGGGTAGGAGAGAGGAAAGGCAGGGTGGAAGACTGTGATGAACGATGCTGGAGATGGCGTCTGAGCAAGTCATTGCTTGTGACTTTGAAAGAGAGCTATTCAACCACTTACCTAGAACAGAGTCTCATGGGAACTTCATGAGGGTCTTATGATGCAGGCTGGGAAATGACATGAGCCTCAGGCCTTCAGATACTGAGGCCTCCGAAAAGGAAAAGATTTGCCAGGAAGGGTCAGGGGCCAAGCTTGTGGCAGAGCTGAGACCAGAGTGTTGCTATCCCACCTTCTCGTCTTGAAGGAGCTCAAGGATCCTTGTGTTTGGTCATCTGCTGGTGGGGCCATGGGTCACAGGCTTGCTAGGGCAGATCCCAAGTCATGTGACCCTCTATAACTGTCCAAGGGATACGTTGTCTTGTGAGGGACCTCTGAGCTCTTAACACTCCCATTTTTGGAGGCTGGCATCCAATTCAGTGGATACTCCAGATTATCACAAGGATATGGTTTTAAGTCATGACCTTAGAGGTTTTCTAAGTTAACTTACTATTTTTCCTGGTATGGGGTAGGCTCCCTGTAACACATACCCAAACCTGGGGTCTACATGGTGCCAAAGTACTTAGTGCCACAACTATTCTGCCCTAAGAAAAATGTGAAAATGTTGAATTGGGTGTGGCATGGTAGAGGCACAACCCACAGATCCTGTTATTTGCTGGCTGCTGTGCATCTCATTTCGGTTATTTTTCCCTCACTGGAAGTCATAATAACCTTAGGTTTCAGCACAGTGGGTGCAAAGATCGTTGAGATAGCTGACTTTTGAAAGAGTTAAAAGTATTTATTCTAAATGCTTTTCTTAAATTTAGACCAAATAACTGAGGGCCACAGTGAAATTTACTAAGATGCTATAAACTGGCATATTAGATCAATACAGAAAGGAGAAAAGAACTGAGAATTATCAAGGGCACTTCTGGGGACAGGCTGATGGGCCAGAGGCCCAGTCTCCAATCTGAGAAAGAGAACTGCACAACCCAGGTCAGCAACGGAGGAATCCAAGTTCTGTTCAGGACAGGGAGATGGCCTGCAGGTCAGGATGACTCACGTAGGTGCTCTCTGCCTCAGTTGGGGGAAGAGAGAATTTTCTTACAGACCCTGGACTCCAGATCATGTCCACAGAAACTGAACAGGTTCCCTTCCCCGCATGAAGGAAGGGACGAGGAGACTGAAGGGTGTTTGTGATCTAGGAAGCTCTGGCCCTTCTACAGACCCAGATAGACACCCTTTAAATGCTAAGCACCTCACTTCCCCCAGAGAGAAAATGCTAAGTGAACTGACCGTGGCGTCCTTTGGGGTTGGATCTTAGCCACCGAAGACCCACTGGCAGATGCGATTTCTCTCTTTTTTTTTTTTAAATTAAGGAATGTGTCATGTCTCTGACTTAGGCATGCCATTTTCTTTTTCTTCCTTTCAATTAATTTTTGTTTCTTTATTTGACTGTGCTGGGTTTTAGTTGTGGTGTTCAGGATCTGATTTGTGCCATGCTGGATCTCTCAGCTGTGGCGTGAACCCAAGCATCCTGTATTTGGAGTCAGCCCCTGGACTGCCAGGGAAATCCCAGAAGGTTTACTTTCTAACGAAGCGCTGGGGTCAGGTCTCCCTTGGAGGCACCTCCCCAACCAGCTCTGGAGTCAGCCACACCTTGGCTTGAATCCCGACTCCGCCACCTGCTAACTTGCTGACCCTCCCTTAGTTACTATACCTCTCTGTGCCTCAGCTTCCTCGTCGGTAAAACAGAGACACTCGTAGTAATTAGCTCATGGGATTGTCGGGATAAATAGAGGAGATACATGTGTGAGGCCTCCAGCAGAGAGGGGTCTGATTCACGTTCGAGCTTCCCTTTCTCCTACTCTATTCACCGGACCCTGCCTGGGGACTCCATGCAGACCAGCAGGCTTTTGTGTCTTACTGTCTCAGACATGTGCAGCTCATCCTCTGTCCAGAACTTAAGCCCTTGAGGATTGAGGTCATGTTTTCTATTTCTTTAAGTCCTCTGATTCCTTTTGACTTAGCAGAAAGGGATCCTTGGACCATGCAACGGAAAAGACTCTGGATCAGAGCCATGAGTTCTAATCCTAGCTGCGTCCCCAACTCACTGTGTGACCTTCAGCCAGTCCCTTCCCCTCTCTGGGCCTTAGTTGTCCTGTCCACAACACCAGGTACCTGCTCAGAGCAGTGCCAACCAGAGCTTGTCACTCATAAGAATTATCTGGGTATATGCTAAAAAGACAGGGCTTCCCTGGGATCTCAGTTGGTAAAGGATCTGCCTGCAACGCAGGAGACATGGGTTCGATCCCTGGGTCAGGAAGATCCCCTGGAGAAGGAAATCCCCTGGATTTCCCAGTATTCTTGCCTGGAAAATCCCATGGACAGAGGAGCCTGGTGAGCTACCGTTCACAGAGTCACAAGGAGCAGGATACTACTGAAGGACTGAGTATGTATGCTGAAAGGACAGAGGTCTTACTCCCAGGCCTGATATTACTGACTCAGAACCAAACTTCCGGGCAGGCCCCAGTCTGCGGGACTGTCTGTCTATCTAGAGTCCAAGTCAGAACTCTGCAAAATCAGAGATTCAGCTCATAACGCTGGTGGTGAAACTGATGAATTAAAGGCAGCTGAACATTCCAAGAACAATTTCACCATTTGCAACATGGATAAAAGGGATGTTTGGGGCTATGCAGAAGCTGGTTTCTTCCCACGGACCACTAAATCATTTTTTCCGAGCTTTCTAATATTCACCCTACTCTGTCATGCCATGAAGTTCACAACAATTGCCCTCACTCTTTTGATTTCTTGGCCATAAGAAAAGGTTGTGATTTTAAGTTACCAAAAAAAGGAGTCCACAAACTGTGAAATCCATACTTCCGAGGAGAAGCTGAGATTCTCAAGGACAAACATTTTGCCTTAAATTCTCTGGCTAGAAACCTCAAATTAAGAGATATTTCAAAGGTAAATGCTTACACTGTTGAGGACTAGGCCAAACAGACACTTGCTTCAATTGTCAATTGGTGTGACTCTAGGAAAGCAGCAGGTTCTAAAAATGATCATTCCTGTTGAGGCGGTAAACCTATTCTGAGACTCTAACTTCAACTATTTAAAACAGAAGAAAAAATTTTATGCAAAAGAATATCTATGATGTTGTTTGATCTTGTAGGTTAAGCTGCACTTAAGTCTGTTCACTTACCGTTTGTAAGTTTTACTGTTAGTAACTAAAAGGAGAATACTCCTGATAGAGACATTAAAGCCTTGCTCTGAAGCCCAGCTGTCACTTCTGCCACCTGCCTATCCATGGAACCTTGTATAAGTTACTTGACTCTTTGTGCCTTTGATTCTCCATTTGAAAAATATGAAGCTTAAATGATTAAAATTGGTTTAAGCACTTAGAATGGTGCCTACCATATGGCAAGTATTCAGGAATTATTAGAAGTTTCAATTATCATTGTTACAGCAGCAATTTGGGGAAATAACGAAATATTCAGCAATAGAGCAAATTAAAATAATGTTCAAAATCACTTTGTAATAACATGAGTCAGTACCTTTATTTTTCAAGAGAAAAAGACAAGATAAGGAGATTGAATATGAATGATAACACTGACTGTGTTTAGAAAGATGCTTTGGAAAAACCACTGAAGGAAACACATTGCCATGTTCACCCAGGTTGTCTTTGGGTGACCAGATGATGCCTACTATTTGTTTTCTTCTTTCAACTCTTTTCCATTTGCCGGCAGAGCGTATGGCCAGCCCTTGGCAGCCCTAGCAGCGTTCTTTCTGTAGGGGTTGGCCTCAAAGCCTTCGACAGGCAATTTCTCCATTTTACAGTCCCAAGGGGTTAGTTAGTGAAAGCAAGGCTGATGTAAGGATAGGGCGCCTCTGACAGACAGCGGGGGAGCGGGGAGCCTGGCTAGCCACAAGCACCACAGATTGCTGAGCTCCTGGGGCAGGCAAGGACGGGGAGCCAGTGGCGTGAACCCGACTGCACTGTTACACCTCCTCTCCTCTGTTTCAGCTAAACTACAAGGACTGTGAAAAGGTCGTGAAGAAGCATCACATCGATGGGCCACGGTTTCTGGTGAGTGCTGGCTGCTAGTTCAACGCATTATGACCAAAACTATTCTGTAACTTTAACCAACGGCTGCAGAGCCAACTTTCTACCCTGTCTCTGAGGCTGTGCAGGGGCATTGCCTGTCTTCAGGATCGCGTACAACCCAAGGCCTTCTTCAGGGTTTTGTATGAGCGCCTCTCTCATCACCTCTCAGGATCCTCCTATTTAGTATACCTCCCAGATCTTTCACTGACACTAAGGTACATTCTGAAGTCAAAGTGTAACTAGGAATCAAATTACAGTTAACACACACACATACCCCTCTTGAAAATCTATTCAAATAGCGCTCATACTCTGAGAAGTTCAAGGGGGAAAACCAGCCACATGGGAGAATGGAAGACTCTCTTTTCCTATTTGTCACTCTAGGGAACATACTCGCTGACTAGAATAAATGGTAGAATCGCCCTCCTTATTTCAGTTATGTCCCTCTTTCTCTTTACAAATTCACACCATTGGTTTTGTGCCAATTAACACACATGTGCTATGGCTTTCTCTGCTCCTTTATATTGCAAGAAGTTTCCAGTGTAATACTAAGAGGCAGCTCTTTACTAAGTACTAAGCCATTACAGAGAAGGGGCTGCTGCTCTAGGTGGAGTTTGAGCCACTGGGCAGTGGCTGGGGAGGTGGTGTGAGCATTTCCCCTGGAATGACACTTTTGCCAGTGGGTAATGGAGACCCTGACTGTACCGACCCAGCTCTTTTGGTTGTGTTTCTTCATTGTTCAAAAACAAAGCAGGAACAAGCCTTCAAAGGTCTCATGGGGTCAATGTTCCCAATTTAGATTTGGACTCGGTGGATAAGTCAAACTGTTTCCTGGCAAGACCTGGTCAGCAGTACTGAGGAAACTGGGCTATGGGGCTTCAGGGATGGAAGGGGCCGTAGAGGGTACACGCTCTAGTTTTCCACCCAGTACATCAATCCGTTTCCTGTATAGCATCTCTGCTACCAATAGCTTCTTGAATTCCTTCACTGATGGTGAGCTCACTACCATGCACAGTCATCTATTCCCTTCTGGGCAGCACTTAAGTCTCACACTGAGACCAAACTTATGCCCCCTTTGCTTTCATGGGCCATATAAGACATCTTCATTCACTGTTCCACGTAAGTCATTCAGTCATTCCCCCTGCCATTCACTTAACCAGGACTTTCCTGGGCTCCTTTTATACACCAGACCATGCCATGTGCTAGGAATGTAGAGATGATTAAGATGAGATTTCTGCCTCCCAGAAGCTTGTTTTATAGTGGAGCGTCATCTCCAGGAAGGCTCTGACCACCACCTCAGTTGCAATTAGAGAAACATGTACACAAATGTGATGCGATTTACTCTGTCACACACCCAGTTACTGGACTAAAGCGTATATTTAATTTAATTTTACACTGCTTGAGTTTTTAACAGCGCTACTTCTTTGCACTAGGCTTTAAGCCACTAGACTTTGAGCATTTAATTGTTATTCTTCTTGCAACTTACCGCTAAATCTGAATATTTCGTTCTTTTAGCTTTTAGCTAAAAGATGCTTTTAGAACTGAGAACTGAGATTTCTCAGGGCTGAATCGAAAGGGAGTAAGACCTCTTTCTTGAAGATGGTCCTGGTCATAGCCCTGGGTGACCTCTAATAAGCACATGCCCTCTCTGAACTTCTTGTTCCTTCCTCTGTAACGGAGCACACTGGACTGAGTGATAGTGGGTGACAGTCCAGCCCAGCTCTGGGGGGGTCCCCCCATCCTCCTTTTGTGAGCTTCAGGCCTGTTGAGACAGGGTTGTTGCCTTGGTTGAGGAGCTTTGCCTTCTCTACCCCGATATCTGGGACATGCCAGGCCCTCAGAGAATGCTGCTCACTCTCATTACTGTGTGAACAGCAAGAAGTGGAAAGAGGGGCTCAAGGAGCCAGGGGAGTAGGGACCAGAGCCCAGCCCTGCCCTGGCAGCTTCTGCTAAAACCGCCTTCCATGCCAGATGCTCTGGGTATGATCTGGGCTTTGATCTGAGCTCTGAGCTCTCAGCTATCACCCTTTTCAGCTTTAAGGTGTCCAGAGCCATTCTGCTTTAAGGGTGAAAATGGAAGACCCAGCCGTCTTTACCCCTCCACCCCTCCGTTTCTCTCCATCCTCTCCCTTCCCCCGTCCTTTCCCCCTCCCTCCCTGCCCTCCTTTCCCTTTCTTCCATTCAGGAGCCAGCAGCCCCCTGGAATCTACACTGCCAGCATTTTGTTTTCCACAGAGAAGTCTGGTGAGGGAACGGGGGTTCTATGCTCCCGAAAGGCTAAGGAAGAGGAGGCCACGTGCTTGGAAGCTCTGTCAGTTAGAAAGGTGTGCGGCTGCATGAAAGAGAAACTGAAGCCCAGTGGCTTAACCAAAGAGGGGCTTACCTTTCTCAAGTGACGAGAAGTCTAGAGGTGGGCACTCTGGACTGGAGAGATGCTAAAGTCGTCGTCGAGAGCTCAGGCCTCACCTAGCCAGCGGGAGCTCTCTGCGGCTTCTGTCCTAATGGCTATGAGATGGCCACTCCATCTCCAGGCATTACATCTGCAATCCAAGCCGGAGGAAGAGGGAGGGCAGAGTGAAACACTCAAAGTGCATGGGGATTGCATTCCCCTGTATTTTCAGGGGTACTTTCCCAAAAGCCTGATTCAGTTAGACTTCAGATCATATCTCACCGGCCACAATGGAGCCCCGTGACCTTGGTCACATGCAAGAGAATTTAGTGTGTTAAATATTTTGAACTGGACACATTTACTGCCTTGAACAAAATCCAGACCCCATCAGTAAGGGAGCAAGAGAGTGGATATTGGGTAGGCAAGCGACAGTGTCGGCTGCAACGCCTCTCCAGGCCGGGCCCAGTTCTCTGCTTTTCTTGCTCTCTTGTCCCTCTTAAGGACACACTCAGCACATAATCATATTCCTGTAAAGCCACTAGACTGACTCCAAGTCACTGTACAAGTAACTCAGAGTTTCCAGACTTTGCTGAAGGTCTTTGAAGAAGGTCTCGGAGGGGGCTTTACACTGTTATGTCACATAGAAGAATTCTCCAAACATCGTGTGTGCTCAGTTGCTCAGTCCTGTCTGACTCTTTGTGACCCCATGGACTGTAGCCTGCTAGGCTCTTCTGTCCGTGGGATTCTCCAAGTAAGAATACTGGAGTTGGTAGCCATTTCTTCCCACAGGGGATCTTCCCGACCCAGGGACCACACCTGCATCTCCTGGACTGCAGGCAGATTCTTGACAGCTTGGACCATCAGGGAAGCCCAGACACGTTCACCACCTTCCATCTTTCCTCCCAGTTCCTATCCCTGCTTCTAAGGCCTTTCTCTGTATTTCCAGCCACACTCACATGCTTACCTTTTCCGTCACCTGCTTCCTGAAATCCCCTCAGCTTACGTCTCTGACTCAGGAGAAGAGAAGGCAGTGGCCCACCACCTAATCCTCAGCATGCATCCCTCTGGTCACTCCCAGGAAGCCCTCCAACCCTCATGCCACACTGCTAGCATGAGTCTTGGTATCTTCCCTAAGAAGGGAGTGGTTCCAGGGGCAGGGATGCCACGGCTCAGTGATGCTAGAGAAAGAAGTTAATAAGTTTGAAGAAAGTCTTGATTGTCTCAGGACTCTTGCCAAAGCCTCCTTCCTGGCCCTGTTGCCAGGTCTGATATGGGGGCTGGATCCGACTCCGTTCCTAAGAGCTGAAGTGGAAGGCCGTAGCACATTTTAAGAGGCCCCAGCCCCAGTGCCAGCTGGGCTTAATGGGAAGTTTGCCCAGCTCGTCTCAGAAGGCAGCCAAAATCCTGCCAGGCAGCTCCCAGCCCAGAGCGGAAGAAGCAAAAACACTAACTAACCTCCAACAACCATCCAGACCCCAGCTGCTCTGCCCTGGGACAGAAATTGCTCACCTAAACCCCATTCATCGCTCTCAAAGGGTCTGTCAGGCACTGTGCCAAGCACAGGACACACTCCATCTCATTCAGTCCTCACAGCCCCTGAAACAGAGCTGTTCATATTATCAAGGTTCCCATTATACAGAGAAGGAAACTGAGGCCTAGAGAGATTAAGTGTCTGTCCCAAGTCAGGGAACTGCTAAGTGAGGGAACCAAGATTCTAAACCAGCCTGTCCGACTCCAGTGCCCCCACCCTGACTGCTGGGGCTCTGGCCTCAATTAGACAGTTAAAGAGGCCCTTCTTGCCTCGGCTTTGGTTCTATGGAGCATGTGCCCACCCTCTTTGCTTCCCTCTTCTCTCTCCCTCCCCTCCTCTTTTCCAACACAGGCCGCTAAGGCTCCAGAGGGCTTAGACGTGGTAGGAGGAAGCTCGCAGGAAGGAAATCGCCCACAAAAGCCACAGAGCAGGGTCCTAGCCCCAGCTCCATCGCCTACAAGCTGAAATCCCTTACACCTTGGGGCCCCACTTTCTCACTAAAATGAGACAACGTGACAGTTTCTCCCTCACAGGGCTGATGCGAGGATTAATCGAGGTGCTGTAAGGAGGCAGTCAGTTCTTTAGAAACACAGGTCTCTTTCTTCTTTCCACTCTCAGTTCCCTCAGGACAGCCTCTTGATTGCTCCCTTGCATCTAGAGAATCCTACCAACACCTCCCGTGAAGGAGGCAGCTGGGCTGTGATGAGGCCGCAGAGCACAGAGTCCCTCTCCAGGCCGGCTGCTCACAGCCGTTCCACGGCAGCTGAGGGCCTGAGGTCTGGGGCGGGAGGCTAGGAAAGCTGTTACAGCCTGGCCAAGTCCACATAAAATCCGAGTTTCGGGCTCCCTGTGACCCGATGTGGCCGTCCAGGGCCCGCAGGCTCCAGTGCCCCATCTAGAAGCTGCCTGCTCGGTCGGGTGGCTGCGGCCTCCTCTCCCGCTGGCCGCAGGCCTGCTGTCCCCTGTCGTTTCGCACCTGACTCTGCTCACCTGGCCTGGAGCCCCTTCTGCGGGTTGTAACTACCACTGTCTCCATTGCAGAACCTGGCAGAGAACGACATTCAGAAGTTCCCTAAGCTCCGCGTGCCGTGAGTACTGGCCCGGTGACTGGGGTGGGGTGGGGAGTAGACCCCGGAAGCTGAGCTACTGTTCTGTCACTGTCAGCTTAAAATAGGAAAGCAATCAGGAAGAGAGCAGGCAAGAGCAGTGTTCGGGGAAGAGAAGTTACATAATGTGTCGAGAAAAAGAAGCAACGGTCCTAGTCCAGCTGGTACTTGGCTGCTCTTGCCAAAGATCAGCCTGATTCTGGCCCATGTTCTCATTTCCTCTCTCCCCAGTGGGGTGGGCTGGCCTTTGAAAACAGCACCAGAATCAAGAGATCTGAGATTTCATCGTGGTTTCATCACCAACTCAGTAACTGCTTCAGTTTTTTGGTCCTTGGTAGAATGAGAGCGTTGGACCAGATGAGTCGGGCAATGGGCTCCGTTTGGTCTGTCAGTAATGACCATTTGGGTGGCTGCGATGGGCATCATGTTGAGAGGAATTCTGAGGAGAAGGGGGCCGATTCTGAGGTCTGACGTGGGTGCTGAAATGCGAAGTTGCAGTGTGCGTATTGGGCCATGTTTCCTGCCCTTCTTGCAGAAGTCTCACACTCTGATGCTTGAGGAGCCAGGGAGAAATGTGTGCAATGGGCCAGGCTGAAAAATACAAAGTCCAGTCATTTACCACCGTTGAATAAAGCTTGAATATGGAGAAATATTTTTCTGCTGTAAGAAAGACGATAGGGCCTTAGTTGTAGCACGTGGGGTCTTGCTTGCACAGTGGGATATTTCGCTGTGGTACATGGATTCTCCAGTTGTGGTGTGTGGACTCCCTAGTTATGGTGCGTGGACTCCCTAGTTGTGGTGCATGGATTCTCTAGTTGAGGTGCGTGGATTTCCTAGTTGTGCTGCGTGGATTCCCTAGCTGTGGTGCATGGATTCCCTTGTTGTTATGGTGTGTGGATTCTCTAGTTGTTGTGGTGTGTGGATTCCCCAGCTGTTGTGGTGCGTGGATTCCCTAGCTCTTATGGTATGTGTGGATTCCCCAGCTGTTATGGTACGTGGATTCCCCAGTTGTGCTGCGTGGATTCCCTAGTTGTTGTGGTGCCTGGATTCCCTAGCTGTGGTGCGTGGATTCCCTTGTTGTTATGGTGGTGGATTCTCTAGTTGTTGTGGTCCGTGTGTTCCCTAGTTGTGGTGTGTGGATTCTCTAGTTGTGGTCCGTGTGTTCCCTAGTTGTGGTGTGTGGATTCCGTAGTTGTGGCGCATGGATTCCCTAGTTGTGGTGCCTGGATTCCCTAGTTGTGGTGCCTGGATTCTCTAGTTGTGGTGCGTGGACTCTCTAGTTGTTATGGTGCCTGGATTCCCTAGTTTTCATGGTGCATGGATTCTCTAGCTGTGGTGTGTGGATTCCGTAGTTGTGGCGCATGGACTCTCTAGTTGTTATGGTGCCTGGATTCCCTAGTTGTGGTGTGTGGACTCTCTAGTTGTTATGGTGCATGGATTCCCTAGTTGTGGTGCCTGGATTCTCTAGTTGTGCTGCGTGGATTCTCTAGTTGTGGTGCCTGGGCTCAGTTGTTGCGGTGTATGGACTTGTTGCCCTGAGGCATGTGGGATCCCCGATCAGGGATCAACCCTGCCTCCCCTGCATTGTAAGACAGATTCTTAACCACCGTACCTCTAGGAAAGTCTCAATGCCCAATCTTTGAATTTATCAAGTAGCTAGAAATACAAGTTTTATGCAATATATCTCGATTTTTAAATGTTGCTCAAATATTTTTTAATATTGTGAATGCCAAAGTTCGCACCCTTATGGGCTAGATTTAGTGTGGGGGCCCCTAGTCTGAGATCTCCCTTCCAGACACCCTCTGGGGTCCTTTTTCTTGCTCTAAACATCTTAGAGCTCACAATGATGAAAGGGCAGTAGGTCAGTGAAGTAGGAGGTGAAAATTTTCGTGAATAGGTAGAGCTGCCGGAGTAGCTCAGATAAGAAAACCATGACTCTCAGGTTCCCTCATGTGGAAGGGTGAAGAAAAAGACGGGAGTAAGGATTTGCCTTTGGTACTGCCTGTCTCCAGGGGCCACTATTGTTGAAGAATAATCGATCTTAGTTTTTTTCCCTAGTCCAAAATGGCTATTTAAATCCAGTTAAATTAAAAATTCAGGGACTTTCCTGGTGGTTCAGTGATCTGATACTCCATGCTCCCAATGCAGGGGGCCTGGGTTCGATGCCTGGTCAGGGGACGAGATCCTGTGTGCTATAGCCAAGGGTTCCCATGCTGCACCTAAAAATCTTACCTGCCACACTAAAAGATCTCACGTGCCATAACTATGAACCAGTGCAGCCAAATAACTAAAAATAAAGACTCAAAAAATAACAAAACATTCAGCCCCTCAGAGGCACTAGCCACATTTCAAGGGCTCAGTAGCTAGATACAGTGGTGACGATTATATTGGACATTATAGATGTGATGCCCTAGAAAAAGGCCACAGTTCTAGGTCAAGGAGAGAACTTAGCATATAGCAGTGAGAACTGGTGGCTGGTGGGCTAGAGTCAGCCTGTAGACACGTTAAGTTGGATCCACATAGTGTTTTAAAATCAGGAAGTGGCATCAGGAAAGACTCTGGGGAAGAAGGGAACCTAACCTGGATCTTGAAATATATCGAGTGGTCAGATAAAAAATGATTGAAAGACATTCTAGAAATGGGGACTATATTGCGAAGGCATGATACCAGTGCGTTTATTGGAACTGCAAGTAGGTCAGAGCAGTTGAGGCGTACGTGGGGGAGTGCGCAGTGAAAAGACCACAGTAGCTGGTTACAGTTGTGAAGGATGCTTCGAGCTGTTATGAGTCTGAGAGTGTTGGTGAAGTGAGTTCACCAGGGGGAACACTGAGGTAAACCCTGCATGTTGACTCTCTCCAGGGTGTGTAAAACATGATGGAGAGGAGGGCTCAGCTGGAGACATGGAGCCTGGTTAGGAATGATAGCTAAGATCCCACTGTGAGGTGGCAGCTTCTCCCAGGGCTATGGCTAGGAAGATGCTGGGAGGAGGGGATTCAATCAGAGCAATAGACGGAAGGGGATGAGGAAGGCACTTTAACTGGGAGGATCCTTTTTTCAATCTTAAGGCCTTAGATCCACCTCCTTAGATTAAGGAGCTGATGTCTGCAGTTCAACGTGAGGTGGAGGTGGGATATTTCTTCAGTTATATAAAAACTAAAACAACGACTTGGCCTGCAGTAAAAATCCCCCCCTTGGGTTTGCCCCCCAAGGCAAGGCACGAGGGCTGTCCACGGAGCATGAAAGGCGAACTGGTCGGGGAGGCATCCAGGGAAGGCCCAGCTGCCCTGATCAGGTGATTCTGAGTGTGAGCATTGGTATAAAAAGTACCAATTTTCAGCACACCTCTGTGAGCTCTGTGCCTGGGATGAGTCCTAGAGTACTCTTGAGTTTCCAAGTGTATAAAATGAAGGAATGGGTTATATGATCTCCATGAGCACATTCTTTTAAAAGATATTATTTCAGATCTGAACAGGCAGACAGGAGAGCTTAGTGAGTAAAATGCAGGCTCTGAGAGCAGGCTAGTTGAGACCCAATTCTCCCATTCATTAGCTATGAGTCTGTGGACAAGTTATTGGAGTTCCCTAAGCCTCAGCTTCCTCATCTGTAAAATGGGGACAATTACAGACCCTGTCTCAAAGAATCAATGAGAGAGTTAGAAGAAACAATGGAGATATAATAAAATGTACTGAAGAGGCATTAACTATTCCAGCCATTTTATGCAAAATCCCAATGAGCACCATTTCAGATTTTTACTAATGATTTTATCCTACCAACTGGGGAGGATGAAAGCATAGAAAGGCATGGGCTTCGGAGCAAGGCAAAGCCAGGTTCTAAAGCAGGCTCTGCCTCCTACTAGCTGTGGGACTCAGGCAAGTCATTTCAAGTCTGAGCCTCAGGTTCCTCATCTAGAGGAGAGGAAAGAAGGAACTCAGAGGGGGCAGTGTATATGGGTATGTGGGTGAGTGGGAGGCAGCCCACATAAGCTGCCTGCGTGTATAGATATTCCGGGCTCATTTGCTCCATTCCTTTGTACACAGGTCCATTTGCCCTAGACCATTTCCCTAAAGAGCTATACAGAAGAAATTGTGTTTATGTACAGTGGACCAAAACAAGATTACACTCCTCTGAATAGCTCAGTCTCCTTAAATTTGCTTTAAAAAGTCAGTACTAAATGGATTTTGTAAGAAGGCAGTTTCTGGTGGGAAAGTGTTCTCTGTCTGCAGACATAGGACTGTCTCAGGCCTAGTTTCTCCCAGAGACCTCACAGACAATGTGATGGAGGAGAGTTTTAAAATGAAACAGTGTAGCGTCCTTTTGGAGAACTGAGCCTAGCGCCTGTGGTAGCACTGAGCATGACCTGGTTAAATCGATAGAGCACATGATAAAATCTTCGATGATCATCTGCAGTTTTTTTTTTTTTTAAATGTTGTAAGTTTTTGTTGCTATTTCTGCACTGGGTCTTTGTTGTCGCTTGAGGGCTTTCTTTAATCATGCTGAGCGGGGTGGTGGGGAGGGGGCATACCCTCTAGTTGCAGTGTGCGGGCCTCACTTTCCGTGGCTTCTCTTGTTGCACAGCACAGGCTCTAGGGTGCAAGGGCTCAGAAGTTAATGGTGCATGAGATTAAGTTGCCCACAGCATGTGGGATCCTCCCAGAGCAGGGATTGAACCCACGTCCCGTGCATTGGCAGGCAGACTCTTATCCAGTGTACCACCAGGGAAGTCCAATTTTATGTTTAAAATAATATAGTGTAACTTTAAAAAAAAATGGAAGAAGAGGGCAAGGATGTGGTGGTAATGTAGGCAACAGATAGGTATTGGATGATTCTCTTTATAACATCAGTGATCACTGTCCCCATCATCCATAGTGGAATTAGGATGGAAAAAGCTAAGATCCAGTTAGAGAGACAAGGCAGTCGTGCCTGTTGATTTGTCTGTCTTCTGAAAAGGCGTCGTCTCCTAACCTCAGAGACAGCTCCCTGTCTCATCTGCTCAGCGCCTACCTAAGATATAAAGACAGCAAAGGATGGCGAGCAGGATGGAGGGAGGGCGCAGAGCTGAACTCAGCGCTGTGTTCATGACACGTGCTCAGCTCCCAGCAGACTGGGGACAGTGCCAGGCCCCTCTCCGACGTGTGGCTCCCCTATCTCGTTCGTTGGCTAAAGCCCTGTCCAGGTGCCCCATCCTCCCTGCACGGAAAGTGCCTCCATCCCACTGACTGCCGCGCTCCTCCTCCTCAGTGGGAGCCCAGAGCACTTAACTTCCGCTCAGCTCCACGTGAAAAACCTACATGGGGCCTTTGACAAACACCTCCCCCAGCACCCTGCTGTCCTTGCTGGTAAACAGGATAGCTCTTCCTGGCTACAACCCAAAATGACTGGAGCATAAGTAACTTGTAAATCTGTCAGGGGGAGGGCATGGCTGAGAAGTGGGAGACCCTCAGATTCTTGCTTCCTGCTCACGTGCCTAGTTGCCCCTGGAGGCCTGAGTCTTGAGAGCGATGTCCTGGCTTCTCCCTGGCTCCTCAGGTGACAGGAGAGAATTTTGGAAGGTTTGACTCTTGGTTCAAGAAGACTTGCCTTTAAGGAGGAATTTTGTTCCTTTAAAGAAAGGTGAAATGCAAGTGAAAGCCAGATTGGGTGTAAGAACATGGGCTGGGAGGTGGGACAGGGGTCAGGGTGGTGTCAGAGCAGGGAGGGGTTGAGGGGTGGAGGAGGGCCTCTGGGCGAGGGGCAGGCCAGTGTGCCTCTGAAACTAAGGTCAAGGAAGCAGCTCCCCGTCCCCCCAAGCCCTCTAGGAGACAGGGAAACTCATCTACAGCTCACACTATGCGACCTTCGGCAAGAAGAACATTTCAGCTGTGCACGAGACATACGACCACACAGGCAGTGGGGCAGAGTGTTCGGAAATAACATTGACGCTTACTTGCACTGTGGGCTCTGACACTTTCCACGCTGCTCTGCCTTCCTCCCTGCCTGCCTTTCTTTCCCAGTTTCCTTCTTACTTCTGTGTGACCAGCAGAGTTGATTTCAAGACGCCCTTGTGAGCCTCCACCCCCATTGGCAGAACACAAGGGCCGTGGGAAGGGAGCCCCACGTGTCCCGGGAGAGCCTTACAGGGGCCACAACACGCAGAGACCCCGAGTCCTGCTTCCTCCGCTTCGATTCTTTCGAAAGCAAGTCCAAGAAGACCAGATCACAGGAGTGATTTCACAAGCTTTCAGCCCATAGGACCCACCCATGTCTCTGGGGCACTTGTTGTGACTGCGTCCAGCGGCTCCTAGCCTCTCCTGGACGTTCTGACGGGTTAAGTCTCCAGTGGGCCTGGCCATCAGTGTTTGTGGCCATGGTCCAGCAGTCAGGGATTCTCCAGCAGGGCCAACCTTCCTGTTTCGCTGATGAGGCAGGGAGGACCAGGAAGGGCAATACCCGGCCTGAGGTCAGGCTGTGGGCACTGTCCGGGGGCAGGAGGCTGCAGTCACACTCAGCAGGACCCCCCTCCCAACCTCTGTACCGTCCAGCATGATCGGAGGAGGCCTCCACCTGAGAAGTCAGAGGCCCACCCCCATCACACAGCGAGCTAGGGGTCTCGGCTGCCACGGCCTGGCTTCCTGCGGAAAGGTCCGCTCCGCTTCTGCGGCTGAAGACAAGCAGAGAGAGTGGTGTCTACCCGAGGGCGTCGGTCTCTCCTGGGGCTGAGTGCGGCCTGGGGTTTGTGGGAAGGAGGGAGAATGAGTCACCTCCGGCCGCTCACTGTCGCTTGGTCCTCTGGGGGCGTGGGAGTGAGTGGGGGACAGCCGCGAGAGTCTGCAGGCAGAGGTGCAAGAACCTCGTGCTCTGATCCCAGCACCGCTGCCCTGTGCACGCGCCGCCACAGCCAGCGGCCCCAGCTGCGGGGAGGCGGTGTTCTGAGGCCTCAAAGCAGGGGGCCCGGGGGCCCCACGTCTGTCACAGGCTGGGCTGCCGGCCCCTCTCCGGCCCTGCTGCTCTCAGCTCGCGCTGCTCCTCTGTGGGGCTGTGGTTTGCCATTTCCTTCCTTCGCCAGTTAGAGCCCCAGCAGCCTCCCGCCCGGCTGCTGAAGATGCCCCTAAGGAGTTGCCAAGAGCAGCAGGTCTTTTCAGGATCAAAGCCGCTGTGCCAGCTGGTCAGGGCCACCCCGCTTCTCCCCGTGCCCTCCCTTACCGCCCTCACTGTGCGGGGACCCGCTCCCCAGCACCCCCTACTTCAGGTCCTGCAGAAATGTCACCTCCTCCCAGAGGCCCGCTGGGTGGTTTTTCAATTGTAACCGCACCCCGCTCCTGCTCCCCTCGCCCAGCCTGCACCTCTGCTGCCTGCGTGTCCACACAGCTCTCACCTTGAATTTCACTTCCTCCAGTGTTCACTATTTGTCATCTGTTTGTCTCCGCTAGCAAGTAAGCTCCTCGAGAGCAGAGATCTTTGTTTTGTTCACCGAGGTGCCCTGAAGCCCAGCAGGGCTCCTGGCGCTTAGGTAGCCTGGAGTGCGCACTGCTGAGTGAAGGTATGACTGGCTGGGGGTGACGGTGCCCTGACTTACGCTCTGTCAGAGGAGGGAGTGGAGGGACGCTCATCAGCCTCTTGAACAGCCGCTTAAAGGAAACAGAGGAACCAGAAACCAGCAATCTGACGGTGTGATCGGAGCTTCCACTGGGAAGCTCCCCACCCCCGCTTTAAAGCATCTCCCTGTGACGTGTGACACCCCAGCAGTGACACCGGAGGAAGGGTTACAGGCTCCTCTCTCTCTCCCCTGACGGCCCCGCTCGTTTATTAAGTTTGTTCATCCTGTCTCTTGGGCTTCCCTGCTGGCTCAGATGGTAAAGAATCTGCCTGCCATGTGGGAGATCTGGGTTCCATCCCTGGGTTGGGAAGATCCCCTGGAGGAGGGCATGGCAATCCACTCCAGTATTCTTGCCTGGAGAATCCCCGTGGACAGAGGAGCCTGGTGGGCTACAGTCCATGGGGTTGCGAAGAGTTGGACACGACTGAGCGACTTAAGCACAGCGCAGCACATCCTCTCACTCAAATGAGCTGAGAGGTTCTGAGCAGGTTCCCGGGGAACGTGGAGAAGTGGGGGGGGTGGGGATTGGGGGCCTGAGGGATGATGAGGGAAGCAAGACGTGGTGGGAGCCAAGACTACTTTGCTAACTTAGCAATTTTGTTTTAGACCAAACTTGTGACCTCGCTGCAGTCACTGCAGCAGAAGGAAGGTACACTCGGCCCCTTCCAGAGGGCAACGGGCTCCATAGAGCTATTCCCAAGGGGCTTCTGGCATCAGGGGTGTTGATTTGGTGTGCTGACAGTGTGCTGCTCTGGAAATGAGGGGGCCTGGCTTCTGAGGCTGCTGTGCATCACTGGGGGAGGGGCCGCTGTGCAGCTGTCTCTTTCTCTCTGGGCCCCTGTGGCCCCACATGTGAAATAATGCAGGGCGAGACCACCTCTGAGCCTCCTCCAGCTGCCCCAGATCTCACGGGAACACGAGCCTGTCAGCTGACAGACCCTGGGTCTCCTCAGTGGTGCTAAGGGAGGCTGGAGTTTACTGCAGAGGGCGTGCCTGCCAGAGCTGCCGTCCCACTCTGCCCTTCCTGCCCTGGGGTTTAGAGATTTGCTAGTTTACAACATCCAAGGAATGAGAGGGTCCTGGCCAAGGCCTCTGGGCATGGGTGAGTCAGGGAGTCTCCCACTTTGCAGGCTGTGCCTAGATGGGGAATACTTCACCAAGTGTTTATAAGAATTCATGTCACCAAGGAGGGAGCGGAGGATGGAAGGAGATTTCAGGCCCAGAAAGCGCACTGAAGCTCTTGTCAAGAGTTCTGCAACGAGCGGCCGATTCCTCCAGGTCTCAGAGGTGGATTGAAGATTCTTGTTAGACATTGCTAGAGGGGTGTCAAACCAAGTCAGGGGAGCTCAGCCCTGCGAATACCAGCACAATAAAATACTCTGCGGTCATGTCCTGATCTGAAGGTTGCTGGATTTCAGAGGAGGAGGAGCCGGTGTGAGCCGGCCAGTCCCCACGGAGGGACTCTGAGCTAGAGCCAGGAGGCTGAGCCTATGCAGAGAGCTTCCTGGGCAGGAGCAAGGGGGTGGAGGTGGCAAGAAAGTGAGGAGAAGAGGGAGAGGGCCAGCTGGAGCCAAAGGAAGAGACCGGCTAGGACTGGCCCAAGTGCCTGAGGTCACACAGACCGGGGGGCTTCAGGACCTAGGGAAGGAAGGCTGAAGGTGGAGGGAGAGAATGCTTTTATCACCTCACCCGTCCCTTTGTCTTATAGGATTCTGAGTAAGTTAAGTCAAGAAATCAACAAGAATGAAGAGAGAAGGAGCATTTTCACACGCAAGTGAGTGGGGCAGCCAAGTGCCCAGGGTCACTTTAATGAGATGCAAAAAATTTTCAAACTCAAGTCTAAATGGGAGTGGTTTTGCCCTCATTTTTGATCTGCAGTAATCCTCCAGTTCAGGGGTTCCCCCTCTCTGTCCTGCATCCTGCCCCTGCATCAGGGGAGCTTCCCTTAGAAAGGCAGGCAGTCATGAGCTCCCAGTTGTACCACCAATGTGATTTCAGTGGTTTCCAGAATTTTCAGGTAGCCTGGCCCGAGTTTCAAAGCAACAAGGACAAGAGTCCTGGGTGGTGAGACATACCCTCCCCTGGGGGCTCCTCTTGCAGGGCTGGACTAAGAGGGATATCTCCCCAAGTCAGTAGGGCTATTAATGCCATGTTGCTTACCTTTGCAGACCCCAAGTCCAGCGGTTTCCGGAGGAGACAGGTAAAGGTCTCTGGGGTTGAGAACGATTGCTTTGGAGATGGGAGGCTCTTCGGTTCTTCCGGCTGCCGGTCCAGGTGTGAGGGGAGGAGAGATAGCACTATGCCATGCACCTGGCCATGATCCCCTTCCAACGGAGGCCCTCTGCACAGACACAGGGAAGGACTCTGCGGGTGGTGCCAGGAACAACCTGGGTTTTGACTGAGCACCCAAGCACAGCCAGTCCTCCTGCTTCTGAGTCTTTAAAGCAATTATTCAGCTGCTAAATTCCACATCTTGTTAAAACGCAGATTCCTGGGTTCCCCCCCCCGCCCCCGGCTAGTTCCTGCAGAATCAGAAGCTCTAAGGATAGGCCCAGGGAATCTGCATATTTTGAAGCTCTCTCAAGTGACTTTCACACACGTGAAAGGTTAAGAACCACCACCTCTGTCTGGTAGAATGAGCCCCTCAGGTAGGAGGTGGAGAGCTGACACTGAGTTGCTGACCCCCAGGTGCGCAGGATGAAGGCAGGGGTGGAGGAGGGCACCGGGCTGGGAAGCGCCGACTTCCCCTCTGTGGCTTCAATCAGCACTAATAACGGTGTTGTCTCCTCCACAGAGAGCCACGAGGAAGACAACGGAGGCTGGTCGTCCTTTGTGAGTATGGGGCGGGTCCTCCCAGCTTAGGGCAGAGTCCGGAGGTCCTTTGTGGTGAGGCACTGGCGTGATGCCGGGGGAGCAAGGCCCTGACGGTGCCCCGCGGGGCTCCGGCGTGCTCTGCAGCGATCAGAGCGTGACTCTCTGGCTTTCCAGTCCTCACGGTTGCTGGTCTCGTCCGGCCCTCTTGCCCTCGGGGCACGGGAGCAGTGGTGGAGGACACCTGCAGGAAAGGCTTGGCGTGAGCCACTTTGTGACGAATGCTGGTGGCGAGCTGGGCTCAGCTGAGGCCTGCGAGGTGCTGACCCGCCGCTGTTCACCAGGAGCCCCCACAGCAGGGCCCGCCCCTAAGGCCCTCCTCACACAGACTACACTAAAGCAGCATTAAAGTAGCTTTTCTCGTGGGCTTAAGTCCCCACTGGTGACACAGAGGGAAAGGGAGCTTAGAATGAACTATCCGCCCTCGAAACACCTCAGGGATGGGATGGCCCAATTGGGTTTTATACTTGAGGGGTCATGATGACCCCTTTGAGAGTCTGATGAATTCTGTACAGCCTCTCCCCAGAAACTGCATCACCACACTTGAAGCCAGACTCAGGCTTAGAACTCTGTTATGGCTTGTAGCCCAGTCTGTTCTTTTCACAGAGGCAGCGGCTGAGCCCACTGCAGCATGTGACTTACGTAAAGCCCCATGACCAGTTAGAGGCAGGCTGAGGGTGCAGCTCGCCCACCCTTAGTCCAGGGGTCCTTCCGGTAAGCGGCTGCCTCTAGTGCCTTTAGGTAACAGACACTAAACGCCCCTGTTCTACTGGGATTCTGGTAAAAGCAAGCATTGAATTTGAAAAAAACAAAACAAAACAAAACAAAACAAAACAAAAAAAACCCTGCTAGTTAAGTCTGTGCTTTTTGCATGAGAACAAAGGAATGTAACAGATTAATTTTGTTCCCAAGGGATAATTGACCAGAGTTTCCTCCCAAATATTTACATTTTCACATAGAAACTGTACCTTAGCCACAGCTTGCCATGCAGTTCCTCCTGTGAGCTCAGTCTAAGGCTGGCCTCCTCCACCTTGTCTTTAAACAGGGAGTCCCCACCAGCTGCTGCTATGACACTCGGGCTTCCATGAAGTGCCCAGCACTGCTCAGGGTACTCGGGGGGCAAGGACAAATGACCCTATGACCATTTTATAGCTTGGAGAACACACACACAGATCAGAATGTGATTTGGAACAAAAACACACACATGGGAATATATGAGCCGAATCCCTGGAGAAACTAGTTGTTCTAGAAGCAAAGAGGAAAAGTCTATTGCTGAGAAAGGCTGATAAGGTAAAGGCCTGGTGGAAAGCCAGGAGCCGTGGGGCTAGGTATGCAGGCTGAGAGATGGCAGGGAGGCCCTGCAGGTCTAAGGGGCAGTCAGCAAGGCCTGGAAAGGTGCTGAGGCTGTGGTTCTCCAGTCCCTCCCACTCATCGTCCTCTGGCCTCAAGTTGCAGTGAAACTGAAGGCAGGACGAAGTCTTTTTTGTGCTCAGGAAGATGAGCCCAACCTCAGCTTGGCTTCCAATGTGTATATGTTTTGGAATATATATATGCATAGGAATATATATATATTATATATACACATATGATATATGTGCTGTGCTGTGCACAGTCACCCAGTCAAGTCCGACTCTTTTCGACCCCATGGACTGTAGCCCACCAGGCTCCTCTGTTCATGGGGATTCTCCAGGCAAGAAGACTGGAGTGGGTTGCAGTGCCCTCCTCCAGGGAATCTTCCCAACCCAGGGATCGAACCCAGGTCTCCCGCATTGCAGGCAGATTCTTTACCATCTGAACCACTAAGGAAGCCCAAGAATACTGGAGTGGGTAGCTTATCCCTTCTCCAGGGGAACTTTCTGACCCAGAAATCAAACTGGGGTCTCCTGCATTGCAGGCGGATTCTTTACCAGCTGAGGTACCAGGGAAGCCCATAGGATATGTATGTCAAAAAAAGGCTGTATTCTCGCCCAGAAAATTCCATGGACAGAGCAGTCTGGGGTGCCACAGTCCATAGCGTCGCAGAGTCGGACATGCCTGAGTGACTGAACACACACATGTTTCAGTTAAGCTCCTTAGACCGTCTTCCTTAAGCCACCCGGCAATGCTATCAGGATTTCTAGGTTCTAGTGCGCACCTTTCCTCACCAAGTTGTAACCTCCTGCTGCTTCTCTCTGCACCCTTTTGACTTTAGAGAAATGCCCAGGGCTCAGTGAGGACCCACGTGACTTTGGCCTGAGTGTGATAAGCCCGTCATTGCTCAGCAGCTGATGGTGTCACCTGTGCCTGGGAAATCACGACTATAACTGTCCACTTTCATGGGCTGCTTCAAAGGCAATCATCCAGGCCCTAGAGCTTACTTTCCCTGAGACCTACAGAGAAACGAATATAAAATACAATAAAAAAACTTAAAGTTTAGAGAGTCTCTTCCAAGAGAGTTAGCTGTTGCAAAAAATAAGCTGTTGTCTCCGTACACTCGACCCCCAGCAGAGACTAGCCCAACCCTGACTACCCCCTCTCAGGCACAACTTAATCTGCCTTCAGTTAAGGGGCTTTGTTTGTCTGATTTTCCCATCAGCATGGCCTTGGAGGCTGTGCCAGGTTATGATGAGAGGAAAGTTTTGAGTATAAGCACCCCGAGAACGGGGCTTCCCAGGTGGCACAGTGATAAAGAACCCGCCTGCCAATGCAGGAGCCTCAGGAGACGTGGCTTCTATCCCTGAGTCTGGAAGATCCCCTGGAGAAGGAGATGGCAACCCACTCCAGTATACTTGCTGGGACAATCCTGTGGCGGGCCCCAGTCCATGGGGTTGCAAAGAGTCGGACACGACTGAGTGACTGAGCGCACACCCTGAGAACAGAACTAGCGGTTAGCCAGGGGCATCATAAACGCTCCTAGGGTTTAGTCTGACTCTTGGTGATGCTGGAAGTGCAAAATGTGTTTATTCAAAACAGCAGGCTCTCCCATCCCTCTGTTGCTGTGCCCACCTCATTTCTTCTGCTTGTGTCTGCTGTGCAAAGACATACAGGGAAAAAACGCACTTGCCTGAGGAGTCTAAGGACCTTGAGTGGGTCCTCAGACGACAGCTTGCTGGCCACATGAATTGTGCTCCCTGAGCTCAGTGTCCTCATCTGGAAAGTGGGAGGAGCCAAGTGAGGACCACTGTGAGGCTTGGCAGAGAGAGAGTAGATGCACGAAGCCCACTGCCAAGGAGCCTCTACACACCACACTGCCCCCGTCACTCCGGCAGGAAGAAGACGACTATGAGAGTCCCACTGACGATGCGGACGTGGAGGACGACGGTGACTATGAGTCCCCCAACGAAGAGGAGGAGGCGCCTGCGGAAGACGATGCCGACTACGAGCCACCGCCCTCCAACGATGAAGAAACTCTGCAGAACTCCATCCTGCCCGCCAAGCCTTTGTCCAACCCCAACTCCATGTACATAGGTAAGGGCCCCGGAGCCCAGCCCCAGCCCCCGTTGATGCACGGAGGCCAACACCCATGCAGCAGAGAGCATTGCATGCTGATGCCAGCTGACTGGCTGTGTGGCTTTGGGCAAGTGACTCCACCTCTCTGGGCCTCAGTTTCCTTATCTGTGAAATAGGACAATAATAATACAGGCCATATAAGTTTGCTGTGAAGTTTAATATTTATGATTTGCAGCCAAACCATTACTGGTGGTAGCTGATGTCAGGACTGAACTGCTGCTTGAGGGCATTTGGACGGAACGGCTTATTTGGCGTGTTCCTTTGTACTCAAGTACTTTCCTGCTCCTCCCCGTCTCGGACCAGTTCATGATCATGTGGCACTGATACCCACAGGTCGTCAGGATAAAAGCAACAACGCTGAATGTGCTTTGACCATAACCCTAAACATTTTCAACAGTGTTTAAGATTTTCATTGTCCGCCTGTTCCTGTCAGCGCATTTCTCCCGTGCTCATTTATTCAGTCATCCATTCAACAAAAATTACTGGTCTCCTGTTATCCAGGAATCATTTTAAATGTTGAAATTCAAAATTATCTGGAAAGAAGACAGGGCTTACGTCCTCCCAGTGGTGGTAACAGAAATAGCCACATACACACGTGCGTACTATCAAGGAGTAAGCCAGACAGTTGATGATCAGCACAAAAATTAATACCACGAATCCTTTAGGCTGTAGAACACTTGGCAATTTTAAAGTCATTTCAAATTTTGTCAGAATTTCGTGTTTTGAAGCACCCTGTATGATACAGATGACAATTACCAAGCCTGTTGCATATTTAGGGAAACCGAGGTCCAGAGAAGAAATAGGTAACTGTCATTGAGTGTCCCATACACGCCAGTTATGAGCACTCAGAATGAATGAGACAGCAGACAGTCCTCACCCTAAAGAAGTCATAGTTCAGTGGGTGAGGCAACAAAATGATGGAATTAAAGCATGATATATACTTAGGAAGACACATGTGGGAGATGAGGCTGAGGCTATTCCTAGTCCGGGCTTGCTTCCCTGAGGACATGATATTCCAGTTTCAATTTAAAGGATGAGCAGGAGTTGTCTGAGTGGGGGTAGAGGTGTAACGGGAAAGCACTCTGAGCCATAGAAATGGCCGTGCAAAGGCACTGAGGCTCGAAGAAGGTCAGAGGGGCTGAGAGATGGCTAGGGTGGGTGAGGTGTGAGGTTAGGCCAGGCTTGCCTAAGCTCTGAGCCCCATTCCCTGTGGAGGAGCGTTGCCTCCCCAGGGCTGAGACTGGCTGAGGCAAAATAGGTCAGGGCACAAAACGCAGGAATTACTCGCAGTCCTGGCCCGGCCTTTCGCCGTCAAAGAGGCGGAACACTGTTAGTCTGCCAGCCTGGCCTGGGGATGCTTCTGTGATGATCAGAGAAATGTGAGTTTCTGTGCAGAGCCTGTGGTTTGGTAACCGGAGCTGCTGACTGACTCCTCCCTTTAAGGAAGGAAGAAGTGGAGGGGGAGGACCACGCAGAGCACGCGTGAGGGAAGGAGCGGGGCCTAGAGCAGGAGCCTCGCGAGCCGCGACGGTGGACTTGACCCTGGGCCGGCAGCCGGGTGTGCCTGTGCGCGTGGCTCTGCATGCCACGTACACGTGTATACACACGTGTGCCCCTACACTTGCCTGCATACGTAGGGGAGTGTCTGTCCACTTTACAGCTGTGTCTGAAAACACTCCCTCATGGTACTGGCTGAGTTCATTATCAAGAGGCTTTTTTTGTTGTTTAAATGCCTTCATCAACAAAACCTCTGATAAATACTCAGTCCCCAGAGGTGAGGGGAGAGTTGCTTCCAAGTATAAGAGTAAGATGAACTGGGCAGGCACAGAGAAGGCAAGGGGCCAAGGATGCCCCACCGTGTACGGCCCAGGTGTGGGCACATCTTGGCCACGCATTGGGTGATGCACCAGGCCGGTGGCCCCACTCACCTGGATGCAGAATTTCTCCTTCCATTTGAATGCCTTTATTTCCACAGACCGCCCCCCAACTGGGAAAGTGCAGCAGCCGCCTGTGCCCCCACAAAGGCCGATGCCCACCCTCCCTCCTTTGCCCACGGGCGGCCGGATTCACCAGGTAGGCGCCATCCTTTCTCTTATGCTACCTCGTGTCCACTCAATGACTTCCTCTGTGGACAGAACAGACTGTAGACATCTCTATCCAACTGAAGTCAGTAAGGAAAAAATTACATGCAGGCTGGGGAATTCATACCCAAGTACAGCGGGCTTTTGTGGGGGATGAAATACTAGTGATTTTTATACACAGCATAATGCTTTTTATCACTGGTATTTTCTCTTTACCATAAACAATATAAGTTGTTTGTATAATAAAAAGTTTCCTTCTAATATTCATTGTGCTATTATTTCCCACTTTTGAAATAAGTGGAAACTGTAAAATAAACTCTAGGGGGAACAAGCAAATGGTGGTCCTAGGCCGTCTCTCTCCTGAGAAGAGACTGGCACCACCTGCTGGCCAACACCTGAAATTCCACGGACAGAAAGCTTGGGACCAAGGAGTGCGATGTGTTGAATCCAGGGAGACAGGGGCAGCAAATCCCTGCTCCTCTTTCTTCAAGCTTACAGCTCCAGATTCCATGGATCAACTAAGCAACAGGCACACCTCATTTTGTTGCATCTGCTTTACTGAACTTCACAGATACTGTGTTTTTAATAAATTGAATATTTGTGACAACCCTGCCTTGTCAGATGATGTTCAGCATTTTTAAGCAATATTTTACAATTAAAATATATATGTTGCTTTCTTACACATAATACTATCACACACTTAATAGATTCCAATATAGTATAAATGTAGCTTTTGTATACAGGGGAAATTTAAAAAAAATGTGTGACTAGTGTTGATGAAAATCCAGTTAGCAATCAAACTAAGAAGATTAAAAGATAATTTTATTCTAACACGGGGGGCAGACTCTCAGAAGCGCTGAGAACTGCTCCTTTAGTCAGGAGCTAGAGATTCAGTTTCATACATTTCTGAAAGACTCATATGTCATACTCTATACAGAAAGTTCACCAGAGCTGTTTTGGTCAGGTGCGCAGAGTAAGCCTTTAGGTCAGTGCAACCCCCTGACAGGATGAGAAAGAAATGCTAAACTTAGAAATCACAGTGGTGGTGTCAGAAGGAAGGGGCCATTTCCCCCCAAGTCTGTTCATGTCCTCTCGTCTTGAGGAGGTCTGGTTAGTGCAGATGTATACTGCACAGTAGGAAAGGCCCGTCACAGATGGGCATGTACTATGTGTGTTTCAGTTCTGAGTTGGTCTGATTATCCTGCCAGAGAGAAATTTATGATTTTCCCATTCACTAGCCTTGCTTCATTGTGGTGGTCTGGAACCAAACCCCCAATATCTCTGAGGTCTGCTTGTATCCAAAGAGACCCAGAGAAGTTCAGGCTCAGGAGTCCACAGCTGGAAATGTGCTCTCTCCACAAGGACTGCAGCGCTCGGACAGCCGTGGTGAATGCCAGACGTCAGAGCTAAGGGCCACAGAGGATGTGTTTTCCCCAAAACTTGAAATCCAGACCACACCACCACTGGGACAGTCTGTCTAAGAACAGATGGCTTCCTCCTGCTTTTGCAGTTTTATTACAAAGGGAGCTCATGGAGCTGAATTTATCTACACATGGGTTTTGCTCTTGAAATCTGCAGCTCACTCTTGGGATGCAGAATTTCAGTCATTCAGTCTACAGATACTTACTGAGCAGCAGCGCCCAGCAGTGTTCTGGGAATTGAGCATGAACAAGACAAATAAGGTCCCTGCTTTCATAAAATTTTCATCTGGGTTGGGGGAGATGAATAATCAGCAAGTGAAAAGACGCATAAACAAGGTAATTTGCGTAGTAATGTGTAGTTAGGGAGACAGGAGACCAGGGAAGGTGACGGTGGGTGGAGAGGTGACATCGAGCTGGACAGTGTGAGCCAGCTGTGGTGAGAGCTGGGAAAAGAATATTGCAGGCAGGGGAAGATACAAGCATGGAGATTCCGAAGATGCACAAGCACGAGATTTTGCACGAACCGAAAGAAGGTACTTAGGGTGAGAGCCCAGTGGGCCCTGGAGAGAGGAGCGCACAAAGGTGGTGGAAGGGTGGACAGGAGTCAGCCTAGGCAGGGCCTTGCAGGCCATGGTGGGTTTAGTTTTGTTCCTAATGTGATAGGAGCCACTAGAAAGCTTGGCGGAGGAGTGACATGCAGAAAATGCTCTCCCAGAGTGTGGAACAGGGAGCTCAGTTCACGTGAGAAATGGACAGGTGTGTACCTGTCCATGGGATGGAGAAAAGTGAACAGATTCAGACCTATTTGGGGGTATAAAGCTCTCAGGGCTTGCTGATGGGTTGGAAATGCTTCCTAACATGTGGATTTCTGTTACAGCAGCCACTACCCCCACCCCAGCCCAACCACGAAGAGCCTAGCAGAAGCAGAACCCACAAAACGGCCAAGCGTGAGTACGGGGCCACCCTCTCTTGCCCACCTGCCCTCCTCCCCCAGCCCATGCTCTTTTCTGTGAATTGACTTCAGTCTCTTTCCCTTCCAGTCCCTGCTCCTTCCATAGACAGAAGCACGAAACCAGCCCTAGATCGTTCGTTAGTTCCGTTTGACAGAGAGCCCTTCACGATAGGTTGGTATCTTTCACATTTGTTGCTCAGTAGTAGCGGCCAAGAAGAGCTGGGCACGGGTTGGCAGCTGAACAGCAGCAACACAACAGTGGCTGACTGGTGGCTCAGCTGGTAAAGAAGCTGCCTGCACCGCAGGAGACCTGGGTGCCATCCCTGGGTCAGGAAGATCCCCTGGAGAAGGGAATGGCCACCCACTCCAGTATTCTTGCCTGGGAAATCGCATGGACAGAGGAGCCTGGCGGGCTATGGTCCATTGGGTCGCAAAGAGTTGGACACGGTGAAGAGACTAACAACACAATCAGCTATAGTGGCCGATATCAATGCATGCTTACTGTGTGCTTTTCGTGGGCACCACCTCGTTTACCTGTCGCCACAGTCCCATGCAGAGGGGACTGTTAGAATCATCCTCGTTGTACAGAGGAGGAAACCGAGACACGAAGAGGTAACTTCCCAAGGTCACTCAGATGCCAGGTGATGGGGGTGGAGACCCAAGCCCAGAGCTCCTGTCCTGCGCCCTGTGCTGGGCCTGCTTCTCCAGGGGCACCCTCTGTGCACACACACCCATCACATGGCCCTCCTGAAGGACGGCGGGCAAGCACTGGGCTAGGAGGCAGAGGCCAGGGAGAGCCGTTGCTGGCTGCCTTCGCTGCTGACTGAGCAGCTCACTGACCACGGGGACGTTGCTTCTTCAGAGCTGTCTCCTTACTTATAAGGCAGATGCTCTATAATGAGAAAAGACTTAGTGAAACCCTAAGGTGCTATTCAGATGTCAGAGTTGTCTTTTGTTGTGTGTATCATTGACCAAGCTGTGGGTATACTACAGTCCGTTCCTCCAGAATGGATTCAGAGTATTCTTGGATGGCAGCTACCTCTACTTAAAGCTATCTTTAATTCATTTCTAAAACTTAGCTACAGGGTACTGAGCACTTATTATGGGGCAAGTGCTTTAGCCACCACAAATAAGTTATAGTCATCTCTGGGTATCTCCAGGGGGACCAGTTCCAGGATCCTTGTGGATATGAAAATCCAGGGATACTCAAGTCCCTTATATAAAATGGTATTTTCATATAACTTCTGTGTATCCTTTCATGAACTTTAAATCATCTCTAGATTACTCATAATACCCAATACAATATAAATTCTATGTATGTAATTGTAAATGCAATATAAATACACATACAAGGTTGCCAGTGCATGGCAAATTCAAGTTGTGCTTTTTAGACCTTTCTGGAGTTATTTTTTCCAAATGTTTTTGATCTAAGGCTGGTAGATCGTGGGTACGGAGCCCATGGACATGGAGGGCTACTTCCACATCGTCTCTAGTCGTCACCCCAGGCCCACAAAGGGGGGTGCATTATCATCCCCACTTAGCAGATGATAAAGCTGAGGTTCAGAGAGGTTGAGTTAATTTCCCCAAATTGCAGAACTAGGTGTAGGATTTGAATTCGACTTGTATCTGAACCCAAGTCTTTCTGACTTCAAAGTGGATGCCCTGTTCTCCCACGTCTTGCTGCAGTTGGAAGCCCTGGATTTTCCTTGCTGGGGAGCTCTGGGGAAGGAGTTCTGAGCCTTGAGGGATAAGGAACCTGGAATCCAGCCCCACCCTAGCCCTTCTTTAGCTACATAGTGAGCAAAGCATTTAGCCCTTGTGGCCTCTGTCCCCTCTTTTGTCAGCAAAATGTCAGTTCTCGGATTTGATGCTATGCTTGCTACAGTTTCCCTGAACTGCGTCATAGCTCTGCTAGTTCATGCCAAGCTATAACTATCCAAGTTTAAAATGGCCTGTGGCAGAGGGCTGGACACATTATATGAACATGAAGAGAGAGACTGCACTTCAGACTCCAGCCCTTCTTACTGCCATGAGCCAAAGGGTCAGAAAATTGTAATACTGATGTCAAATCTTTCAGGGTCACTTCTTGTACAAAAGTTACCCTTTTAAAATATTTTTGTGTTTATTTACTTTTCTTTTGAAAGACACCTTTTCTTGACAGCACTAGCTCTACCCTTGAACCCCTTATCCATGATGCTTTGGGAGAATTAACCTCTTAAAATGCCCAGACTTTTATCAGGAGGCTCCTAACATGCCCTGGGAATATGCATAAACTGGCAGACGTTTTTCAGAAAATCTATTCAGGTCTAATGATATAAATCTGTTTCCTGGGTATCCCTCTAAAGTAGGGTTTCCATATCAAACAAAAATTTTATAAGTAATGAACATTTTTATACCATCCAACCTACTCGTAAGTAGTCAGCTCTTTACAGTGAGACAAGATTCTTAGGACGTATTATGGGCTGGACATGTATTCAGTCTTTGAGGAATAAATTGTGTCTCAAAAACGCAGCTCCACTCTTACAGGGTGTTGACTGAGCTGGGAGGTGGACGGAGAGGAAGAAAGAGGAGCCATCTAACAACTCTCAGCACCCATGGGTCAGTGCTGGGCTTGTGTATAAATTGTCACCTGATCCTTAGAGCAAATCTATGCAGTTTAACACATAATTCCCATTTTACAGGTGTAGAAATTGAGACTCAAAAATTTTAAGTAACTTGCTCAAAATCGTATAAGATTTGCATCTAAGCCTGGCTGAATCCAGTTAACTAATGCTTTTGTTACATTGAAGACATAGGGTATTACTCCGGGGAATTTCAGACAGAAGAAAAAACACATTGTTTTGAATGACTTTGCAATGCACGGTTCTCAGGTACACCTACCATTTCTTCAGGATGCCTACATGTCATCTGTTACAAAAGACAAGTAAAAGAAGAAAAGGAAGGGAGGGCGAGAAGGAGAGAGAGGGAGAGAAGAAAGTAAGAGAGGAAAACAAAAGTCAAAGCGGAATGCTTTGCAGCCCACCGGAGGAGTCTCCTGAAACTCTGAACCCAAATTAAGTTTTTTTCGGGAACTAAATGCAATACCTTATGCAATGGCAAGTGTGCCGCAGGACTGAGGGAGACTGACCCCTCCGTAACAGATGAGTTTATTTCAGACACGCAGATAAACTTAGGCTGTACAAAGCAGCTCTTGGCCAATGAAAGAGGCCCAAAGTTTCAAGGAGGCATTAATCCTTTTCAGCATCGATTATATTAAGACATTTTGGAAAGAAGCTCAGGATTCACAGTACTGCTTGCATGTACACGACGCTGTGTGACCCTTGGGTGAAGTCACTTAATTTGTCTGAGACTGTAAAATTAGGTGCTCTTGTAAGGGACCCTCCAGGTCTAAAGCCTATGATTCCTCAGTGTGTTGTGTGTGTTAAGTCACTTCAGTTGTGCCCAGCTCTTTGTGACCTATGGACTGTAGGATTTCTCTTGATTTCTCTGTCCATGGGATTCTCCAGGCAAGAACACTGGAGTGGGTTGCCATTCCCTGCTCCAGGGGATCTTTCTGACCCAGGGATCGAACCCAAGTCTCTTAGGTCTCCTGCGTTGGCAGGCAGGTTCTTTACCACTGGCACCACCGGGGAAGCCCATGATTCGTCACTGCTTAAACCCAATTATCCCTCTTAGGGGCTGGGATTCAGTTTCATCAAAAGTTTCAAAGCTTAGCTGTTATATGCAAGGCTTATCTGCTGTTTGTAATTTACAGGAAAGAAGCCAGCGATTTCTGACAAGGTGAGTTTTCTCCTTGTTTTGTTTTGTTTGTTTTTGCTCTGTTTTGTATCTTGCCTTCGTTCTGTGGAAAGTGCCGAGAATACTCACCTGTCTTCCCTCCTGCCTTGCAGCCCTCGGTCCTAGGGGGAAGGTGAGTGACTCTGGGTACCTGTGTGTTGCTACAGGGCATGTGCTGAATGACTCTAGCTTGTTTCTCATCCATCCTTTCTCTCAACACTGCAGGCCTCCTGGGGAGCATTTGCCCAAGATACCAAAGCCCCCATTACCGCCAGCCACGGAAAGGCATGACAGAGGCAGCCCCCTGACAGGGAAGAAGCCACCCGTGCCAAGGTAAGTGTCTTCTGTTGCTTGGGTTGTGGCACAGAACTCCTGCCTTGGATCAGTTAGCTCCACACAGGGGCCCAAGACCATGGTGCTCCTGGAGGGGAGGGGGCTCGTTTTGCCACCAGGGCTTGAGGGATGTTCAGGCTTCTCAGGTTGGATGCAGAGTGCCTGGGTCACTTTACAGGACAAGGCGATTCACACAGAGAGGCGTGAAGAGATGGTTCCTCTGGAGCACGGGAGCAACACCGTTTGTGGAGACCTTCTCAGCCAGTCTGATTTCTGGTTGCATTTTCCTTCCACCACAAGGCGCAGCACTGCACCTACCATTTTGTAACCATGCAGGCGGTGGAGAGGATCGCTGTGCCCGGCTTCCTCACTGCTCAACCACATTTTATAGTGGCAGAGCACCCGTCAGCTCTAACATTTCTAACTTTACTATGCAGCCTCCAGGGACCCATTAACCAAATGGCACAAACATCGCTGGGCTAGGCCCAGCTCTGCTCCTTACTAAGGACAAAACCAAGGCTTCCATCAACCTCATCTGTGCAACCAGGATTCAAAATTATGATCCTTGCTTGGCTAATGTGAGGATGAAATCAGGGCCAGGGCCAGAGTGCACTGGTAAAGCCTTAGCAACTGAGTTAATGTTTTAATGGTATATTCAAAAAAATCAAAACGAATGCCAAAAATAGCATAGTGAACAAAAGAGTGAAGTTTTAAATAAACAACAAGATGAGATCATGTGAGTCACTGATCAGGAGGCAAACTGCCAGCAAACTGTCCTCCTCGGGCCCTCTCTGTGAGGACACGACGTGAGCCCATGAAGGCTGCTGCCCACCGCGGGTCTAAGGCCGCCACCACCAAATCTGCTTGGCCAGTTTGTGCATCTGGAAAAAGGGACCAAAGCAGCAGCTTTTTCCCAGCTGTCTTTCCTTCACACCAAGGGTGAGCCCCAAGTCGGCTGTTCTCAAACATCAGCAAAGGAGCATGTTTCCTCAAATGCCTTTATCGGCTTAGAGAAACATCCACTCAGGGAAATTTAATAGCTACTAAAGAGTTTGTTGACAAAACTATTTTTCTTTAATGTAATTATTTGCTGCAGTTGCTAAACAGAATAGAGGCTTGCCTAGCTCAGCTCACAATAACGACAGAACACTGAGTCATCAAGCCTCCGTCTCCCCTGCTTCTCTTCTGTTGTTGTTTTGTTGTTTTTTTTTTTTTGCTTCCCATTTTATTACGGCTCAGTGGGTTTGATTTCTCGATATTAGATTAAGTGAAACTATTTAGATTCTTTGAAACTCTTTATGCTCAGTTCTTTTTCTTTGCCCTGATTCATTTCAGGCATATGCGGGGACCAGAGAGAAGAGACAATGTAAGTACAGAACATCATCTGGGGAATGCTTGGCCCAGGGAAACCAGCATTGACTCTGCAGATGTCGAGGCTCTGTCTCAGCCTTCAGTGAAGTCCAGTGCTGGAAGCCAGGCCTACACACAGTCGGCTCCTGAACACCAGTGTCTGGGGTCTCCATCTTTCCCTCCTGCCCAGAATGCTGCATGGCTTAGCTCCTGTCCCTCTGAAGGTTCCCAGGGAGGTTGGGTTAATTGCAACCCCATTACCGAGTGGTAGTGAGCAAGGGGATTGGCAAGTAGGTAGAAGGGAGGATAAAGTAAGGCATGCTCTAGAGTCTGGCCTCCCAGAAAGTCTCGTAGGCCTCTGTTTTCCCCTTAAATATCTCTATGGCCTAAGAAAGAGAGGAAATGGCATTTATGGAATGTATGTCGTGTACATGTTGCCAGCCTAGCAAACATGCCTAGGACTGCTCAGTCTCAGCGATAAAAGTCTGATGTCCCAAGAACTTCATCAGTGTTAGGCAAATGAGGACCAAGACAGTTAGTCATTCCAACTTCACGTTTTCTTTGCATTGACTGTCCCTAGGAAGAGTCATTGTTTCCCTTTCACTAATAAGAACTCGAAGCTCAGAAGGGTAAGATACTCATTGCAAGCTGCAGAGCTGGGAGATAGCCAGGATTGAAACCCAGGTCTGCCTGACCTCCTCGCACTGTAAACTGCCTGAAGAAGGCCGTCACACCCGTGCCATGCTCAAGGGCTCCGCCCATAGGCGCCTGGCGTGCCATAGCTCTATGCCAAACGGTGTGCTTATTCTGATGAAGTGCTGAGATATAAGATGTAATGGACACGCTCCAGTGTGCTAAGGGGCATCTGATCACAGGATGCGCTACAGAGGGGGAGTAAAGAAAGTGATGTATAAGGACTGAAGAGCTAAGTGTGACTTCTTAGTGCTGTGGTCACTGAATGATGGGAAGACACAGGATAGTCACTCCAAGGCAAAGCTCAGCGCCCTTCAGCCTCAGGAGTGTCCTGACTAAGGCAGGCATGGGCAGTGCCCATGGAGCCTGTGGGAAGAGTGAGGCAGCAGGTTGGTTTCAGAGCCACAGGGGCAAAGAGGAGAGAAGGTTGAAAATGAGGGCAATATCACATTCCCAAGGATCCCTACCTCTGGAAGGATTGACACTGGTTGTCATGAGAATCTAAAAATCTTATGTTTTGGACCAGAGGAGACATGGTTGCAGCAGAGTCAAAGACCAATTTCATTTTGGGGATTCCATAGTCCGTGTGTATTTCTCTGTGCAGCCCTTTGTTAGGATTCCTCCCCAGCTGGCCAACCTGGATGAATGATTCTGGCTGTGATCCACCTTGCCTCATCTCAGTGGTAGGACTAAGGATAACAAACTTTTATTGAGCACTCAAACATACCAGGCACAAGGAGTAACTAACTTAATCCTCACAACAGCACTTGAGGAAGGCGCTTGTTCATCACTACTGCCCTAGCCTAACGAAACAAGTCCGCGTTGACAATTCTGGTCTACTAGTCAATGGCAGCGTTATTTTTGCCTCTCTGAACATCATTTCCTATCTAAGGAGTAGAACATAGAGCCCCTCCCTTACCTATTTCAGAAGGCTGTCCCAAAGACAGATGTGCTGCCCCAAGTGGGCACGCCTTGAAAGCTATTTTCAAACCATAAGGCTGTATGAACTTGGGCAAACTCCAGGAGACGGTGAGGGACAGGGACGCCTGGCGTGCTGCAGTCCACGGTTGTCGTGAGGAGTCAGACACGACTTGGCGACAGAGAAACGGCAAGGCCGCGGTGCTTTGGACCAGAGTAGCCAGTGCAAAGCCGAGACCTGGAGAAGGTTAGGCTTTGGGTCAGAGAGATTCGGTGTGAATCAATTTCTGTAACCCTTGGCAAGGTAGGAGTGCTTCTTGGGCAGCGTGTTTTCATTTGTAAAACGAAAATGTTAAATTCTTGACGAGTTGCTTGAAGAATTGGATGAAATACTGCATATGAGTCTTTGGGAGACATAGTAGATATCATCATTATTAGTATCTCTAGGGCTGTTTAGACACTTCAGAACCTATTTTAAGTATATAAACAGTGTTTCAGATTGGAATGTCTTTAAATGATTATTTGTATTAAGAAATCATACATTATTTAGCAAGTTCTACTGTTCTCCACAGTACCTTTGTTGTGGAGACACACAACCGCTAAAGAAAGAAAACAGAGGTATTCCTATGTTTGAGAAATACATTTTTCTTTGAGAAGTTGTGCTTTGATGATAAATTAATATCTTTTTTTTTCTTCCCCTTACCAGGATGAAGATGATGGTATGTTTAGAAAGACTTTCTTACAACTTGTAACCTTTCCTTTAGTTTTCTGTGTTCAGATGGAATTAATTAGTTAACATAGAAACTCTGTAGAATCCATTATAACTTTACAATTAGTATTGAGCATATGTATGGCAGTTGGTATACTGTATAACTCTAATAAAATGGAATTACTTGGCTGGATTACCAAAAAGAACTGCTAAGTTCATGTATAACAGTGCAAATTATTAATACTTACTAGTACAGCAAAATTGACAATCACACATACAGTATGATAGACAGCATTCCAGTATTGAAGCTCTCTAATGCATTTGGGTAAAGGATTACTAACTATATATGAATGACATGGCATAAAATTTGTCTTTCATTAAAAAAAACTTGTGAATCATTTCTGAAATTCGTATGGTTTCTAACTGACAATTTTCTGACAAGTTAACATTTTAAAAATGAAAAAAAAAAGTGCTATGAAGAATGATGGAGAATGGCAGCGTTTGAAACTGCTCTGAGGTGGTAAACCATCGAGAAACCCCTGTGGGTGGGCGCCCACCCCGCCGCTTCCTGATGACATTTGATCTTTCCAGTCCTTGCGTCTCACTTTACACTGGCTGTTTTTAACCAGGGAGCAGTTTGGGGATGGATGTTCCTGTGCCACTTGGATTCTGACAATCTTTCCTTTTTCTTTTCCTCTGAAGTACATCAAAGACTTCCGCCCCAGCCATCACCTCTCCCCATGAGCTCCAACACCTTCCCTTCAAGATCTACCAAGCCATCGCCCAAGAACTCCCTCCCATTAACTCACTCATCTGGAGCCTTCTCAGAAAGGTGTGTGCTGAATCACTCAGTTCTGACCTAGCATAATGTCTGGGGCCACTGATACTGAGCTAATGTCAGGTGGGTTGAGGAAGAAAGAAAGAAGTCACCAGTCACAGGGTCAGAATATTTTGGGTCTTAGGAAAGAAAACCAAGCTGAGCATAAAGAATGCACAAATGTGCATATTAACTCACTGCTGTCTTCTGAGTGCTGTGCTTGGGGAGAAGAGAGGTACAGAACTGACTGCCCTGCCATGGCCCTGCCATGGCCCCAGACAGAATGGACTCTTTGGCAGGAAATGGGGAATGATTTTTACTCTGTAGGTTAAAAACAAGCAAACAGTCAAGAAGCCCAATTAATTACTTGGAGTTCACCCTCCATCTTGGGTGGGAATGCCCATCCAAGGCACCGTGCACTTGGCAGGCATGGAATGCTCACTGTACGGGCTCTGTCCCCAGCAGGTCTGGTTTCTCAGCAGCAAGAGTGTTTCTCAGGACCCATGAGGAGGCAGGCTTTCCAGGAGAGGCACAGACAGGAGGAAGACTCAGGGCATTCCTCATAGATAAGCCTTCGGGCTGTCTCCTGGCACCCCCGACGGTTCACCCACCTAGGCCTAGTCCCTACCCTAAGGATGGAGGGAAACTCACCCACCAGTAAGGTCCTTCCACTCTGCTATGTATCTGGAAGGGTTCTCAATTTCGTTTTCCCCGGGTGCCTCTTGCTCTGATTTTCTGCTGCTTCTTCTCATTCTTCCACATGTTTTTCTTCTGCCACATCTGCTACTTTCTTGTGCCGCCTCATCCCACCCTGAGCCCAGCCCTTTCCTTCATTCTTTCAAAACACCACTCGCACGAGATTTCTGAACAAAGCAGGCCTCTATTGGAAGCTTGCCCTAGAGGGTGGGGAAACTGCTGCTCAGTGTGGAGCAGACAGACTTTCAGGGCCTCCCACTGGCCCTCCTCCCCCACTGTCCCCGCAGATGCAATTTCTGTCTGCTGTGGCACCAGCGAGCCCTCTGTTTCTCACGCCTTCCCCTCTCCCTGTAGACAACTAGGCTCTGGGCAGTCACCATCCCAAACCACACGCCCATGGAGGATATTTCCCTAACAGAAAGAGAAGCGTTCCCCCAGAGAACTTCTGTCGTGCTGCAGACTCGAGGTCCTCAGAGTGCTGCTGCCTGTTTAAAGCAGCTTTTGAGGCTCTTTCCACTGTTCTGTTCTTGCTTTTGTTCTTCATCTTGAGAAGCTCGTTAGACTCCGGCCTGGTCTTCCTGAGACAGGAGTGAAGTGTGTCCAGCAAGTTCCTTCTTTTTGCCCTGCCCCCGTGGTTTCAGGGAGGGGGTGAGAAGAGTCAGAGAAGCAGCATTTCCCCAATTCAGGTCCCTCTCTGACCCCTTAAGCCCGACCCAACTTCACATCTGTTCTTTTTTGTCTCCACAGCAACCCTACCTTTCCGCAGAGCGCCTCCCTGCCGCCATGCTTCTCTCAAGGTTTGTTCTCTGCGCTCTAGTGACCGACTCTAGCCCATATGCCGTCATCCCAAAGCCTTTTGGCAAAAGTTTTGTTGTTTCCTAAAAGCATCCGACTTCCTTATTCAGCACTTCGGTTTCTGAAGTGTACCAAAGGTTGCTGTAGGGATAGGATACTCCACACAACAACAAAAACAACACACAGACGCACACACTCCTCCGCAGGAAGGCGCCCTTGGCTTTATCTTCCCAGGTGGAACTTTTCTTCCCGGCTGTTTTTATATGATGCTTAGGATGGTGCTAGCTTTCTCTGTAGTTTAGATTTCTATAATGAATCTAACCTGGAGTGCTAGTTGAGGAACATGTTTAAAATACAGATTAAGGGACCCCCAACCCCCAGGATTCTGATACAGTAAGTCTGGCTGAAGACCTGTATTTTCTAATAATATTTCCTTTGGGTGTCGATGGTAAGTATTTCTTGAGAGAGTCCTCAAACTTTAAAAGGCACGCAAATCCCCTGGGAGCTATGTTAAAATGCAGATTCTAATCAGTGGGTCTTGGATGGGACCCAGGGTTCTGCATTTCCAGCAAGTTTCCATGTGATTCCCAAGTTCCAAGTTCCCAGCTGGTATTGCTGGTTCATGGACCACTTCAAGTAGAAACAAAGGCCTACCCAGTAGGACTAGCTGTGTTTATTTTCTATCCTTAAGGACTTGCAAGTGACTAGTACATGGTAAGCACTTTAAAACATTTGTTGAATGACTGTCAAATGACTATGGAGAGTCACCCAACTCTAGTAAACAATTTTTTCTTCTCATGCTAGAAAACACATCTTGTGTTACCAGATTTTCTGATTTATTTTTCAAGAAAACATAGAAATATGGCTTTCAATGTGAAATTACCTAATTTTTAAAGATTGACTTAAGATTTAAAAATTCTGTGAGGAAAAAATAAAACACTTTTTTTTTTTTGTAGTCATGTACACATGCAGGAACATTAGTTTGTGTTATAAACAGAAAACTAATAAGTTTAAATTTTAACTTAAGAGTCGACTCTTTCTTTTAGGGGCATGTCTATTACATTCAGTTGGGTACATCATGCCATATATGTATGAGATTCTACTGCTGACACCAATGAAACCCACTGTATTTTCAATGTTTCCTAAGCATTTTAGGATATAGTGTCCTTATTCACTACATGGCTTCCACAACTCCCCCCACTCCTCAGTGGCCACAACTCATTATTTTGTAAACCTACTTTGTGTCCCTAGCCTGGTCCGTCCAGGCATCTGAGCTTGAGACACTTCACTTATAGCAGTATCTGCCAAAGTAAATTCCATAGACCCCTGCTTCTATGAGTTGGTGACAGAGATTATTAATATAAACAGTTGGCTTTTATTATTTTTTTGAATATAATCATCCCTCTAATACAGGAGGGGGGATTGGTTCCAGGACCCCCCACTGATAACAAAATCCCAGGATGTTCAAGTTCTCTGTATAAAATGATGTCGCACAGTTGGCCCTTCACATCCACAGCTCCACATCCACAGACCTGGCTAACCCATTGGTTGAACCGGTCTGTAGTCGGCTGAATTCACCGATGCGGAAGCCATGAACGCAGAGGGCTCACTCTACTACCTTAATCAAAATCGATCCCTTTTCTCCCAAGAGTGCCAGGACACCTGGTCCTCAGTCTAACCCACTGGTTCCCCAAGGTCAGGAAGATAAAGCATGTGCTTTATATTGGCCAAAAACCTGTCCCAGTTCCCTTGAGGATCTATTTATTAAGGGTGGAGGGTGACTGCAATGAAAAGTAATATGTTGTCTGTCATGAACAGTGACTTTGTGGTGCTGACCTGCAGATGCAGATGGAGAATAATTCCTCAGTTCTAAGACAGCCATGCCCTGTAGACCTTCATTGCATGACTTTCTCACATAGCTAGATTTCACTCACTCAGCAAACATTATACAAGTGTCCGCATGTTGCACTGCAGAGATTGTCATGCGGAAGGTCTGCTCAGGTACTGGGAGCCTTAAGAAGGAAGATCAGCAGCTCAGGCTAGCCCCATCTGCATCTCGAATAATCCTGACTAGGAAGACTTGGACTCTTCAAGTAACTCTCCCCTCTCAGGGGCCCTGGGGCAGGCGATTTACCCTCTGTGGTGTATTAGATGTATTAGATGAAGTAACAGAGCTGGTGCAGAACCACCTGGAGTGCTTGTTAAGGCAGATTCTTGAGCCTGGGTGATTCAGGGTCCCCCTGGAATTCTCTTTTACGCACAGTCATATTTGGGAACCACAAGCTCAAGTTCTGGCCCTGCCACTAAGACACATGATTTGTTTAGACTCTCTGAATCTTTGTTTCATGATATTCAAAAAGAAGACAATACCCACCTTGTGGAGTTGCTGTGAGGATGAAAGGTCATGCACACAGGTGCCTTATTCAGGGCCTGGACACAGCAGTGCTGAAAAAATATCTGTTGAATGAACAAATGAGTGATGCATGAGTTGTTAAGAGAACATTCAACTCACGGAATTTACCAGCCTGAAATAGCTGTTCTGGCATATAGAGACAGGTTTAGCAACTGCGAATCAACACAATCAAACCTTTCCTGAGATTAGGAAACACATTCTCTTGAAAAATTTCATGGAACTGTCTACAAGAAAAAAAAAAAAGCATTAGAGAAGATGAGGCACAAATGCTGGGTAATTTACAGACTCCGACACAGGCTTCCTGATGGATCAGATACTGTCAGGGCCTCCTTCTATGTGAGTCTAACAGTTCTACTTCTGTAAGAAATTTGGGCAAGAACAGCAGGTAGTAAGCTCTGGCTCTGAAAGCTAAGAATATTCAAGGTAATTTCACCTCATCTTGGGTAAGTCACATTTCTTGTTGTGAAAATGAGAACATAATTATCCTGACCTCCACATTTTACCATTTGGTGGTATATACGTAACTTGCTCAGTTAAGCAACCAGTCAATTGTGCGGTGTAGTGTCTCAGAATTTCACTGGCATGGCTGCAGAATAGGGCCCGAAACAGCCTTTGTGGTTTTGAACAAGTGAAAGTTATTTTGGAAGCTGTGGTTTCTTGAAATGTTAATTGCTGGGAACAACGGCAAGGGCATTGTGGAGGGCGGGCAGTGATGGGCTATGACTAGTGAAAAATTGCTTAAAGTAAATTAACGTTCAAAATGCTATACTTTCAAAGGCCCCCTCAACAGACCACTTCCCAGAGTGGAAGGCAGGAACTTCTCGCCAATTCCCAGCAAACCTAGACCACAGTCCCCTGGGGAAGAACAGGTAATAAGGCATATGTTACTATTTTATTTCTACACCAGCAAACAAATCATCAGAATCTTCCACTGAATGGTCTCCTATACTTTTATTTTCTTTTACTCTTAATTTTTTTAGTGAAAAATATTGAGGGGAGAATTCAGTTGAAAAATATTCTTTTTCCTTGATGTTCCTCTTCCAATGGCAAATGTGTGTTTCACATTAAACAGAAAAATAATTCCATTTTTCATCTATTTCTTAGTTTATGACATAGCATAAGTCATTTAACTGCTCATTAACCCAGTGTTTTTCATTAAATATATTATTATTCTAAACTGAAGAAATTATTACATCTAAATCTTTCCTGCTTAGAGACTCGATTATCTATGAATGCTTATTTACCTCTACCTTGCGAATGAGCCTACGATAAAAAGCAGTTCACACAAAATAGCTTCTATTTAGCTTTACCTGAATGATTCTATATTCAAAGTAATAACACAAGTGTTTCAAACTTCATGGAACTGAGGTGGTGATTTATGGAAATGATTACTTGGAGGCTTTTTTTTTTTCCACTTATTTATGTAACTACAAAATTTATTCCATTTTTTAAAATTTGCATTTTCAGAATTCATTAAATGAAGACTGGTATGTTTCTTATATTACCCGAACAGAGGCAGAAGCAGCTCTTAGAAAGATAAACCAGGTACTGTGCTACAAGTTTATTTTTTTTAAGTATAGATTGAAGAAAAGAAATGGGACTGACTTTTCCTGAGTACCAATGATGGGCTTTAGATACTGGCTCCAAGCTTGCTTTTCATAGCTGCTAACAACTAACAACAGATTTTTATTTTTACAACTTCTCTTCCTACAGTTTGTATCATCCAATAAAACAAACCCCAGCGGATGCAGTGGTAAAGAATCTGCCTGCCAATGCAGGAGGCACAGAGACTTGGGTTCTGTCCCTGGGTCAGAAAGATCCCCTGGAGGAGGAAATGGCAACCCACTCCAGGATTCTTGCCTGGAAGCTCCCACAGACAGAGGAGCCTGGTGGGCGACAGGCCACGGGGTCTCAAAGAGTCAGACAGACTGAACATACATTATGGGCTAGGAATTCTGCTGGGTGCCATTCATGCTGCTATACCAAAGGGTACCAATAAGTGCCAGCTTCTCACCTACTAATCTCCATAACGATGACTCCTAGGACCCCGGGAAAAATTTTTAATTAAGGTAGTCTTTGATTGGAAGAATCTTAGGAGATTTTATTAATGAAAATGGTCCATCTTTCACAGGAATCACACAGCATCAAAAGGAAACTCTTTCCCCCAAATTTCCGACATCTTACTAGTTGTGTCTTCCTCCTGACACCCGATTGCCATCCATATCAACGTGGAGGAACCCATACTGAGACAGACAACAGCAACTTTTTGTCCTTTTCCCTCGAAATTTCTAATTGTCCTTTAATATTAAAGGTCTTAAACCAGATTTCCTGTCTTCCGGTATTGAACACTAATCTTAAACCTATATATCAAAGATCCTTCATCTTTCACATTCTTCACATCTCGAGACCACAACAAAAGTCCTCAAGCCTCAAGCTTGGCTGCACTTTTTTTTTTTAATGATATGAAGAGATTAATGTTCATCTCCCCATCTTTTAAAAACATTCTTTATTTTCGGCGGTGCTGGGGCTTTGCTGCTGCTCAGGCTTTCTCTAGTTGCGGTGAGCAGGGGCTCCTCTTCGTTGCGGTGTGCAGGCTTCCCACCGCAGAGGCTTCTCTTGCCGCGGATCGCAGGCTCCAGGCGTAGAGGCTCAGCAGCTGTCGCTCCCCAGCTCTACAGCACAGGCTCAATAACTGGGGCACATGGGCTTAGTTGCTCCAAGGCACGTGGGATCTTCCCAGACCAGGGACTGAACCCATGTGCCCTGCACTGGCAGGCACATTCTTAACCACTGGACCACCAGGGGATTGCACATTTAAATCCCTTGGGGAGCATTAAAAAAAAGTTCTGATTTTACCTGGAGAGATTCTGATTTAATTAGTCAATTAATTAATTTAATTAATTAATTAATTAAATTAGGGATGCTATGTGGGTTCTGGAAATCTTCAAAACTTGAAACTCCAAAGTGAAGCCAGAGCTATGACTCCACAGGTCTATTTGTCTAAGAGAGATGTTCTGACTAGAATTTACTCATTCAATCTAGGATGGAAAAGAACAAAGGAAAGGCATTATTGCACACTGATCATCCTGATTTCAATACACAGAAGAAGAAGCAATTTAAAGGAGTTTTTCTTAATTCATTCTATTTTAATATTAGATCTGTATAGTATTATTATACTATTATGTAGCTAATTTATGAAATGAAATTTTAAAGGATAGGCCAGATCACCACACTATTTTGGTAAATATCAGGAAAAAAGGATGATCCACATTGGTTTTTTTTTCAGGTATTTGATGATGAAACACATTATCTGGGCACCATGAGATTTTAAAATAGGTACATCTCTTAGGTATTTGGTTGTATTCTGATTTTGACTGTGGAAAGAAAGTGCATAGAATTAACTCTCAGGAGCAGGAAGAGATATCTTTAGTTAACCACTAAAGTCCTTATTTTGCTGGCTCTGTATCCACTCAACCATCTATTATTTATTATTGTAAAAAAGATTCCTTTTTCATTGAGAGCCTTCAAAGAGATCTCTTTGAAATTTGGGAATTTCTCTAATATAATCTCTGCTGCTTGCTTCTTGACAACCAAGAAATCCATGAGACATGGGACTACTGCTGTTTGGGGAGCTAATTGCTCATTACATTGTCAGCTGGTAGGTTTCACGATCTCTAGAGGATTGTGCGCTGCTCTTAGAGGCAAGAGAAGTATTGACTTTTGCTACTTCCATAATAACAAGAATCTATCCTTTTAGGACGGCACTTTCCTGGTTCGAGACAGCTCTAAAAAAACAATATCCAATCCATACGTTCTCATGGTGTTGTACAAAGATAAAGTTTACAACATCCAAATCCGTTATCAGGAGGAAAGCCAAGTTTACCTGTTGGGAACTGGACTCCGAGGGAAAGAGGTAAGGGTTGTCAAACTTCCCCCAGTTTTCTGCGTGTGCCTCTCTACACACCTACCTGCACAGAACCTGGCTGTGGGCTTCTTTGGAGGTCAACACTGCCTGGCAACTTTAGAGCTAAATTGCATTAGTGAAACCCTGCATTTACTGGGAGGAAATAAAATGTTAACAGCATCTGCCTCTGCCACAGGGTCTTTTTTACATCTTTTATTCCAGCTAGTCTAAAATCACATGTGTAACAAAAAAATGTGTAAATTAAAAATATCATTAGATGGTGCCAAAGGCAAGTCCTTTCTGACACAGAAGTCAGTTAAGTCACCTCTGTGACATGATTTTGATGTAAGGGTACAGTGTATTTATAAGGCCGTGTCTTAGATAAACATCTGGAAAAATGACTTGGGTCACTTCTCCCTAAAAACAGAGGTTAGCCCAATGAAGCTGTGCAAATTGCCAAAAACATTTCCCTCTGTTTTCCCAAGGTGTTATATTAGTCCCTTTTGGGGGTAGTAATGAGAACTGTGGAAAGAAAACCTTTCAGGGCTGCTTTTTGCAAAGGAAACTGTGGCTAAACCTAATGCTTCAAATGTGTTTTTTTAAGTTCAAAGTTCTAGGAGGAGGATCAGCTATATCAAACATTTCCAGAAGGAAACACAACTCACCCATAACTTCTACTTCACTCCAAATATTTTTAAGTTATGATTATGTGAACCAGTAGAAAAAACACATGATTTTCATCATATGTTTGAATCACTGGTTCGGGGTGGGTAGAGCTGCATCGGAGAAGGCAATGGCATCCCACTCCAGTACCCTTGCCAGGAAAATCCCATGGATGGAGGAGCCTGGTGCACTGCAGTCCATGGGTTCGCTGAGTCAGACACAACTTCCCTTTCACTTTTCACTTTCATGCACTGGAGAAGGAAATGGCAACCCACTCCAGTGTTCTTGCCCGGAGAATCCCAGGGACGGGGGAGCCTGGTGGGCTGCCGTCTATGGGGTCGCACAGAGTTGGACACGACTGAAGCGACTTAGCACCAGCAGCAGCAGAGCCGCATCGGTCCCGTAGAAGCAAAGATGTCTGCTCTCCAGGATCTCTACTGGGCTTGTGTGGAAGCACACAACTGCAAACCTCTCATTGCTGTTGCCCTGGAGGGAGGCACCTGGAAGAGTAGTCTTGGAGGAAGTGCTCAACTCTGTCTGGGGCACCTCGGTAACATCTGACTCATTTCTCAATGGACAGATGGGGGTTTCTCAGTTTGGCCCTCAGGGAAAGGGTAATACAGGTAATGAATGAAAGGACTCGCTACAGAGCTCTTGTGAGTGAGGAGGCAGCAGTGGGAACACAGCAGATTCCATGAGGGAACTGTTATGCCATACTACAGATATCTTCAGACAGCAGAGATGCTGCCTGACCTCCTGATTCCTTGTGTCTCCTAACATTATTAGTGATTTAGAGGAGGGACACAAAAACCAAAACCAAGTCACAAATAGAACAATGCTCCTGAAATCCAATGATCGGTGTCCTTATAAAAAGAGGGAGATAAACGATGAGGCCCCATATTCAGTAGCCTATGATAAACCATAAACCATAATGGAAAACAATATGAAAAAGATATACATATATCTTAATCACTTTGCTATACATCAGAAACTAACACAACATTATAAATCAACTATTCTGGAATAAAAAATAAACAAGAACAATCCTAAGGCAAAGCTATCATAATTAGACTCTCCCTCTATCTCTCACTGTATATAATGTATATAACCCCCTGCTGCTGCTGCTGCTGCTGCTGCTGCTGCTGCTGCTGCTGCTAAGTCGCTTCAGTCGTGTCCGACTCTGTGCAACCCCATAGACGGCAGCCCACCAGGCTCCCCCGTCCCTGGGATTCTCCAAGCAAGAACACTGGAGTGGGTTGCCATTTCCTTCTCCAATGCATGAAAGTGAAAAGTGAAAGTGAAGTCACTCAGTCATGTCTGACTCTTAGTGACTCCATGGACTGCAGCCCACCAGGCTCCTCCATCCATAGGGTTTTCCAGGCTAGAGTACCGGAATGGGGTGCCATAACCCCCTACGTGAAGTTAAATAACATATACATAAATACATACTTGTCTTTTATCCATAGTTTGCTGAATGTTGGTGAGGAATTTTTTTCAAAGTTGCATAGCAGAAATCATTAAAATCTTTGCCAAATTTTATATAGATTGATAATCCCCATAGTACAAGAGGTAGGATGTTATGCAGATTTTAAAAAAAACTGCAAAATTCATGCTACACATTCAAATGCTGATTTTCTTCCTATTTTGAATCTTTCAGGACTTTCTGTCTGTGTCAGATATTATCGACTACTTCAGAAAAATGCCGCTTCTGCTTATTGATGGGAAAAACCGAGGTTCCAGATACCAGTGCACGTTAACGTATGCTGCAAGTTATCCCTAGCAAGTTAGCCAAGCAAACGAATCTTCCTCCTGCCTCTGTCCCAGCATGGGAAGATCAGTCAGCCTTGGTGAACAGTCAAACACTTAGGACTGAATTGAACCCCTTCAACGTGAATATAAGGGTTTTGTCCTTTCACTTATGAAAGTATTTGAAATGAAGACTGTCAAATATCCCATAATTTATTTATTTTTCTTCAATGTTTGTAAAGTGCATGAGTAATAATGTTCACACTTGAAGTCTAACAGTGCACTGTAATGATTCATTTTAAAAACATGTGTATTTTTGAATACCCATGTCCAAGTACATTAGTTTGCACACCTATAGAGACAATTTGGGGCAAGTTTAGAAACACTGAAATGGTAACAGATTTTGGTAACACATGAAACGGATTTTTAAACTAGCCAATCCTTTGTCAGTCAAAAGCAATCATCAATTTTATATGTATAATTTGAAATTACTAAAATTGACTTTCTTGGCAGCAATAATTTAAGAAGCTTCAAAAGCATTTCATCCTTTCTTAGTTCATGTTTTTGCTGGAGAGTAGGGATTTTTTTGTATACTTTTTTTATGGAAAAGATAAATGCATGTTGGAATAACTTCCTGGAATTAAAATTAATTTGACTTCTGCTTCACTTTTTGATTCCTAAAACAATTTATTGACTTAATTTTTTAACTGTTATTTTCCTATTTTAAAGCAAATTTAAGCTACAAATACCAAAAGAAAACATTTTAAATTAGAATAAGGCTTTGGCATCAAATACACCAGATTTAATTTCATCACATCTGACATCCTCATCCTCTCTCTTCCACCTTTACCCAACTCTGAAAGTATCAAGTGATGTGATTTTTACCAACGTCTTCCTGGGAAGATGAAAGAGCAATTTATGTATACATGGAAAAGTTTAATCAGACTTTCCAATTAGATACCTTTCTTCTATTTTTATCCCCCCTGCCATCTGTTATAAAGCCATTATCTTCACCCTTCCCCCAAAGGCTTTATAAATTCTTCAAAGCAATTCAGTTCTTTCCTTCAACTTACATATCCCATTTAATAAAAAATGGTAAGCAATTTCACAAGACGAAAACTTCACATTCACTTAAGTTTTCCCTTTTGAGGCCTTGGTTGTCATTCCACAACTTGTATTAATAACAAATTTTTTTGTCTTCTTGGTTTTATCTATGAGTTTTATAAGCCACAAATAATATCTTATATTTTCATTTTCATGAAATTGTAGAAAGACCACTGGAAGAGATATTGGAAGTCATCTAGTTAAAAGTAATGATTTGCCAAGATAAAGAATCTGTGGAGACTTTTAATCAATGATGATAGACAAGACGCTTAACAAAACTTCATCCTTACAAACTAGAAGTTCTCAAATCAGGACCCAGCACTCAGGAACTCTAAAACTGAAAGACCTGCATCACTTACAGCATGTTTATTCAACAGGATATTCAGTGAGCATTTATTTCATGGTTATTCTGTGCACTGAGCTGGGTGCTAGGTAGTGAGCATAGAAAACTCTGCAGGTTCTGGTACGGAGTGAGCTGACCTTGTGCCTTGCTTCGTGGTATTCTATACTTAATGTTCAAAAATTTCTAAAATCAAGAACACAGTAGATTTCAAGGCAACTATCTTGTAGTGAATAATGTTTACAAGGTAAACAGATGCTTATTATTTTAAGTTGCTGCTGGTGGAAAGGGGTAGAAAACCTATTCCACTGCAATAACTGAAATGAGTTGTGAGGATCTGATGTTTTTATGACAAGCATTCTTCCTCCCCTGCTTCAGGCCATGGCAACTCTATTCTTTTGGTGGGGCCTTTCTTTCTCTAGAGGGTTTCCCAGGTGGCTCAGTGGTCGAGAATCTACCAATGCAGGAGACGCAGGTCCGATCCCTGGGTTGGTAAGGTCCCCTGGAGGAGGAAACGGCCACTCACTTCAGTATTCTTGCCTGGGAAATCCCATGCACAGAGAAGCCTGGTGAGCTACAATCCACGGAGGTCGCAAAGAGTTGGACACCACTGAGTGGCTGAGCAGGCACGCAGTGCTCCTTTTCCACTGGCCTGGCCTGTGTCCCAGCCTTAAACGCAGCTGCTCAGGACCCTTCTTAACTGAAGCTGGCCCAGTCGCGACCCTTCTCTGGGCTGTTAAACACAGAGGCTAAGACAAAGGCCCTCTCTTTTCTCTGGGGCCTCCAGAAGATAATGCTGTACACCCACCACAGCTCTCTTCTCTTCTGCCTGTTACATGGGGCGATGAGTCTCTAATAGGAAAGGGTATAGACCAGTGCACAGGAACAGAACCAGGGCAGAGATATCTGGTGGATTAGTGAAGGCCCTGAAATCTATCTCAACCATGGGCTTTCAAGTCACATGACCTAATAAATGATTTAGCTAGCTTGAGTTGTTTTTGACACTTGCTACCAGGAGACACCTGATTAATATAAACCCATACCATACATTTATAATTTTGGAGAAGGAAATGGCAACCCACTCCAGTATCCTTGCCTGGAAAATCTCATGGACAGAGGAGCCTGGTATGCTGCAGTCCATGGGGTCGCAAAGAGTCAGGCACAACTGAGCGACTAACAATAACGCTAACTCTAACTATACCATACATTTATAATTTAGTAGCTCTCTTTCAATCTAAGCCAAATTCAAGCACAGAGTATAGGATGAGCAGTGCCTCATGACCAACTTCCTATGCAATGCTCTTGCCATTGGTGAAATAAATTAGCCATTTCTTGGAACATTAAAACGAGAGAAGCCTACAAGAGCATGAAATGATTATTTACAATTCAACACATTTTTCTTTTTTTAATTGAATATATTAGTAAACTCAATTCTCCTAGAAACAGGTTGATTCAACAATAAAAAGTCACAAATTTACAACAAATAAATAAAAAATCAGATTAAAAAACTATCAGAAGCAAGGGATACATCTGACACTTTAGACTCTTCAAAGTGGGGGCTGTTTCTTTCTGTTTCCTTTAAGTCATCTGTCTTCACAGGATGACTAAAATGTAGGGTAAGGTCACAAAGCAGTAACTGGGAGAGTTCTGTGTAAAAGAAAAAAAAATTAATAATATAAGACACTATATTGTAACACATATGTCACAGGCAACTATTATTACTTTAAGTTGCTATTTCTAATTATTAATTTAATTTTTAAGTGATTATTGCTTAAACCACAATTTAGATGTGCCAAATTTTGACTTAGAGTCAAATTTATACACCGCAAAATAAACATGACATAGAAGCTTACTAGAAGGGCTCTTTAGCTCAAATTGTCAGATGTTTTACTACACTGCAATTTGATTTATGCAAATGTATGTATTTTTTAAATTACTAGTTTTATCTGCAATACATGCATACAGTATAAAGAATCAAATAAAGCATGTTACCAAAAGAGCAGTTCCTATCTCCCAGAGGCAACCACTTTTGATGTTTTTGGAGCTCATTTTGTTTTTGTGGGGTTTGTGTGTGTGTGTGTGTTGTGTGTTGCATTTTTGTTTATTTTGGGAGGGGTGGTATTTAACCTCCATATCTCTAAATGATATTCATGTTTTTTCTCAATTTTAGGTATTTGCTTTTGCCCACAGAAGAATAAAATATAGCTCTTTCCACTTATCACTATTCATCCAATATATTTGAGTATAATTTTTCTTAGCTCAGTATTTAATGTTTAATTTTTTTATTATACATTCTTTACAGTTGAGTCTTGTAGGACATTTCCCTTCCTGCAAGCTTCCACCTAACCACAGTTAATAATTGTTTCCTTTTTTCATTGCTTAATTACCATGGATGTATTCCAAGTTTCCGCAGTTGGGTAAATCTCCTTCCTGTATAGTCCAGAGCTTTTACTGTTCTACTGTTGAAAGTCTCTCCTCTCCTAGAGCCTTCTCATCAGCTCTAGTTTGGACTGACAGCTCTCTAGAAAGCTGTACAGTTCACATCTTGGGAATTCCCTTCACCACTATCCAATGGACTCTTTTCACCCCTCCCTTGTGTGGAGTATCTTTCTTCCAGAATCTCATGTCTCTCTCTCTCTTTTTTTTTTTTTTTTTTGGTCTATTCCTTTGGTGGAATACAACCAAGGTAACTTTCTAAGGTAGGGAAATGTATATGTCTGAAAGTTTCTCTCTCTACACCAATGCTTAATAGATTGACTGGTTTTAGCAATCTAGGCTGGACATCACTTTTCTTTAGATTTCCAAAGGCAGTGCTGCACTTTCTCTTAGCTTCCAGTGTTTCTATGGGCAAATTTCATATAATTCTAATTCTTAGTCACTGTTTCTCTTTAGAAGATTTAAGAATCATGTTGTTCTTCCAGTGTTCCGAAATTTTGTAGTATTGTATTTTAGTATAAGACTATTTTTATCTACTGTGCTGGGCTCTTTCATTGTAAAAAAAATATCCTTCAGCTCTGGAAAATTTTCTCAGATTATTTCTTTAATGAATTCCTCCTCATTCATTGTCTGTGTTCTTTCTTTCTAACACTCTACTTATAGAATGTTAGACTTCCTTGTCCATCTGTTTTTTTGCTCTACACTCAAGGGAATTTTCTTCATTTAATCTTTCAACCATTCTCTAGAGTTTATTTCTATTGTCACACTTTTAATTTTGTTCTCCAAATATTTTTATAGTATCCTATTCCCTTTTCATAAATGTAGCATCTTCTTTTACTTCTCTGTGGATATTAATGATAGTTTCTTAAGAGTTTTTAATTTTCACTTGTAATCTTTTTCTCCTCACTGATTGAATCTACTTACTGGTTCCGTCTCTGCTTTTCATATTAGATGTTTTCCTCAAACATCTTTTTTTCCATAGTTGTCTGCTCATATTTAAGACTATCGTTCCAAAAAGACAATTAGAATTTCTTTCCCGTGGCAATTATTGTGTGGTGATCTGGCTGGGTGTTTTGTTGAGGAAACTCAGTTCTGAGTATCTTTAGGTCTTTTCTCTTAGGCTTATCAGATTCCCGAAAGGAAAATCTGCCTGAGTGTATAAATCTGGCTGCCAGCGTTTTGTAGCCAAGTGGGGAAAGAAAGTCAATGGGTTATGTAAGAAAGTCTTATGGATTTTGTAAGTCAATATGTAAACTTTGTCTTAAGACCCTTGTTTTTAGTACTACTATTTCCTTCAACTTGTGAGACTTTAAGTCCCAGGTCTACCAGCTGTGTAACTCTGGGAAAGTTAGTTAATCCCTTTATATCTATTTCTATATCTGTAAATGTCAACTGAACTGAAATGTCAATGGTAATATTTCCAACCTCATAAGGTTGTTACAGCAATTCAGTCCATTTATGTAGAGCTCTTGGAAGAGTATCTGAATTATGGTAGATGCTATAAGGGTTAGTTATTGACATTAATACTTCTGGGAGAAAGTGGGGGTAACAGAGTATTTGTTTAATCTTCCATATTTACCAGAAGTCTACCTTCCTAGTCTGGCTCTATTAGTCCTTTGTATCTTCACTGCCTGCCTATCCCACAACTTTTCAGGAAAACATTGATCAAATTTATTCTATTTGACCTCATGAAAGAATAACTGCCAAACTAGAACAGTCAATCTAGTTTGAGAAGAATCTAAAGCTTCTCTAATTGTTTTAAATAAGTGCAAGCATCTCAAAATCAATTATTCATTTAATAAATGTTGGCCAAAAGCATACTATATAAAGGCACTGGGTTAAGTGCTAGGAATAACCTTAAGAGATGGGATAAGTAAGCAACATACAATTACAATATAGTATGATAGGTGATATGAGAAAGTAGAAGAAATGACATACTGGCTTCAAAAAAAGTTTTCCAATGTAAGTAACTGTGACTTATAAGTAGCAGTTAACCTGGTTGACTGTGCCAAAGCCTCTGACTGTGTGGATCACAATAAACTGTGGAAAATTCTGAGAGAGATGGGAATACCAGACCACCTGACCTGCCTCTTGAGAAACCTATATGCAGGTCAGGAAGCAACAGTTAGAACCGGACATGGAACAACAGACTGGTTCCAAATAGGAAAAGGAGTACGCAAAGGATGTATATTGTCACCCTGCTTATTTAACTTATATGCAGAGTACATCATGAGAAACGCTGGGCTGGAAGAAGCACAAGCTGGAATCAAGATTGCCGGGAGAAATATCAATAACCTCAGATATGCAGATGATACCACACTTATGGCAGAAAGTGAAGAGGAACTAAAAAGCCTCTTGATGAAAGTGAAAGAGGAGAGTGAAAAAGTTAGCTTAAAGCTCAAGATTCAGAAAACGAAGACCATAGCATCTGGTCCCATCACTTCATGGGAATTAGATGGGGAAACAGTGGAAACAGTGGCAGACTTTATTTTTCTGGGCTCCAAAAGAACTGCAGATGGTGACTGCAGCCATGAAATTAAAAGACGCTTACTCCTTGGAAGAAAAGTTATAACCAACCTAGATAGCATATTCAAAAGCAGAGACATTACTTTGCTGACAAAGGTCTGTCTAGTCAAGGCTATGGTTTTTCCAGTAGTCATGTATGGATGTGAGAGTTGGACTGTGAAGAGAGCTGAGCACTGAAGAACTGATTCTTTTGAACTGTGGAGTTGGAGAAGACTCTTGAGAGTCCCTTGGACTGCAAGGAGATCCAACGAGTCCGTTCTAAAGGAGATCAGTCCTGGGTATTCTTTGGAAGGACTGATGCTAAAGCTGAAACTCCAGTACTTTGGCCACCTCATGCAAAGAGTTGACTCATTGGAAAAAGACTCTGATGCTGGGTGGGATTGGGGTCAGGAGGAGAAGGGGACGACAGAGGATGAGATGGCTGGATGGCATCACCAACTTGATGGACGTGAGTTTGAGTGAACTCTGGGAGTTGGTGATGGACAGGGAGGCCTGGTGTGCTGCAATTCATGGGGTCGCAAAGAGTCGAACAGGATTGAGTGACTGAACTGAACTGAACCAGGTGAGGTGGAGGTGGGGAGGCAACCTATGGAGGTGGAGTGGGCATTTCAGGAGAAGATGCATGTAATAATTAACACACAGCCACAAAAGAAGAGCAAACATGTAGATATGCAGATAGTTGAATGTGGCTGGAATCTGGAATGTGTAGGGAATGAAGAATGAGGTAACAGAAAGGAGAGGTAGGCAGGGTCTGATCTCAAGGTCTTATAGTCCATTTTAGGAGGTCTGGACTTAGTCCTGAGGACAATGATGAGCCAATGAGCATTTTTAGCAGATTTATATTTCAGAAAGGTAATCCTTGCTGTTGAGATTGCTTTTGAGAGATGATGAATTAAGCAAAGGTAACCCTATTCCTTTACATCGGACTCCTCACAGCCTCTGTTAATATGTACTGTGAATTTGTGACAGAATTATTTAGCATAAAGCCCTTCCCAAAATTATTTGATCATCAGTTCACTGATTCCATTTATAATATCTATTAATATCACCTGAGACAGCAGTATTCTTGGATCAGTCCATGAAATGCTTGGGAAATGCTTCAGTCAGTTCAGTCGCTCAGTAGTGTCTGACTCTTTGTGGCCCCATGGACCACAGCATGCCAGGCTTCCCTGTCCATCACCAATCCCAGATTTACTCAAACACATGTCCATTGAGTCGGTAATGCCATCCAACCATCTCATCCTCTGTCATCTCCTTCTCCTCCACCTTCAATCTTTTCCAGCATCAGGATCTTTTCAAATGAGTCAGTTCTTTGTATCAGGTGGCCAAAATATTGGAGTTTCAGCTTCAGCATCAGTCCTTCCAATGAATATTCAGGACTGATTTCCTTTAGGATGGACTAGTTGGATCTCCTTGTTGTCCAAGGGACTCTCAAGAGTCTTCTCCAACACCACAGTTCAAAAGCGACAATTCTTCAGTGCTCAGCTTTCTTTACAGTCTAACTCTCACATCCATACATGACTACTAGAAAAACCATAGCTTTGACTAGATGGACCTTTGTTGGCAAACTAATGTCTCTGCTTTTTAATATGCTGTCTAGGTTGGTCATAGCTTTTCTTCCGAGGAGCAAGCATCTTTTAATTTCATGGCTGTAGCCACCATCTGCAGTGATTTTGGAGCCCCCCAAATAAAATCTGTCACTGTTTCCATTGTTTCCCCATCTATTTGCCATTAAGTGATGCCATGATCTTAGTTTTCTGAATGTTGAGTTTTAAGCCAACTTTTTCACTCTCCTCTTTCACTTTCATCAAGAGTATCTTTAGTTTTGTTCGCTTTCTGCCATAAATGTGGGAAATGCTTAGGAGAATACATGCAAAAACATAACAGGCACTCCCTACTTGGTGCCCAACTAACAGCCACTTCCCTCTTCTTCCTGGGGCACAACATGACTGCACTTGAGGTGATCCTCTCCCCAGTTTCAGCAGTATGTTCTGACTGGTCTAAACTGGTTGTGGCAGTCCTAGTCTCCTTGGTGGTAACTGCTGTAGGATATACATGTGGTGCAAATCTGGCCAATGAAAGGAAAGGGAAAATGTGCTAGAGGGATCTGGAGAAAGGATTATTTAAGAGACACAGGCAGAGAGAATGTCTGTATATGATCATGTTTGCAGGTAATGACCACGAGAAGTGATAAACGGAGTGAACATAACAGAGCAGAAAATATGAAAACCTAACACCTGATGAGACCTTTAAAACCCTGAATTAACTTTAGGGTTGCCCAACCTTGAATCTTATTATTATTTCTTTGTTGCACAATCAGTGTAATTGGTATTTTGTTACTTGTAGAAAGGTCTTTTAACTGACACAGAGGCTGTCTTCATATATCAAGAGTTGTCATAAGAATAACTACATATTAAGTGCTTTTCATGGTTAGAAAAATGACCAATGGGTGAAAGGAATAGGGAAAATATTTCAGCTAGTCTATGATGAAACACTGTGTAATATAGAATAGACTGGTAACAGAGAGAGTTTTCCAACACAGAGAGAGTTTTTCTCAACACAGGAAATGTTTGGTCAAGAATAGATGAAATATTCAATCATAGAAATTCTACATGCCTGGAATAAAATTACAGAATATGTCTGTAAGGTGAGTGACTAAATATCATGATCTATAAGGTCTAATCCTACTAGAATCATCAATTCACACAAACAAGCAAACTTACAAGTTTTGACTTAGAAGGAACTTTAGAGACTTAGTAATGATTAGTGGATAAAGATACTGAATTTTGCAGACTGTGACATCACTGTGTAATAGTTTGTTGAAGGGAAGGATGAGGAGTAAATTTAAAGGGGTTAGTTAGACATCATAAGGTTTCTATAAGGAGGAGAATGGGACCACTGAGGATGAGATGGTTGGATGGCATCACCGACTCCATGGACATGAGTTTGAGCAAGCTCCAGGAGTTGGTGATGGACAGGGAAGGCTGGCATGCTGCAGTCCATGGAGTTGCAGAGTCGGACATGACTGAGTGACAGAACTGAAGCTTTTTATAAAATGTTGGGGATGAAAATTCAAGTCTGCTATCTTTCAGGTCAATGCTCAAACATAATGCATCTTCAGAGTTCATACTACATTGTAAACATGGCTTAAGAAATAGAGAAATCCTAATGAATAGGCAAAATTCAGTTACACCTGGCAGAAGCACAAATTGACTACTTTTTATAACAATGAGTTGCAAACATTTTAATTCAGTGATTACTACTTACCATTCAGTTTCTTTAGCTCCAAAGAAATTGTGTTAATGTTTTTAATTATGGCTTCCACATTTAGTTTACGGTCAGTAACATTATTCTTAATCATCTGGTTCGAAAAGAGAAACAATGTACAAATCAGAAGTATGTATGTATACTTTAAAAACACATGAAAAGTTGCCCAACATCACTCATTATCAGAGAAATGCAAATCAAAACCACAATGAGGTACCATTTCACACCAGTCAGAATGGCTGCGATCCAAAAGTCTACAAGCAATAAATGCTGGAGAGGGTGTGGAGAAAAGGGAATGCTCTTACACTGTTGGTGGGAATGCAAACTAGTACAGCCACTATGGAGAACAGTGTGGAGATTCCTTTAAAAACTGGAAATAGAACTGCCATATGACCCAGCAATCCCACTGCTGGGCATGCACACCGAGGAAACCAGAATTGAGACACGTGTACTCCAATGTTCATTGCAGCATTGTTTATAATAGCCAGGACATGGAAGCAACCTAGATTTCCATCAGCAGATGAATGGATAAGAAAGTTGTGGTACATATACACAATGGAGTATTACTCAGTCATTAAAAAGAATACATTTGAATCAGTTCTAATGAGGTGGATGAAACTGGAACCGATTATACAGAGTGAAGTAAGCCAGAAAGAAAAACACCAATACAGTATACTAACGCATATATATGGAATTTAGAAAGATGGTAACAATAACCCTGTATACTAGACAGCAAAAGAGACACAGATGTATAGAATAGTCTTTTGGACTCTGTGGGAGAGGGCAAGGGTGGGATGATTTGGGAGAATGGCATTGAAAAATGTATAATACCATATAAGAAACAAATCACCAGTCTAGGTTCGATGCAGCATACAGGATGCTTGGGGCTGGTGCACTGGGATGACCCAGAGAGATGGTTTGGGAAGGGAGGTGGGAGGGGGGTTCAGGATTGGGAACACGTGTACACCCATGGCAGATTCACGTTGATGTGTGGCAAAACCAATACAGTATTGTAAAGTAAAATAAAATAAAAATAAATAAATAAATAAATAAAAATACTCAAATTTTCAGCACTTCTGGAAGAAGAAAATCTGTTATTACTAAAATTTTAGTGAAATTATAGTTTCTTTAAATGGTTAGAATTCTCACACAGGAAGTCATCAACTTGTTACTATTTTTCCAACTGAAAACACCTCGAACCAGAATTCTTAGGATGAGGCTGCTTCTTTAATCAAACCATATCCATACAATGGAGCCCTTACAATAGAAATACAGATGTCCCCATTTCAGAATTCCTCAGAACTTGTAAAACTACCTTGTGTCTGGGTGCTCAGTTGCTTCAGTCCTTTCTGATCTTTGCCCTTCTATGTACTGTATCCTCGGAGAAGGTGATGGCACCCCACCCCCGTACTCTTGCCTGGAAAATCCCATGGACGGAGGAGCCTGGAAGGCTGCAGTCCATGGGGTTGCTAAGAGTTGGACACTACTGAGCGACTTCACTTTCACTTTTTCACTTTCATGCATTGGAGAAGGAAATGGCAACCCACTCCAGTGTTCTTGCCTGGAGAATCCCAGGGATGGGGGAGCCTGGTGGGCTGCTGTCTATGGGGTCGCACAGGGTTCGACACTGACTGAAGCGACTTAGCAGCAGCAGCAGCAGTACTGTATCCTACCAGGCTCCTCTGTCCATCAGATTCTCCAGGTAAGGATACTGGAGTGGGTTGCCATGCCCTCCAGAGATCCAACCTGTGTCTCCAGCATTGCAGAAGGATTCTTTACTGCTGAAACACTGGGGAAGCCCATAAACTTCCTTACAATTTAGCAATCTCATAATATCTTCTCTACTTTTATTTATGTAAGCATCATTTTCTAACTTATGCTTGAATGACAGGGTCCATATATGATTTATTTAAGTACATATTAAAGCATAAAATAAGACACAGTTATAATGCCTTGACTAAGAAGATGGCAACATGGACACTTCTACTTTAGCTTTGGGAGTTAGGGCAATGCATATTTTAATTCAGCTGAGATACATTAATCAACAGATTACTCCTTTATAGTACAAAACATATGTTTAGTCAGTTGTGTCAGATATAAACATATGGAGATGTTTCTAGGTCATTCACTAAAAATTAACCTTAGTCATTCAAGTATCTCAAAATAGCTTGAATAAACCACAATTAGTGCACACAACTTCAGAAATACAGAATATGGGAAGTTATGCCTTATGCTGCTTGTCCAAAAAAAAAAAAAAAGAGAACAAACTAACCTTGGAATCAATTCTTTGACTCTGCCTTTTCCTGAGTCAAGGAAATTTATCCTATTTCACTCACTTCAGAGCCACTGTAAAAGAAATAAATTGTCCGCTCTCCAGACAATGAATAAAATACACTTTGCATCCGCCTACAAGCCCCTAGGTGCTCAAAATCGAATGGCAGCTATCTTACTTGGGTATAGCAAAGCCAGATACACAGGTCTGTGGAGAAAGTAAAGATGATAAAAAGCAAAGGCGGTGGGTTGGGGATGGCAGAGTTTAAGAACTTTAAAGAAATGAATGCAAAAATAGAAGTAAAAACCCTGAGGTAAGTAGAAACTAAATGGAAGGAGAAATGCCCAAGAAAGTTGACCCCACTCTGGGTTCCAGTTATCCAGGACCCTCAGGTGTCCAGAGGTAGGTGGGGTCAAAGGGCAACGTGGCAAGGGGACGGGACCCTTTGGACTAGATCGAGGCCAGAGCTGGCCAACCCTTCTCCAGGAAGCTCCGACAGGCCATCACCCTGAGACTGGAGAGGCCTGCCAAGCGGCGCTTCTCCAGGAGGTGGAAAGTGGAGACCAGGATCGGGGCCCAATAGCACTGGAGCACTCCATACCATAGACTGAAGGCATGAATGCAAGTAAGGCCCTATCCCGGGACCAAAGGCCAGGAGGCCAGGCTGTCCCCGTAAAGGGGGATCATTATCCTCTTCCCGTTCTAAAAGCCATGCCCTAAGAATTAAAGATTTTAAAATTTAAAAAATAAAAAACTAAAAATTAAAAACAAAAAAAAAAAAAAATAAAAGCCATGCCCTCCTTCTAGTCTGACGCCCGGGAGGAGCCTCAGGTCTGGGGCCACAGTCTAGGGTCTGAAGATGGCGCCTGCGGCAGCCTCGAAGATTCCGCAGCCCTCCGCTCCCAAACCAGATCGGAACAAAGCGAAGCAGACTCAACGGACGCGCCCGGACCCACCCAGCCAACCATCCCTTGTTGACTCAACACACGACCGTGCCTGTGAGGAAAGCGGGCTCTTGGGAGCCACAGGCGGAGAGACCTTGCCAACTGCACTGGGTCCGGGCTGAAGATGAAACTTGAGGCAGCCTGGACAGGTCAACAGTCTTCACCTACACCACACAGACCACAGATGGATTAGGATTAGTTAAAACCCAGTAACCCAGGCCAGCCCACAACCCGGACCTTGTGGGGACGCACCAATTTCTCCCTGTTAAGTGGACAGAGCGAGAGTTGGGCCGAGGAAGTGAGATTGGGCTTCCTGATTGGTCAGTGTCTTTTCCTGGTGCATCCTGGGAGTTGTAGTCCCAGGCGAGGCCCCTGCAGAGAAAGTTCTGGTTGCGTGGCAGGAAGTGACTAGCATTACTGTGTGGGCAGAGGAGGACAGTGAGAAGGCATTTTGCCGACTGTTGTGCCAGGCGCTGGGCTAGGTGCTTTACAGCTCTTATTTACCTTTAATTTTCACAGAATAGGAGTGTGGTTAAGGTCAGACTCTGGACTGAAACTTCTTGGGTTTAAATTCTACTCCAGCGCTGGTATAGCTATAGATGTCCTCAGCTATCATATGAAGATAATAATGACTACTGTCCGTCTTCTTTTGAGAGTTAAGTGAGATAATACATCACACTGGGCTTGGCAGATGATGTGCTGCATAAATGTTAGCTATTATCACTCTTATAAATCTGTACAGATGAGCTGAGAGGTATACACTGGTCTCTTGCCAAGTAGAGAAGTTGGGATTCAAGCCATCTCTGCTGGATTCCGAGAGGATTTTCTGACACCATTGCCTTTGAGTGACTCAAAGATTTTTCTTGGTGCCCTCAGGAATTGCCATAGACTTGATGAACTTCAGATTCAGATTCTACACAAGTCCACCGTCTCTAAAGCTTCCTTGTTTGCACTTAGCAGCCTCTTGAATCAGTGGGTTCCCAACAACTTGAAACACACAGTCTGTTTTTATTTTATATCCGACCTGGTGGCTCAGATGGTAAACCATCTGCCTGCAATGCAGGACACCTGGATTTGATTCCTGGGTCAGGCAGGTCCCCTGCAGAAGACGATGGCTACCTATTCCTGTATTCTTGCCTGGATAATTCCATAGACAGAGGATCGTGGTGGGCTACAGTCCTTGGGGGGTCACAAAGAATAGGACAGGACTGTGCAATGAACACTTTAGTTTTTCACCACCTTCATTTTAACACTAGAATTTGTTGTCTGGTGCAGAGTTAGATGAGGAAGGGCATAGAAGGGCTGAGCTTCTGAGCTTCAGTCCTAAGGAGAGGTAGCTATGCGATCTTGGAAACGAGTAACTTATTTTCTCTGAATCTCAGTTTCCTCATCTGTTTCCTTGTGAGAGAGATGGGCTCAATCAGTTTTTCTAAATATCACTCCTTATGGGGCTGCTGTTACAATTGCTTGCCCTAGCTGTGTAACACCTCTTTTATTACTTTAATATTTTAAATTTACTTTCATTGACATTTAAATTACTTAATTTTTTAATATCATGGAGTTTATTATGATAATTTAGTATGGTGTAAAAGTTAAGCAGAGGAAATAGGAAAAATGAAGACCGTGTAAATAAAACAATCATCTAGACATTTTACTTCTTGATGACCTAATCCTGAAACCTGATTTGTTTGTTAAAATATGTTAATATTAGAGAAATATTAAAGTTAGTCTAGCACAAACTGAGACTTTCTTCTTGATGTAGTCAGAACTGAAAGAGTTGGATGGGGAATAACTAACAGTGTGATTACACATTGTTTAATGCCTCTGTACCATGTGAAACAGCTCTCAGATCCTTAGTAGTATATGTCCCACACATTGCTGAACATAATATTAGCTGCTGTCCAACATACCATCCATCCCTGAAGACTTCTCCATTCCGTGGAATCTAAAAAAAGAAAGCAAACAAATGTACGTAACAAGACAGCAACAGACTCAAAGATAGGAAGAACAAACTAGTGGTTACTAGGGGGAAAAGGGAAGAGGGGTGGGGCAAAATAGGGGTATGGGATTAAGAGATACAGACTACTATTCATAAAATAAATAAGCGACAAGAACACAGCACAGAGAAATATAGCCATTACTTTGTAATAATTTTAAGTAGAGTACAATCTGTAACAATACTGAATCCTATGTTGTACATCTGAAACTAATATAATATTGTAAATCAACTACACTTCAACTATATTAAAGAAAAAAAGACTTCATACTCAACTTGCTGTGCTGCTGCTGTTGCTAAGTTGCTTCAGTCATGTCCGACTCTGTGCGACCCCATAGACGACAGCCCACCAGGCTCCCCCGTCCCTGGGATTCTCCAGGCAAGAACACTGGAGTGGGTTGCCAGTTCCTTCTCCAATTCGTGAAAGTGAAAAGTGAAAGTGAAGTCACTCAGTTGTGTCGGACTCTTCAGGACACCATGGACTGTAGCCCACCAGGCTCCTCCATCCATGGGATTTTTCAGGCAAGAGTACTGGAGTGGGGTGCCATTGCCTTCTCCTCAACTTGCTAGGGGTATCTTCAAAGCTTAATCCTGGAAGGCCTTTTCCAGAATTAACCCTACCCAGTTCTGCAATTTCAAACTCTCTGCCAGTGCTTCCCTAACTCACCATTTTAACTGTGGACACTTGCTAGTGTCAGAGTCTTGCATTTTCTTATTTCTGATATGTGTGCTGAGAATTTTTAGATCTATTTCTCCAAGTGGTGAAAAGGGGGACAAAGAGGCAGAGAAGCTCAGAAAATAAACATTCTTTTAGAGGCTCCCCAGGTGGCGCTAGTGGTAAGGAATCCATCTGCCAATGCCAGAGACATAAGAGACTCATTTTGATCCCTGGGTGAGGAAGATCCCCTGGAGGAGGGGCTGGAAACACGCCCCAGTATTCTTGCCTGGAGAATCCCATCGACAGAGGAGCCTGGCAGGCTACAGTCCATGGGGTCTCAAAGAGTCAGACATGACTGAAGCAACTTAGCACATTGTTAGAAGCTTTCATCTTCTGGAACTCTCTCAGGAAGCTGTTATCACCCTGAAGTGAAGTCACTCAGTGGTATCCAACTGTTTGTGACCCTGTGGACTGCAGCCTACCAAGCTCCTTTGTCCATGGGATTCTCCAGGCAAGAATACTGGAGTGGGTTGCCATTTCCTTCCTGATTGTATAGAAAGTGAAGCTTGAGCTTAGTGCATGCTCAGGGGCCATAAGAACCAGATTTAGTCTCAGATCCTGTCTGTGAGATTCCAGAACCTTCTGTGCTTTTCGCTGAACCAAATTGTTTCCCGGACCAGGATACCATCTCTTGATACATGATGTGAACAAATACATCATAGATCCATAATGTCATGGGCTACACAGATCATTGAATGTGAACACACGCACACAAATACACACAGAAACATATAAATATGGAGTGACCTCTGAATGAGGGACATTAATAAAACAAAAATAACTTACACTAATCTATACAAGCAGAGATAATTCAACATCAAAAAGGAAAGAAGAAAAGGAAGGAAGATCATAATAATTTCAGGATAAAACTACCTTAACAAATATCTTCCTGGATGTGTCTTTTTGCCTCTCCTTAATTGATGCAGGTTAATGAAAACTTCACCTCAGACCTGCATGAATTCAGATGTGTGTTTGGAAACTCCACAAAGACAACAGCAAGAGAAAAGAAGGTGTTTACGAGAAGGAGGGTGAAAACATAGGCAGGCTGAGATAGCATTAAGGCTGACAATGATGAAAATCAAGGAGCGATGGGGGCTGGTGCTGAGGAGGATGTGGTGTCTCTGGGGCCCCATTGTCCCAAACACACTGAATCCACTCATTCACAGGGGGCAGTAAGCGTTTGCAGTACCTGCTTCAGCTCAGACACCTGTGGACTAGGATTCTGTTCACAGGACTTTCAGTTAAATTTAAAGACCTTCTACCCACCATAGTGCTGATCACTTCTTATAAGTAGATTCAAACTTGGGGAAAGATCATCATTAAACATTTTATTAAAAAAAAAAGAATTAGCTTTGTGTTTCTTTTAAATTAATGTTAAAAAAGGAGAAAAGATATCTGGACTCAGAAAAAGATAGACTGCAGTAATATATTTTCCTCCACAAAAATGTCTTGGAACAATGATGACTACCTACTGATGTGCTTTTCCTCCTGAAGTAGCTATAGATTCTTCCCCACCCCCCCCACCACCTCCCCCTTATAACAGAAAACTTTAAAAGCATGATCTGCTGCTTACGGCTTGAGACCATTATAGATGAGGCCCTAAAATAAATCTATCTTCCTTAATAAGTTTGTAGATCCAACATTTACTGAAACCCAACACAGCTTGCTGTTGTTTGCTATTGTTAACCAAATAAGAGAGATTAAAAAGCTGGCAAATTCCTCCATCAAGAGAAGCGCTGTTATAGAACAACAAGGTGATTAAGCATTTTATGGAGCCGGGTGTGAGTGCCTCAGTTAGTTTTATTACAAATTCTTGACATAAAGTCTTCATTTCTAGGAAAACAAATTGAGTAAATTATCTCCTGTCTTCCCCTTGCTCTCAGAGCTCCCATTCCCATCCTCCCCCTGTTCACTGTAAATTACAAGTGCTGGTCTCTGTTCTGAGGGCTGACTTCCTGCTGGAGCATCAGCTCCTTTCTGAATATTGTTTTACACAGCTCCAGTGTACGCAGATGTGGCAGGCTCAGATCCATCCCCGAGGAGCGTGGCCAGTGTCCAAAAGATCAAGGACATTCTCGTGCACTAGAAGAGCCAATGCTTTCCTCGAGGCCAATCAGATTAAGGAAGGAAGACAGTGCGTGGCTTCTGCCTCTGGTGGCCTAAAGTGGGGGTAGGCGTTCCTGCCTTCTGTCCTCCATAAGCAGCTGCAGTTACGCTGGACACAGTCATTGTCTTTTCTCTGAAAGAAATACTTCCAAACTTTAGAAAGAAGTTATTGGGATATGTGTGTACATATTGGAGAAGGGCATGGCAACCCACTCCCGTATTCTTGCCCGAAGAATCCCACGGAGAGTCTGATAGGCTATAGTCCATGGGGTTGCAGAGTCGGACACGACTGAAGTGACTTAGCACATGTGTACGTATAGCTGATTCACACTGGTATCACAGAAGCCAACACAACCTTGTAAAGCAATTATATTCCAACAAAGAAATATATATATATATATATATCTGAATCACTTTGCTGCATACCAGGAAGAAGTTATTAACAAAATACACATAGCTCACTGCATTAACTAAAATATTCTGATTTCTAATTAAGAAATTATTTTATGTAAAAATCCTGCTGTCTGTGACAGCAGAAATGGACCTTGAGGATGTTATACTCAGTGAAATGAGCATAATTCATCTTTTAGACAGAGAAAGATGAATACGATATGCTATCGCTTATACATGGAATCTAATGGAATGTAGAATGGTGATTACCAGAGGCTGAGTGGTGGGGAAAATGGGAAGATTTGGTCAAGAGGTACAAGTTTTAAGTTCCAGGGACCCAGTGTACAGCATTGTGACTATAGCTGAGCAATAATACCACGTTGTGTTCTTGAAAGAGAGTGGAGCTTTCATGTTCTCCCCATCACAACAACAAAATGGTCATCATGGGAACTGAAGAATGAGCTAACTAGCCTGATTGTGGTAAACATTTCACAGTATATCAGTTCAGTTCAGTGGTTCAGTCGTGTCTGACTCTTTGCGACCTCATGAATCGCAGCACACCAGGCCTTCTTGTCCATCACCAACTCCTAGAGTTCACTCAAACTCACATCCATCAAGTCGGTGATGCCATCCAGCCATCTCATCCTCTGTCGTCCCCTTCTCCTCCTGCCCCCAATTCACAATATATACATGTGTCAAATATCACACTGTACACTTTGAACTTACATAATGTTATATGCAACTATATTTCAATTAAGCTGGGGAAAAAAGAAATTAAAGTTCTGTGCCAACATTTTCCTCTGAAATAGGCAGTCATCCAAATAGAGTTGCCAATAAAATATGGGACATCCCGTTACATTTGAATTTCAGTTAAACAATTTCAGATAATTTTATTATTGTAAGTATGTCCTGAATATTGTTTGGCAGATAATTATATTAAAAATTTATGTAATAATGAAATTTAACCTTGGAATTATGCACTTTTATTTGCTAAATCTGGCAACGTTATGCCCCAAACACTTCAACCTTGAAAAGCAAAGCAAACAGTCTGCAGGACTATAGATTCAGTAGGTATGGACGCCAAGAAAAAAAATTAAAAAATGCATACACTTACTGTGCCAGAGCTTGGCTGCTTCTTCCCTTCAACATTCTTACAATGCAAGAAAGAGGCTGGGTTTTTGAGAAAGCAGATGGACAAAAGCTGTCAATATTCAACATGGTGCTATTTTTGCAAGCATAACAGTTGCTTGCTATGCCTGTTTGCCTGAAAACTCTTTGCACTCGGCTTTTTAGGAAATGCCTTCATCCAGCAAAGGCATATTCATGGCACACGTTGTATTTATTTTCAGAGATCCGCCAATCAGAGGAAAGCTTCTCTGTCCTTAAATAAGATGTTTCTAATTCTATCATGTCAGCTCTCCATCTCCCAACAATACTTCTGTTGTTTATTAAAAACATAGATCCTGATCAGATGCTTCTCCCTCTAGGCATTGCCCCCAATTCCCACACCTCACCCTCATCAGCCTGCCAAGAAATGACAGATGAGCGCCTTTATGGGAAAAAAAAAAAACAAACAAAAAACAAACCATTATGTTCATGAAGTCAACGACAATAGAATCTAAGTGCATACTCACATTTTAAATGAAAAAATATACATGTGAAATATCAGTAACTTCAGATAGGCAGATGACACCACCCTTACGGCAGAAAGTGAAGAGAAATTAAAGAGCCTCTTGATGAAGGCGAAAGAAGAGAGTTAAAAAGCTTGCTTAAAACTGAATATTCAAAAAACGAAGATCATGGCATCCAGTCCAATGACTTTATGGCAAATAGATGGGACCACAATGGAAACAGTGACAGATTTTATTTTCTTGGGCTCCAAAATCATTGTGGATGTTGACAGCTGCTATGAAATTGAAAGACGCTTGCTCATTGATCTATGGAAGGCGTGGTTACTGATGCTGTCATTTATTTGAAGGCCCTTTCAAGTGAAGCATTTGAGTCTTCCGGTTTTTAACAAGTCCACGTGGCGCCATTACAAGAGCACAGCCGAAGCTGACGATTGGAGCAGTCCCAGCAGTGAGCCCAGGGACGCTTCCAAATACAAGGCCAAGCAGGACAAGATGAAGGCTCACAGAACTTTGTGAAGAGCTGAATGCTGCCGTCCTCTCCGTGAAGAAAAGATGCCCTTCTGCAAGTCACCCAGAAAGAGCGCCTTTCCTCCACCAGCTCTGAATGTGGCGCTATCGATGATCCAGTGCTTGAATGCCTATTTTTCTCCATATAAGCTGGACCTCCTCCGCAGAAGTTTCCTGTAGCTACTTCATATCTGCCACTAAAGTAGTGGCCTGAGTCATTTTTCATAGGACGTTGCTGCAGGTTGGTCGGCGCCTGTCGTAAGGGGACGCAGAGCCTTATTAGCGCCCGCGCCCTCATACTGGCGCCCGCTTTATCACTGACCGTCTGCAGTCTCCCCAGATGTCTCACCTCCCTCCGCATTCCAGACACAGCCGATCTCTCCTGCTGCTCTTCGTGACCAAATACCATGTTGGTCCCAAACCACCAGCTAAGGCCTTGGGGCGTCTGGAAGTTGAAGACGTCCGCTGAGCACACCTTCATATTCCCGTCCCAGGGCGCTTCCTCTCTTACACGTCCCTCCTCACTCTCTGCTTTGGACTCTGGCCTTCTTCCATCTGACCGGTTTCTCATTGTGAGCTGTAGGTACTCTCATGTTAGATATCCCTCTTGGGTGCATTGATTTCATTTTGAAATTCATTTGTATACTTCAATTCTGTTGATTAAAGTGTTTGAAAAGTTGGGGGGAAAAAAGATTTTCTCCTTGGAAGAAAAGCAAAGACAAACCTTGACAGTGTATTAAAAAGCAGAGATACTACTTTGCTACAAAGGTCTGTCTAGTCAAGGCTATGGTTTTTCCAGTAGTCATGTATGGATGTGAGAATTGAACTGTAAAGAAGGCTGAGTGCAGAAGAATCGATGCTTTTGAACTGGTGTTAGAGAAGACTCTTGCGAGTCCCTTGGATGGCAAGGAGATCCAACCAGTCAATTCTAAAGGAAAACAGACCTGATTATTCATTGGAAGGGCTGAAGCTGAAGCTCCAATAATTTGGCCACCTGATGCCAAGAGCCAACTTATTGGAAACACCCTGATGCTGGGAAAGACTGAGGGCAGGAGGAGAAGGGGGTGACAGAGGATGAGATGTTTGGATGGCATCACCGACTTGATGGGCACGAGTTTGAGTAAACGCTCGGAGATGGTGAAGGACAGGGAACTCTGTCGTGCGGCAGTCCATGGGCTCCAAAGAGTCAGACTCGACTGAGTGACTCAACAACAACATCGTATGTGCTTCAGAACAAGTGTGGAAAATAAACACCTAAATGTTAATGATTATCCCTGAATTGTGAGATTTATGGGTGATGTACTTTCTTTGCATTTACTTATTTATTCTAGCTTACTTATTTATTCTTTACCACCTTGCCACCCGGGAATCTATAAATCTGAGGTAGGGCTCCCTATATCTGCATTTTAGATCCCTCCTCTTCCATTTTAATCTAGGTGAACTGTGGACCATATTTCAAGGAATATGACTTATGGCTTCATTGAACATTTTTTACCTGTATCAAATAGGTATACCTTTTACCTATATCAAATGTGTGATCATAGTTGAAACTTATTTTGGTACTGATGACAGAATTCAGTCACTATATATATATATATTCCGGAGAAGGAAGTGGCAACCCACTCCAGTATTCTTGCCTGGGAAACCCTGTGGACAAAGAAGCCTGGAGGGCTACTGTCCATGGGATCGCAAAGAGTCGGACACTACTGAGCTACTAAACAACAGCAACTACATATATACATACGTGTATGTATATAATCTTCAGCCATATATCATGTCCACGTAAGGCCCCCTCGCACACCAAACAGAGACGCACAGTGCTGCTTGACTCTTGGAGGTAGGAAAAAGGGGATGGGTAGTCCAGCTTCAGGCTCTTCCTAATTTAGGTCTTTATTTCTTCTCTTTCCCAGCCTTTTTGTTATCTGCTTCCAGTTTCACTTGCAAACTCCAGTACCAAAGTCTGAGATTTTACATGCTTTTCTTTTCTTTAATATTTACTTTTTTGGGGGGGGTGCACCTTGCACCTTCCTTATTTCAATCGAACCCTTGCACCCTGCAGTGAAGGGATAGAGTTTTAACTATTGGATTTACATTTTTATGTGTAACGGGTTGTGCTAAAAAATAAAAAATAAAAAAACAACTCCCTCCTGCTAGCTCTGCTGCCATCCCCTGGCCTTAGAGACCACCGCCCTCTGCCCGCGCTGCCTACTCTAACAGCTCTACTGGCTTCCCACTGCTGCTCGTGCCCCCAGGCCCTGCGTGCTCTGCGCCTGGCAGCTGGATGTGCCTTTTAAATGTCGATGAGATCATGTCATCTCCTGCTCAAAGCCCTCCCGTGGTTTCCTGTGGTCCACCTCAGGAGAAACACGGAGTTCCTGACCTGGTCTGTAAGCCCACGTGAGCCCCAGTCTCCCTTTGCCTCACTCTTCTTCCATTCCTGGAACACACCCACAGCTGTTTTGCAGTTGTTTCCTTCTGACCCTCCCATAGGGGTTTCTCTTCATACTTTGGGGTTCAGAGACACCATCAGTGTCCTCTAGTATCACCCCATCATCTCTCCCAGGCCCTTATTTGTTTCTATGCAATACTCGATTTCATTTGGAATTTTATGTTTTTAATTTTAATTGTTTAAGTTTCTGCTTACTTTTTAGTTCCATCGGGGTGGGCCTCTTTCGCTACTGCTGTATCTCTTTTAAAAGGGCAAGAAGCTATCATCTTGTTTACTCTTGTCTACTCACCTCTTATCATCATAGCCTGTGCCTAGCACAATTCCTGCAACATAGTGAGGGCACAAATGATCTTTGTCCAGTGACTGAATGGAGGAGTTGGCCTGCTACAGTGGTATCCTTAGACTCAGAGGAACCGGGGTGTGCATTATACCTGCCAGTGTCCTGGGCCCTCAGCAAAGCTCTGGCAGCAGAAGTCACATCCTTGTGGCTTCTAAAGCCCTCGGAATGAGGGGCAGCTCCTGTGGTGGCCAAGGAGACAGGGGATGAGCCACAGAACCTAAACACTGAGTAGCCTCAGTTTTGTGTGCTTTCTGATTCATTCTGGTGCACAGACCAAAGTTCCAAGAGAGCAATGAAAAGCACACTCATGGTGGTTCTAGAAGGAAACAGGCCTGAAAGCTTCACAGCCGCCTCGAGTGGTGTGGGGAGAATTACGAAACTTGTCTCTTATGAAAGAACTCTCTTGGCTGTGGACCATCATTTGAATAAAAATCAAATGACTTCGGATCTGTCCAAAATGAAGGATGTTTTAATACTTTGTGTGTAAAAACACTGATTTTTTTGCTTCTTTTTTATTAAACAGATTTTATTATTTTTCAGAATCTTGTCAGCATAATCATTTTATGGGTGGATGAAATATTCAGCCCTGTTGCTGCAGGAGTTCTTTCACAGCAATTACCTTGTGGCATTTTCGCTGTAATTAGGTTTTCACCGAGGATTTTTCCCTGGGTCTCTGTAATAAATGAAATATGACCAGAATTTAAATTTGTCAATTACAACCAAGCATAGTGCATAAATGCACAACAGAGCCATGAATTCCAAACCGCAGGCTGTTGCTGGGGGGCAGATGCTCTGAAAATTAAAATGGAAATAAAACTACTGACTGGCAAGTGAAAAGCGGCCCCCAAAGAAAGCAGATCTCCCCTAACACTCATGCGTGATTCTGCCCAACAGGGCGAGCTCTTGATTACAAATTCTTCACCGTGAAACTGACAAATCAAGCAGCAAGGAGTGAATCTGTGTTAAAATGATCTACACTGGCCTCCGATCTCTTGCTCTGGGTCTCCCTATATTTCTTGAGTCTAGATCAAAAGGATTTTGGACATGGTTGGCCAGAGTCCCATTGCCTTGTGCAACCTGTTGGTGATCAAGGATAGACAGATTTGGGACAGGGTCTGCTGCCTCCCGCTAGCTCCACTTTCACTGGCCTGCCTTCATTAACTGCTCCTGTGGGGCCCTCTGCTGGCCATCCCTTGTACAGGGGAAAATTCTAGGCGTATGCACTCCTGAGGACTCCTAACAGATCCTTTATTTCATTAAACAAATCACAAAGCAAGAGCTACTTTTTTGAATTGCATGTGTAAGAACTCTTAAGCAAAGAAAAAGAAACACATTTTTTGGAAAACGTACGGAGTATCATGTGTTTGTTCATGCAACAAATCTTTCCTATATATCTCTTCTGTGTCAGTTATATAGCAGTGAGCCCAAACTGACAGGTCTCTCGCTGGTCTGCACGTAGACACGGACAGCTCACAGTCTGGAGGGAGAAACAGACTAGAATTCACAGATGGCACAGTTTAATTAGGCACTGTCATACAGGGCGTGTGATGTGGTTGAGGCAGCTTTCAGGGAGAATGTCCCTGGGGTAGGGACACTGGGCTAAGATCAGAGGGAGAGAAGGATATTCCAGGCAGAGGCAACTGCATGTTCAGGATCAGAAGACAGTCCTAGTACACAAGAGGGTTTGAAGGAATGTCCAGCAAGGCTGGAGTGCTAGGAGCAAGGGGATGCCTAGGGCAAGAGGAGATGGGAGAAGGGGGCAGAGGCCAGATCATGGAGGTTGTGTGGAGGGATGACATCTCTCCTGACACCTGTGGGAAGCTACTAAGGGCTCCCAGGTAGAGGATGGGAATGATGGTGGTTGATAGGATCATATTTGTGGTTTGGAAAGATGACCCTGGCTTCATGATGGGGAGCATGTTGAAAGAGGAGACAAATAGGCTTGGAAGTCCAGGAGTTGGTGGGATAGTCCACGTGACAGGTGGCAATACCTTGTTTAAAGTGGTGGCGTCCAGTGGTTAAGATTCTGCATTTTGACTCCAGCGGCACGAGTTAGACCCGTTGTCGGGGGACTAAGATCTTACATGCTGTGTGTGTGCTGTGTGCGTGCTAAGTCGCTTTAGTCGTGCCCGAACCTTTGCGACCCTACGGCTGTAGCCCACCAGGCTCCTCTGTCCATTGGATTCTTCAAGCAAGAATACTAGAATGGGTTTCCATGCCCTCCTCCAGGGGATCTTCCCAACTCAAGGATCGAACCCACGTCTCTCATGTCTCCGGCATTGGCAGGTGGGTTCTTTACCACTGAGCCACCTGGGAGGCCCATGCTGTATGAGGAATGGCCAAAAAATTAAAAAAATTAAAAAATTTTTTTTCCTAAATGGTTTTAGAGAGATGGTAATGAAATCAAAGAGCATTTAAGGGGTAGAATCCACATGGACTTGGTAATGAGTAAGATATGGTGGGAAGAACGGGGGCAGGGTCTGTATTATATCATTTAATTGTTAGAACTTTGCAAAATAGCATTATCCCCAATTAACACCTGAGGAAAACTGCGGCTCAGAGAGGTTGAGTGTTGGGCCTGAGATCACTCAGCTGGGAAGTGGGCAGGGTCTATGCCTATTAGTCCACTGCAGTGTCTCTGAGATCCCTTGGGGTTATGTACCCCAAATTCATCTCCCCTACGTACTCTCAATGTACCTTCAACTTCTTGAGAACACCCCAAAATGCTTGCTGTATTTGTTTCCTTGTTTTCCTTTCCTAGATTTCCTAGATTGTCAAAGCTTCGGCCTTGTCCTGACTGTCAGTGATGAGTCCAGTGCCTGGCTCACGGTGGGAGCCGGGGAGACTTTGTTGAGGGAATAAGAGACCTTCATCAGCCTCCTGTGGAAGGGAGCCAGGGCAGTGTATTCTCACCAACCTAATTCTCTCTTACCCCGGGACCACAGGTTTGGGATTTTTGTTGGATTTGAGGCAGGGGGTAGATGCCCCACTCCCAGGGTAAAGTGATTGGAGATTCCTGTGGACCAGAACTCTAAGATGAGAACAGCGGGAGAGTTAGGAGAGGAGGCTGGACCCTCCCCAGACCACATATTCCTCATCTTGCAGTCAGGAGACCTCCCTGACCACACACGTGCAGAAAGACTCCTTGGATGTCAAAGGAGAGTGTTGCTAATTAGTCCAGGCTACACACAGGTTTTTGTGGTACAATCCCTCTTGGCTAAGAGACAGGTGTGTGCACATGGGAGGATCCTGAGACACACCAAATATGGACCGTGAACCAGGCAAATCGAAATGATTGGCCAAAGGAAACCCAGAAGAAATGCCCCTTGTGAGTGATTTCAATCGCCACGAGGGGCAACTCGGGAACCCACTCTCTGAGCTGGCTTGTGTGTCTATCCACATATACTATACTCCTTTTCCTCCCAATAAACACGTTCCTAGTTTCACTACTTTTCATTTTTGTGGGGATTCCTGACCAGCCTTTGGTCTAGTGGCTGGGCTTTCCTGCTCACACCTCCATGACCTGGCCTCCATCTCTGGCCAGGGAGCTGAAGTCCCTGAAGTCCCCACTCCAAGTTGTGGAGTGGTCTCGAGGACCTCCAGATATCAGAAAGCTCAAGATGGGTTTTCAAGAAGGATTTAGAAGCTTCTAGTATGGTTAAAAAAGCACAGGCTTCAAAACCATGTGCCTTTGGACTTCTATCTTCGCTCATCAGTTTATATAAGCTGTGCATTCTAGAGTTATCCTTTTTATCCCTTTAGAGTTATGCTCATGTCCTCCTGGGGAAAGTAAGGATAGCTTGAGTATTTACTTCATCGGGTTGTTTGAATATTGCATTTGATCATCTATGCAAAGGGCTTTGGCACATTGGTATATAAATTCCTTATTTTTGTAGGAAAAAAGCGTCAAAGTGACATGGCTAGCCAAGAAGGTGGATAAAGCTGCGAATTTCTCTCCATCTGCCTCAAAGCTCCTGTCACTTACAGATTCCTCTTCCTGCAGTTTATTCTGGAATAAGGAGGGAGGAAGTTGGCTCTCTGGGGGTCCCTGACAGGCTGACAGATGTCCCTTAAGGCAGCTTTCAACAGAGAACTCTTTTTTATTGTTATTATTATTCTTTGTGATTTACAGCATGTGCCTACAAGCCTCTGGGCATGATCGTAGGTTAGGAATTAATAAATCATATCTGGTTCCTGTTTAATTCATGGCTCCCACAAGGTTAAACATGGAGACAAGAAGGAGGACCCAAGAAAACAAAGTGTCCCAAAGTCTGGATTCTGGGACACAGAAGGCTGTGGGAGGAACAACACCTAGCCAGAAGCGCAGTTGGAGCGAGACAGGTAGATTCCAGATGGAGCTGGGGAGCCTGCGCACACACCAGAGAGCAGCAAGCCCTTCCTTTAGACCCAAGGAATCCAGAAGTCTGGGGTCGTACATGAAAGAGCAAGTCACTCAGTCACGTCTGACTCTCGTGTGACCCCATGGACTGTAACCTGCCAGGCTCCTCTGTCCACGGGATTTCCCAGGCGAGAATTCCAGAGTGGGTTGTCGTTTTCTTCCCTAGGAGATTACCCAGAGTGAACCCATGTTCCCTGAATTGGCAGGCAGACTCTTTACAGTCTGAACCACCAGGGAAGCTGGGATCACACATGCATGGATTCAAATCCTGGCCATGCAACTTATTTCTGTTAGCTGAGCCGAGGGCTCAAGGTCTCACAGCCGGTTGTTTGCAGAACTGGATTAAGATGAACCCAAACCTGTGGGTGGTTCTCAGTCATTGTAGGAGAAGAAAAAGAATTTGCCCTCTACTCTTCTAAGTTCTTGGCTAAAACTCCCTGTAATATAAAGACGGGCTTCCCTGGTGGCTCAGACGGTAAAGAATCCATCTGCAGTGCAGAACACCTGGGTTCAGTCCCTGGACTGGGAAGATCCCCTGGAGGAGGGCATGGCAATCCACCCCAGCTCTTACCTGGAGAATTGCCATGGACAGAGGAGCCTGGTGGGCTACAGCCCACAGGGTCGCAAAGAGCATACACGACAGAGCGACTAAGCACAATAATATAAAGACAGATTTTATTACAAGAGAAAAACAGAAGTAAATTTTAAAGCTCCACTGGCTTTATTCAACAATTCATGAACCACGCAGCATCTGAGCCAGCAGATAGAAAGGAGCTCTGCGGAGTTGTACAAGATGAAAGACTTATAGGGAGAAGGGAGCAGGAGCAAGGATGCTATACTAGGTAAAGAAGTGGGTTGATTACTGTACAGTTACTTTCCTTTAGGTGCCGGCAGGGGTCTATCAGGCAGATCACCCCACTAACACCAATCAGGTGATTCCTGATGGTCTAGTTTAAGATTCCTCTTCCGTGGGAATCAAAACTCTGATTGTATTTAGTCTCAGTCTGGGGACTTGGGGCTCAGCATAAGTAATAGCTCCATTTAGAGTCTGCTGCCCTCTTTGTTTTCACACTGCCCTTTTCGGACCTCTCTCCCACCAAATCCCTTCCCCACCACCCTAGAGCACCACAGAGTGTGGAGCTGAGCTCCTTGTGCTTTACAGCAGGTTCCCACTAGCTGTTTACTTCACACATCAATCCCACCCTCCCGACTCGTCTCCCCCACACCCAGCTGTCTGTCCTTATCTCTGTCTCTATTCCTGCCCTGCAAATAGGTTCATCAGTACCATTTTCCTAGACTTCACATATTTGCATTAATATACAATGGCTCAGATCATAAAGAATCTGCCTGCAATGCAGGAGACCCATGTTCGATCCCCAGGTTGGGAAGATTCCCTGGAGAAGGGAATGGTAACTGACTCCAGTGTTCTTGCCTGGTGAATTCCATGGTCAGAGGGGCCTGGTGGGCTACAGTCCATGGGATTGCAAAGAGTCGGATACGACTGAGTGACTAAAACACACACACACACACACACACACACACACACATACACACACACACGGTATTTGCATCTTTCTGACTTACCTCACTCTGTATGACAGACTCTAGGTCCCCTCACATCTCCACAAATAACCCAATATTGCTCCTTTTTATGGCTGAGTAATATTCCATTGACCCTGATGCTGGGGCTTCCCTGGTGGCTCAGAGGGTAAAGCATCTGCCTGTGATGCGGAAGACCCAGGTTCAATGCCCGGGTTGGGAAGATCCCCTGGAGAAGGAAATGGCAACCCACTCCAGTATTCTTGCCTGGAGAATCCCAGGGACAGAGGAGCCTGGTGGCCTACAGTCCATGGGGTCACAAAAAGCTGGACACGACTGAGCAACTACACTTATCACACTTAGCACTTAATATTCCATTGACCCTGATGCGGGAAATATTGAAGGCAAAAGAAGGAGGTGGCAGAGGATGATATGTCTGGATAGCATCACCCACTCAATAGACATGAATTTGAGCAAACCGCGGGAGATAGTGGAGGACAGGGAAGCCTGGTGTGCCACAGCCCATGGGGTTGCAAAGAAACAGACATGACTCAGCCGCTGAACAACAACAGTGTTCCATTGTATATGTATATCACGTCTTCTTTATCCATTCATCTGTCAGTGAGCATTCAGCTGCTTCCAGGTCCCGGCTACTCTAAATAGTGTTGCAATGAACATTGGAGTGCATGTGTCTTTTTGAATTATGGTTTTCTCAGGGTAAATTCCCAGTAGAGGGATTTCTGGATCAAATGGTAAGTAAGCAAGTAAAGTCACTCAGTCGTGTCCGACCCTTTGTGACCCCGTGGACTGCAGACCACCAGGCTCCTCAGTCCATGGGCTTCTCCAGGCAAGAATACTGGAGTGGGTTGCCATTTCCTTCTCCAGGGGATCTTCCCGACCCAGGGATCGAACCCGGGTCTCCCGCAATGGAGGCAGACGCTTTAACCTCTAAGCCACCAGGGAAGCTGGTATCAAATGGCAGTTCTATTTTTAGTTTCTTAAGGAACCTCTATACTGTTCTCCATAGTGACTGTATCAATTTACATTCCCAGCAATTCTTTTGTTTTTAACAACACGTATATGGATGTGAGAGTTGGACTGTGAAGAAGGCTGAGCGCCAAAGAATTGATGCTTTGGAACTGTGGTGTTGGAGAAGACTCTTGAGAGTCCCTTGGACTGCAAGGAGATCCAACCAGTCCATTCTGAAGGAGATCAGCCCTGGGATTTCTTTGGAAGGAATGATGCTAAAGCTGAAACTCCGGTACTTTGGCCACCTCATGCGAAGAGCTGACTCATTGAAAAAGACTCTGATGCTGGGAGGGATTGGGGGCAGGTGGAGAAGGGGATGACAGAGGATGAGATGGCTGGATGGCATCACGGACTCGATGGACGTGAGTCTGAGTGAACTCCGGGAGATGGTGATGGACAGGGAGGCCTGGCGTGCTGCGATTCATGGGGTCGCAAAGAGTCGGACACGACTGAGCGACTGGACTGAACTGAACTGAGCTGATACCTTGTATGTGGGCTTTCCTGGTGACTCAGATGGTAAAAGAATCTGCCTGCAATGCAGGAGAACTGGGTTTGATCCCTGGGTTGGGAAGACGCCCTGGAGGAGGGCATGGCAACCCACGCCAGCCAGTATTCTTTCCCTGAGAATCCCCCTGGACAGAGGAGCCTGGTGGGCTATAGTACACTGTAGCTGAGTAGCTCCCTGAGATGGCCCAAGCCTCCACTCTAAATACCAGCTTACCCTAAAGACAAAAGAAAGACAGGGAGGCTGGTTAAGGGAGGTTCCCAAGAAAGGCACAGTAATAAGAGTGAGATTTGCTATGAAGATTTAAGTCAGTGCCTTCTTCGTTGACCATATTTTTTTCTCATTTAGAGTCATCTTTGGGATTCCCTGGTGGCTCAGATGGTCAAGCATCTGCCTGCAGTGCAGGAGGCCCGAGTTCGATCCCTGGGCCAGGAAGATCCCCTGGAGAAGGAAATGGAAACCCACTTTAGTACTGTTGCCTAAAAAATTCCATGGTGGGAATGTCTGGTGTGTTACAGTCCATGGGGTTGCAAAGAGTCGGACGCAGCTGAGCGACTTCACTTTTTTCCTCTTCCTCGCACAAAGAAGGGGATGTCTACAAATAGAGATATCCTTTATATAAATGTTAATGTCCTTACATAAGGGCATTACTACTCTGTTTAAGAGCTTCTCTTGAGTCTACAGTTTCTCAAAATAATCCTTATGCCAAAAAGGCATAATTTGGGGTGGCATATTCTGCTACCCTTCACCATCATGTTATACTGTTTATGAGCATAATATGGCATATTTATTATTGTTGTTTAGTCGCTAAGTCCTGTATGACCCTCTTGTGACCCTGTGGACTACAGCCCGCCAGGCTCCTCTGTCCGTCCATGGGATCTCCCAGGCAAGAATACTGGAGAGTGTTGCCGTTTCCTCCTCCGGGGGATCTTCCTGACCCAGGGATAGAACTCTCATTCCCTCATTGGCAAACAGATTCTTTACCACTGAGCCACCAGAGAAGCCCCTTTTTGTTGCTTAAATATTTACTGCGTAACTATGAGTTCCTTAAAACAAATGCCTAGTATACAAAAAGAGCTCAATAAATGCATGCGGAACGTTTTATTGCCTTAGACTTTTCACTTCTGAAATTCCCTGCCCCCTCAATACCCCGCTCCCATCCCACAATTACATTGACCACCAGAAAAACCATTTTAGAGAGAAACATCTTAAGATCTTCACAAATTACCAAATTCACAATATAAAAATAAATATCAGCACAGTATGGGGCTGTCTTTCAAACGTTATGTCCCTCTAGTCATGTTTTCCTGGGTAAACTGTCATATCACACATTGATGACTGACTTTTTTCCCTACTCCTTGATGGCCACTTTTTGCAATGAAATAACCATTTTAATCTTGGGAGACTTGCCCCATATGTGCTGCAGAGTCAAGTGGTGATGAAGGGAGAGCTGGGCTCCCTTACTCCATTCCAAGGACAGCAGGATTCAAATTCTCTCCACAGCAAAGCGTTAACCTGTCACACACTCACCCCTCGGATGCTTGCCCAGAGTCAAAGCCAGGGGACTCCACACCAGGGGTCAATGATGTTCTATGTGGGCCATTCCTTCCCCAAGGCCAGGTCAACCCTCTCTGGGGCCACTAGCAAAGTCTCTCATATTAATCCTGGGTTTTCTAATATTTCCAGGCTTTTGTCTCAACCTAGTCAATGTATCATTTTTAATGTAAATTTTCCCCAGTTACAAAACCAAAACCATCCAAGAAGACTCAGAAAAAGTGCCCCCAAAGGAAAACAAGAGATCAGATCACCAGTAGTTTCTCCACATAGGACGATGCTGCTGGTATTTTTGCACAAAGTCTGCTAGCCTTTTCCCTCCTCCTATTCTGTAGCTCTAGGAAAAGAATTTTCCTTCAGATGTCCTCATATTTAAGATCAGGGGAGGAAAAGTTCCTTCTGTTATCCTTTCCAGAAAGAACCCAATAATTCCTATTATGTAAACTCTTTCAAAGAAGCAGTCTGTTCAACACTGTTGCTAAGCCATTTGTTGCTATAGCGATGCTTGGCCCTAGAGTGCAATAAACAAGCTTCCTGACCCAGCCTCTGAACGGAAGCCACCGTTATCGCCCCCAGAGCTTTCCAGAGTGGCTCATTTTGCCAAAGCCATTCATTTAAATTAGCAGCTCCCTTCTTAGTCGCTACTGTCTCTTTTGCTTCATACCATGCCTCGCCAGGGGGCTGAAAAGCAGTGAGGACAATACACTGAGGCTGGAAGGCTGGTGCCCACTGCCCTTTGGTGGGCGGCCTCTGGGGATCTGAGGCACATGCAGAGGCTTTTCTTCTGGGGCTGTCTTTGCTGGGCACACCGTCCACAGTCTTGGATGCATGTCACTCAGGGCAAAGCAAGGCAGGCTTCAGGCTTATGGGTTCAATTTAATTATATCGGAAAGTCTGATGATACCATATTTAACCAACCCCATGTAACTTTGTTTGAACTAGACATATTGAGACAATCTCACACAGAACATATTGGAAAGCTCTTTGGAATGTTATGCAGCTGAAGGGATGTCGACTGGTGATGGGGAAGATATGCAAAGTAGAAAACATACATTATTTCACTTGATTCTGGCAACAATCCTTAAGGGCAGGCAATATCTTTTCTTTCCTCTTTTAAAGGTGTGGAAGCAGAGGCTTAAAAAGATCAAATGATTTGCCCAACATCCCGGAGCAGAAAGTGGCAGAGTTGGTTTCAAACCGATACTGTCTACCTTGGAGTCCGCTCTCTTGGCCCTTGTGACATTGCCTTGACGGAGAGCAAGAGATATGTATGGCGCTCCTATTCTTTGCACAAAACACTGCCGGTTTTATATATTCCATTTAAACGTCATGATTGGCCTGGGTAGATACTGTCACACCTGTTTGCCAGACAGTGAAGCTGAGGCCCAGATATACGGCGTGGCCAAGGTTGTCTAGCCAGGAGTAGAGTGAAACTTGAACTCATACTACCTTGGCTTCAAAGCCTGGGCTGCTTCTTCTGCACAGCCTTGCCTGGTACCTAAAAACCACTAAGACTATGGCCCTCCATGTACAAATGAGGAAACTGAGGCCTGGAAATACAGTGGCCTGCCCAAGGTCATTGTTCAAGGTTTAGAGACCACCTCCCTCTGGCGTGACAAGAGCTCCTTTGCTGGTCTGATATGCAAAAAACTTTTTAAAAAAATTTATTTATTTTAGTTGGAGGCTAATTACTTTACAATATTGTAGTGGTTTTTCCAAGAAACTTTTTAAATTAGCCAAATCCCAGGTGACTCCCACGCAACTGCTCTTGAAGAGTGGTTTATCACAGGATTACAGTGAAGTTGTGAGCTATCTCTGCTCTGCGCTTGGTCATCTCTTCTCCCTAAACTGCCTTCGTCAAGCCTCACATTCGTGGAAATTCATCTTGGAAGTGAAGTTTCTGATATCAGGTCTTGTTTATTATCCCCACTCCCCCCCTGCTGGGCCATCGAAGGTGGTGGTGCCGCTCCCGCTTCCAGAGATCACACCTCCTATTGATCATGCTCTCAAATGATGCCTTGTTCCGGGTTCTGGTAACTGTCTTCTCCCTGTACCACTTCAGAATGTGGACAGAAACGGTGCCAGACTGTTGTTAGCCATGGCGCCAATACCCCACAGCCTGCTTCCTCCAGGCTTGCCCACATCTTGGTAACTGCCTCTCCTTCTTCACCCAGTTTGAGTGCCTCCCACCTGGACTGTGACTGACTCACTCACCCAGGTATCCTCTGACTCATCCCCTCTTTATTTCCTTCCCCAGATTCACCACAATCAGTAATTGTTTCACATATTACGAATTTGCTCTCTTAATGTTTTTCTACCATATCAGCTTCAAGAAGACCAAGACTTTATTGATTTACTGTCAAATATTTTCTCCTAACATGAGGATGGCCATCTTTTCAGCCCAACTGTCAGTTTTTCAGGGAGTTTTCAGGGAGACCTCTGGAATGATTCAATGCAACTGAAGGTAATGTTGGTGGCCACCTCCATTGAAAGGTCCCCTCTGAGAGTCTTTTTTAAGGTGAGAGCAAAGGTGGCGTTTCAGAGCTCTGTCTGACCCTGATGGCTTCTTTGGATTTGTCCTGGATGATTCCCACTGCCATGATGCTGTCAGGAGCATAGATATCATTGTGCCAAGATCAAATTACTCTCAACCAAGTTGAGTATGTGCACCGAACAGGGCTGCAGTGCTGTGGCAATGCCCTCTAGAAAAGGAAATCCATCCGTGCAGAACATGATCTGCCTTCAGCTGCTGAACACTGGATGAGAAGTCACGTGAAAAGAAATGGAAACCGCACCCGCGAGTCTACCCGATGATCTATCCAAGGCCGTTCAGGAGGCGCCATGGGATCTCCATTTATTTGGTGCCAGAAGGAGGACTCCCACTTCAGACACACAGTGACCAGCACTCCCAGCGCCAGGCAATCCAGGGACTTCCCCGGCTTCTTCCCGAGGATAGTCTAGCCTCCACTTCACTGGCCAAGGCTTGCAGCCTCTCATCAGCATGAGAGACAGGCCATGTTGAGTTTGAGAGTTTAGGCCCTGGAGTCTGGTAACCTGGTTCAAATTTGGGATTCTCCATTTACTAGCTCTGGGACTCTGAGCAACTCATTTAACTTTCCTGGACCTCCGTTTTTTCATCTGTATAATGGGAATACCATCAGCCTTCCGAATATGCACATGTGGAACCCGCAGTTATGGAGGGCCGATTGCACTATTCCTTTCTATATAAGAAACTTGAACATCTTTGGATTTCACTATCTGCAGGGGTTTCTGCGACCAATCCTTCCTAGATACCATGGGAAGACTGTACTCAAACCCACCTCCTAGGGTCATGGTGAAGATCAAACCAATCAAGATAAACAGGGTGAGGCATGGGGGCATGCTCAATGAAGTGTTACTCTAGCAATTTTAAGGAAATGTCACATTTTCCTTTGAAAGGTCTGCTGGGTAATTTTTAAACAACCTAGGTTTACAGCCCTTACACCCCTTCTCTATCGTCTTTCCTTTGTATTTCACTGTTTCCCTAAAGCAGGCATTTAGGTTGTTTTCTAGTTCTGCTCCAACCCAACATTTAAAAAGCTTCCTTGTCACCGCTTGTGAACCCCACCCTGTGGCCGCCAGTGGCCCAGCTAAGGGAAATGTGTTAGTGACACAGAATATTTCCCCAGAAGCCTTCCCCGTCCTACCCTGGGGCTCTTGGGCCTGCCCTTGAGCCCACCAGGCCCCTCCTTTCCCACTCCACTGTCCTGGCAGTGCGGGTGAGCCCGGGGCTGTGTGGACGACCGGGAGCAAGGGCAGGCTCTGTGCTGGGATCTTGTATCTGCCATTTATTTAGTTGTGTGAATTCCGGGACTCTAAGGAATTGCCCTGTGCCCCAGTATTCTCATTTGTAAATGAAGTGTGAAAAACATCTGTACCCAGGGCTTGGAAATGGAAATCATTTCTATTAAATTTAGAATTTTCTTTTCTTTTCTGGAGGAACTCTTAATACACCTGGGATGATTAAATGAATATTTCTAATACCTGAGATTGCATCAAATAGTATCAAGTACAGGCCAATCCTGCTGGTTAAAGTGATTGCATTTCTAAGATTGCATTTCTTCTTTTTTATCTAACTGTGGCTCCAAAATCACTGCAGATGGTGACTGCAGCCATGAAATTAAAAGATGCTTACTCCTTGGAAGGAAAGTTATGACCAACCTAGATAGTATATTCAAAAGCAGAGACATTACTTTGCCAACAAAGGTCCGTCTAGTCAAGGCTATGGTTTTTCCAGTGGTCATGTATGGATGTGAAAGTTGGACTGTGAAGAAAGCTGAGCCCCAAAGAATTGATGCTTTTGAATTGTGGTGTTGAAGAAGACTCTTGAGAGTCCCTTGGACTGCAAGGAGATCCAACCAGTCCATCCTAAAGGAGATCAGTCCTGGGTGTTCTTTGGAATGACTGATGCTGAAGCTGAAACTCCAGTACTTTGGCCACCTCATGCGAAGAGCTGACTCATTGGAAAAGACCCTGATGCTGAGAGGGATTGGGGGCAGGAGGAGAAGGGGACAACAGAGGATGAGATGGCTGGATGGCATCACCAACTCGATGGACATGAGTTTGAGTGAACTCTGGGAGTTGGTAATGGACAGGGAGGCCTGGTGTGTTGCAATTCATGGGGTCCCAAAGAGTCAGACATGACTGAGCGACTGAACTGAACTGAACTGAGAGGGCTGCCTTTGACTTTTAAGTATTGATGTAATCAGATGCTTTTTTTTCCCTTCCTTCCTCCCTTCCTTCCTTCTCTACTTCTGGTGGAGGGACGATGCTGAGGTTGGCAATCAGATGGGCACACCATGGCAGTTCTTACACTGAGAGCTGCCCGTGTCTACTTCACTCCACTCAAAGGGCAATGACTGTGGCAACTGCTGCTGCTATTTAGGGTCTGCTCAGCGAAGTTCTTACTGCTCATCTCTTCACCAAAGCTGAGAAAGCCTCCAAGACCTGCGTCTGCTGGCCAGCCTCGCTTCTCAGCGTTTTGGCCCACCTACCCTATACTCGGCCATTCCCCAGACTCGTCAGATTGCTCTCCACGGCACTGTCTCTGCCCTGATGCCCCCTGGAGGAATGTTGCTTGTCTTTCCAGAAACAGATACAGTAGCTCCCTGAGGCTGTAAGTTGTGCTTCTCAAAGAATAGCCTTTGCCTGATGCCAGTTTGCAAACAGTAACTGGTCCACAAGAAGACAAGTACAAAAAATGGCAATACGACAGCAATTTTAAGTCTGTTGAATCCTAAGTTTATGTTGTAATTGTGTCTATCTTTGCTTTTTCAAATTTTTAGTTTACAGAAGTGCTGGTATATGAAGGAGCAGGGGAGCAGATGGTGTTTTTTTTTCCTGCAGCTAGTTTGAGAAGCTCTGGTCCAGACTAACATGCCTAACCCTTAACTTGGCTTGCTTTCCTGTGACCATCCACCTCCACCTTGCCCAGCCTCACCTTCCTCCCCATTTCCCCTTTTCCCAACCTTCCCATTACCAACTGCTTCCCTGCCTTGAGTCTTCCGATGTATTTTATCTTCTGCCTGGTAGCTCTTGCACCCTCTCTCTGTTTGGCCTCTGCTTCAGGACCCCTGGGGCAGCTCAAGCGTGGCTTCCTCAGCCAAGCCTCCCAACACATTGCAGTCTCACTTAGGGCAGCCCTCGTACTTCTGGGACACCTGCTTTTCCTCTTTCTTCCTAGCACCTGATCCCAACTGGAGAGTTGCTGGGAGTTCCATTGCTTAGGAACATGATATCCCATCCCTACAAAGCAAGCGCTATCATACTTGTTGTCTATCATCTACCTGGTTTCCAGTAAAATGCCTGGCACATAGTATATGCTCGGTAAACATTGTCTGGCTCTTTGGATGCTGAGTAAATGAATGCTCAACAAAACTCAAAGATCACTAACTGTTTTAGTGAATTATCTGCTTGCTCTTGGGCAGAGCTGTTCATTTTACCTTCCTACACCCCTCTTATGCCTTAATAAACTTTTTTTAAAAACAGCATTTCTTCAAATATATATGATCAAAAAGTAGGGCTTTAGGATCAGGGAGAAAGGAGTTTAACTCCTATCTCTTCCACCAGTCAGCTGTACAACCATAGGCAAGTCATCGAACTCAGTGCAAACTCAGTTTTTCTCATCTGAAAAATAGGTGCATAAACACTTACCTCACGGGATTGTTAGACGACTAGGTGAGATGGTGCAGTTAAAATCACGGTGCAGAGTGGCCCAAGGTGGATATCCGATCAGCATGCGCTCTTCTCTCCTCTTGTCCCCTCTCCTTACTCGGTCATGACTTCATGAGGGGCACGCGCTGTGCCTTATTGCGCTGCCGCTGGAGCCTGGGGTACAGTAGGCACTAACCACAAATGTACAGAGTGCATAGAGTTTTAAAATTATTAATAAATTGCTAAAAATAAAAGGCTTCCCTGTGGCTCAGACGGTAAAGAATCTGCCTGCAGTGGGAGAGACCCAGGTTCTATCCCTGTTTGGGAATATTCCCTGGAGAAGAGAATGGCAACCCCCTCCAGTATTCTTGCCTGCAGAATCCCATGAACAGGAGCACCTGATGGGCTATAGTCCATGGGGTTGCAAAGAGCCAGACACGACTGAGCAACAGACACTTTCACTTTCACAGACATCAGAGATAATTGTACCGAATGATCAATATTTTCAGTTTCTTAATATGCAAAGTGGAGATAATAACCTTTATTGTTGAGACAATTAAACAAAATAATCCAGGTATGTGTATAACATATAAAGTGTTCGATAACTGGTCATTGATAGTATTATAATTATTAATAGATCAGTTTGTATCCCCAAATTCTCAGCCCAAGTGCATTTGAAATAAAGCAAGAAAGCCAACAAATAAAAGCAGTGGACAGTGGTTTGGCTGGACTTCTTTCCAGAAATGTTGTGAGTGGATAACCTACCTCCACCCCACTATGAGCACAGCTCAGGTCATAAGGTTGAAAGGAAATTGGCTTGTAATCAGGAGTGACGGCAGGGGGTGCTCTTTCCTTAATAAAGAGATGGCCAACTGCGTGCAGCTTTGATGCAGAACTTGTCAGTTTAGGAAGTCAGGAGCAGTAAGCTCCGTGGGGCTGGAATCGTGTAGGCTCTGAAGAAAAATCTGTTGACTGATACTCCCAAACCCAGGGCCCTGAATGTTAGCCCCTTTGGCCGGCTTGGGGACTGGGCTGGTCCCATGCCCTCTCTATCACCAGCTTAAAGCAGAGCGTCAGTGTGCATGGATGGAAGAGAAGCAGAGGGCTCGGGGGCCCTCCCCACCGTTTGGGCTGTGCCTCTCTCACCAGGCCTCACAGGGTGGGTGGAGAGGAAGAGCAGGCCCGAGGCTGCGCGGGCTGCCCTTTCTGAATTCTTGTTTGCACATAGGCCCCACGTGAGCTCACAGCTGCCTTTTAAAGCACACAGTTGTTCATCAGGGTGACGTTCTCTCAGGTGGAAGTGGCTTCCTGGTTGCAACAAGGCTTAGCCTTGGTCCTGTCTCTAAGGTCACTAATAACTTGAAGGAAGATGTAGAAGGCTTACGTATCAGATCCAGTGAGACACAGCATCTGGTTATCCTCTCCAATCTCAAACCATGCTGTCTCTGCCAGAAGCCTTCCCTGGCCCTTTTGTCCAGTCTAATCGCCCCTCTATGCACACAGCAGCACTCTTCTTCTCCACCATCACACTCAGCCCATTGAATTGTCACCAGCTCTTTAACTGCCTGTTTCTTCCTTTCGACTCTGCCAGAGAGTCCCTTGGACTGCAAGCAGATCAAATCAGTCAATCCTAAAGGAAATCAACCCTGAATATTCTTCAGAAGAACTGTTGGTGAAGCTGAAGCTCTAATACTTTGGCCACCTGATGTGAAGAGCTAACTTATTGGAAAAGACGCTGATGCTGGGAAAGGCTGAAGGCAAAAGGAGAAGGTGGTGGCAGAGGATGAGATGGTTAGATAGCATCACAAACTCAGTGGACATGAATCTGAGCAAAGTCCAGGAGATAATGGAGGACAGAGGAGCCTGGCCTGCAGGTCCATGGTGTTGCAAAGAGTTGGACACGACTTAGCAACTGAACAACAGAGATTATCAAGGGCAGAGACAGGTCACTCATTTCTGTGCCCCTAGCACAGGGCTTGGCTCAGAACAGGTGCTCAGGGAATATACGATGAATGAATGAAAACAAGACTTGGGGAAATTCAGCTAACAGACTGGACAATAGACAAGGACCTAAGAAAAGATGATTCTTAACGGAAGGAGCTGCTGAAAGAAACAAGGCTAAGTTATTTCAGACTGAGTGTAAAGGTCTGTTCCTAGTCTTAAGACATAAACCGCAAAGGGCGAGGATGGCCCAGTGCTGGCTTGATAGAACCCATGCAAGTATGTGGGAGGGGATGGAGGGGCAGAGACAGACCTAGGGTGAAGAGGGGAGGTGTTAAGAGCCTAGAGGTGGAATTTTAGAGTTAACAGTATGGTGCGCAGAGCTTGGAAATGGCAACCTTTTCCATAGTGTGCTGTTTGGGTTTGACCACATCTGGAGTTCAGGGATGGGAAAGAGGCAGTTACTTTCTGGGCAGGGGGTAGGATGAGGCAAGAGAGGCACCTAGAGTGCAAAATATTAAGAGGTCCTCACTCCCAGGCTCAGGCTAGCGCAGAACGGGCTCCTGAGAGCTGGGGTTTCTTCAGTGTTGCAACTGGGCATCTCTCATCTTCATGCTGGTCTTTACCCTGGGGGCTAGCAAGAAGGCTCCGGGAAGTAAAGATGGTTGAACATGCAAGGGACGTTTACCCTGGAGAAGAGAAAACTTCATGGAGATCCAGTCTCAATAAATAGTTTCTCCTGAACAGCAGAATGAATCGGCCATACATATGCTACCCCTTCCCTTAACCATAACCCTGCTGCTGCTATCATACCTAGAAATTTAACTATTAGCCCTTAAAGAGAATCCCATTTAAAATCATAGCCCTCGTGCAATTTTCAAGGGACTTCCTCTTAACTTCCACATTCTATTCTCATAATCTAATTTTCATACTTGGTTGTGTGAGGCAATAAACACTAACAATACATACCAGTTGCCGTGCAGTGGACTTCACACGTCTCACTCACCTAAAACTTGCAACACACCACGAAGGGACATTATCCTCACTTTACAGGCAGGAAAACTGAGGCCTAAAAACACAAAATTACTTGCTTATGAATAGAAGCTCATACAGAATCACATAAGTCATTGCTCCTTCTGTGGTTCAGAAAGAATGGGCCATATGTAGAGAGCAGATAAGATATGCAAACATGTTTTGAGATCTTTAAATTGCCCTTTAAATGTATAATACTTGTTGCTGGTTATTATGAGTAGTGCTAACTTATTATATACTGGAACAACTCCTCATAAAATAAATTACCTTTGACTTGGGTGTAACTGGTCTTTAAAAAAAAATTTATTTTAGTTGGAAATAACAAAAATTTACCTCCTAGGTTAGACAAAGGCTTTGTTTATTTTTTGCCTCCTCTATAGACGACTTAAAACTCAAAGACCTTAGTGGAATCAATTTTAGGGATTCACCAGAGAGGGTTGCAAACTGTTTATCAAATTCTCATTGATTTCTCCCCCATAGGAATTGCCAGCTATACAGGCAGAGCAAAAAGGATTCTCTTCCTGCCCTCCTGAGCAGGTATCTTTGAAACAAAAATGCAGAAATAAATACAGGCATCCATAGCCTCCAAGGCTCTGAGGTTACAATCTATAATTTTCTCTCTTGTTTGAGTTGACCACAAAGTACTGGTATTCACTTTATTTAACAAACAGTATGAGGCCCTGTTCAAAGCCCTTTACAAATACCTAGTCATTTAATCCTCTTATGAAACCCTCTGAGCTAGAATCTCTGATTAGCATTCATTTTGCAGATGAAGAAGATGAGGCACAGAAGAAAGATATTTTTTGCCCCAGGTGGTTGTTGTTCAGTTGCTCAGTCCTGTCTGACTCCTTGCGACCCCACGGACTGCAGCCCTCCAGGCCTCCCTGTCCTTCACCACCTCCTGGAGTTGGCTCAGACTCATGCCCATTGAATTGGTGATGCCACCCAGCCATCTCCTCCTCTGTCATCCCCTTCTCCTCCTGCCTTTCCCAGCATCAGGGCCTTTTCCAATTAGTTGGCTTCTCGCATCAAGTGGCCAAATTATTGGAGCTTCAGCTTCAGCATCAGTTTTTCCATTGAATATTCAGGATTGATTTTCTTTAGGACTGACGAGTTTGATCTTGCTTTCCAAGGGACTCATGCCTAACCACGATGCATTGTTGCCTTTTCAACCTCAACCTCTCCAGCTGCAACTTTCATGCTCACAGGACTAAAGTCTCTTGAGCTGGTAGTTTTTCATTTTTTATTACTAAATGTACCTGAAAAAATGTACCGACAACAACCAAGAATTACCTTGCCTGTCTCAAGGTTGCAGACCAGATTTAGCAGAACACATCTGTTTTGGCTGGGGACACCAGAGACCAGGAATTTGAAGCAGTGTATTTTATTTTTCCTAGTTAAGTCTGAGTTTGACAAAGGAAACAGAAATCTTGTTTGAAAATGTAGATCCTGCTTCAGGCAAAGCCCCCAGATGCTGTAGTACCTCCAACATCTGGATTAAGAGTCAATTATAGTTCTGGGTGTTTAGCCTGGTTTCCATGGTAGCAGTCAGCTAAATGGCTTTGTCTGCTTCTTTTATTTTCATAGAGCTTTAACAATAATGATCATGATAATACTTATAACAACATTACAAGCCACAATCATGACCAATACTTACCCAGTGTTTGCTAGGGTCAGGACTGTGATAACAAGCTCTATGGGCTATGGGTCTGATGTTTGACGCTCAGAACAGAACTGCGAGACAGAGGCGATGCTGATGTGCAGCTTACAGATGAGGGAACAGATCTAGAGAAGTTAGTTTCCTCACTTAAAGGCACAAAGAGTTGCAGATTTGAGCTCCCAAACAAGGTCTGCTTGACCAGGGCCTGAGGTAGTTTTCCAAACTGCGTCTCACATTACAGAATCATGTGCGTGAGCTTGGTCACTTCAGTTGTGTCTGACTCTGTGCAACCTATGGGCCATAGCCTGCTGGGTTCCTCTGTCCATGAGGTTCTCCAGGCAAGAATTCTGGAGTGGGTTGCTGTGTCCTCGTCTAGGGGATCTTCCCCAACTCAGGGACTGAACCTGCGTCTCTTATGTTCACCTGCATTGGCAGGTGGGTTCTTTACTCCTAGTGCTACCTGCTGCTGCTGCTGCTGCTGCTGCTGCTGCTGCTAAGTCGCGTCAGTAGTGTCCAACTCTGTGCAACCCCATAGACAGCAGCCCACCAGGCTTCCCCCATGCCTGGGATTCTCCAGGCAAGAACACTGGAGTGGGTTGCCATTTCCTTCTCCAGTGCATGAAAGTAAAAAGTGAAAGTGAAATCGCTCAGTCGTGTCCGACTCCTAGCGACCCCACGGACTGCAGCCCACCAGGCTCCTCTGCCCGTGGGATTTGCTACCTGGGAAGCCCATAGGACCTTGGCCTTAATTCCAAAGCCTCATACTGCACATGGAAGTTCAGTTTAAGAGTATTCTCAGAACTTCCCTGGTGGTTCAGTGGTTAAGAATCCACCAGCCAATGCTGGGGACACAGGTTCGATCCCCAATCCAGGAAGACCTCATATGGTGCAGGGCAACTAAGTCTCTGCACACAGCTACTGAGCCCACCTCCCAGAGCCCGTGAGCTGCAGCTACTGAAGCCTGCTTGCCCTAGAGCCCATGCTCGCAGCAAGGCAAGCCGCTGCAATGAGCCGCCCGCCTACTGCAGCTAGAGAAGGCTCCCATGCCGCGATGAAGGCCCAGCAGTGCCAAAAATGAAAATGTGAGTCAATAGAAGCCAACACATACGGGGGTCAGGCTTTAGCTTCCCTTCCTTTATTTGCGTGTCTTAGTCTCTCAGTTGGGCCTGACTCTTCGTGACACCAGGGACTCTAGCCCACCAGGCTCCTCTTCCATGGCATTTTCCAGGCAAGAATATTGAGGTGGGTTGCCATTTCCTACTCCAGGGGTCTTCCCGGAGTAGAGCAACCCAGGAATCAAACCTGTATCTCTTGCATCTTCCGCATTGACAGGCAGATCCTCTACCATCGTGCCATCTGGAAATTTCATTCATTTACTCAAAGACAAAATATTTCCTGAGTCATTATCCTGCACTAAACTGGGGCAAGAAAGCTTAGCTTTGGCCATGAAGTGGGGGAAGAAAACATCCCCCGCTTCATGGGGGAAGCATATAGTATAAAGAGCTAATAAAGGGTGAGAGATGGGCTTTTACCAAGAGATTAATAGGTAACAAAACAAAGTTAACACCTGGTGTCTGGAGACCCCGAAGGAGGGGCATCTACTCTGGTCTAGAATTCAGGGAAGGCTTCCTGGGGGAAGTGATATCTAGGCTGGGACAGAAACAACAAACCAGAGCTTTTCGGGAAAATTGGAGTTAGGACAAGGGGCATTCTGGGCATGGGAAAGAGCATTTGCCCAACAGTGAACTGGGGTGAAGGAGAGGCAGTCAGACATGGAACTAGAAACTTAAGGATTGATTTTTCAGGAGCCTGTATGCTCTGTAAGAGCTAATGCTTGATTCCTGGGGTGGTGGAGAGTCTCCCAAAGGGGGATTCTCATGAGCCGCCAGTCACAGAGGTCAGCCTTTACCTACTCACTGCAGTCTGACAGTGGGACCGGCTATTTGACAAGGAGACGACTCCCAGATGCTTAGAGACGGAGATGACTGCACATGGTAAGTTGCCAGTAATTTCTAACCCCCCTGTGGTTACTGAGAAGCCAGCTGATATCCTATGGCAGGGAACCACTCATGAGACCTTCCTAGCGATCTTCTCCAGAAAATGAAGATTACAGTCTCAGCACCCAAGAGCAGTGCCTAGGACACTGAGCAGAGATTAGGAAGTCAGCTCTGCCTCTTGAGAAGAATGCAAGCTTGGGTATTAATTGCCATCTGGTTTCTTCTGCTGCTGTTAAAGCAAACTGTTTACTTATTTGAATGATTGCACTTTTATAGATGAGAAGAGTTTTGGCTTTGGATTCCAACATGTCTCAATTCAAACCTCAGTTTTGTTGCTTATTTGCTGAGGGGCTTGGGGCCAGTTGTAACCATCTCTGTTCCCAGGTTTCTGGACCTCTAAAAGGAAGGGAGTAATAGTGCCTACCTTTTATGATGTTTGGGACTAATTGTGCTTATCACCACACCTGGCATGTAACACTCAACAAATGATGGTTCCTATTAACAGTTCCGTGGGCAAACTCTTGGAGACTGTGAGGGTCAGGGAGGCCTGGCACGCTGTAGTCATGGGGTCGCAAAGAGTTGGACACAACTGAGTGACTGAATGTGACAACATTAACATTTCCAGTTCAGTCTCCTTAAGATCTGAACAAGTAACTCCTCCTCCTTCTCCTCCAGTTTAAAAATTTGACATGTAAAGCTGAAGGAATGAATTAGTAATGGTGGCATTTCAGACAGAGGGGAAGAATTAGGACACAGAAAACAGCTGAAAATCCATGGAGGAGGACTCTGGAAAAACTCACATGGTTTTGTGACATCTGGCAATTCTTTTTCTGTTTTTATATTTGGAGATAATTTCACACTTATAGACAAGTAAATACACCTATCAGATTCATCTGTTGTTAACATCGTGCCTCATTTGTCTTTCCTGTCTGTATGCACGCCTGCACACACACACACACACGTGCCTGTACTCACATATACATGCGCTCACATATAATTTTTTTCTGAACCATATAAATAAGCTGCATATGTCATAGCCTGTCATCACTGAGTACTGTGCTGGGTGTTTCCTAAGGATGCGGATATTCTCTTACACGATCATAGCAGTCACCAACGTTGTAAATTCAAGATTGGATTTTTATCTGATCCACCATCCACATTTCAATTTTGTCAGTTAACCACAAAATGGTACTTTTCTCTCAGTACATTTTCCAGCCTTTGCATCTGTTTGTCAGTCTCTTTGGTCTCTTTTAGTATGGAACATTTCCATCTTTCCCTCACTTGGCATAAGCCTCTCTGAAAAAAAAAAAGCAGGGGGAGGATATTTTTGTCAATCAGAGATAACAGGGTTTGAACCCCACCTTTTCATTTAGGAGCTGAGTGACCCAGGTAAGCAATTCTTCCGCCCTGAGATTCAATCTTCTCGTCAACTTACTGTGAACAGTAACTCTATGTGGTGAGAATTCAGTGAAATGGTCTGTGCTCCTGGGCATCTAACAAGGATCCTGGAACCTAGTAAACGATCAGCACGTTAGATTAATGCAATAAACATAATGTAATCAGTAACGCATTAGTAATTAATGTAATACAGTGTGATCATTTCCGGCTCTGACACTTTCTTGCTATGTGACCTTGCAGAATTCGCTCTGCCTCTCAGAGACTGAATATCCTAGGCTGCAAGACTGCGCCGTTTAATATCTTCCTCCTGGGACTGACGGAGACAACACAGGTGGAGTATCCAGCTCAAGGCTGGTGCTCAAGGTGTTCTGTTAATGCCAGTAACTTTCCTCTTTGCAAATGCCAACTAGACTCTATCAGCAAATAGAAACTTCCACCTCCGTTTCCCTTATCAGCACTCGTTTCATGCAGAATCCTCCAAAGGCAGGTATGGAAATTAACTTTGTGGAAGTTGACTCCAGGTCCTTACAGCAGGAGGCATCCGGTGAGATGCTCCGAATCCCCAAAATGCCCACTGTTTGAAGGTGAAACTGGAGGGAGTTCCCTGGTGATCTGGTGGTTAAGGTTCGGCGCTTTCAGTACTGTGACCTGGGTTCAGTTCCTTTGTTGGGAACTAAGACTTTGCTAGCTATGTGGCTCGGCCAAGCTTAAAAAAGAAAAAAAGGTAGGGAGAAAGGGAGGGAGGGAGGGAGGAAGGAAGAGGGAAAGAAAGAGAGCGAAAGAAAGAAGAAGCTGGAGACCTCGCCTCCCAGCAGAGGTTTTCCCTGAGTGTGTTTGGGAGCACTCTTCTCTCCTCCCAGCAGAGGTTTTCCCTGAGTGTGTTTGGGAGCACTCTTCTCTCCTCCCAGCAGAGGTTTTCCCTGAGTGTGTTTGGGAGCACTCTTCTCTCCTCCCAGCAGAGGTTTTCCCTGAGTGTATTTGGGAGCACTCTTCTCTCCTCCCAGCAGAGGTTTTCCCTGAGTGTGTTTGGGAGCACTCTTCTCTCCTCCCAGCAGAGGTTTTCCCTGAGTGTGTTTGGGAGCACTCTTCTCTGTTGTGGGGGTGTTGGGTGCGCTGGGAGTTTGGGGCAGTGGTGCTCCCAGTGCTGAGATTCACTGTCGACTAGAATGAGAGTCCGGGGCACCTTGTGACTTCCCTGTCATCGCGGAAACTGACGGATGGCTGCCCAGAGCCGCTCCCCAGGGCTGGCCCCCTGCCAGCAGGCCCCTGTCAGCGCCAGCTCTGTGGGGAGGCTTTTCTGGCCTCGGCACCTCCTTTTACCCCCACCAAGCTCCCCAGTGTGACACCCCCTGTTTCAGTGTCTTATTCTTCGCGCCATCTGATGGCTGGTCTGGTTTATCTGTTTCCCTGGTAAGATATACGTCCCAGCTATCAGAGAATGTGTCTGTGCTCCCCTCCACCACCGCACCCCCAACTCGCGACACGGTGTCCCCACTTCTGCGGCCGCCAGCGTCTGCTGTTGCCTGACTGGACGCGTCCTCTCCACTCTGACCTCCCGGGATGAGGGGCTCCAGTGACGGCAGACTGACGGAGCTCACCCCACTTCGGGCTCTGTCATGACTTTGGAGAGCGTGGAGGAAGGTCAAGAGGGGATCTGCGGTGGAGGAGACAGGACTGAGTTAAGAGCATGTAATCCCTGGCAGATCAACTTGATCTCTGAGGTGGGGTCTCCTCCCCTCCTTCTTTAACTGGAGTTGACAAATTACACTGCTGTGTATTTTCTTTTGGGGGGCTGTAAATAAAAAATCTTTTATATTGACAATGACCCCTTCAACCCACCCTGGATGCAAAAGCCCTGGGGATGGCCAGGAGTGCTTTACTGAATCGTCTTCTCCAACATGAAGACCTTCCTTGTCCAAATGAGCTGCAAGAAAAAACTAGGAGTTGTTGCATGCAAAATGAGGTCACTGGTTTGATCGCTGAGACTCATGGAACTCACCCAGTGGGTAGAACTGATAAGGAGTGTGATGGGCTGGAAAAGGCATAATCACTACACCTTCAATCTCTCATTTTATCCTACAGGATGTGAAAACAGGGCTTGGAGTCCAAATCCTCCTCAAGCTCCATAATATCCATATGACCTGGACAGACGCTTTTCCCCTCTGGATCCTCACTTTGCTCATCTGTGAGTTGGAACCATAACGCCTACCTCACCCGGGAGGACTGGGCGGTGTGCCATTGTTGGGTGACCCAGAACAGGCTGAAGTGATGGGTGCTCAGGCAGGTTAGGGTGAAGTTCAGGACCGTGGCCTCCGGAGTCAAACCTACGTGTGTGTGTCTCGGGTCTCCATCTTGCAAGTCGGGTGCACTTTACTTCTCTCAAAACTCAGTTTTCTCATCTGTAAAGTGGCCATTGGTGGAATCAGCTAGAATCACCTAACATAATAGGTGATTATTACTATTGAAAGCTTTATAAATGCATATCCTTCCTTCTCAGATGGAAATGAAGCTATCACGGTGATCAGGTCTCACGGGACACCCAAATCCTTAAATAAAATAGTGAATTTATTTTTCAACCAAATCCAAGAAAAAAATTGGTCTCAGAGGCCTGCAACGCGTGCAACAAAAGGGTTGCTGGAAGGATCTTCAGCGTTTGGGAAAGTGAGGATGACGCTTCTAGAGATGCAGTCCAGAGAGAAGATGGAGTGATGCCCCCATCTGCTCTGCGGCATCTCCTCCTTACAGCCTCCCTTGGCCCAGAGCATCAGTCCCATTCACAGCCTCTCTCACATCCCGCTTCCGCTCCTCAGGAAGCCGTATCAGCGACTCTCCAGACACCTTGTCCTGAGATGCACTCTTCAGGTATGGCCTGTTCCTGATGAATAAATCTGCACTTCTTGGCTCGTGTGTGGGCAAGGCAGGTGGCCTGTGGCTCAAAGAGGCTGGAAGTGACCTTCTCCAACTCGACCCCATGGGCTTGTTTGCAAGGACACAGACGCGCGCGGCCACTGACAATAGGTGTTCCGACATCATATACGGGGCGTATTTTGCTCAGAAACATGCCCTGTTAGTTGTTGAAACCTTTTTTGCATTCCCTGAAACAAATGACACTGCTGTGTATTTTCTTTTGGGGGGCTGTAAATAAAAAATCTTTTATGTTGACAATGATAATATTATATTCGACAATCTATTTGCATTTCTTGATTCTGTGGATTTTATTGCTCAGTATAAATCCCCAGGTTGAGGCACATTAAGCTTCACTCGGAGAGAAACACTGCATTTTATCATAGGGCTGGACAGCTACGTGCGTGGAATGTCACCTGCGGGGACGAGTGTTTGCCCAGAGGTGTGTGGGATAAATGTGCATAGAGAGGGAGAGAGGCATACGTGCACACGGGATTTGGCATGTGTACACGAATTCTTTGGATTATCTCTGGATCCTCGGTCAAAATGGATTTCCAAGACAGAGCCGTCCGAGCACAAGCCTCTTCCATGTGCTGCGTGTGGGGCCATCCCATCAGTCAGGCCCTCAGGAAGGTGACCGAGCCTGCTTTGGCCCTGGCTAGCAATCTCTGGCCCATGTGGAGGGCAGAAAATTGAACTGAGGACAGAGAAGTATCTCACAGACTCACAGAGGAGTGGAGTCACTCACTACCTTCCTGCAGGTGTTCTGAATACTTCTGAGCAGAGAAGCATCTTCTCCCACAGGCAAGTCAGTAACTGCTGATAGAAACCTGGACACAAGCTCGAGCCAGGGTTAATACCAGCCATCAGCTGTCCACTGAGCACTGCCTATGTGCCACGCATTGTGCCAAGCACACTGTCATTTAGTCCTTACGACAGTCTGATGGGAGGTAGGTGCTACAATTATCCCTGTTTTATAGATGGGGAAACTGAGACCCCATATCCCTGTTTTGTAGATGGGGAAACTGAGATCCCGTGTTCCACAGCTGGTAACTTGCCGAGCAGAAATCCAACCCTTGTGCGGTGAGGCTCCAGCTGTTGCTATTCATGACAGGAGAGGATATGCTAAGTATGGCTTCAGAAACCATCACTCCAATGCCAGGCATAAAAGTATAAAGAAAGAATGAGCAGTAGCAAGCCACTACTTACGTGTGTTTGGTTCTGTTTGGTTAATTACGTCTGCTTGGTTGTCTGGCATAAGTTAACTTCCATATTGTTTTTCGACTTCTAACAAGACTGCCTTCTTTTCTGGTGAAGTTTTCCAGGTGTAGGAAATGGGAACATATTGGCCAGGTTTACCTAAAAGTCTTTGACTCTGTTAAAGGGTTTGGTTGTAACGTCACCCCAAATCCCTTGGAAAAGAGCAAGGAGTCCTTCAGCTCCATTCAGAAGAAATGGAGAAAACCCTTCTGGTTTTGGGTTTTTGGGTCACTAGACTGGTTACGTTAAGCAAATGGGTCCTCTAAATACCCAAATTTTAAAGGAAAAGTTCTGTGGCTTGAATTATTATAGTGCTTAATTAATTGTGTTTCAAGTCCATCTACCTTTTTTTGAGTCTAAGGAAGATTCACTCAATCAGAAGGATTAGATGAGAGGATTAATAAATAATTTCCTTTTTCTGCCCCCTTTTAATTGGCCTGGGATTCATCTGAATGGCTGTTTTCAAACTGAACCTCTAAGTATGGCATTGGTTAGTGAAATTGCCCCTTTTATTTTCAAGGTAATTGAATCCCATTTTTCACTTACCATTTCCTTCTAGAAAAATCAAAATGTTTTTAGAGTTTAGCTTTTCAGTAAGTGACTTAGTCATGAAAGGCGCTGGGCTGGTGATGACATTCAACAGAGTGGTCAGGCTCATCGGCAGCTGGACCCACCCCACCAGCTGGCCTGGAAAGCGTTTTGATTTCTTTGTGTTTGTATTTGAAACACCAAAGGAATGCCCACACCTCATCCTTGGGTCAGGGCTTGGGGACAGGAGAGCTGAATTCTGGACGGATCTTGTCACCCATGGAGCAGCTGAAGGGCAGCATTACTCGGAGGCAAAGTCTGGAACCATGTGCTAAAGACCTAGATCAGTGTCTTGGAAAGCGCAGGACACACTTTCCCTCTCGCGCTGGGCTCATGAGTCTATCTTGGGCGGCGCTGGCATAGGATTTTCAACAATACTGACTCACAGCACAACATAACGACTTTCTTTCCAGCTCTCTCTCAAGCCTTCTGATGACCTCAAGGACAAAGTCCCAGTTCCATGTTTGCCGTGAACATTTCTCTCAGCTCTCTTTTAGATGGAGACCAAGTCTGAGTCTTAGACTTTTAGAAGGTAACAGTTTCTGGTTTGAGTTTAATAACTTTGTTTCATTTCTTATTATTATATTTTTGTGGTAACTTTTGCTTGATGGCAGTTTCTAGAGTAGGATAGAAAGTTTTGTTTTAAAACAAATGAGTTTGTTTTCCACTGTTAGGGACATGATTGTGTTCGTGGATGTGGCAGAACTCACCTGCATGGCACATGAACCCTAAGTATGGGATACGCTGGTTTACGAGGCCCGATAGGAAATTTAAGGAGGCTGGTTTCTCCTAGACGCATAGACGTTTGCCCTTTAGTGAAAGGATGTGTTCTAACTGGAGGGGGCACAACACTGAGATCAGATCTGATTTCCAGTCTTCCCTTTACTCCCACTAGCCGTGAGTCTTAGCCTTTGAGAACCTTGTTTTCCCGTCTGTAGAGTGGGTATCATACAGTTGGCGAATGGCAAGTGGGCTTTGTTTCCTAAGGTAGAATGGGCAATGCAGGTGGCATTCACCTGGGAGGTGGGTGCTGACCCTTGGGGTGAACCTTCAGAAGTGCACTTTCCCTACTTCCAGGGTAGTTTTGTTCTGTTTCCTTGCTGCCCAGGTTCTGAGTATGTGGCTGGGTGGGAGGGAAGGTGGAAATGTAGTTTATATCCCATGTAATGTGATGAGGAAGCACTTCCCAGGAGGCGCTGGTGGTAAAGATCCCGCCTGCCAATGTAAGAGACGTGGGTTCAACCCCTGGATCAGGAAGATCCCCTGGAGGAGGGCATGGCAGCCCACTCCAGTACTCTTGCTGGAGAATCTCGTGGACAGAGGAGCCTGGTGGGCTACAATTCATAGGGTCGCACAGAGTCAGACACAACTGAAGCAACTTAGCACACACGCATAGTGTGGTGAGGAGGTGTGCTCTTGAGGCCAGAAAATTAAGCAGACCCATCCGGCCAAGACGGATAAGCAGCAGGAAGGTCAAACTTTTGTGCACAGGCAGGTTTTCCCCTTCTCAGGCTGCAAATCTTTAGCAATTGGAGGCAGGCTCTGAATGAAGCTTAATCGAAATTCATTCTTAATCACGGCCATTACTTAACATCAACTCTACGTACTAAAGCTGTGTAATCATAATTAAGAGTTGGATTTAGGAAGCAGCACGGAATGCGAAAGCCAGTTGTGGATGGGCCATGGGCCGGCAGGGACAATGGCGGACTTCTCAGGTGACTAGACTTTTCAAGTTTTCGAGGACCAAGGGCTGCCCTGCTGCACAACTCCGGGGGCACCCTCCACGTGGTTGCACCACACAGAGGCCCTGATGCATACCCCTATCTCAGAGGTCACCCCAGAGGGAGCTAGTACCACATCAGAGGCTTGAACCCTATACTGCAAATGTTTTCACAGACACTGGCTCACGAGCTGGCCACTGCCCCTCTCCCAGCTGTGACCTCTGTGTCCTTTATCTCAAGAGCAGTTGCCTCTATTTACACTAAATAGACCCAGTGCCATTTGCTGGTTCCTGTATTTGGGGTGAGTTGAGCTGGAGGCCCCCGCAGCTGGTCTGAGCAGGCAGCGGGCCTGGCGATGGTCATGCGGAAGGGCCCACTCATCCCACAAAGTTTAGCAAACACCTTATCTCCCGCAGAGCAGGTGAGGTAATGTTTATGAAGGATCACACTGTCCCCTTACACCGGGCGAGGATGCCAGTGTGACCAGCCAGTGCCCAAGGGTGGACTCCCAATACCCTGCTTCCGCGTTCTCCTCTCCGTGCCCTCATTTGGGTGGAAGACCTCTCTGCTGTCCTTCCCGCCTGCGGGTCTTGGGAGAGCAAAACTTTCACTCGCCATCCCACTGACCTGGCCATCTCCATGTCCCAAAGCACATTCACAGCCCCCTTGGGAGGCATTAGGGAGCTCATACATGAGGAAACAGAGGCAGAGAAAAGTAAGGCATCTTGGCTACTGTTACAAAGCCGATGGGTGGCTGGGTTGGGGACCCAGGATTCTTCGCCTTAAAGTCCATTCTAAACTGCTCTATTGTGATAAACATTCATTTAAAGATCCCTGATTTTTTATATGGATGAATGGATAAGTAGTTAGCTATCCAGATACAGAAGGAAAAGAGACAGCTGGATAAATGGATGCACGCTCAGTCGCTCCAGTTGTGCCCTGCTCTCTGTGACCCCATGGACTGCAGCCCACCAGGCTCCTCTGTCCATGGGATTCTCCAGGGAAGAATACTGGAGTGGGTTGCCAGACCCTCCTCCAAGGGATCTTCCTGGCCCAGGGATTGAACCTGTGTCTCCTGCATTGCAGGAGGATTCTTTACCTGTGATCCACAGGGAAGTCCGGACAAGTGAATAGATGGGTGGAAAGACAGAGAAACGATCACGTAAGTACAGTCCGCTCCTGAGGGACACATATGCAGCCGTGGACAATAGCTGCCTCTGGAGCAGGAATGGGGAGTCTGGGTGTGAGAGAGAGACTATTTTTCGTTGTCTTTTTCCTTTGCTTCCTCTGAAGTGTTGGACTGTTTTTCGCATGCACATATTCATTTTTTAAAGTTCCTTTTCTATTTCTGTGCCCTCTCCACCCCTGTGCATCCATCTGCAAGGCCAATTAGAAGCTGCCAGTCTAGAAAAATTGCAGGAGGTTTCTAGGGGAACCTACAAAGCTTCCTTATCAGAAACCTACTCCTCCGGATGGATCAAATTCACTGGCCCTCTCGGATCCATGGGCAGCTCAGGCTTATACCAAAAAGAACAAGAGTGGAACGTGGGTGAAACTCAGCCTTTGAAGTCCAGGAGTTCACATGGCTGCCCCAGTTACCTCCTCATCAGTGACCAGAGAGCCTGCTAGCAGAGGTAACAGTGGAGATGCCCACCTCACTGCCACTTACAATTACGCCTGTAAACCTCCAACATGGCCAGTCACTCAGAACTGGTTAAATGATTTGGGGTTCAGCCATACAATAGAATGTCATATAATTATTAAGAATAAATAAAAAATCTGATACTTTCCACATTCAATGTTAAATTAAAACAATGGAACAAATACTTCTATCTTCTTTAGTCTGGTTTCATGGGTCATAGACAGGTTCTTCAGCTAATCTGAACCTCAGCCAAGGCTGCCCACCCCCTATCCTGCAATTTGGAGTCCTCAGAAGAAAATGGGAAGAAAGAAGTCAGAATATGTCAAAGAGTTAATATTAACTATCTCTTGGTTGTGATCTTTTGAGTAATTTGTATCATTTTTCATGTTTTTTTCCCTCTTGCAATGTGCAAATATACTTTTTTATCATAAAAAACATTTATAAAGAATAGTATCTTTGATAAAGAGCGACAGTAAAAATCTCTGTGCAGGGAGACTGGAAGGAAATAAGATAAAACATCATTTGTCTAAACAGATCTTTGGGTGGTTAGATCAAAATTTATTTTTTCTCCCTATTTTTATAGTTTTCTGAATTGTCTGCATTTGATATGTTTACTTTTATAATGGAACATTCATATTTAAGGTGACCTTGTTTGTTTGTTTTTTTTTAATTTTAATGAGCGGAGAGGAAAAGATAGGCTGTCAGAAAGTTCTCTCCAAAGCCTATCCAAGTGTCTCAGTTGCTATTTCATGAGATCCTCCAATGTGCATAGGGGAGGGGTTGAGGATACAGAGGTGAAGGAGATATAAATCCTTTAATCAAATAGATAGCAGTCCAGTTGAGGAGATAAGACTCTTCCTGATACAAGATGCAAAATAATTTCTTGCAGCCAGGCTATCAGGAGGAATAATCATAATAACACAACAGAGTGGCAGAGGGGCTGGGAGCTCCAGCTTTAACGCCACCTCCTCCTTTGGGGAGGAACTCGCCTTCATCTCTCAGTCACGTGGGGTCTGAACCTGACTTTCCTCTCCTACAGACATACCCTACCTCATGGGGTTGTTGTGAAGATTAAATGAAGCCTCCACAAGAAGGGCTGAGCAAGGTACTTTGCAAACATCCCACCCTCAGCACGACTCATCATCACTTCGGCTCTGGTGTGCCAGGCCAGCTATTTGAAAATCAGGCTCTCATGAAAGTGGCATTTGAAATCACATTTATGTCATCTCAAAGCCAATGGTCTTATTCCAACTAGCCTCTGCATTTCCCTTCTAAGCTCAATCTGAATTTCTTATAAATTTCACCGTATGGTCTTGTCAGAAAGAAAAATCTGAATTTTCATGAGAACATCAAAGGAGAAATGGATCTGTTTGGAAGAACATCAGAGGAAGGTAGACTCCCCTCTTCGTGCTGTATCTTGCAGCTTCAGCCGCCATTGTGCAGCTCGCGTCTCTTGGTACAGGTTCCCCCGAGGGTGACAGAGGACGCTGGTTTGCTCTGGCTGGAGGGAAGAGGGTAAGGACGCATGGCAGGGGGGCGGGGGAGGGTGGGTAGTGGGATCTGGAAGTGTCTCAAGGACCTCTGCAATGAAAGCCAAGAGGTGTAGGCAGACTGCCCTCAAGCCAAGGTCAGAAGTCTGGGGGAGCCCAGAGGAAAGCACTGAAGGTTGAGCAAGAGGCACGAGGGAAATCAAAGTGCAGGGAAATTCTGTCTATGGACTTTGCTTCATTCCAAAACTGGCCAGCTCCTTGCTGGGCTGTGCTGGGCTTAGGCGCTCGGTCGTGCCCGACTCTTGCCACCCCACAGACTGCAGCCCATCAGGCTCCTCTGTCCATGGGATTCTCCAGGCAGGAAGACTGGAGTGGGCTGCCATGCCCTCCTCCAGGGGATCTTCCCAACCCAGGGATCAAACTCAGGTCTCCCGCATTGCAGGTGGATTCTTTACCATCTGAGCCACCATGGAAGCCCAAGAATACTGGAGTGGCTAGCCTATCCTTTCTCCAGGAGATCTTCCTGACCCAGGAATCAAAACGGGGTCTCCTGCATTGCAGGCAGATTCCTTACCAGCTGAGCTGCCAGGGAAGCCCAGTTAGCTCCTTGGGAGAGGCTTAATATTGGTCGTATCTCCCTGCCCCTCTGGCCAACTGTCTTTTAAGAGAGCTATGCGAACCTAATTGTATCTCATCCCACCTCATTCTTCCTATCCCATTCACCCACTCTGCCCAGGTCTCTATGCATTAGTCTTTTCTAGAATTTCATATAAATGGAATCATACAGAATTCTTTTGAACCTGGCTTCATCTACTCAACATACTGTGACTCTCCTCTGAGCGTCTTCCCTGCTGTGTGTGTCAGTAATTTGCTCTTTTTTTATTTATGAAGGATACTCTTTCCAATCGAATTTCCAATCCAATTTCATGGGGATAACCTCCATCTCTTCAGATAAGCCAGAGATGGCATTCTCTGACGCCTCTGATGCTTTGTAGGAGCCTGGGCACACGGACAGCCCTCGAGAGTGGCCCAGTCTATCTTCCCTGATCCAGGGCACGGAAGTGAGCACTCTGTACCCACACTCGCCAGCTGCCCTGATACTCACAGCCCCCCCTCAACCCCCACAGGCTGGGAGAGAGAGCCCCGAGGGTCCCGGCATGTCTGCCTCCCTGCGGAACTGGTCTAACACCTCCCACAGCCATGGCGAGACGTTCTGGTTCAGCCACGGGTGTTAGGAGACGTGGCCGGGTGACCATGGGCAGATCCTTCCAAAACCGTGAACTTTAATTCCCTCATTTGTCAGACAGAGGCACTGGCACTTCCCTGGCTGGTCCAGCGGTTAAGACGTGTGCTCCCAGTGAAGGGGGTCTGGGTTCAGTCTCTGGTCAGTTCAGTTCAGTTCAGTTCAGTCGCTCAGTCATGTCCGACTCTTTGCGACCCCATGAATCGCAGCGCACCAGGCCTCCCTGTCCATCACCAACTCCCGGAGTTCACTCAGACTCACGTCTGTCAAGTCAGTGATGCCATCCAGCCATCTCATCCTCTGTCGTCCCCTCCTCCTCCTGCCCCCAACCCCTCCCAGCATCAGAGTCTTTTCCAGTGAGTCAACTCTTCGCATGAGGTGGCCAAAGTACTGGAGTTTCAGCTTTAGCATCATTCCTTCCAAAGAAATCCCGGGGTTGATCTCCTTCAGAATGGACCGGTTGGATTTCCTTGCAGTCCAAGGGACTCTCAAGAGTCTTCTCCAACACCACAGTTCAAAAGCATCAATTCTTCGGCACTCAGCCTTCTTCACAGTCCAACTCTCACATCCATACATGACCACAGGAAAAACCATAGCCTTGACTAGACGGACCTTAGTCGGCAAAGTAATGTCTCTGCTTTTAAATATGCTATCTAGGTTGGTCATAACTTTTCTTCCAAGGATAAACGTCTTTTAACTTCATGGCTGCAGTCACCATCTGCAGTGATTTGGGAGCCCAAAAAAATAAAGTCTGACACTTTCCACTGTTTCCCCATCTATTTCCCATGAAGTGATGGGACCGGATGCCATGATCTTCGTTTTCTGAATGTTGAGCTTTAAGCCGGCTTTTTCGCTCTCCTCTTTCACTTTCATCAAGAGGCTCTTTAGCTCCTCTTCACTTTCTGCCATAAGGGTGGTGTCATCTGCAGTCTCTGGTCAGGAAACTTAAATCTCACTCACTGCAAAGTGCAGCGTAAAAAAACCAACCAAATGAAAAGCAAAGAAAACCCCCCAAAACGAAAAAACAGAGATACTGATATCCGCCTCACAAGGTCATCGAGGGGGCGCTTGGGCATGAATGCGCTGTTCCAAGCAGGAAACGCGGCCCTGTACAGAGGCAGTCAGTCTGCTCATTCAGTTTCACCCCGTCTCAGATTAACAACTGCCTGCCTTAGCTAGGACTCCCTCTCTCCCCCTGGATCTTCATGTTCTTTGCTCATCAGATGAGGGGTTGAGCTTGAGTTCTCCAAGGTGCCTTCTGTCTTGAACCTTCTTGGATTTGAAGGCGCTAAAATACTAGATTAAGGGCCTACCTTAATGTCCAGCGTTGAAAAAAAAAAATGTGTTTTTTGTTTTTGTTGTTTTGTTTTTTTTAAGAGGACAACTGGCTTCGAAAATCCTCTTCCTGGGTAAAAGATTCAGCTCTACTTTTGGGTACAAACCAGTGTTTTTACATCAATCAATAGGCTGAAATCTTTACCTGTTTCCAAGCCCATCACAGTTCTTCTTCCTCTGGTTCTGCTGGCTGGTGCTATGAAGCGTGTTTCGGTGGATGTTTGATGGGGACAAACGTGCCCCCAACTTGCTGGAGCAGCAGGAGCAGAATTCCGTTTTGTGAGCCAGTATTTCCATTCCAACCAGCTCTACATGGGCCCTGTCATCCAGCAGAAGGCTCCTGAGGGCCTACTATGTGTTGGAAGGTGTGTATGCGCAGCCACTGGCAGAAGCCCTGTGACGGAGGCGTGAGGCCACGTTGTACGGTGGAGAGGCGGGGTCAGTGGCATGCAGCCCGCAGTATTCCCTCGGTTAACTGCCACCTTGGGTCTAGAATGCTAGGTCCTTCCCAGTGTGATGGGCTCTGCATTGGGCAAAGATAATCCAGATATGTTTGAATTCTTTGTGACTAGGAAGATAAGGTAATGGCTTAATAGTTACTGAAAAGAAAGTTGAGAATTCAAGATGCCAGTAACTTACCACCTAGTTCAACGACCTCATTTTACTGATGAAGAGGAGGGGGTCCACAGAGGTGATCTGACTTGCCCAAGGTGGCACAGTTGGCTGGCTACAAGTGGAAACTTTTACTCAGCCCTCCCTATTTCCAGATTAGAGCTTTCACGGATGCAGCCTGCCCATGGCGAGAGTGTTGCAGAAACAAGGAAATAGAGTATTAGGAACAAAGTTGTTTTCAAAGTCACCTGTCCCCAATCTGTGAAATTCAAAGTAAAGAGCAGAATTCTGGGAACCAGTCAGCAGAGATGCTTTTAAAATAGGACAATGCCCTGTCCCTCTCCTGTGACCTCTGGCAGACTCAAGGGCAAATTTCAGAACAGCCTTTTCTGGAAGACCCTCACTTCTGCATTAAGATTCAAGTCCTGGGTAGGGGGAGGGGCAAGAGGAGGAGATATATGTATACAGACAGCTGAGGCACCCTTTGTACAGCAGAAACCAACTCAACAGTGTAAAGAAATAATCCTCCAATTAAAAATAAATAATTAAAAGTGTTCCCTAAAAAAGACAGACTCAGATACTCCAGAGTTGCGATTCCCGCGTTTTCTCACCTGCACTGCATGACACGTGGGGTCTTAGCTTCCTAACCAGGGATCGGATCCATGCCCCCCCCCCCGCCCGCATCGGAAGTGCAGAGTCTCACCCACTGGACCAGAAATTCCCTTTCCACAAGCAAAGACTCTTTTACTATGTGGCCCCATACAGGCTTCGTTTTGAAGAACCTTGGCTAGCTATAAGGTTATCTTTATTAATCCATCACGTTACTTTTTTCCATTTTATCTTATGCAATTCTATCTTATGCGTCCGCTTGATAGGAGGCGATCGGTGAGCTGGCACCGCGGATGACGGCTGCCGCTGAGGGGCGCCCACCTCCTGTCGGGCTATGCCCGGGGCACACCTGACTGTCTAAGCTCACCAGGTCCTCCTGCCAGCCCTCGAGGTCAGTACCCTTACGATCCCCGGTTCCCACGTGCAGGCACCGGTGTTCCGTGAGGCCATGCTGCTAGGAAGTGGTGGAGACAGGAGATCTGAGCCCCTGGGCTGTGCTGGGAAGCACCCTCCGTTAGTCTGTACAGCTTACTGAGGCCAGAAGAGCAAGCACCCGGGCATGCTGAATCCAGGACCCTGACTGCCTCTGAGGGCCCCAACACACTGGGCCTCCTCCACCCGGGAAGCCCTTCTGGGATCTGGGGCAGCTGAGGAGCTGTAGGGGTGCTATAAGATCCGAGAAGACCCTGGCCACCCAGGGCAGCCTGGGCTGAGGCACCCGCACTCCCCAGCCTTGAGCACAGTGACCATTCTCCTCGCCGGACACAGGACTCTCACACTTGGGCAGGGTGGGCCACATGGCCCACGAGGGCAAGGACGCGGAAGTTTGTGAGCCAGGCAGACAGTGGTGCCGAAAAGATTTTTCCATTCCACAGCTGTGTGAACTTGAGCAACACTTATCATTTCTTCAAGCCTTCGTGTTCCCACCTGCAAAATGGGACTAGTAAAACCTGCCTCGGTGTTACTTTAGATGATTTAGTGAGAGAAGAATGCCTGAAAAACAGTAGGCTTAACAACTGAGAGCTGCCATTCTTACTATTCGGCAAGTGCAGCTCTAAGAATCTCCCTTGGCCGTGAACCTGACTCACCCAGAGTCTGGGTAAGACTGGGTCATAGCTCCACCCCTGGTTGTCTCTTGTACTGGCCAAGGTCTGGAGCAGCCCTCTGTGGGTCAGCAACCATCCCCCCCTCACCCCCACTTCGCAATCTGGGGAGAGGCATGCCTCCTCCTCGCAAAGACCTGGATGCAGCCTGTGCCGGGACAGTTGACCTGGAGAAGTTGATGTGTGGACCAGGTCAAGGAACAGAGAACCCCGGAAGCAAGAACGAGAAGAATGAGGAGACAGCGCAGAGGTGATGGTGCAGGCTACACTGAAACTGAGGGGGAGCAGGATATAAAATTCAGCCATATTCATATCATTATTATCTCCTTCTGGCCAAGTGATTATCTTGTTCTCTCAAAGGCCATGCGGGGGTACTGTCGTCATTATTCCCATTCTACAGATAGGGAGGTCAAGGTGAGTACAGAGCCACCCCAAGACCGAGATCATTTGTCTTCTACCCTGTTGCCATCTGGCTGGGCTCTGGGTATCCAGTTGATGAGTGATGCCACCCTTTGGACCTCCCTCGCTCTTTGCGGGGCTCTAAGTCCCTGGCTGACTTTGCCCAACCTCTTCAAATTGTGGTCCTGGCTCAGCAAACCTGCAGGAACTGGCCTCAAGGGGGCAGCAGGAGCCGCGGAAACCTCTGATGGGACGCAAAACTAGACTGTACTTGCAAAGCGAGCGACTTAGCAGCAGCAGCAGCGGACACGCACACCAGAGGCTACTCAGGGGAGCCTGAGGAGGGGGCTGACATGCCGAGGCCCACACTGCTGTGCTGGGAGCTGGAGGCAGGCTTTGAGAGCCAGGATGTCCGTAGCCTTCAAGAAGGATTCTCGCCTTGGAGCCTGCACCATGGGCCCTGGCACATATCAAACACTGAGACCCTTAAGATTTTTTTTAAAAAACTTTTGAAGATACAGGAGAGCTAAGCCTTTTGTTCTCGTCTCCACCCTGGCCTCTACCAGAGATGGCTCATCCCCCTGATCAGAACAGAGGCCGTGTGGCTCTGGACTTGAACCCTGTGCATTTTGGCAGGAAGTGGAAGAAGGGTCTGAGTCTGGCAATCCATCTTCAGACTCCTCCGGCTTCCTGGAAGCAGGCCCGTCCAGCTCTGCTTCCCATTGCCCTTGGATTTTCCAATCTCAGTTTCTTTGTATGAAAAATGGTTCTCCTGCCTGTGGCCTCACTGGGAGTTTGCAAGGATTCCATGAGAAGGAGGCTCTGGGAACCCGAGGGTGCAGTACAGCCGCCAGTCATTACTGAGGACAACCACCGCAAGCTGTCTCTGTCGCTGTGGGGTGAGCCTCTGACCACGCGGACTCCATCTCATAGTCAAATAAGATTCAAATGGTCCATTTGAATGATCCCTGTGACGACCGCATAAACGTTTGACTAGCTCTGGTCAATCAGACGATCTCTGTTGTTGGTGTCTCTTCACGTTACTTTCTCTTATCTATCCGTCTCAGTGTCGTCAATATTCAAATTAGCTATTTGAATGACTAGAAGCCAGACGTTTCTTTCCAGGCCCCACGGTCCAGACCTGCTGAGGTGTTTTCGTTCCTCGGGCTTTCCCAGATTGCGAAATGCCAAGGTTTCCACTGCGCTCGGACAGCCCAGTCCCCCTGCACCTGAGGGTCCTTCCTGCCAGCTCAACGTGGTGGGGCCCACAGGTCATCACAAAGCATCAGCTTTCCCCCAGCCTGCATAAGTAAGAAAAGGGAAAGAGGCCACACCAGCGTCTTTAGGTGTTCCAGACTGCTGGATCTCTTCAGCCTTTCATCAAAGGTGATGCTTAGCCAGTAGGTTGATGAATCGGAAACAGGGAAAGGAAAGACAGAGAGAATTAATAACATTGCTTGCTCAGAAAGAGGGCCCTCAGAGCCTGCCCCACTGCCCCAACAGCAGACACCACTCACCTTTGGAATCTTTCAGGTCTCCCTGCCCCAGATATCTTCTGCTTATGGTTCAAACTACAATGGCAGCTGTGGGGGGTAACAGCTCTTTGGCTCTTTGGAGTTGGGCTGAGATCTCAGAATCTCCCAATTTGAACAAGTGCTTTATTCTCTCTGAGCCTCAGTTTCCACATCTGTGTGATGGGTATTTCTTAGTCTTCATTCCCCAATCTAGGATTAAGGGTAGGACTTGAGATAATTCGTAGCAGTCTTTGGTATTTAGTAGATGTGGACCCTGCCAACCCTACCCCCAGCCCCCGCCCCAGCCAAATCTCCAGGCTTTCTAGAAGATTGTTGCTTTGTAGTCGACAAATTCTGACTCTTCAATTTCCTAGGAGGCACTAGTGGTATAGAACCCACCTATCAATGCAGGAGATGTGGGAGATGTGGGTTCAGTCCCCAGGTCAGGAAGATCCCCTGGAGGAGGGTGTGACAGCCTGCTCCAGTGTTCTTGCCTGGAGAACCCCATGGACAGAGGAGCCTGGTGGGTCACAAAGAGTCAGACATGACTGAGCAACTTAGCACCAGCACCAGCACCAAATAAGGGTGCAAAGAGTACTTTCACTTTGACTAGAAACTGCACTTCTGGGTCTCTAACCAGTGGAAATGAAAACCTTCAGTTTACATGGTCATGGATGATTGATTATTGCTACATTGGTTGAACTGTTGAGAGGAAACTAGAAAACTCCTACAAAGCTAGTATACATCAATAGGGGAAAGGCATCAAAAGGGAAACCAGGGGACATCTGCCGTGTTGAATTAAGTGTCTATGACAGTATCTGGAAAGATGGCAATGATGCATTCAGTGAAAAAGTTAGGCAGGGAATTATGTATAATATGATTTTTTTTAGACATCTTTATTTTTTTCTCACTCCTATAGGTGAATATACATATTTCTAGGAACCTAGCAAAGAGTCGGACACGACTGAGCAACTGAACTGAACTGAACTGAACAAGAGACGTGGCACTTCCCGGGTGATTCAGTGGTATAGAATTCGCCTGCCAAAGCAGGAGACACAGGTTTGATCCCTGGCTTGGGAAGATCCTCTAGAGAAGGAAACGGCAACCCACTCCAGTATTCTTGCCTGGGAAATCCCACGGACAGAGAAGCCTGGCGGGCTACAGTCCATGGGGTCGCAAAAGAGCCGCCCAGGCGTGGGCACGTGCCCCTGTGCTGGGCCTGACTTAGTGACTGAACAGTGCCAGGCCATGTGGAGTGATGTGCACCAGCTGCCAACACTGCAAGTGGGGTATAGAAGGGAGACCGGAGGGGGAAGAGATTTAAGAGTCTATTGAATTTACTTGTATTCGTGTCTGAATTGTTTGCTCTTTTCGAAACACGTGTCATTTTTTTGTAATGAAATAAAGTTGTTAAAAGACAAGTATTTACGTCCTCAGTGAATGAAATGAGTGTCGGAACGGAACGAGGTCTGGTAATCCTACCATTTCACTCTTTTGAAATGGGAAGTGTTTTCATGGCTCTACCAATATGCAAATACCCCGAAGGGGGCTGATAAAGCCAGAGTTGTCACTGAGCACTAATCTGGGGCTTGTCAGCCTCAGGCCAAGATTAAAATAGGAGTGTGTGCATGTGTGTGTGTGCGTGTGTGTGTGTGTGCCTGCTCCTGTGTGGAGGGTGGGGGGAGGAGGAGAGAGGATTTTCATCTGTCAGTTACCTTCTGCGTATCCAGCAATGTGCTATGCGTCTTCATACACAGACCCCAGTCCAGTGGCAACCCTTCAGAACAGGGACTAGCCTCATTTTATGAACAAGGAGACTATAGGTCTAAATGGCTTGTGATGGTCTTGCCTAAGATTATACCCCAAAGGCGGCTGCTGCTGCTAAGTCACTTCAGTCGTGTCCGACTCTGTGCAACCCCAAAGATGGCAGCCCACCAGGCTCCCCCGTCCCTGGGATTCTCCAAGCAAGAACACTGGAGTGGGTTGCCATTTCCTTCTCCAATGCATGAGAATGAAAAGTGAAAGTGAAGTCACTCAGTCGCGTCCGACTCCTAGAGACCCCATGGACCGCAGCCCACCAGTCTCTTCCGTCCATGGGATTTTCCAGGCGAGAGTACAGGAGTGGGGTGCCATTGCCTTCTCCAGCTGAGCTGGATACAAATGCAGGCCATCAGATTCCAAGGCAAAGCAGGAAGGTTCCAAAGGATCTGTTTTAAAACAATATGAATAATAAGAATAGCAATAGTAGCCACTCCTTCGGGGTGGGCCCACTATCGTATCTTGGGAGCGTACTACTTGCTGTCTGCTTAATAAAATCTGTTTGAAGGGGAAAAGAAGAGAAATAATAAGCCAGCTAGCATTCATTGCATTTTAGCCTCATCCTTGCCGAATCCTGTCAAGTACTTTAGGTGACTGTCTCAGTTTTCAAAAAGACCGACTGCAGGAACCATATTACTCCCATTTAACAGATGAGGGAGCTGAGCCACAAGTAACCTGTGGTGGGAAGCCAACTCACAAAGTGAAGAGAAGGAATTTGAAGCCAGGCAGTCTAACCTTAGAGCCGGCCCTTTCGCTCCCCGGGGACACAGAGCTTTGATGCCAGAGTGCTGGACTGCCATTCAGGGCTCTTTCCACTGGATGAGGCTGACCTCAGCCCCCGGGAGCTGCTCAGAGACCAAACCTGGTTACCGCCCTGGTTCTCCTCCGGCTCGTCAGGACAGGTTTTAGCGAGGCTTCCAGGGCTGACTTTAACTTTGTCCTTCTCTGGGGCATCTCGGGGCATCTCGGGGCATCTCAGTTCCAGCATCCTGTCCTCATGGACATCAGCTGCCCACCCCCAGGAGCCCTGCCCTGAGCAGCAGGCCTTGGCACAGGCCCCTGTGCCGGCTGAGCACCTGTCTTCAGGCTTCACTTGGAAAAAGCCATCTGGCTTATCTAAGACAGCGTGTGCCAGATGTTAGTCATTTTCTCTCCACTGGAATGATTTTTCTAATTTCTGCCAATCACCCAAAACATTATTTACTTAATATTTTAATTTAAATCCTCTTGCTGTTTAGAATGAGGGAAAAAATCCCAAACTTTAAAAGGAACTATTTGGCATGGTAAACCTATATTACACGTGTTACGTTTGGTGAACCAGCATATCTTACCAGAGATAGTATATTGAAAGCAAAGACGATAGAAAGCAGAACACGTGTTGGAGAGACAGGCGGGCTTGCCGGCACCTGCCTTTCTCCTTGATGACCCAAAGGCCTGAGTGAGCCGGAGCCACTGCGCCATGCGCCTGGGTGTTGGCGGCTCTGACTCAGTGGCCCCCCCAGCTGCTGAGAAGCGTCGCCTTGGACATGTTCTTCCTCCTCGACACCCCGGGTGTTTGCCATGCACGTCTCGCAGCTGCTCTGAGGACCTCCGTGCTCATCAGCCCTTCCGGAAAGCCTCCTGGCTAGAGCACCTGTCTTGCCCAGTGATGACCAGCCCAGCAGCCCTGTCCCTCAGGCCGGGCCGGGCCCCTCGGCTGGCTGATGGGGCTGCTTTGAGAGCCCTCCAGGAAAAGGTCTGGAAGAACGTGACATTCCCTTTAACGGGTAATACTGCCCCCTAGAAGGGGAGTGGTGCTAGGGGAGACAAACTATCTTATTTGGTCATCTGATTTTTTTAATACTGAGAAAATATCTATACATCGTTTAATAATAAGGAGGGCTTCCCAGGTGGCCGTGGTGGTAAAGAATCTGCCTGCCAATGCAGGAGACGTAAAAGACGAAGGTTCAGTCTCTCGTCAGGAAGATCCCCTGGAGAAGGAAATGGCAACCCACTCCAGTATTTTTGCCTGGAGAATCCCGTGTTCAGAGGAGCCTGGTGGGCTACAGTCCATGAGGTCGCGCACAGTCAGACGTGACCGAAGTGACTTGGCAGGCATGCAATAATAGGGAAGACTTTCCTGAGACAGTCTGGCATCCCAGGGCACTGTCCTACTATTTAAGTTATCGGGTATTAAATATTCACAGCAGCTGTATTTTAGAGATGAGAAAACTAAGGCCTAGAGAAGTTAAGTAACTAGCCTCAGGTCATACAAAGATGAATGAGAGAGATGGGACTTGAACCCACACAGTCCGGTTCTGTGTGTGTGTTCATTTTATCATGCCGCCTCTCAGCCCGAGCCAAGGACTGTGACGGATGCTGGGGAGAGAGACGGAGGCAGAGTGAGACTCCTGGGGCTCTCTCTGCAGGGTCTCCCCGCCTTTGCTTTGCTGGGGAGGTGAGGGCTGACCTTGCACTGACTGTCTCACTCTGGCGCACATCCAGCCAGACACTGCCTGGATGGAGTGTGCAGAGCGCGCTGGAGGCAGGTGAAGCCAAGCCCCCCTTCCCCCCTGACAGCAGCCCCTGGCCCAGGCCGGCCCCCAGCTGGCCCTGGGCAACCCCCCGGGGGGCAGGAGGAGCGCTGCCCTCACTCTCTGTTGTAGCTTGGCAGAGGTGCACGCCAGCCTCCCCAGGCGCTCCGGCCCTCCTGTTTACCCTGCAAACAGTCAAGCGCTCCATGCCGCAGTTCAGAGGCCAGGGGGCAGCCGCCACGGGGCTCCGGGCGGTCCAGGCCTGTCTGAGCGTCCCTGGGCCTGCGCCTGCACACGCGCCCAGAGGCTGTCTGCCCAGGAATTAATGGCCCACACCCTCGGTAGGTGTGGACACGAGCCAGGGAGGCGGTCAGGGCAGGAGGCGGGGAGGGGACACAGGAAGGAGGGCGGGTGCTGCTGGGCTCTGCCCGACTCAGCCTCTCGGGAACCCTGTGACCTTGAGTCTCTGGGGCCTGAGGCCTCAGTTTCCCCATCGTGCCTGCCCTTTCAGAGCCGGGGAAAGCAGCATACTCACAAACTCACAAGATTCTGGAGACGTATCTGCTGGGGACATGGCAATGGAACGAGATCACCAATTTTTTTTTTTTTTTAATTTTTTGGCTGTGCCACGTGGCAAGTGGGGTATTAGTTTCCCGGCAAGGGGTCCCCTGCATTGGAAGCACAGAGGCTTAACCACTGGACCTCTAGGAAGTCCCAAGAGCACCGATATTGAACAATAGTATTATGATAGTTAGGTGTTAGACATCTGTCATTGAACTCAACCTTGAAAGCCTGGCGTTGAAAGCATAACATATTTTCAGAAGAGTACTAGTTATAAATGTCCCCCTGAATGAATTTTAGCACATTGAACAGAACTGCAGATAGCACCCAGGTCAATAAGCAGAATATCCCCAACACTCCTGACAAAGTCCCCGGATGCCCGTCTGGCCACCACCTACCACCCAACACGCATCGTCTCTTTTGACTCTCCCAGAATTGCAGGAGGTGGTGAGCAGGGTGATGGCTACAGCGCCCTCCGCTCTGACGTTCCGATTCTCCTGCTGCTTCTTTGCTTTACGGAGCTAGCCCCCTCTGCCCCACCTGCAGGTGTGTCTAACTCTTAAATCAAAATGAACTTTATCACAAGAGTTTGCTGAGACTTCCATAGAGAAGATTTCAAGAAGACTGGAGATCTCCTAACTGTAACGAGATCAGTGCGATAGAAATAGCTCTTATTCGTGGAGTATTTGCTTGTGCCAGGAGCTTACACAGCTAAGCGCAGTGAATTCGGGTGATGTTCTGTGAGGTGGCTGCTGTGCGTCCTCATTTAAAGGCATGGGCACTGGGGCTGGGAGAAAAAAATGCTTTTCCCAAGGCTGTACCATCCATAACTGGCAGAGCCAGTATTCCAAAGAAGGTTTGCTCAGTTTCAGAGCATGTGATCTTAATGATGAAGCTGGACCCCAATCTATACCCTCCTGCCTTTGAAAGCTTCTTAAAATCATGCTGCTGCTGCTGCTGCTGCTGCTAAGTAGCTTCAGTCGTGTCCGACTCTGTGCGACCCCATAGACGGCAGCCCACCAGGCTCCCCCATCCCTGGGAGTCTCTAGGCAAGAATACTGGAGACTGCTAGTTAATCCTTGGTCAGAACCAGTGGGGCTTTCCAGGTGGTCAGCGGTACAGAATCCGCTTGCCCATGCAAGAGATTCAGGTTTGATCGCTGGTTTGGAATATCTCCTGGAGGAGGAAATGGCAACCTACTCCGGGATTCTTGCTTGGAAAATCCCATGGACAGAGGAGCCTGGTGGGCTGCAGTCCATAGGGTCACGGAGTGGGACGCAACTGAGCAAGCACGCATGCAGAGCCAGTGAGACAACGTGAGGCAGTTACACTGCCAGGGAAGGAAACAGCCCCAGAGGGCTCAGGGCACTCATAATACGGTAGTCCCCAACGTTTCTGAGTTCATGGACCGATCTTAGAATCTGAGGGGCCTTCTCTAAAGGATCGCAGGGGAAATACCAGATTTATGAAAATAAACTGAGCGATACTGAGGCTTTGGATGTTTATTAAACACACGAATGAAGGGATGAGTAGGGACGTGCAGCTCCAGCTCTGCATCCTCACTGCCTCCTACAGGGCGGCCACTTTGCAGACCTTGGTGTCTGCATTGTCGGCTGAAGGGGCGGTCACACGAGCGACACTAGAGGTCTCAGTAACACACCACACCCCTGCCTCTGGGGCCTCCGGTGAGGCCTCAGGTCCAGCACGTGTGTCTCTCTCTTTGTGACCTCACAGCCCTGCCTCTCGGGCCTCCGGTGAGGCCTCAGGTCCAGCACGTGTGTCTCTCTCTTTGTGACCTCACAGCCCTGCCTCTCGGGCCTCCGGTGAGGCCTCAGGTCCAGCACGTGTGTCTCTCTCCTTGTGACCTCACAGACCTTCCTCTCAGGCCTCCGGTGAGGCCTCAGGTCCAGCACGTGTGTCTCTCTCCTTGTGACCTCACAGACCTTCCTCTCAGGCCTCCGGTGAGGCCTCAGGTCCAGCACGTGTGTCTCTCTCCTTGTGACCTCACAGCCCTGCCTCTCAGGCCTGTGCTGTGGCCTCAGGTCCAGCACGTGTGTCTCCCTCTTTGTGACCTCAAGGACTCCGGTTTGCCAGGCTTCTCTGTCCATAAAACTTCTCAGGCAAGAATACTGGAGTGGGTTTTCACTTCCTCCTTCAGGAGACCTTCCTGACCCAGGGATTGAACTTGGGTCTCCTGCATCTCCGGCACTGGCAGGGGGATTCTTTACCACTAGCGCCGCCTGGGAAGCCCCCTCAGGTCTAGCAACCTCCCTGATTTCTCAGTGTCTGCCATTTTCATTCAGGCCAGAGAAGGGCAGTAGGAAGCTAGGAACAGCTAGTGTATTATGTATATATGCGTATGTATATATATACATACGCATATATATTCTGCAGATTCACGTTGGTTCAAGATGCTTTCTTCAAGCTTAAAAAGGCTGCTGCTTATTGATTCTCCCATTATGAGAACTCCAGAGCCAGAAAAGTTCCAGAAAGTTCCTCCCTTCTCTCTAATCCTTCGCACATTGGTCTTGGGACTGTCCCCTCATGGTTGCCACATGTAGTGGTAGCTCCTAGCATCACAGCTACCTACCCACACCAACATCCAGCCAAATAAGCGTATTTCCTTCCATCGATGGGTTACATGCTCACATGTAAGGACGCCTCGGAAAGACAGTGTCTAGCACTTCCAGTTTCTGCTATGATGGAAAGTGGCTCTGCCTGTAAGGAAGAAGTGAGCCTAGGTTTTAGGAGAGTGGCTATTGGAAGGGTAATCAACAGAACTTATCACAACTGGCAAAGAAGAACTGCATTTCACCAGTATGGCTCTGCAGCTGTCTCCCACATAGGGCATGGACTCACGCAGCCAAGCTCGCTGCACCGGTGCAGACCTGCTCCCCAGACTGCACACGCCTGCCATGTCCCTTCCCCGCGTGAGGACGGGAACATGAACATGGAGAATGTTTTCCGACAAAAACCAGTTGCCTTGAGCATCTGCAGTACGCCGGGTTCTGCGCTAGAGGCCTAATCTATTATTTCATTCGTCCTCCCATTTCACAGATGAGGAAGTTGAGGCTCAGAGAGATAAGGGGCTTGTCTGAGGTGGCACAGGTGCTATGATAAGAAACTGGAGGTGAACCCAGTTCTCTGACTCCAGGCCTGCCCTCTTGGAAGCTATTATACAATTGCCCTGACCTGAAGTCTCTGGGGCTTCAACATGAATTTCCATCCTGGTAGCATCTCTTTGGCTTAAGGCCAAGACAGAAGTGCCTTTTTTCCCACCTGGTCTGGCCTCAGCTGATCCCTAATCTAGGTTCTGTCTCCTGCTGGACTCCTTGCTCCTACTAGTTACTTCCTTTGTGTGCATGTGTGTGGGGGTGGGGGGGGCGGGGGTTGGTCTAGGGCAGCAGGGTCACTTTCACTTGCCACTTCAGGAATGCCTCTTTCCAGGCACCTCAGGCCACAGCTACAGAAGGCACGTGGACAATCAGACCAGATCTTGGAATCATAGACAGGGAGAATCCAAGGGAATAGATCCTGTTGGCTCTGGGCAGGTGCAGCTGTAGTTGTCCCCAGCCTCAAGTTCTGGCTGCCGCCCCTCCCCTGGGCCACGGGCAGAGGGCAGGGTGCTGCAGGAGCTTCAGGGAGCAGGGTGAGGGTGTGCTCCACGTGGACATGCCCGCACCAGCCCCACAGCCCCTCTGCTGGAGCGAACATGCGCCCCATCCTGTCAAGAGAACCCACTGGACATTGTGAGGTTTCCCCTGCCAAATAAACACAGTTAAGTTTGTTGTGCGTTTTCCCCAAAATAAAGGTTGTCAGACACCCGATCTCCAGGGTCAGGCTCTTTAGGAAGTGACTCGCCTCCTCTAGCTAGTCCCTGTAAGAGAGTTCTGGTGCAAGGGAGAATCATCAGACACACAGCCAACCATCTGCTTCATCTTGTCCATCTCACTCTCCCATCCTCTTCTCTGGACCTGAAATGCCCCTACTAGGAAGGACAGTCATTTTGCATAATGGAGTTCTACTTGAGAGCAGGAAGTTGATCATCCCATCAATATTTTTGGAGGCCCAGCAACGGGCTCATGCTGGGCTCCCCAGCTTAGAGCACTGCACATGCCTGGATCTCTGTCCATTCAAGCCCTCATCCATCCAAGCCCTCATCCATCGAACAAGTATTTGGAGAGTGCCGGCTACGTGGCAGGCACTGAGGCTCAGGGAATGGGATACCCTGCCCATGCAGAGTTCACCGTGTGGTGGAGGAGACAGACAGGTCACCCCTGGGATGTGCTCACATGCAGGGAGCTACATACCTTGATGGGGGTCCATCTCTGCCTCATCCCAAAGCGTTCGGTTTCAGTGGGCCCTGTCATCATTTCATCTCTTTCAGGAGTGGAGGATGCTCTCAGGAAACAAGGCAAGTGGTCAGATGAAGGAAGACCACCCTGGACTGGAGTGGGTGAGATAGGAGGCAGGCACAGGCAGGGAGGCTGACCCAGAGCTGAGGGGCTGGCTCTGAAGCAGGTGAGGAGGGTATGGAGAGGGCGGGGAGGGAGTTGAGCACTGTACGAGGTGACGTCAATAGGACTGGGTGAAGGATAAGATGGGATGGTGAGGGAGGGAGAGTCAAAGTGATGCCCACACTTCTTTTTGGGGAAACTGGGTGGATGTTGGGGATCTTTCCTGAGGACAAAGAAACGCTGAAAGAGGGGGCTGATCACCAGGTCACACACAAGGCAGTGGAGCTGGACCAGCACGCAGCTTTCTATCAAGGCACTGCATCCAGGAGATGTGGCCTCGGGGTACCCTTGGGGAGAAGGCTGCTGTTGCTTCAGGAGAGGGGAAAGCTGCTGCTCCCTTAGAGCAGAGGTTTCAGCTGGGGCTCCTCCACCCAGGGCACATTTATCAATGTCAGGAGGCAATTTTGTTTGTCCCAACGTGGCATCTAGTGGGTAGAGGAAGGTATGCTGCTGAACACCCTACAGTGCCCCAGACTGGAGAGCGATCTGGCCCCAAATGCCCACAATGTTGAGGTCTTGAAACACCTCATTAGAGAAGCTGAAGAGTGAAGCTCCATCCTGGCAGCTTGGGAGCCCAAAGCTTAGGTTCAAAGCTCAGCTCTCACCTCTCTCTCTCTCTCTCTCTCCTGTCTGGTCACAGGCAAGTTGCTTAGTTGCTCTGTGCCTTGGGTCAAAGGAGCTATTGCTTGTCAAGCGTCAAGCCTTTCACATGGAGCCTAGTGTCTAGGAGATGAGCATTAATAAAGGGGAGCAGTCTCTAAGCCTGTCCCCAGTCACCTTAGACGGTCATGCACTGGGAGTGTGAGGGAGCTCACCTCTGCCCGCACCCGCTCGCCTCTGGACACTGGCTGTGACACCTGTGTATAAGCTGGATGTGGTCACAGCTGGGCTCTCACATGGCACCATGCAAAACGGCTTACATGCCTTAGTTCATGTTATCCTCAGAAAACCTTATCAAGTAGGGAGGTTATTTCCATTTTACAGCTGAAATGACTGGGACTCAGAGAGAGTATGTGCTAGGCACTGTGAATACATAGAGGAATAAGGCTTATCTGTAATCTGTTAAACTTCTGTTTAGTTAGGGAGACAGGAAAATAAATTGGCACTGTAACAAAACAACGGCAAGTGTAATTTCCACTCTACCTCATCTGCCGTGCATTCAACAAATGGCTCCTGAGCATCTACTATGGACCAGGCCCTGTCTCAGTCACCTCGATTCTTGTCTCTAAGCAGTTCACAGTCTAGTGGGCAAGACAGATTACAGGGTAACACAAGCTACCAGCATCCGTATTACTTGGCATCTCCCTAGCGCCAGGTACTAACATGCTCTGGCTCATTCGACCTTAAGATTTGTCATGACGAGGTATTACTGCTACCCTCATTTTACAGTTTGGGGACTGAGGTTTTGAAAGGTTATTAAGGAATTTGCCCAAAACATCACAGCTGATTTGTGGTGGAGCCAAGTGGGGAAGCGTTGGTCTTTCTAACCCCAGAGCTCAAAGTCTCAACCTCTCAGATAGATTCCATATTTTATAGGTATCACCTGCTCATACCTGGCACCCCGTTCCTACCTCCTTCTCCGTCTGCCTCAGACATCCCTTTGAACTTCACTTTTTGGAAGTGTTCAGCTGTCAGCCCTGGGCTTGCTCAGCATTGGGAGAAGATCCCATTCATAGTTTTAAGGTAGTGGGATCCTGGGTGTTGGCAAGGTGAAGCTTGTTCCTGCGAAGCCCAGGCGGCAATAGACAAAGCAGGGCAGTCCTAGAGCACCACCTAGAATTCTGGCAGCCTCCTGAGGGCACTACTTCCTCATCAGACAGGATGTCCTTGCACTGACAGGGCCAGGAGAATGTAAGCTCAGCCCATTCTCTAAGAGAGGCTGAGGGCATGTGTGTTTTAAAGGAAGAGGAAGAGGGACCCTGCAGGGTTATCTCATCAAAGGGGTTCCCTGTAAGGACCCAGGGAGGGTCATCATCTTCCCTAGCTTCCTTTCCAAGTTTCCCTCGATGGAGCACAGTCAGATGGCTCAAGGCAACTCATGCAGTGACTAAATGCAAGCCAGTGGATTCCCCTCTTCCGGGCACAGGTCCCAGATGTCCCTGCTGTTACTGCAGGATGCCAGGGTACCAGCTAGAGTCCTGTCGATTGCCTGCACAGCGGCCAGTCAGTAAATCACGCATTTGTGGAAAATTTTTTGTGGTTCCATTTATTCCCCAGATATCACTGAGGATCTCTAAGAGGCTTGGCACTGGCGTCTGAAAGTCATGATACAAATGGGTCATGGTGAGCCAAGCAGATATGGCCTGTCCTCAAGGACACATGGGATGGAAGCCGTTTCCACGGTGACTGTCATGGCTGGGCTTGTGGTCTGCTGTCTCCAGCAACAGGCAGTCGTTCTAGAAGAGCCGCAGAGCAGGCACATCTACCTAGAATGTTCTGATGTGAGAGTGTCCAGAGGCTTCCACATCCATCTGGGGGACCCCAGAGACCTCTCAGAGGTGGTGGCCTCTGATAAGACAGAATTTTCACAAGTGGAGCTGGAGAAATCCTCTAGGTGGAGGAAAAATGATCAGAAAAGCAATAAAAAATTCTCAAAAAAATTCTCAGAAAGTTTACCTTGTTCCAGACTCAGAATACCTGGTTTGACTCTTTTGTGACCCCATGGACTGTAGCCCACCAGGCTCCTCTGTCCATTGAATTTTCCAGGCAAGAATATTGGACTGGGTTGCCGTTTCCTACTCCAGGAGAGCTTCCAAACTCTGGGACAGAACCCGTATGTGTCTCTTGTGTCTCCTGCATTGGCAGGCAGATCCTTTACCACTGGCACCACCTGCTGTTGCTGCTGCTAAGTCACTTCAGTCGTGTCCGACTCTGTGCGACCCCATAGATGGCAGCCCACCAGGCTCCTCCGTCCCTGGGATTCTCCAGGCAAGAACACTGGAGTGGGCTGCCATTTCCTTCTCCAATGCATGAAAGTGAAAAGTGAAAGTGAAGTCGCTCAGTCGTGTCCGACTCTTAGCAACCCCATGGTCTGCAGCCTACCAGGCTCCTCTATCCATGGGATTTTCCAAGCAAGAGTACTGGAGTGGGGTGCCATTGCCTTCTCCGCTGGCACCACCTTGGAAGCCCACAAATCACAGGTGAGCAACAGGGATCTAAATAAGGCCGAAGCTGAATTGCCCCCCTCCCCCAATCATCGATTCTTTCTTTCGCTCACTTGCTCATTCAAGATATATTTATCATTTACCTGGCACTGTGCCACAGGCTTTACAGGGTGATCTTATTTAAGCCTCACAGCACCTCCCTGAGGTAGGAACTCTCTGCACTTGGTACACTGTAGATATGGAAGCAAAGCTCAGAGAGGGCAAGGTCATTGGTCAATGTTGCACAGCCAGTAGGTTGACTTAGGTCACATTCTGATTCTGCCGCCTTCAACTGTGTGACCTCAAACTTCACAAACATTGGTTTCCTCATGTACAAAATGGCTGTGATGATCCCTAACCCACAGCTGCAGTGGGGGTTAAATGTTCCTAAAAGGTCTGGTCTGTAGATGCCTTTGGTAAACTTCAATTCTCCTGCCCTGTCTTGGCGCCCAGGGTTCTGGGCTGTGACTCCTCTTAGAACCAGGCGGGGCTTGTTCTGTCCATGAAAATCTGCCCCCTCAGCCCTCAGGCCACCCATTCCTGACCTTTAGGAAGCATCTACGGCAGCTGAGTGGTGGTGTTCAGGTCCAGATCTCTGGTGCGTGTGTCCTGGGGGTGCCACCCTGCAGGGAGGGTGTGGGGAGGGTGGACATTCCCCTCAGCTGAGAATGTGAGGATTGAGCAGTCCTATTTCTCATGTCTCTGTGCCTGAACATTGCTGCCAGAAACTAGCAAGGCAGTAAGTGCTTTAAATGTGAGGTAATAAAAGTTTGGAAAAATAAAATTGAAATCTTGCCCAAGTGCTAACTCCTGAAAGGGTCCATGTATCTTATTGGGAGCCAGCTGAATAAGTATGACTGGAAACGCTGGTGGCAGTCAAAGTCCTGGCTCAGCCAGGGAGAGAGAGCCCCACGGGCCCCAACTCCTGGGGCCTCGGGGTCCTGATGCTGGTTTGGGGGAAAATGAAAGTGAAAGCGTGAGTCACTCAGTTGTGTCCAACACTTTGAGATGACCATGAACTGCAGCCCACCAGGCTCCTCTGTCCACGGGATTCTCCAGACAAGAACACTGGAGTGGGTAGCCGTGCCCTTCTCCAGGGGATCTTCCCAACCCAGGGCTCGTGCCCTGCAGGCACATTCTTTACCATCTGACACCAGGGGTCTGGGGGAGGGGCCACCCTATAAAACTTCCATGGGCTCCACTGGGCTGGAAGACGCAGAAACCCAGTTTGAAAAAGAGTCAGATGAGGGGGGAAGAGAAGAAGATGGAAGGCAAACCTGGGATAGTAATCCCAGTTTAGCTGCACACTTCTGAGCCCTGTCTCTTGCCAGGTTTGTGCAGGGTGCTTTAATAAATGCATCCTCTCCAAGCCACACAGCAGCCCTAGGAGATGAGAGTGTGCACTGGGATAGCAGATACACTTGACTGTATTTGCTTTGTGATGGGCTGACACTAGAGAAAGGCAAGGGAGATAGCAGGGCCCTCCATTTAAGGAAGCTCCCACTCTCAGGGTTGTGAAGGTGCAGGGTTGGCATCTGAGAATGAGAGCCTCCTTAAACGGTAGGGTGGTGGGGAAAGGAAGCTGGGAAAGGAGGGGGTCTCAGCTCACCTTGGCCTTGTCTTGCTCTGTGACCTCAGGACAGCTACTTTTCTAGACCTGAATTTCCCCAGCTGTGAACCTGGGTTCAAGAGCACCTACCCCTCAGGGTCATGTGAGGCTGACATGAGATGAGCTGGGTGAAGGTGCTCAGATAACCATGAACACTTCTTAAATGCGAACTGATATTATTATCAGATCATTTTACAGATGAGGAAGCTGAGGCTTAGAAAGATCGCTCACCTAGGAGGCAGGGTTGGACTGAACCTAGGCTGGGGTGGGGGTTTAGAGTGAGGAGAGGGATGAGAGGAGGCATTCAGACTTGAGGCCTGGAGATAAGGTGAAGAAGCAGGACTGTTGCCAAGGACCTGACCTTGAACTTGGGTGGCATCAGCATTGGGGTGTTGCTGTGAGATTATGGATCTATCATGAAGCTGTAGCTGGCTTCCTAGAGAAACTGACAGAAGCTGGCAACCATCTCCCTCAAAACCGTACCCACCCCCTTCCACACAACCTGTGCATGTCCCTGGACTGTATAGGAAGGAGGCTCTTGATTTTCAGATATTGCATGGGTGCGGCATATGAGCCCTGGGGCCAGTTTTGCCGTAGCCCCTCCTCCCTTCCCTTTCCCCTCGTCCTTTATCTCTTTTGATAGGACTTTCTTGAAAAGTTGAGGCACCAGGGTTCCCAAAGGTTTCCCATCTCTCCCTGTCGCCTGCTTGGGACCTTGCTTGGGTAGACACAAGCAGCCCAGACTGAATCCCCGGGTCATGATCTGCATGCTGGCAGCGATTCCTGCTTTGGGTGCTGCACACAGTACTGAGGCTCGGGTTACAGAAATGGAAGAGGGGAAGGTAGACCTGGCATTTACCAGGCACCCAATAAAAGCATGAAGAATCTGCAGGTAATTTTGCCATGGCCCTAATCATAAAATGTCACCATTATTGGTATAAGGCCAATTCTTCCCTGTTGGGTTGTAAGATCTTTGAGGATGTAGGATAGCAACCTTATTTTATTCACGTCTGAATAAAAGATGAAGGGAGGGGCGGGAGGGAGGAGAGAGAAGGGAAGGCAGGAGGGCATCCTAGTTTTTGTTGGCCTGGTAGAATCTCTTTTTCTGCAGACTAAATAGGCTGAGAAAATATAAAGTTGGGGCTGTAGATTGTCAGAAGTGATCTGAAGGGAGAGAATGGTTATGACCCACAGGGATGGAGAAAACAAGCCTTGACAATATCAGTTGAGTCTCTGAATTGAGCCAGACCTAGAAGTGCCTCCTGGCTGTATGAATCAATGGTTTTCTTTTCTGTTCTTTTCTTTACTTTTTACCCCCAAAGCTAACATGCATAGGGTATCCGTCACGTGTAACTAAGGACCCTGACTAATACAAAAGTGAGGATGATGTCCTCGATGAAATGAGTGAGGATGAAGGGGGAGGTGGAGGGAGGGATGTCTGCCGTGTGCAGGGAGTGTGCGCTGTGCCTGTTTTGGTACGATGGCCTCTGGGCTTCTCTTGCTGTGGATCAAGGGCTAGAATACTGCCTCTAGGTCCATCAGAGAAGAGGGATTAGACATAGAGGAAGGTCGCAGGTGGGGCGGGGTGGACAGAAGTGCTGGGAGGCAGGGAGAAAGGATTAATAAAAGCCTGAGCAGCAGCTTCTGGTGTTTACAGCAAACAGAAGACTGGAGCCCAACACCCCCTGGACCTTGGAGGGGAGGGAAGGGTCATAAACAGGGGAGGGAGTGACGAATGGGGACCGCGAGGCAGGTGGGAGGGAGGGGGTCATGATTGCTGGGGCAGCTGCGGCCCCTCTTCCCCATAACCCAGGCTTCTTCCAGGAGCTGGGTTTCTGCTTGCCACCCTCCCACCCCGCCACCCTGACCTCCTGGCTGACCCTGCTCTGAGTGCTCTCTACCCACCTTCCCACTGAGACAGAGGTCTGAGATGAGGCCAGGGTCAGGATTTTATCAGACTTCCCAGATGAAGCTTATGACCCTGCATGTTTGAAAGCCAGTGACCTAATTCAAAACTCCATTTTTATGAATGTAGACTGAGGACCAAGAGGCAAGAGGGCTCTCTCGCCATCCCATACACAGTCAGTGTCAGAGACTGGGCCTCAGGTGCCCCAGCAGAGTGAGCAGTGCTGGCTTTCTGTCTTAGAGCACGTGCTTTTTAATCCCAGCAGGGCCCAGTGCTGGCTGGAAGCAGAAAAGAACACAGGCCTCCCTTGGCTTTTTCACGCTTTCAGACCCTAGGAGCAAGGGGAAGGCCCGGAGCCAGCCCTCTGAGCTGAGGTATCAACTGTATGTTGAGAGTCGCTTGGCTCTGAGTGAGGGCTGAAAGCACCCGCAGCCTGCAGGGACTCCGGCAGCCACAGAGCGCTTGTCAGCGAACCTTCCCCCCTCTGGCCATTTCAGGCTCTAGGGGAGCCCGGCCTCCAAGCAAGACGAAGTTGTGCGCGGGCTCACTCAGTCGTGTTAGACTCTGTGCAACCCCCTGGACTGTAGCCCTCCAGGTGCCTCCGTCCATGGGATTTCCCAGGCAAGAACACTGGAGTGGGCTGCCGTTTCCTTCTCCAGGGGATCTTCCCGACCCGGGGATCCAACCCTGCAGGCTCCTGCATTGCCGGCAGCTTCTTTATCGCTGAGCCACCAGAGAAGCTCCAGACCATATTTTAATCTCTTGCTACTCGAAAGATGAACTGTGCGCCAGTGGCACCACCCTGAAGCTTCTAGTGCAGAATCTCAAACCCCACACCACATCTACCGAATCAGAATCTGTACTTTAACCCCGGGGTGTGATTCCCATGCACATGGAAGTGTGAGGAGCACTGTTACACACCACAGTGTAGCTTGAAATAAATGGCTGATTATTTCAGCCGCATGTGGCTGATTATACAGCAAGGCAAATTGGCCTCGTTGATGTATGAGGATGGGCTGTGAAATAGTTGGTGCTGAATGCTCTTTTGTAAATCAGGTCTTGCTGGAAACCCACCAAAGAATTAGCAATTTAAAACAAACAGCAGTAGCAAAGGTATTAGCAATTTAAAATAACCAACAACAAGCATGGATGCCTTGCTTTGTAGTGTGAAGCATTAGCATATTGAAAAGCAGAGACATTACTTCGCTGACTAAGGTCCATCCAGTCAAGGCTATGATTTTTCCAGTGGTCATGTATGGATTGAGAGTTAGACTGTGAAGAAGGCCGAGTGCCGGAGAATAGATGCTTTTGAACTGTGGTGTTGGAGAAGATTCTTGAGAGTCCCTTGGACTGCAAGGAGATCCAACCAGTCCATTCTGAAGGAGATCAGCCCTGGGATTTCTTTGGAAGGAATGATGCTGAAGCTGAAGCTCCAGTACTTTGGCCACCTCATGCGAAGAGTTGACTCATTGGAAAAGACTGTGATGCTGGGAGGGATTGGGGGCAGGAGGAGAAGAGGACGACAGAGGATGAGATGGCTGGATGGCATCACCGGCTCGATGGACATGAGTCTGAGTGAACTCCAGGCGTTGGTGATGGACAGGGAGGCCTGGCGTGCTGGGATTCATGGGGTCGCAAAGAGTCAGACACGACTGAGCGACTGAACTGAAACAAAGTTAAGTTGAAGCATGACTGTCCATCCAGCTCATTGCCTGTTACGAAGTTTGCATTCGATGAGCCATTGGTTGCCCAGGAACCATACCAAGCATTTAACACCCTTGACCTTATGGAATCTTTACCACAAACGGTGAGGGAGGTGTTACTTTTTTAAAAATTAATTTGTGGCTGCACTGGGTCTTCACTGCTGTGTGTTGGCTTTCTCTAGTTGGGGTATGCAGGCTTCTCATTGCGAAGCACAGGCTCTAGGGTGCTCTAGTCTCAGTGGTTGCGGTGTACTGGCCCAGTTGCCCTGAGCCATGTGGAATCTTCCTGGGCCAGGGATCGAACCTGTGTTCCCTGCATCTGGGCCATCAGGGAAGTCCAAGGGAGGTGTTACTTTTACTCCCAGTTAGTAAAGAGCAAAATAAGGCACTTACAGGGCCAGTCACTCTGATTTGGGCATTTTAGCTTGCCTTTTACTTTGTTTTATGATCTTTTTCTTACCATCTCCCACACCCCACGATTTCATGTTTTCTTCTGTTCTGTGTGTCTTACTTGGCCTCCATTCATTATAGGGCCCTGTTGTGGGTGGTACTGGCCTTACCTGCAGGCTGGCTGATTGAGTCCTTATCCACCATCTTTCTCACACACCAGGCTGATATCTCCTCTGTCCTCAATTATCCCGGGGCCAGGTATCACAACTAGGATCACACCCTGGAGCCCAAAGCCCACCAGAATCATTCACACTGGCCCACCTTAAGCTGTTTACCCAGCCATGCCTTGCCTTTCCTGCGGATACCCCAATAAAGGCTGTCGTTTGGGCCTTCTGCTTATTCCTGCTAGCCTTCTGACCCAAACCTGATTCTTCCCAGGGGCTGGCATAGCATGACCTCTCCTTTCAGGAAATGCAAATAATAGGAATCTTCTTTCAATGGCATAGACCTCTCTGTACTGCCACCCAGTAACCTCCACAAATCAAAACTCCTTGGGTACCAATAAAATGCCCATTCCCATCACTGCCAAACCCTGACATTTAAGACTTTGAGCCTCCTGGCTTCTAGCTTCTAGCAGGTAACAAAGACTGGATTGTGCAGTGCTTCCCACGTGTCTCCTGGAATAGATGTCAAGACGATTGCAGCAGAGGAGAGATCAGTGTCCACTCCGAGTACAATGAAGACAGCTGAAGATTTTTAGTCAACCAACAGAGTAAGGGGTCTGTGAATGGAAAATTACTAAGAGGAGACATCACTGTAGAAGAATTCTTACTAAAATGAGGTAACAGGATTCATACTGAAGGCAGGCCAAAGATTTGGATGCCAAGGGTAGGGATTGAAAAATTTAATCAGGTATCAGAGGTGATCAGATATCTGTGTGGGAATTCTTGCTAAAGTGACTCCGCAGAATTGTTAGGCAAGCCAATGACAGAGTCCAAGGATGCGGCCTTGTCAAAAGAGAGAGCCCATCAGCTACTGGGATGCTAGTCACAGTGCAAATTAAGTCAGCTGGTGAGTAAGCAATGTATCCATTTAAATTTCCTATTTTAAAAATCTTGCTTAATGTTATTTAAAATACTTGTTCACACGATGATACTGTTGATGGAAAAGATGAGAGGAAATGATCACTTTCAGACTCTGCTACAAAAGAGTAGAAATGAGTGCGTTTCTGCTGAAAAGGAATTTGGCAATACGCACCAACAGTTTTAAGATGATTTATCGCTTTTGATCCAGTAATTCCATTTCAAAATAATAATAAGTACTGTAGAAAACGGGGAAAAAGAAGAGGCACAGAGGAGTCCATCTGAAGTTTGATCAAGGAGAGACTCTTGAGTTCTGTGTGGAGTCCTGTTCTCCCGCCACCTTGTTCATGTGCATCATATCAGCTCTGTTTGCATTTGTTTTAATTTGGATTCTGGTTCTTCAGGATAAAAAGAAATTGAGTAAATAGAGATATTCCGTTTTCAAGGGCAGGAGGACCCGATATTGTCAAGATGTCCATTCGCTGCAATTTAATGTGTAGGTTTGACGTCACCCCAATCACGATCCCAGTTACTTTGTAAATATGTACATAGGAGACTGATTTTAAATTTATATGGAGAGGCAAAAGACCCCAAATAGCTGATACCATATCAGAGAAGAACAAATTCAGAAACTGACACTCTCTGTGTTCAAGACTTCCTATAAAGCTATAGGTATCAAACAGTGTGGTACTGGGGCAAGAGCACACTAATAAATCTATGCCATGGTTCATTGCAGTGAACTATTCAAAATAGCCAGGACCGGGAAGCAACCTACATGTCCATCAGCAGAGGGATGGATTAAGAAAATGTGGTGTGTATATATATATATATATATATATATATAATATTTATTTATTTATGGTGGACTATTACTCAGCCACAAAAAAGAATAAAATAATGTCATTTGCAGCAACATGGATAGCCCTAGAGATTCTCATTCTGAGTGAAATAGGTCAGACAAAGAAAAATATAGGATATTGCTTATACGTGGAATCTAAGAAAAGGCTACAAACGAACTTATCTACAAAATGAACTATTAATAGAGTTACAGATGCAGAACATAAATTTATGGTTAGTTACTTCCTTGGGTGGATTAGGGGGGAGAGATAAATTGGGAGATTGGGATTGACATATACATATTACTGTATGTAAAATAGATAACTAATAAGGACCTACTCACAACACAGCGAAGTCTACTCAACTCTCTGTAATGGTCTATATGGGAAAAGAATCTAAAAGAGAGTGGCTCTATGTATTTGTACAACAGATTCACTTTGCTGTAACCTGAAAACAACACAGCATTGCAAATCCATTATTCTCCCATAAATTAAAAAATAAATAAATAATAACTTTACACATTAATGCAAACTGAAGTACACGCAGGGCTTCCCAGGTAGTGCTGGTGGTAAAGAACCCGTCTGCCAGTGCAGGAGACGTAAGAGATGGGTTTGATCCCCAGGTTGAGAAGATCCCCTGGAGGAGGATACTGTAACCCACTTCAGTATTCGTGCCTACAGAATTTCTTGGACAGAGGAGCCTGGCGGGCTCCAGTCTATAGGGGCACAAACCGTCAGATACGACTAAAGTGGCTTAGCACACACGCACAAAGTACATACACAGAATCCGCGAAACAGATTAGAGGGTTCAGAAGTGGACCCACGTGAATATAGCCAATTGATTATTGACAAAGGACCATAGCAACACAGTGGAAAAAAGGTTTTTGAACAAATGGTGCTAGAGAAACCTAGTAACCACATGCAAAAGAAGGAATCTAGAAACAGGCTTTACACCTGTATTATACAAGTATTTAACTCAAAATATACTATAGTACTAAATGTGAAATGCAAATCTACAATGCTCACAGAAGATAATACAGGAGGAAATTTCTACCTAACTTTGGGTTTGGTGATGCAATACCAAAGGCCCAATCCCTTTCACAAGCATTCAGCAAATGTTAACTATTCCTCTGGTAAAATTTGCATGTGTGTATGGACAAAGATTAAAGAGGGTTTATTTGCTGTTGTGATGGAATTGCAGGTAAATCATTTTGCTGTTGTTATTAAGGTTTAAACGATGTCAGTGTTGCCAGAAGTGTTGTATTTTAAATCAAAACAGTCCATTTTCCCCTCCTTCTTTTCTTTTTCCCTCCCTCACTCCCATCTTTCCTTTCCTTTCTTTCTTTCTTCCTTTCTTCCTTCTTTTTTAAAGGAGCAAAGCCAAAAGTCTCCTCTAAAAGAGTGCTATGGCCTGCCTGGAGTCAAGGAACTAACCAGAGAACGCTTCTGAGCCTGGGGCTATGTCTGGAAAAGCTTGATTCTGTTGGTTTTCCAAATAAGAAAATGAGGGCTGCTGTTTAGGAGGAAGAAATCAGCCTGAAAAATATATATCCAGTCAACATAGAGGTCACCGGTGACATTGCTGTCTCACTCCAGGGGACTCAGGGTCACAGGGGACAGATACATCTGGTTTCAGGACACCGTGTTCTGGGCAGGGGAGAGGTGGATGAGTTGTTCAGCGCAAGCAGTTGAGGCTCATTTGAGAAGTTTGGGGCTGGAAAGCAGAAAGTGACTTAGGTGTCTGAGGTATCACAGAGGAGATTGGGTGACCTGTCTAAGTCACACGGGGAGGTAGGTGACACGCTGGGCCGGCACTGTGGCAGGCCTGGCAGGTGACGCCTGGGTCCTCACTGTGGCAGGCCTGGCAGCTGACATCTGGGTCCACACTGGCAGGCCTGGCAGGGGACGTCCGGGCCGGCACTGTGGCAGGCCTGGCAGGTGACGTCTGGATCTGTACTCTAGCAGGCCTGGCAGGGGACGTCCGGGCCGGCACTGTGGCAGGCCTGGCAGGGGACATCTGGGTCTGTACTCTAGCAGGCCTGGAGGGTGACATGCACAACATAAGCAAACCTGGGAGGCATACACGTCACCAGGGGCCAGCTGCTACTCAGAGGCTCAGAATTCTGGCCTAGTGTTTCTAATCTGGAAGATCTTTCCCGACCTTTTCAAATGGAAGCAGGAAACGTGTTATTGTAGGGAATGTCTCAGGATTTGAGGGATGGCGATTCATTGACTGTCTTTAAAGGATCGAATACAGACAGGGGTCTGCCATCATATTTCAGTGTGCCTTCTGACAACTTGAAGAGATTTTAATTATGCTGGAGAGTTAGATGAACAATCTTGAAGAGTAAGAAGATCTCAATAATTGAAGAACCTTCAGACCAAAGTCAATGTTGTCTTCCTCTCTCAAACTAACATTCAAAGATTTTGTTTGAAACAGATTGAGCAAGGTTGGATACACCCAAGTGACATCTTTCAATATTTAGTTTAAAAACTTAAATACAAATATTTAGGCTATAATACTTAGGCTTTGATCTAGATGGAAACAGGGAGAGCTTGGGGGAAAAAATCAAGGGAAAATTAACAGGCCTGACAATGTTTAGGGCTGGACTGTGACTCACGTTTGGAGGACTTTCCTCTCACACTGTAATAAAGCAGGTGAACAACAGTAATCAGACAATTTCTGAAAAATGCTGAGTAACCATTTGGAAATTAAAAGAAAAAGCTGAGCTGATGTCTTTTTCTCTATGATTTAGCCGAGAGGCTCTAGCCAAGCTGTCATAAAAAACTCATCTTAATGCTTGGGGAACCTGGGTTCAAATCTCAGCTTACCCACTTGCTCTGCTACTGTGATCTATCGTAGGATGTGGACCTCACTGAGCTTCAGGGCTCTCATGTATAAAATGGGGAATATAATACTTTATAAGAAAGAAAAAAGATAAACGTAATAGCTCCCAATTGCTGAATGCTTGCTGTGTGCTAGGCATAGATCATACCTCTTAACCTCATTACTTCAACATTCTTGCCATCATCAGGGTCGTCAGGATGTGCACAAGCCTTGGGTAAGTGTAATACTGCCATTTATCTCGTCATCATTTTTATTACAGGAGATGTATAACCTCCCTGTCCAGGGCAGGAAGTAGCTTCTCTGAGTCGTATTATTGACACTCGAGGAAAACTTCCTTAAGCAATCCTGCCCCAGGAATATCATCCTTTAAAACATATGCTGGCTTTCTTGGGGAAAGAAAGCTCCAACCCTTGGATGTATTAAGCAGTTTGAAATGAAAATAGATGGTCTTTTTTTAAAAAAAAAATTGATTGGGTCTTCCCTCGTGGCACAGTGGATAAGAACCCACCTGCCAATGCAGGGGATGCTTTTCGATCCCTGATCCAGGAAGATTCCATGTGCCAGGGATCACGCCTGAGCCCCTGCGCCACGCCTACTGAAGTCTGCCTGCCTGGAGCCTGCGCTCCGCAGCTGGAGAAGCCACCACAGTGAGAAGCCCGCACACCGCAGCTCGAGAGGAGCCGCTGCTCGCTGCCACCAGAGAAAGCCTGAGCAGCAGTGAAGACCCGGCTCCGCCAAGCATAAAACAAACAAATTAAATAAAGCAGTGTGTGCATGCGAAAACACTTGTTAGAGATGTTACTCATTTGTCTGCGTTGGGTCTTAGCTGTGTCGCATGGGATGATTTCCTGCGGCACATGGGCTTCTCTAGAGCGCAGGGACCCAGAAGCTTGTGGCAGGCTGGCTAGCTGGCCTGTGACATGCGGGATCCCTGTCTTCTGCGTTGCAAGGTGGATTCTCAACCACTGGACCATCAGGGAAGTCCCTAAATGGTCTGTTTTTTATAGGTAGATATGAAGATGTTTCTTTTATCTCTATTACCTCTCAAGTATTTCTTGCCCATACCCTGGGCATGTAATATCTGCCAAATAAATTTTGTAAAAGATAAATGTGCTGTGTTCTCCCATTATGAAAATAATTTAAGCTTGGGAACTAATTGCAGGTAGACAAGAAGACAGCTCTGAAAGGCAGTGGGCAGTATGAAGTGACATAAAGTTCTTTAGAAAGCAAAATGCAAATCTCAGTCTGGAAACTGGAAGATGGGAGGGTGGCTACTTTCCTGGTCAAACTGCAACAGGCTGTGGCACATGGCTTATTGGCTCTCAACTGCATCTTGCCTGGGCCTGGCGCAGTGCAAGGGGAATGCTTGGTAGAAAACGTCTGAGCTCAGTACTATCCATTTCCCCGCCTCTGGTATATGCGGAAATGGTGGCACTAGGACTTTCTTGTTGTCTTAAGAACCAGAGTGGGACATTGGCAATCAGCGGGCAAGAGCTAGGGATGTGAGGAACATCCAAATGCCAGGAAGACAGGGTTCTTTGAGCAGCAATGCGGCAGAGTGAGGCTGGGAGAACGAACAGCTCCGCCAGCTAATGGCAGGGACCCTCTGGGGAACAATGGGAGCTTTAGGACCACGTATCCATTTCCTCACACTGTGTCTCTGTATTTTAATTTCGTCCTGCAAAACACTTATGTGATATATATCATGTGACCAATAAAAATAATGCATTGTTTCCTTTTGGATTTTTGCCCTAAAGATAGGTGTTATTTGCGAACACGATTGAAGGATTCGCAAGGTGAGGGATGAAGCGGTTGAGGCACTGCAGGAAGACGGAGCAACGGAGCAAGGAACGGAAAGCTCTTTGGCGGCGGCAGCGCCCACACCTGCCCCTCACACTTGACCTCAGTGGAACCAGAGGGACATAAAGAATCATTCCTCTTTCTCCAGGTCTCCCCGCAAGCAGGTGGCTTGTTAGCCACTGAGGGGCCGGTGAAATGAAGAAGGTGGCTTATCAGAAGCTCGGGTCAGGGTGGGGCCAGATACTATCACAGAGGCCAGATCCACACAAGGGCCTCAGCCCTTACTTGTGTTTAAACCCAGCCTGTTCCCTCCAAATTCCCTGACAGCCATCTGATAAGATGCATACAGCTGTCTAGTTTGCATGGTCCTGACAATTTTCATTCAAAACATATGCAAATTCTGAGGGCAGGTTGCTGGAGACAGAGGTTGTGGTGAAATGCTTCTCAACTTTTAACCAAATGAATCTATTAACCTCAAGAAGAGGAGCTTTTGATTTCGGCCTCTATTTGCATCAGAGGTGCAGTTAGACCCCTGCTCGTTCCTTCTCCCATCTGGCAGCTTTTCTCATCCCTGGGAAGGCGAAATTAGCCAAGTGGCCTGGTGAGCCTCCCCCAAGTCACTGAGCTCCTTGGTTCCTAGTGAGGCAGCCACGGATGGCCCTCTGAACCCTCCAGCTGGGCCCTGTCGAGATGGGGCCTGGGCGGGCTCTGGGCACATCCCCAAGCCCCAAGCCGCTGGGCAGTGGTTGGAGCCAGCGCTTACCGGAAGCAGGCTTTCAGGCCCTCCAAGGCACCTGCCTCGTGTGTTTATACAGCGGCAGGGTCAGCCAGGTGAGGAAGCAGTGCAGAGAGCAAAGTGCTGCACACACCTCTCTGGTGAGTTAAGGCTCTGAGACCAGTGCGTCTGGAATGGTAACCCGATCTCTGCTGAGGAAAGAGGTGCTCTCCCATGAGGCCAGGAGAATTTTGCAGAAGTGTTTCCTGCTTCCTCTCTCAGGCCTCGTGGGCTCAGGCTGCCTTCTCCTACAGCCCAGGCAGGACAACAGCTCAGACTGGCGGCCCTGGGAGGCACCACCTGCATGGGCAGTCACATGGGGCCCCGGCCTTAGAAGGACCCTGCTCTTAACTTAATGTTGAGTTGTAACTGTGTTGAAGTTCTTAATATATTTTGAACAAGCAGCCCCCCATTTTCAGTTTGCATTGGACCCACCAACTATGTAGCTGGCCCCAGGCTTGGATCATGGTAAAGAATCTGGAGACCACCACCAATAGCTGCAGCCCCTTAGCTCGGCATTCAAGGGTTCTGATTAGTCTCCTGACAGCCTTTCCAATCATCCCCACCTTCCACACTCTCAGGAAGTGGTTGCTTCAGCCAGAGATTCTGTCATACACCTCCGGGCCTTTGTACTTCTTCTTCCCTGACCTGGTAAACCTTTCCCTCTCTTCAATTTCCTGTAGACTCCCATTCATCCTTCAAGATCCTAGAAAATAATCTTAAAATTTTTTTCCCCTGAAGATATCTTTGAAATCCTGCAGGCAGTCAGTGGTTCTGTCTTCAGTGATTTCAGAGCTGCTCAACATCTGCATCGCTGCTCTCAGTGATTTGCAGCATGATAAGGCCCCTGTCTCCCGGGAATGTTTGCAAATATTTAACAGCTGGTATGGCAGAGGTACCAGCTGATCAGAGCTGCTGGAGGAAGGCCAGGCCCAGCCCAGCAGCAGGGTCCGGGGAGGCTCCTGGCAGGGCCTGGGTTAGCCTTTTGCTGGCTGGATCCTGGGAATCAGGGGCCTTTGGGATCCGGGGCAGAGGCTGTTTGCCAGCCATTAAGGAGGACTTCAACCTTTTCAAGGCAGGTACTGCTGGCCTGGTCCATCCCTGGCTGATGAGCAACCCCAAGAGCTCCCACTGGCATATGCACTTTCAGCAGGGGTTGATAAGAGCATCTCTCCATCCAGGTGTTCAGGACACAGCTTGGCTCCGAAAAGGAGGAAGGGAAGGTGTGGGGAAAGGCAGGATGGCGTATAACAGCCTGGGTCTAGGAATCCTTCTCAGGGAAGAGGGAATAAAGAGCCTGCTCTGAAATCAGGGGACATCACCTATCTGGCTTTCTGCTAAGGACCCTCTGCAGACAGTGAGTCCAGCATATTGCAGAGTGTCCTGCAGAGACTGGGAGAAAATGAAAGAAGAAAGAAGCAGTCCCAGGATATATGCATCCACACAAGACACAGAAACACTCACTCACACACCAACACACACAGAGAAACGCTCAGTACGTGTGCACATCACCGAACGCATGTCTCTCCCACACACCCCATGGTCCCAAACAGGCCACCATATCCCTAGACCCAGGAATGACCCATAGAAGCCAGGATGTGGCCAAGGCAGTGTCCCTGCTGGGTTAGGGGGATGGCCAGAGAGGGCTGCTGCCCAGATGCTCTGGAGGGAGGGTGACCCGGGTGCTGGGAGGGTTGGAGAGGCCGAGAGAGGGAGGCAGGGGGGCACGGGGGAGGGAAGGGGCCGACCAGGAGCCTACGGAAAGGAGCTGTGGAGTCAGGAGGGAGGAGGGGGCGTGGGTGGAGGACTGCCACGCTCCAGGCAGACACTAGGTCCTCCACCAGTGCCGCCACCTCTCATATGCACACCTAGCCTGCCTGGTCTCAGTGGCGGGCTCATTCCACAGATCAGGCTCACATCCTCGAAACAACTTGCCCAGCTTGGCTTCGTGTGGATCCAGGCCTGCTGGAGCTGGAATCCTCTTTTGTGTCTTTCCACCTTGTACCAGCTGGCGTAGTGATAGAGAATCCAGCTGCCAATGCAGGTGACGTAGGAGACTCATTTGATCCCTGGTTGGGAAAAATCCACTGGAGGAGGAAATGGCAGCCCACTCCAGTATTCTTGCCTGGAGAATCATGGAGAGAGGAGCCTGGCGGGCTACATACAGTCCATGGGGTCGCAAAGAGTCGGACACGACTGAGCAGGTGAGGTGACCACCCTGCGTAAGGGGCTGTGGACACCGACCTTTATTCCCCACTGTGCGAGTCTCTCCCTCCTAGAGGAGGCACCTGGGTGACTGCGCGTCCTCGCCTTCTTACACCCCCATGGACTCTAAACAGGGAAGAGCAGACGAGAGCTACAGTGGGCTGACACTTGTGATCCGGGTGGCCTTTCTCGTTGGGGGTGTCCTGTGTCTTGTGGGACGCTGGGCAGCCCCCTTGATCAGTAGCATCCACTCCTTCTCCTCCTCCACCACCTTCAGTTGTGACAACCACAAAGGTCTGCAGACATTTCCAACTGTCCTCTAGGAGCTAAAATCACCCCCTAGTTGAGATCCTGACTTAGACGACTAGTCTGTGAGGGTCTGAAGGCGATTTCTCAAGCCACCTGGCCACTTCTGCAAAGCAGAGTAGATGCCTATTCCTCTGGCCCAGGGGCTGACAAGCCAGGCCCAGTGGCAGGGGGATGGGCCTCCAGAGGGCTTCGTGGGCGTAGCCGGCCCCGCCCTCCTCCATGGGCAGCTGAGCGCCCACAGAGACACTTTGTCCGGCAGCTCCCTTCCACCTGCACCCTCAGGACGTGCAGACCCAACGGCCAATTATGAAAATGAAAAATCCATGTCTGGGCCTCAAATGAGTATTTTCCTTTGGTGTTTGAGTCTGTTGTAATAAGTGCTTGGTTCACCCAGGAATCTCAGGAATGTGGGTCTGATAATGAAAATAGGTGTTGGGCCCCGAGGGGCCCCACTTGCTAGGCTGGCACAGAGGCCATCTCAAGGCAGCCCTCCCCTCCTGAGCCAGGGCACTTGGATGAAATCGGCTGTCCTCACTTGGCCCTGGGCGCGTTTCCATATCCCGATTCCAGCTGCCTGGCTGCAGCACTTGCCTCCTAAAGAAAGTAGGAGCCCTTATGAATGTCTGGCTTCATTTCAGGAGAAACAGTACACACCTCCACCTCCAAACTAACATTTTTTGAGAAGTTTGCTTTCTCATTTATTGTCACAGCCACACTAATATTATTCCCATTTTACAGGTGAAGATGTTGAGGCACAGAGAGATCCCGTCCCTGCCCAAGGGCTCATAGCTGGCAAGTGGCATTGCTGGGATTTGAATTAAGGCAGCTGTTACCTGGGGCCTTCCCAGATGGCGCTAGTGGTAAAGAACCCGCCCGCCAGTGCAGGGGTTTGATCCCTGGGTCAGGAAGATTTCCTGGAGAAGGAAATGGCAACCTGCTCCAGTAATTATTGCCTGGAGAATTCCATGGACAGAGCAGCCTGGTGGGCTTCAGTCCATGGGATCACAAAGAGCTGGAGGTGACTGAAGCAGCTTAGCGCGCAGCTGTCCCCTGAGCTGGTGCTCTAAGGATCTGAGTTTGAACGGCAAAGTGACCAAATTGTCTGGGGTCATCGGGGCTGAGACCTGGGGACAGGAGGCCTTGGCTTTGAGTGTCCACTGGCTGGGTGAGATGGAAGAAGTTCTGCAGGAGACTGAGAGCTCCCTGACCATCACGTCTCCCAGGAGCAGCCATCTAACTATACCCTCTGAATGATGATAGAAGGGTCGACAGGGAGGAAAGTCTGCTTGTCTGGGCTGGCCAGGGAAGTCCCCCTTCCTCAGGGCTCCTGCTGATGTCCTCATCCTTTGATGTTTTACCCTAAAAGAGCATCTTCCCAATCCAGGATGATAGTCAAGATTATTTACCCAGGAATCAGTACAGTGAGGTGGCTGCATTGCCAGGGGCTAGGATTGTGGGGCATCTCTGCCATCTGATGCCACATGATCTCAGGCGAGTGACTGGAGTTGGGCTTCCTCACCTGTAAGCTGGAGAGAACAAAACTGACCCCAGACTGAGGTCGCGAGCATGGAGCCTGGCGCCCCAGGCTCTCTGGAGATGTGGGGAGGAGGCCAGCTAAGGCCAGCTAAGGCCTGTGGGAGTTGGAACTCCTGGGTCACCTGGGGCTCAGCTGGTTCACCTGTAAAATAAGGGAAATGATAAAACCCCATTTCAGAGCCGAGGGCCGTAGGTGGAATGCGCAGGGAGCGTCAGCTGGCAGGGGCAGGGTGAGAGCTCACTTGTGGGAATGGCCTTGGCTGGGCTGGCATTCCAGGGAGACAGATGCTCAGACAGGGATGCAGGGAGGGCACTCGAGAGAGATGAGGCTGCCAGGTGGGCGGGCTCTGGTCTTGAGGCTGGTCTCCTCCCCTGGCTTCTGAAGTCCAGGGACTTGAAGGTGTGAGAAACGGTGACACACCGCTGAAAAGATTGTTGACTGTGGCCCTTTATTCCCAGCATCCCTGGGGCCCAGAGCTGGGATCAGGAGTGAAGGAAGTAGCTTGGCTGGGCTGCGGGGAAGAGAAGTCTGTGGTGGAGACCCCGGGGCGGGTACCCCGCCTCCTGCCCTGCTCCCTGGCCGCGCCCCACATGCACGCCCCAATATGCAGTGCTCACAGTGGACTGACAGTGGGCCCAGACGACCAGGGCCGGGCCTGGGCTGGTGCTTAGTACTGCTAATAAAGCCACTATTCAGCAAGGGCCTGCTGCCTGCCAGGCACTGAGCTAAGTGCTTCCCAGTTGTTATCTAACTGAATCCTTACCAGTGCTATGCGGGTGGGGATCACATGTCCTGTTTCACGAGAAAACTGTTGGCTTGAAAACACGCACCACCTCAAAGTTGAGAGTTGGGTTTGATTTGGTGGGGATTTTTAGGACTTTAAACCTGGGAGGCAGCATCTCAGGTAACCCTGAGAGAGCTGCTCCGAGCAGGTGAGGCACTTGTTCGGTTACTTGGTCGCGTCTGATCTTTGCGACCCCATGGACTGCAGCACACCAGGCTTCCCTGTCCTCACCACCTTCCGGGGCTTGCTCTAACTCATGCCCGTGAGGCAGGGAGCCAGGTTACATAGAAGCTTTGCAACAAAGGGCAGGTAATCTGAACATCAAAAGAGTATTGCTGATTAAAGGAGAACCAAGTATTTAAAGTTAAGGAATTTAGCACTTTTCTATGTATGAGAAAGTACAACAGTCTGGGCTCACTGAAATAATTTCGCTTTCTGGGGCCGTTACCTTGTGTTTCGACATTCCGAGTTTCCTCACGGCTCATCGAAGGGAGTGGCTACACCTGATGCCTGCTGGACGGCAAGTCTCCCTCTCTTCCTGAGTCCCCTCAGGGCTCACCAGCTCACCAACTGTGCTGGAGCAATTGTTGATGACTGTGACATCCTTTGTTTAATGATATGGCAGGAAATATTTCATTTCTCAAAACTAAGGTTCAGAGTGGTTAGGCACTCTGCTTAAGGTCACACAGCTGGCAAGCAGTAGAGCCCAGATTCATCTGCAGGTGATCCAATCCCAAGGCCTTAATCATATACTCTTTGCAGCTCTTTAAGAGACCTGTTTCTCTTCAACAGGTGGATAAGACAAATACCCTAGAAACCTTTCTCTTATCCTCTTAATAGTTTTTCCTGTTGAATTTCAAGTCATCAGTTCAACATCTAGTGAGTGATTTCTGTAAACTGTTTTCTGTGTTCAATGTTCTAAATCACCTATTTGATGACTTTCCGAGAGGAAGTATAAAGACCACATTAACGTAATGGGATCTGAGTTTGGCCACTTTATGTCATAGAGATGGAAGAAGTATTAAGCCAGGCTCTGTGTGAAACATGGCTGATGCAAGTGCAAATAATAAGGCACACAGGCAAATCCATGCACTATCTCTTATTAATTTTAATGCATTATAGGTACATTTTGTATGCATTTTTTATTTACGTGAATTTACACATAGTAAAATGCACATTGAGTGAATTCCCTCATACATGTATACTCATATAATCACTAGTCCTTCAATGAATATTCATTAATCATGACTCTTTGAAGAGAGAGTCTACAGTGGTGAGCGTCATCAGCAAGTCCTCCTTTCTGCATGAAGTTAAAAGTCCAGCAGATAGGAAGATGACAGCGTGATAAACAAAGAAGTCCACGAAATTATTGCAATTGTGTTTGTATTATGAGAAAACAGAGCAGGGTGCAAAGATGAAGAAGAAAGAGGAATCGATTCCATTTTCAATAGGGTGGCAGAGGAGAACCTCTTGTAGGCAGCTGCAAACCAAAATATTGAAGTTTGTGGTTTCTTGGGAAAAAACAGGCAGAGAAAACAGAAAGTGTGAAGTCCCTGAGATGGCAAAGAGCTGGCATTTAAGAAGACCAAGGTGGGACATCCTGGTGGTCCAGTGGTTAAGACTCTGTCTTTCCACTGCAGGGAACATGAGTTCAATCCCCGGTCAGGGAACTAAGATCCTGCAAGTCATGTGGCATGGCCAAAAGTAAAAATTTTTTTAAAAAAAGACTAAGGTAACTAGTAAGATGTGGGTGATGGGGTGTGTGGTCATCGGCCGCGACATGCCAGGCTGTTACCAAACTCAAGTGTGTGTGTCCGACACACGGTGCGGCCACACAAAATGAAACATCAGAGTTTGGAGCAGAGAAAGGCTTATTTCAGGGCCAAGAAAAGGAGAATAAGTGGCTGTGCTCAAAATACCCTGAACTTCTAGAAGGGTTCAGCAAAGTATTTTTAAGGCCAGGTAATGGAAGTGGGTCACAGGGTGTGTGATCAGCTTGTGCACAATTCTCTGATTAGTTTACGCTGAAGTAATCAGCTGGTTGACCTTGTCAGTCCTTAGATGACAGTAGCTCTAGGGGCTCATGATCAGGTAGTAAGCAGCTTCCATTTGGTGTGGTTTTAGCATCTATAAAACAACTCAGGAAGTACTCTTCAGATACTATTATCCATGTACTTAAGAGAGGAGCTAGAGCAGAGGATGTAGGGGAGGTGTCTGTCCCAGGAAGGCCCCACAGGGTCCTGATCAGTCCTCACCAATCAGCCCAACGTGGTGGGGAATTGGGAGTTGCTTTTATAGACAGAGAGATACCGTCTGGGGCACTGGTGTTGTGGTTGAGAGGTCAGGGAAGACTGCCAGGTGGGCAAAGCAGGGGAAGGGCATTCCAGACAGGACACTGTGAGCCTGAAGGCTGTGTGGTGTGAAACAAGAGTGCTTGCTCAAGAGGCTCTGCGGAGCCCTGCTTGGTTGAAGCCCAGGGGAAAGTGAGGAGCTGGGGAGGAGGTGTAGTGAGGAGACAGGAGGGGCATCCAGAGGTCAGCCTCAGTAGACACTGAAAAGAAAAGTGTTAGCCACTCGGTCATGTCCGACTCTTCATGACCCCATGGACTATAGCCCGCCAGGCTCCTCTGTCCATGGGATTCTCCAGGCAAGAATACTGGAGTGAGTTGCTGTTTCCTTCTCCAGGGGATCTTCTTGATCCAGGGATTGAACCCAGGTCTCCTGCACTGCAGGCAGACTCCTTACCACCTGAGCCACCAGGGAAGAAGGCACAGAAGGAATTCAACCCAATCCAGAAAATAATGCTGGAGAGAGATCGTCCGGGCAGCACGGAAGGGGATTGCAGACATCATGGATGTGGTGCATGATGAGTTCCCAGAGGCAGCAGGGGCTCTGAGAGCCTCGGCGGGTGGCCTCCTGCAAGCCTCCTCGTGCGTACAGGGCCCCTGGAGCACTGACGTCTCTCTCACAAGTCTACCTGTGGAAAGTGCGGTGTTTGATTTTGAGGTCCATGGTGCCTGGACGCAACAGGTGCTCGGGAACGGCTGATTCTGAATGGCCTCCCATCTCACATGCACCGCTTGCTACCATCCCAGCAGGAGTCCTCAAGGGCAGGGATTCCAAAAGCTTTTCTTGGGAGGCATGTCTCGTGGTGAAAGGCTGTTATAGCTCTAGCAGTCTGCTACCCCCCGACCAGGATGAGATCTGAGGCCCCGTCCACATTCTAGGGGAAGCCAGCGATCCCTAAACCACGGTGGGAGGCTGGGCTTCAGCGGGATGGGGGTTTCCAGTGGGAAAGACATCAGCCTCGGTTGGATCCCTGGGTAGGGAAGATCCTCTGGAGAAGGGCACGGCAACCCACTCCAGTGTTCTTGCCTGGCACAGCCCATGGACAGAGGAGCCCACAGGGTTGCAGAGTTGGACACGACTGAAGTGACTTAGCACGCATGCACAGCCTAAGCCTTGTGTGATATCACTGTGTTTTACTTTTTCACAGTCACCCCCAGTGGGTGCCCATCCAGCGCTAGGGCTATGGCTGGGGTTCCGGGTTGGCCAAGACATCCGGAAAGAACCACATTTGCTCAGAGGCCTTCCACCTGCCAGAGCCAAGGAGGCCAAGCCAAGGAGCTCTGCCAAACCCAGCTCCAGCTCTGTCCACAGGGAGGGATTGGCAGAAACAGGCGTCCCTCCGCCTTTTCCTGATCTCTGGACACTCGGACCCTCAGACTGAATCCAGAGGGCCCAGGCCCAGACCCTCATTGCAGTTGTGGCCTAGAATGTCCTAGAAGACCTGCTTGGTGGCACTTAGAGGGATGGCAGGGATGCAGAGAGAGGTCGGCTCTGCGAGTCTTTCCCTGCACTCTTGTGCTCACTGTGTCTCCCTGCTGCTCAGAACACCAGGAGAAGAGGAGGAGGAGATTCCTGGGAACTGGGGAAACGGAGGCTGAAAGTCGATCGGGATCCCACCCTTGGAGGGGCGCTTCCCAGGCAGCACAGTGGTGAAGAATCCACCTATGCTGCAGGAGACGCAACAGATGTGGGCTCAATACCAGGGTTGCGCAGACGACCCCCCCCCCCCCCCGGAGTAGGAAATGGCATTCCGCTCCAGTATTCTTGCCTGGGGAGATCCGCCTGGCAGTCTATGGAGTCACAAGGAGTCAGACAGGACTCAGCGACTAACTGCACACACACTCTTGCACACACACACACACACCCTTAGAAGTCACCTGGGACGATCTGTATTTTAATCCAGAGTATGGGATAGGTTTAAGCAGAAGCGGGACACCACCCAGCTTGTGTTCTAGATAGATCTCTGGAGCACTGTAGAGATGGATACCAAAATCCATCAGGGTTCTCCAGAGAGATAAAACTAATTAGATATATATATCTCTATCTCTCTATATATAAGATATATGTACATATACAATATAAATTTATCTTAAGATGCATATCAATACATAGAGAAAGATTTATTTTAAGGACTTGCCCCACCTGGCAGGTCTGCAATCTGCTGTGCCAGCTTAGAGCCTGGAAATTCAGGCAGGAGTTGGTGCCGCAGTCTCCGGCAGGGAGACAGCACCTGTCCGATGACGGGCACCCAGAGGCCTCTGGGGGATCTAGGGTAGGTCACACCCCTGAGCTGGGGTCCAATTTCTACCCAAAGTGGAACTTGATCTGGGCTTGTCTTCTGCATCAGAATCCCCTGCACACCTCCCAGCACCTGTCAGTGTATCTGCCCAATCTGACTGTGAACTCCTTGAGGGCAGAGGTCAGGTCTTACATCGGGGTTCACCGCATTAACAGTGCCAGATGCACAGGAAGTGCTCGATAGCGGAAGAATAAGTGGCTTTCCACCCAGCATCCAACCCACCCCCCATCCCCTTATACCCTCCTCTCCCGCCCCAGACTTACTGGGCACTCCAGCAGCCCACATGCCCCTAAAGGACAGAAGTACCTACAGATTTTGGGGTGCAAGATGAGGCACGCCTGGGGCCAAACTGTGGCTCTGATACTTTCATGTAGCCTGTTTACACATTAATTTTGATTGATAGATTGTTGATTCTTTTTTTTTCCTTCATATGCCTATTTGTCATGATTTTGTTGGGTACTTATGAAAGCCAGATTCAGTCCGGGTTCACACAACAGAGGCTACGATCTGCGATCTTAACAAGGTCATCATCTGGCCAGGGGGAGTTTACCAAGGAAATAACAAGACAGTACATCTTGCAGGCAGTGTAGGAGAGATCACAGGGTATTAAGAGAGCCTGGAGAGGGTGCCTGACCCAACGCGGGGAGCTGAGTCTGGATGGTGTGCGAGAGTCAGCGAGGTAGAGGGCACAGTGAGGGCTGGCCAGGCAAAGATGCCCCGGGGAAAGGGTCTGTCTGGCAGGGCCTGCGTGCAGCAGGGACATTTCCCGACAGTCGGCCTTTGGCGCTCTTGCTGGGAACTGGCATGTTTCCTGCAGTTTTTCGGCATCCCAGGCCACTTGCTCTTCTGGTTCTTGCCATAAAGTGCTCACTTTGTGCCAGGTTGAAATGAAGCCTCCTTGTCCTCCTTCCGCTCTTCCCCTCACCCTGCTTTGGCACATGTCTCCTTCAGGGAGCCGGAGCCAGTGGGAGGGCCTGGCAAGAGGGGTCCCAGGGGACGCAGGCTGGCCAGCGGGGGCCTCCTCTGCGAGCTGGCAGTCAGCACGTGCCAGGCTGTCATCGTCCCCAGAAGCCCGGGCCCTCAGTGCAGGCTTAGGCGTTCTGCCTTGCTCTTCCCATCTCTACAATGGGTCAGACAATCGCCTTTCCATTAAATGTGATTCTGTGTCTCCTTAGTGGCTCCTGCGGTACAGAGGTGGCCAGCACAGGTGCAGTCTCAGCCCCACCGGGTTCTCAGTCTGTCTTTCCTCAGCTCGCGTCTTGGCTAAACCTTGTCATCTTTATCTTTCTTCCTTAGAGGGACTTCCCTGACCTCCCATCTGAAGCAGAGCCTCAAACGCAGCCCTGTATGCAATCTGTAGTCACAGATTTCGTTTCACCCAATACCTGTTCCAGCCTGTCTCCTTCCGTGGGCTCCATCCATAGGCTTTATCAGCCATCTTATCTGTGAACCCAGCACAGGACCGAGCCAGAGTAACAGCTAAAACACATTTGTTAAATAAAAGCAAGGTTTGGGGAAGACAGCTGTAAAACTCGTGATTACAGTGAGAGGAAACACTTGGGGGTGGGCGGCGCTTCCCTTTAGGGTCTCCTGAGGTTTAGCTCTTACCAGGGCCTTTCCCTCGGGGTAGAGACTGTATCTTATGGGACACAGCAAGGCGCCCGGGAGGGCCAATAAACATTTACTAAACAATCCGTCCTGTGCCAGCCACATGCTTCTTGATATATATCTCTCTTAGTTTGCACCACCACCCCTTGCACAGCTCAGAGTATTGAGGCTCTTACATAAATGGCGCCCCACAAACATTTATAGTTAGATCAGATCACTAGGTTTGATTTAGACTAGAGATCGTAAAAAGATTTCATTGCACGGGCCAACATTGCCTAGGGTGGGTCAGTTCCTTTGAACACTGTACTGGGAAATGGTCTGTGGCTGTAGTGGGTTGGATGGTGACCACTCCCCAGAAGGTTCACATCTGAACCCCTGGAGCCTATGAGTGGGATTTTATTAGAAAATAAGGATGAGAAAATCTGGAAAACTGCAGTTGCTGACGTAATTAAGTTAAGGGCCTTGCAATGAGCTTATCCTAGATTTTCCAGTGGGTCCTAAAATCATTGGTAAGTGTCCTTATAGGAAGGAGAAGAGCAGAAACAAGACACACAGAAGGGAGAGCTAAGAGTGATGCGACCACACGCCAAGGAAAGCCTTGGCTTACTGGAGACCGGAAGGGGCAGAGAAAGGTTCTCTCTTAGAGCCCCATAAAGAAAGCTGAGCGCCAAAGAATTCATGCTTTTGAACTGTGGTGCTGGAGAAGACTCTTGAGAGTCCCTTGGACTGCGAGGAGATCCAACCAGTCCATCCTACAGATTAGTCCTGAGTATTCATTGGAAGAACTGTTGCTGAAGCTGAAACTCCAATACTTTGGCCACCTCATGTGAAGAACTGACTCACTGGAAAAGACCCTGGTGCTGGGGAAGATTGAAGGCAGGAGAAGGGGATGACAGTCTGAGATGGTTGGATGGCATCACCAACTCAATGGACATGGGTATGAGTAAGCTGTCAGTGACTGGAGGGGGTCATCCTGAAAGTGCAAACATTTTGGGAACTTGGAAGAAGTGAAGCACCCCACAGCTGGTCATCTTTTTCATTCCCTCTCCTGCATGGACAGGGAAGCCTGGCGTGCTGCAGTCCATGTGGTTGCAAAGAGTTGGACACGACTGAGCAACTGAACTGAACTGAGCTGAGACCCCTCAGAGGGAGTGAGGGCCTGCTGATACCTTACGCTTGGTTTCCAGCCCCTGGAACTCAGAGAGAATACATTCCTGCCATTTCAGCCACCCAGTATGTGGCAGTTTGCTGAGGCAGCACCAGGATATGAGTATCTAGCCTTCTCAGATCTTAGAGGAAGGGGCACCATGATCAGTTTATGATGTCTGCACAGTCGAGGAAGGAAGGGTGGCAGGCACGTAAGTCATCAGCCAACGGTGACTTAGATCAACCAGATCTCTTGGTTGGGGGATTCCTCTGTGTCAGCAGATACCAGATCATTCTATCACAGTCATTCAGCACCAAAGGGTCCAGAAATCCATCAGGATTCCTCTCCTTTGGCTGAGGGGAGGCGGGTGGAGGTGTGGGAAGCAACAGCAGATTCACTATCAGTGACTGGAGGGGGTCATCCTGAAAGTGCCAGCATTTTGGGAACTTGGGAGAAGTGAAGCACCCCACATTTCCCCTCCTGCCTCCTCTCAGTGGGACCACAGAGAATCTTTCGGGGAGCACAGGCCTGACGTGGGACATCAGCCTGCATCCCATCCCGACTCCCGAGAATCTCCCTGGAGTTCTGCTTTTGTTGGCGTCACTCCTGCGTCTAACAATCCTGCCGGCGCCTCCTCATCCCCTCCGAGCCCTTCATGCCAGCACTGAAACCTTGGTTTTCTTGTTCTGTCCACAGCAAAATGACAGCCAGACTCCCTCCTCCATGTAATGAGGGGGCAGGCCAGTGCGGACATTTGGGGACACAGTCTTCTACCCTTTCTTGCTGTGTGATCTTGAAGAACTTTCTATCACTGGCTCTCAGTTTGCTCATCTGCAAAATGGGAAGAAAATAACAATACCTGTTTCAAGATGTTGTTTCAAGGTGTTGTTTTGTGCCCAGTACAGACACTGTACAGAAATATTTAAAAACAAAACATTGAGACAGATACACAAGATCCATTTTCCTACTGAATTCTAGACATTTCTACCTTGTCCTTAGCAGTTTTCTTTCCTGGACCTGTAAGTAACCACCATTTATGGAGTGCTGACTGTGCCGGGCACCGTGTCACCTTATTCAGCCCTCACAGCAGTCCACTGAAGCGGGTACTGTTGATATGCAAGATCCACAGAGCGCAGCGGCTTGACATCATGAATGGAAGGTCCGTCTCCAGACTGTTCTAGGTCTGAGCTTCTGCACTGAAGGGCACTTCATGTACTCCATCACTGTGCCTGGACCAGCTGGGGAGCCCACAGCCTCCGTGGTCCCCTAGACCACAGACTCTTTAAGGAGAGGGAATGAGCTCCCCGTCTTTCCATCCCAGGTACTCCACGCTGAGTCTGGGGCAGGGTTGCAATCACTAAGCATGTCAGACCAAGTGAATAGTGGAGGGTTTGGAAAAACTGTCTTGTGTTTTAACAAAGTGGAAACTTCATGCTCTGACAAAGGAGATCTGAGTTGTCATCCACCTTCAACCCTCGTGTACTCTCTTTGGCAGCACATATGCTAAAATTGGATGGTACAGAGAAGGTTAGCATGGCACCTACACAAGGATGACACTCAAATCCGTGACGCATTCCTTATTTGGGGACTTCCCTTGTGGCTCAGCTGGTAAAGAATCTGCCTGCAATGTGGGAGTCCTGGGTTCGAACCCTGGGTTGGGAAGATCCCCTGGAGAAGGGAAAGGCTACCCACTCCGGTGTTCTGGCCTGGAGAATTCCATGGACTGTGTAGGCCATGGGGTTGCAAAGAGTAGGACACTACTGAGTGACTTTCACACTTTTCGACTCTTGTATTCTGGGTCACCTTGTGTGTGTGTCAGTTCTTACTTTTGTAAAATGGGGACAGTTTTGGACTCTCTGCCTTGGCCTGGAGGGGTCAGTGAAGAACCTTGAGCTGGAGTACAGCTGGAGGATCGGATCTTGTTCACACAGTCCAGCTCCAACAGCGCCCAGCATACAGTAGGCGCAGTGTAAATGACTTAGTGCTTTTCTCAGCCATTTTATTAAAATCTGCAAAACCAACTTGACATCGATAGGACCATGTCAGAGCTGAATTGTCATGGTTTGGAGCAGGGCTCTGCCATCTTCTGTAGGAATCAGCTGAAAATATAGGGGTTGGTTAGGGCTGGTCCTTTAATTGAGGGTGTGCTTACATTAGGTTGGTGCAAACGTAATTGCAATTTTGGACCGTGAATTTTAAATCATTATAGCTAGGCTCAAACACATCTTTATTAATCAGAATAGGAACCATTACATTCAACACATTCTTGCCAATTAGAAACAAATTTGTTTATTCCTATAGTGTAGAAACCCACACCTCAGGATTCAATAAACTCTTGGAAAGCATTTTCTGCCTCCTGCTGGTTATGGAAGTGTTTTCCCTGCAAAATGTTGTCGAGAGGCTTGAAGAAGTGGTAGTCGGTTGGTGAGATGTCAGGTGAATAATGGCAGGTGATGTAAAACTTCATAGCCCAATTCATTCAACTTTTGAAGCGTTGGTGGTGTGACATGCTGTCGGGCATTGCCGTGGAGAAGAATTGGGCCCTTTCTGTTGACAAACGATGGCTGCAGGTGTTGTAGCTTTTGGTGCATCTCACTGATTTGCTGAGCATACTTCTCACATATAATGGTTTTGCCAGGATTCAGAAAACTGTAGTGGACCAGATCAGCAGCGGGCCACCAAACAGTGACTTTTTTGTTGCAAGTTTGGCTTTGGGAAGAGCTTTGGAGTTTCCTTTTGGTCCAACTACTGACTGGTCATTGCCAGTTGTTGTATGAAACTCACTTTCCATCGCATGTCATAATCCGATCAGGAAACGGTTCGCTGTTGCACAGGATAAGAGACGATGACACTTCAAAAAGATGATTTTTTGATTTGCAGTCAGCTCCTGAGGAACCCACTTCTTGAGCTTTTTCACCTTTCCAATTTGTTTCAAATGCCAGACAAACACAGAGCAGCTGGCATTGAGTTCTTCAGCAACTTTAATTGTTCTCAGGTTGTTGTTGTCAACTTCCGCTGGCTGGTCACTGCATGTCTCATCTTCAAGGGTCTCATCTCCTTTGCAAAACTGCTGAAACCATCACTGCACATTAGCAGGTCCTGGGCCCAGGCGTTGTTGATGCTGCGAATTGTCCCCACTCTTTTACAATCCATTTTAACTTGAACAAGAAAATTGCTCAGATTTGCTTTTTGTTTAACATCATTTCCCTAGTCTAAAATAAATATAAAATAAACAGCAAGTAATGGCTCAGATTGTAACGAATCTTCCTGTAATGCTGGAGACCTGGGTTCAATCCCTGGGTCAGGAAGATCCCCTGGAGAAAGGAATGGCAACCCACTCCAGTGTTCTTGCCTGGAGAATCCCATGGACAGAGGAGCCTGGCTGACTGAGCAAAAACAGTACGTCTACTCCAGTATCAAACAATGAAGTTCAGTAATGCAAAACCACAATTACTTTTGCACCAACCTAATATATTTACCCTCTGCTTTCCTAGAAAGGGTTAAACCTCGGGCGGCCTGGCCTGGGTGTTCTCCAATTCTGCTTTGCCCCATTACCTTGCCTCCAGCTGAGCTAGGCCCTGAGTTTACCCATAAACAGGTGCCACACTCCCCCTGAGGAGCTAGAGATAAGGGCTATCTCCACGCCCAGGCACTTCACGTGTTCTCCGTGTCCCAACCGACCCTCTTGCCTGGGTCTCAGCTGTCTGGGAGGTTATCCTTTTTAGGCAACTTGGCCCCATCCTGTGGAAACCCCTGTGTTAGGTATTAAGACTGTGGGGGCCTGGAGTGACCGCACAGACACATGGAATTCATGATCGGGCTTCCAGAATCAGTCTTGGGCCAAGCAAACACTGGCAGGTCTCACCAAACCCACCAAGTCTGGGACGATCTGGAGAACCTTCATTTCAGATCTGAGGCGGATATCCTCCCGAGGCTCCAGGAGCTTCAGTAACTCTTTATTTCTAGTTCCACCTACACTATCAGATACTTTCTCCCAGCCAGTCAGTTATTAGGGATAACATCAGAAATGTCCTTCGGCCATCCTGCTCATGAACAGCTGAATTTGTCAGGCTAAGCCTGACTCATGAGCCGGAGTCACTTACCACTTGTGTTATATCCCCACCGCCCTGCCTCTTCCCCAACCCAGAGCTAGGAAAGACTTTTGTATCCTAAACAGTTTAAAAAAAAATTCAAAAGAAGAAGATTGTGACATATGAAAATTATATGACATTAAATTTTAAGTGTCCATAAATAGAGTTTTATTGGAATAGACCCGTTCATTGGTTTGCCCCCCATCTCCGGGGCTTCTGTGCTTGGCAGAGCTGAGCAGCTGCTGGCCTCTCAGAGCTTAGCACTGCTGTTTGGTACACTGGCAATCAAAGGGATAACGTAAGCGTCACCTCTCTGCATAAAAGACAGTCAAATATGAAGCGGATGGGGACTTCCCTGGTGGTACAGTGGTTAAGGCTCCATACTCCCAGCGCAGGGGCATAGGTTCGATCCCTGGTCAGGGAACTAGACCCCACAGGCTGTGGGGCCGAAAAGTAAAACAACAGACAACAACAAAAATATATGTAAGGAACAAATTGGGAAGAAATACTTGTAAAATATATAACAAAACGCATGCAGCATGCAAAATCCACTGCAGATCAGCATTAACAGACGAACATCTGCGATTGCCTTGAGGACGCATGACGGCCGCTTTGAGCCCCAGTTAAATGAAATAGTACCCCCCCAGCAGACTCCCATCCTCTCATTACTAGAGCTGGGTTTCAAAACTTAGGACTCTACTATTGTTATTTTTATTGCATTAAAAAGTTGCACCTTCATCGTATCCTGGGTTTTGCCTCTTGGCCTGTAGAGGTGAACATAGAAGTTTGCTGATCTTTGACCTAAACCACTGGACTGTGCCAGAAATTTCATTATCTTGGTCTCCCAATTCCACATCTTTGGTTGTCTTACCTCCATACAGAGCCTAGGAATCCTTACAGACCATAGTTAAATTTGGCTTCAAATTTAACCACTTCAAATCTCACCACCCTCACGGGAGCATTAAAAATCAATGGGAGGACCTGTTAAGATGCATCCAGTGTCCTGCCCTCCTGGATGACTCTCTTCTCCCCTCCGGGTATATCCATCCCCTCCTCCACCCCACCCCTTTCTACTCTCAGGGAAGACTGACTTGATAAGGCTTCACTGATTTTCTTCTCCTCTGCTCAGAATCCCCATAGGAAATATTCAATCCATCCTGGTGGCTTGATGGATCAACTGATACCAAACGAAAAATTAATGTGTGTGTGTGTTAGTCACGCAGTCGTATCCAGCTCTTTGCGACCCCATGGACTGTAGCCCACCCGACTCCTCTGTCCATGGGATTCTCCAGGCCAGAATACTGGAGTGGGTTGCATTCCCTTCTCCAAGGGATCTTCTCGACTCAGGGATCGAACCTGGGTCTCCTGCATTGCAACACATTCTTTACCGTCTGAGTCACCAGGGAAAATGAATTCCCTCCTATTATTAGCAAACACTGTGCTAGCGGCTAGATCAGTGGGAGATTCTCTGTGCCATAAATCGCCACCCCAGGACCAGCAGCTCCGGGCCCCAGGGCTCCAGAGGCAGTCAGGAACCTTGAGGCCCGTTTCGCTTGTTCTCCATCACTTCCTAACACCGTGACCTTTTTCAGCTGCCCCAACTTTTGCGGTCTGCATTTCCTCGTCTGCAAAAGATGGGACTCAGGTTGGGTGCCCTTCAGGCTAGCCTGAAGATGTATTTAAGACCAAGTAAGTTGGCAAGAGGGCTCATCTGCAGGGACAATGCTGAGTCCTGCCAACATCTTCCTCCCTTCCAAGCAGTAAAACCCAGTCCTCTCAATTTCCCCAGCCCCAGGCCGGGACAAAATGTCACTTTAAACATTGGTGGCCCCATTCCTCCCCTCCTTCCTTCTCACCCCTCAGCCACATACCCCCAAGGAATTCTGGAGCAGACTTACCTCCCGAAGCCCCAGGCTCAGCCAAGCCCAGTTTCTTCATCCAGGATCAATTATTTTTTTCCTTCTTACCTTAAAGAATAATAATGAATCACCCTGTCAAACACAGAGTCCTTTCTATTATTCTCTTTGTCTGCCTTTGGATTTCCTCTTTGGTTGTGCAATTTGGCCTTTACAATATCCTTCCCTTACTAATAAAAATGAAGCACTTGGGCAGAGAGAGGTGTTTGGAGATGTTTGGTCCCCTCTGGCAGGAATTTGGTGAGTTCTTGATTCTTACTCCCTCTCCCACCACGTCCCTTCAGCTTCAAATCCTGTTGCCTTCTTCTCTTAAGAACGTCTCAAGTCCGTCTCCTCCATCCAAACCCCACCCTACTGTCTGATTCGCCACCTCTCTCATCTCCCTCTGGTTCCGTGTACCCTCCACCCCAGCTTAAATCCATCTGTGGCTTCCCATCCAAAGGATAAAGTCTTAGGTTTCCTTCCACACTGGTAACTCACAGCTGAAGCTGACATACGTGCACGTGTACAAAGTCACTCCAGTCGTGTCCAGCTCTGCGCAACAGCTATGGACTGAAGCCCGCAAGCTCCTCTGTCCATGAGGATTCTTCAGGCAAGATTTCTGGAGTGGGTAGCCATGCTCTCCTCCAGGGGATCTTCATGACTCAAGGATTGAACCTACATCTCCTGCACTGGCAGATGGGTTCTTTAACACTAGCGTCAACTGGGAGGCCCAATCTGACATAGTTTGTCCAGGAGAGTCATTTCTAGTACTGAATTTGGATGCCTTTATTATAGACTTTGGAGAAGGAAATGGCAACCCACTCCGGTATTCTTGCCTGGAGAATCCCAGGGACAGAGGAGCCTGGTGGGCTGCCATCTATGTGGTCGCACAGAGTCAGACACGATTGAAGCGACTTAGCAGCAGCAGCAGTACAGACTTGGGGCTTCCCTGATAGCTCAGCTAGTAAAAAATCCACCTGCAATGCAGGATACCCCGATTCAATTCCTGGGTCGGGAAGATCTGCTGGAGAAAGGACAGGCTACCCACTCCTGTATTCTTGGGCTTCCCTTGTGGCTCAGATGGTAAAGAATCCACCTGCAATGTGGGAGACCTGGGTTCGACCCCTGAGTTGGGAAGATCTCCTGGAGAAGGGAAAGGCTACCCACTCCAGTATGCTGGCCTGGAGAATTCCATGAACTGTATAGTACAGATTAGTGATTAGCTGGTACCCAAAGCATCAGTCCTCTTGCCTGGAAAACCCCATGGATGGAGGAGCTTGGTAGACTGCAGTCCATGGGGTCATGAAGAGTCAGATACTACTGAGCAACTTTACTGTCACTTTTCCCTTTCATGTATTGGAGAAGGAAATGGCAGCCCACTCCAGTGTTCTTGCCTGGAGAATCTCAGGGATGGTGGAGCCTGGTGGGCTGCTGTCTATGGGGTCCCACAGAGTCGGACACGACTGAAGCGACTTAGCAGCAGCAGCAGCAGCAGCAGCAAAGCATCAGAATGTGTGAACTCCCACAAGGTCCTTACTCTGCTTGCCTCTTCAAATGTTACGTTGCCTTTTTCCAGTCACCCCCTTTAGAAAAAGGGGTGAGCCCCCACCTTTAAAAAATCAATTAATCGATGCATTTTTGTCGTGCCGGCTCTTCATTGCTGAGCTTGGGCTTTCTCCAGTTGCGCTGCTGTAGCTTCACTTGTTGCCGAGCACAGACTCTATGGCGCAGGCTCAATAGCTGTGGCAAAGGGCCTTGGTTGCTCTGCAGCACGTGGAAGCTCCCTGGACTAGCAATTGAACTTGTGTCCCCTGCACTAGCAGGCAGATTTTCATCCACTGGACCACTCTAGAAGTCCTGAGCCCCTTTTTATTAGGGAAGAGTTTTGTGTTAGTCTTATATGGCAGAGCCCAGATGTCACCTCTCCCTACTAAGGCAGAGTGGGATACAGGGCCTCAGCTTGATCATTCGCATTTCCCCTGGGCTTTGGGTCTTGAGGAGTGGGCCAGGTAAGAGCTACTCCGGTGGAGTACTATGGTCCTCACTACCGGGCCCCGGGGCTGACCTGGACCGTCATTCCTGCACTTGGTCCTCCTTGGCATCTATCTTCCTTGGGCACCTGGTTCCCCAGTCCTATGTTTGACCCATGAGCCACTCAAGACCCCTTCCCCTGTGTCCTTTTTCAACTATCGTTACCCAGGATGAGTTTCTGTGGCAGCAGTGCAGCCAAAAATAAATAAACAAATTTTAAAAATCGAGACATTAAAAAAAAACAGCTGATCTTGATCAATGACCATGAGCCACTCTGGAAATGAGGCTCGCATAACCCCCGTGTACGGAGCAGAGAAATGGCTCGCCCAGTTCACCCAGGGGTAAGTGGTTGGCAGGGCTGGGGTTTGTTCGCCTCCTCACTCAGGGACACTGTTTCCCTCTTTGTCTGGCACATGCTACACCCAGAGACTCAGGTGGAAAGGGTCAGAGGCTTTGGTGACTGAGATGGAGCTGGAATTTTGCATAAGAAAGATTCCCTGAAACCAGAGCAGGTGTCATTGCCATCCTGCTGGAAGCCAGGCTCTCAACACCTGTATTTTGGAAAAAACAGTCACAATGGGCAGCACTGCTAGGCAGACTTCAATTGACAGACACGTTCAGGAGGCCAGGGGGCTGCTCCTGGGGTGGGAGCCAAGCCCTGTGATAGCCCTTCAGAGAGCCCTGAGCTTGCTCTCTTTCATCTCTCCCTCCACAAAAATTCTTGCCCCACCATTCTCCTCTTCAGATAGAATGAGACCCACACTATCGCCCAGGCCTGTGAGGTCCCACTAGTGTCTCGTCCTTAACATCAAAGGTGCCGAGAGCTCGTTCCCTCTCCAGTGCCTTTGCGCTTGACTATTCTCATTGCCCCGCTGGACTAGTCTTCGTCCAGTCCTTTGTGGGACTGACTCCTTCACACCCACTAGTCTCTACTCAAATGCCACGTCTTCAGAAAGACTTCTCGCACCTCCTCATTTAAAATAGTGCCCCCAGTCACTGCTGAGCTCTGACTCTGCTTCAGTTTGCTTCACAGTGATGATCATTAACTGGCATGATATTAGATGGCTATGTGTTTTCCAGTAGTCATGTATGGATGTCAGAGTTGGACTATAAAGAAAGCTGAGCGTCGAAGAATTGATGCTTTTGAACTCTGGTGTTGGAGAAGACTCTTGAGTCCCTTGGACTGCAAGGAGATCCAAACAGTCAATCCTAAAGGAAATCAGTCCCAGATGTTCATTGGAAGGACTGATGCTGAAGCTGAAACTCCAATACTTTGGGCACCTGGTGTGAAGAACTGACTCATTGGAAAAGACCTTCATGCTGGGAAAGATTGAAGGCAGGAGGAGAAGGGGATGACAGAGGATGAGATGGTTGGATGGCATCACCAACTCAATGGACATGAGCTTGAGCAAGCTCCAGGAGCTGGTGATGGACAGGGAAGCCTGGCATGCTGCAGTCCATGGGGTCACAAAGAGTCAGGGACATGACTGAGTGACTGAACTGAAAAGTCTGATGCCTCCTACACTTAGATCAGCGCCTGGAACATAGTAGGCAATAGGGAAATTTTTGTTGACAGAGATAAATTCCCAACTTTAAAGGGAGCTCCCCCTCTTCCATTGGCTACCCTACCCTTCCGTTTTACAAGACACGAGAGGGCACCACTTACATTGTGTCCTGTGTGAGTGGCGCCCCCTGGAGCCCACACAGCCCCATGGCATCCCATGGGAAGCCTGCTTCCTGGAGTTGCCCAGCGGGACTTCCTGGGAAACACATAAAGCCTGACATCAGATGGCTCTGGTTTGGATATGGCTTCATCACTTAGTGCCTGTGTGAATATGGATGTGTATTTAATTATTCTGTGTCTCGGCTTTCTCAGCTACATATTGGGGGTGATTATAAGACCTGCTTGGTAGGGTTGCTCTGAGGATTTCGTGAGATAATAAACACAACGTTCTCCAATAGAACACGGAAACCATACATTTGAGCCTGGTAGGGATGAGAGTCAGATGCTGAGGATACATACAAAGCTCTAGGGCCTAAATTAGATAAAAGTGAGGATTAGTTCTATCACTCCAGTCAGTGGGTCACAAACTCAAAGGCGTCCAGGGCTAGACAGGTCACTCACACAAGTGAAGTTTGCAAGGTGGTCTCTGGAAAGCCAGTGCTCCGTCTAAAGGGAGCACCTGCTACCCTGCTCCAGCCCTGGTTTGCTGGGGGGCAAGAATATGGCAGAGGAGGGATAGAGGGGCAGCGGGGTTAGGGGTGGTGGTGAATCTTGCCTTAGTAGGGCCAGAGCTTCTTCCTTTTCAGAGAAGCCCAAGTCTTCATATTTGCCTGAAATCTCACAGGTTTTAAATATTGGCAACTAATTAATTCAGTGTCCTGGAACCAGTCTCAACCAGCGTTCTAACCAGCTTTGTCACTTCCTGGTATACATTCCAAAAGTCTCTCTTAATTTTAATCCACTTCATTCAGGTATAATTTACCTCCAGGAGAATGTTCATATTTTAAGTGTACAGACCCATGAACTTTGACAAATAGATGCTCCCATGTCATCACCACAATAATCAAGGTATACCGGGTTTCCATTATCCCAGAAAGTTCCCTGGGTCCCTTCCCAATGAATCTTCACCTCTGCCCTCACCCCAGCGCTAGACAACTACAGGCCTCCCTTGTTTGATTGCTCTTCATTTCATTGTGCTTTGCAGATATGTTTACAAAATGAAGGTTGGTGGCAACCCTGAACCAAGCCAGTCTATCGGTATTATTTTTCCAGCAATGTTTGCTTGCATCCTGTCTCTGCATGACATTTTGCTAACCCTCCATCAGCAAAAAAAATTAAGGCTCACTGAAGGCTCATATAAAGCAATCAATAACATATTTTCAAATTGAGGTATAAACGTTGTTTCTGTAGATGTAACACTTTTGCACAGTTAATAGACTACAGTATAATGTAAACATAATTCTTTTACGTGCTGGGAAACCAAAAACTTCATGTGACCAAAAATCTATTGCTGTATCTGCTTTATCCTGGTGGTCTGGAGCCAGACCCACAGTATTTCTGAAGTATGCCTGTATTGATCTGCTTTATGTCACTATAGATTGACTGTTCTAGAATTGTATATAACTATGTATGTAAGTATTTATTAATGCTCTTTGTGTCTGGTACCTTCCACTTAGCACAGTGTTTTAAAAGCCTTTTAAACTCTGTGAGACCTGTTTCATGGCCCAGCATATGGTGAACATACCGTCTGCCCTGGAAAACAGCGTGTGCACCACACTGTCAAATGCAGTGCTCCGGAAATATCCACTTGGCCAAGGTGGTTGCTAGTGTTGTTCAGACGCTTTACGTCTTTACTGATTGTTTTGACTACTTATTCTATCAGTTGTTGACAGAGAGCTGTTAAATCCTCCAACCAAGACTGTGAAATTGGTCACTTTTCCCTTGCGTTCTGTCCCTTTTGCTTCACACAGAGTTTTTCCATTTGTAATATTTGTCTATCTGATGAGCTGCCCACTTTATCACTTTGAAAGTGCCCATTTTTAAATCTTATTTGCAAAACAGATATTGAGACACAGACATAGAGAACACATAGAAACCAAGATGGGAAAAGCGGGAGGGATGAATTGGGAAATTGGGATTAACATTCATGCAATGCTTTTTTTTTTTTTTTTCCAAACAGGCTTATATATTTTAAAGAAATTAGGAAGCAAAAATAGACTTCAATAATATTTACCCAGAATTTTATCATTTCTGATGTTCCTCATTCCTTTTGGAAGATTTGGGTTTCCAATGCTATCATCTCCCTTCAGTGTGAACAATTTCCTTGAGTTTAGGTCTGCAGGTTATAAATTCTCTTTATTTCAGTCCAGTTTAGTTCAGTCACTCATTCATGTCTGACTCTTTGCGATCCCACACACTGCAGCACGCCAGGGCTCCCTGTCCATCACTAACTCCCGGAGTTCACTCAGACTCATGTCCATTGAGTTGGTGATGTCATTCAACCATCTCATCCTCTGTCGCCCCCTTCTCCTTCAGCCTTCAATATTTCCCAGCATCAGGGTCTTTTCAAATGAGTCAGTTCTTCACATCAGGTGGCCAGAGTATTAGAGTTTGAGCTTCAGCATCAATCTTTCCAACGAATATTCAGGACTGATCTCCTTTAGGATGGACTGGTTGGATCTCCTTGCTGTCCAAGGGAATCTCAAGAGTCTTCTCCAACACCACAGTTCAAAAGCATCAATTCTTCAGTGCTCAGCTTTCTTCACAGTCCAACTCTCACATCCACACATGACCACTGGAAAAATCAAAGTTTTGACTAGGTGGATCTTTGCTGGCAAAGTAATGTCTCTGCTTTTTAATATGCTGTCTAGGTTGGTCATAGCTTTTCTTCCAAGGAGCAGGCATCTTAATTTCATGGCTGCAGTCACCATCTGCAGTGATTTTGGAGCCCCCCCCCCCGCCCCCGCCAAATACCTTCTCTCACTGTTTCCATTGCTTCCCCATCTATTTTCCATGAAGTGATGGGACCGGATGCCATGATCTTCGTTTTCTGAATGTTGAGTTTTAAGCCAACTTTTTCAGTCTCCTCTTTACTTTCCTCAAGAGGCTCTTTAGTTCCTCTTCACTTTCTGCCATATGGGTGGTGTCATCTGCATATCTGAGGTTATTGATATTTCTCCTGGCAATCTTGATTCCAGCTTGTGTTTCTTCCAGCCCAGCGTTTCTCATGATGTACTCTGCATATAAGTTAAATAAGCAGGGTGACAACATACAGCCTTGACGTACTCCTTTTCCTATTTGGAACCAGTCTGTTGTTCCATGTCCAGTTCTCACTGTTGCTTCCTGACCTGCATACAGGTTTCTTAGGAGGCAGGTCAGGTGGTCTGGTATTCCCATCTCTTGAAGAACTTTCCACAGTTTGTGGTGATCCACACAGTCAAAGGCTTTGGCATAGTCAATAAAGCAGAAATAGATGTTTTTCTGGAACTCTCTTGCTTTTTGTATGATCCAATGGATGGTGGCAATTTGATCTCTGGTTCCTTTACCTTTTCTAAATCCAGCTTGAATATCTGGAAGTTCATGGTTCACGTACTGTTGAAACCTCACTTGGAGAATTTTGAGCATTACTTTGCTAGTGTGTGAGATTAATGCAATTGTGTGGTAGTTTGAGCATTATTTGGCATTGCCTCTTTTTGGGATTGGAATGAAAATTGACCTTTTCCAGTCCTGTGGCCACTGCTGAGTTTTCCAACTTTGCTGGCATATTGAGTGCAGCACTTTCACAGCATCATCTTTCAGGATTTGAAAGAGCTCAACTAGAATTCTATCACTTCAACTAGCTTTGTTCGTAGTGATGCTCCCTAAGGCCCACTTGACTTAGCATTCCAGGATGTCTGGCTCTAGGTGAGTGATCACACCACTGTGATTTTCTGGTTCATGAAGATCTTTTTTGTATAGTTCTTCTGTGTATTCTTGCCACCTCTTCTTAATATCTTCTGCTTTTGTTAGGTCCATATAATTTCTGTCCTTTATTGAGCCCATCTTTGCATAAAATGTTCCCATGGTATCTCTAATTTTCTTGGAGAGATCTCTAGTCTTTCCCATTCTGTTGTTTTTCTCTATTTCTTTGCATTGATCACTGAGGAAAGCTTTCTTATCTCTTCTTGCTATTCTTTGGAACTCTGCATTCAAATGGGTGTATCTTTCCTTTTCTCCTTTGCCTTTCACTTCTTTTCACAGCTATCTGTGAGGCTTCCGCAGACTACCATTTTGCCTTTTTGCGTTTCTTTTTCTTGGGGATGGTCTTAATCCCTGTCTCCTGTACAATATCATGAACCTCCATCCATAGTTCTTCAGGTACTCTGTCTATCAGATCTAATCCCTTAAATTTATTTTACATTTCTCTTAGTTTCCTTTTTTTTTTTTTTTGGATATTGAGATTGACATGTATATGCTATACTATGTATAAAATAGATAGCTAATGAGAACCTACTGTGTAGCTCAGGAAAATTAGTGCTCTGTGATGACGGGAAGAAAATACAAAACAGATGCGATATATGTGTGCGTGTGTGTGTGTGTGTGCGTGTGTGTGTGTGTGTGCGTGTAGCTGATTCCCTTTTTGTACAGCAGAAATTAACACAACATTGTAAAGCAAATATACTCCAATAAAAATAAATTTAAAAGAAGTCCCATTTTTCTCTGATAATATTCCTGGTCTTCTGGTCTGTTTTATCTAATAGCACCATCTGCTTCTTGTGTTTACTCTTTTCATCCATTGATGTTTAACCCTCCTGGGTCCTCTCTGCTTAAAGCCTGTCTCCTATAGACAGCTTACAGCTGAGTTCTCTTTAATTAACCCCACAAATCTCTGCGATTTCATTGCAATGTTCAGTTCATTAACAGTTAATATAGTTACTGATGTGACTGGATTCAGATCTATTATTTTATCTTTCCTCTTCTGTTTGCTTTTTTCAGGTGTTTTGCAGTTTCTGTATTTTAAAGAATTATTTGAATATTTTTAAAGGCTCCATTTCAGTTTATCTATTGGCATTTTATTTCCACTTCTTTGCATTATTTTGCATTATTTGCTCTAGAGATTATAATGACTTCCTTAACTTTCCTTAACAGTCTATTTAAAATTAAGGTTGTACCGCTTTTACAAAATATGCAGGAAAAAACCCTTGCACTTATATAGATCCATTTACCACAAAACCCTATTCCTTACAGTAGTGTTCCCATTTGAAAATCTATATACACCTACATACATTTTAGACTCTACAACACAATGTTAAGGTTTTTTTCTTTCTTTCTTCAAACTGTCTTGGGTGTTTTAAAAAAAATTAGGAAGAGAAAAAAGACTTTAATAATATTTACCCAGAATTTTTATCATCTCTGATGTTCCTCATTCCTTTTGAAAGATCTGAGTTCCCAGTGCTATCGTTTCCCTTCAGTCTGAACAGTTTCCTTGAGTTCAGGTCTGCAGGTGACAAATCTCCTTGGTCTCCTTTTGTTTGAAAATCTTAGTGTTAGTTCGTTTCAACCACCCTTCAGCTCCTGTCTCACCTCCTCCATGGAGCCTTCCTGGGGTCTCTAGCACACAGGAAGCCCGGTTCTCAGATCTTTTGCTGGTGTTGGAGGATGTGTCTTTAATGTAGAGCCAAACTGTAGGAGGCTGAGAAGTCCACAGTCCACTCAGGATTGAGCGCTTATGGATGACCAGTCCTCTTCCCCCTCCGCCCCTCCTTCTCTTACCCTCTCTTTCTTCCTTCCCTCCCTCTCCAGATCCCATTTCTTCTCAGAGGAAGAAAACCGAAAGAGGGCGAGAAGCAGAATGCAGCTGCTGACTGGGGAGACCCCCGTTTGACCGGGTCCCACCCCAGGAGCGCACGCTGCCCTCTGTGAGCTGCTGGCGCTGCTACCAGGAGTGTCGCAGTCACAGACAGGAGTTGCCAGCGCCCTGCAGACACTCCCTTTACCGCCGTGCCCGTTACATTCTGGGCTGAGGAGGATGGGGGCCGAGGACTGTGGCCCTCAGTCCTCAACATCCGCCTCCCTCCCAGGGCAAGGCTGGGCTCTGTTTGGGCCCCTTCCCAGGTGGGGCCTTGCCCAGAGTGCACGCCTCGCAGACCCATCATAGGGGAGGAGAGAGGCTGGAAGAGCAGGCCCGGAGCTTATTCGTGGAGACTCCAGACTTTGGGCATATTTGGTGGCAGTGGGATCTAGCGTGACGAAGCATCCTGGTCTGGGCTTCAGGGACCTGCGTTCCAACTCCGCCCCTGACTCCATCTCCCTGGAGACATTCGTGGAGTCCCTGCCTCTCCCAGTCTCTGGCGTCCATTGTCTTGAGCAAGGGGTCAGCTTGTTCCAAGTGTTTATGTTTTATGGTCTGAAACTGTATCCCTTCCCTTTACCTCCTCAGCCAGGACTGCCTCTGCCTCTCCTGCCAGGAGAATTCTGGCTCTCTGTGGGAAAGGATTCCCCAGGAAAAACATGAGAGGTTTTCAAGGAGGCCAGCCTTTCCCTTACTTCACTTTTCCTGGTTTGCTCACTCATGGTAAGTGCAGGGCTCCCCAGCACCAGGTGCAATGGAGAAGTTTCAGCCACGGCATCGGTGGTCTGCACTGAATCCTGACTGCGGGTCTTTGATCAATTACAGAATCTCTCTAAGGCTCAGTTTTCTCATCTACACAATGGAGATAATAGTATTGATGGTAGTGGGCTATTTGGAGGATTAAATGCTATAAGGCAGTTCAAGTCCTAACACAGCGCCTGTCACACAGTAAACCTACAATGGATACTTTTATTATTATTATCATCAACAGCATTATTTACCATCTCCTCTAACTCTAGGCCTCCCTGGTGGCTCAGACAGTAAAAGAATCTGCCTGCAGTACAGGAGACCCAGATTGGATACCTGGATTGGGAAGATCCCCTGGAGAAGGGAATGGCAACCCACTCCAGTATTCTTGCCTAGAAAATTTCGTGGACAGAGGAGCATGGCGGCTACAGTCCACGGGGTCACAAAGAGTCGGACATGACAAACCCGTTCTCTTACTCCAGGGAAAGACAGCCTCCCAGAGCCTGAGAGAGCCGCTTGGCATGGCGTGATGCAAGCACGTCTGCGGAGGTCTCTCCAGCTAGAAGACCTCCAGCTTCTGTGCGCAAGTCCTCTATCGGTCACTGTGCCAGGCACCCAAGTGACTTGCCAGGGTCTGCACATGTGCACTGATGTGAGTTCCAAAGCCCCCTCTGCATAGCACTTGACCCGGTGCCTCCTACAGCCCTCAGTGAACTGTAGCCAGCAGGACTGTTGTCACTGCCACTAGGGAGCCACCTCCGAGGCTGCGCTACAGCGTGATGAGGTGCGGGGTCAGCAGACGTGGGCAGGAACCGGCTGAGGACTCGAGGAAATTTGCTCGACCACTCTGACCCTCCACTTTCTGGTCTGTGTAGTGATGGGGTTAGCTCCACTCCCTGCACAGGGCTGTTGGGGGTGGGGTTATGTGATCACAATGCAGGGGTGATGATTGCATGGACGGCAATCCCAGGCCAGATTTTGTGTCCCACAAGCTCCCCTCTTTTTCTGAGGAGCTTTGTTTTGTCTCTGTGTCAGCGTGGAGGAGGGGAAGAGACTGATACCTGTGCTGTCTCCACCTCCTATCCCCAAAGCCTTTAGCTCCAGGCTGCACTTGGCTCCATATTGAGTCAACTCAATAGACAGGAAAACTCACAAGGAAGGGACACATGTAGTTTTTTTTTTTAATTAAAAAGGACATAAGAAAACAAAATCACTTTCCAGGATGTGCTGTGGTGCGGCATCACTGGTACATAAAGCACGCACAAAAACAGGAAAAAGATCCCACGAGCTGCCCGTGCGGACCCCTCTGTGGCGGTCTGAAGCCCCTCCTGGGTTATGAAAAAGGAATCACTGATTCTCCCTTGTTTTTCTTGGAAGACTCAGCCACCTCCAGCTCACTGTTCCATGACGTGCACACAGGAAGTTGGGCTTTACAAGATTTTGCCAGTGGGTGGAGCAGGGGTGGGAGTTTGAGGTGCACACTCCTCCCTTCCCTGCCTGGCTCCTGGTCTATGGGGCTGGGGAGGCAAGCTCCCTCCGTCGGGGGAGGTTAGGCACGCTGTCCAGCAGGGGCAGGGATCTGGGCTCCCCCCTTGAGTAGTAGCACAAGGGGTGTTGGCAGGTAAGTTGTGGGCCACAGAGTAAAGGCCTGGACCAAGACGAGATGTACCCAGGGCTGGTACTAAATGTGATGGCTGGCTGGAAGGCAGTGGAGAGATTTTGATGTGTTTGCCATCATCAACTTGTCACACTGACTTTCCTTGTCTGCTCAACCAATCCCTCCTTTCCTGCCTCTGTTGGCCCAAACTTTGAGGGGAGTCACCAGAACCTGCACTTGACTCCCTGCTCCACCGCTTCCTTGCATGACTCTGGGAAAGTGACTTAACTTCCTCGAGCCTCAGTTTTCTCATCTGTTAAATGGGTAGATTCATATGACTCTCACAAGGCGGCTGGAAATAGAGAGAGAAATCATACCTTCAAAGACCCTCATACAGCACCTAGCACAGAAGTGCTCAGTAAATGGCCAGGGTGGTTACTGTCACGCAGGTACCAACGTGTCCACTGCAAAGTTTGTTGGGTTGTGTGGGTGGCTATGTGATACACACAAGGTTTATACAACGTTCCAGAAAAAAGATGAGCTCCTCTGAGCCTCCTGTGTGTGCTTGGGCGATTCAGAGGCCTGCAGCAGCGGCATGGAGGACCCTGGCATGTCCGTGGGGCCTGGCTCAGGAGCTGCTCCGTTTCTAGACCTCAGTGCCCTCCCTGGGGTACAGGACGCTGTTCGTGCTGACGCTCCCGTAGAAGGGGGTGCTGAACTGATTGAGGACAGAGCCCCCAAAGCCCAGAGCGTTGCTGGGCATGGGGCTGGCCCACTCACCCCCACCCGCAGGGCCGCTGATGTTGGTGAGGGGGGTGTAGGAGCTGAAACTCAGCGAGTTCTGCCCCGCCTTGTCAGCGGGCTCCAGGCTCAGTCCCGGTGTGGTTGCCGCGGGGCGGCTCACAGGGCTCGGCCCGCTCACATAGGCTGACATGGTCGAGAGGAAGCTGCTGAGGCATGGGGTGCCTGGCGGGGGCGGCGTTGACCTCTTCTCCGGGGAGCCGGTGGGGCCCGGTGCAGCGCCATCCAAGATGTCCTGGGCCTCTGCGGTCTCGGGGCTGCCTCCCAGGAGACCGGCCTCCGTTTTCTCTGAGGCCATAGAGCCCGTGCTGGAGGAGACATCTGATTTTCTCTTCCTCTTCCTGCGGAAATTTCCATTGTCGAACATCTTCTCACAGTTGGGGTCCAGGGTCCAGTAATTCCCTTTGCCTGGCACAAGAGTGGGAGAGGGTAAGCACAGAGACAGAGCCAGTACTTTGCTTCTATTCCGCCTTGTTTGTCATAAGCTAAAACCAAAGGTAACCGATGCAGAAAGGCAGAGAAGAAAAGAGAAATGCCACAAACTCACCATGCATCACACCACACGGATCTTTGCTCAAGCATCCACCTCACACCTTGGCACTCTTGGAGTGCAGAGTGAGGCCTGAGCTATGAAGGAGTTTACTGTGTGGCCTCTTCAAGAGGTTCGAGTACTGGGGCCAAGGCAAGGGAGGGGCTTCTTCCATTGCTGATGGGAAAGAGAACTCAGGGAGAAACAGAGGGCTCTCTGAAGGTCCTGAGCGTGAACTCAGGGTGAACTGGAGTCCCAGCTTCAGACTGGGGACCTGGGGCAGGCCTGGGTTTCCTAGTTTAAGAAGTGGGCCCCCTGGACCTGCCCCTTCTTCCTCAGGCTGGCTGTGAGAGGGGGCTAATGCTAGACGTGCGAAAGGGGCTTTGTGCCCGGGAGGGACAATCTGAGCCCTGCCTGCCGCATCTCTCAGCCGAAGGGAGAACGCTCGCGTTCCTCTGTAGGACCAACAGTCCTGCTCTCACGACCCTCAGGGTGGGTGGGAGTGGGATTCTTCTGAGAGGTGTGCTGGCTTCCTGTGGCGTGACAGGAGTGCACTTTAATTCTGGGAAGTGGATGCACGATATTCAATATATTACTCTCTGTGCATCCCTATGGGCTTCCCTGCTGGCTCAGACAGTGAAGAATCCTTCTGTGATGCCAGAGACCTGCGTTTGATCCCTCGGTTGGGAAGATGCCCTGGAGAAGCAAGATCACCTGGAGAAGGTGACCCACTCCAGCACTCTTGGCAGGAAAATGCCGTGGACAGGGGAGCCTGGTGGGCTACAGTCCCCGGGGTCCTAAAATGTCTGGCACCACTGAGTGACTAAGCACGCACACGCCTCCACGTTCTAGAAACTGCTCGTTATAAAGGAACGGCTCACGCCCTGGCGCGTGAGGGACCTCCGTTCAGACGCTTGCTCCCTCACGGTCACATCTTTCTGTGTCGCCCTAGGCAGGGTGCCTCCGGCTGTTATGTTTCTCGGCTGATGAAAGGAGGGTAGGAAGAGCCACCCTGCAGGGCTTGAGTAAAGGAGGCCGCGGCGCAGCGCGCCCCGAGCGGCTGTCCCACGGCCGTCTGGTCCCTCCCCGCGGGCCTGGAGCGCACGTGGCTTCGTGTAGCAGTCACGGCGCCCGCAGGAGCCTCCGCGCTGATGCTGGGGTCTGACTCCACGGCCACAGTCACTGCGGTCCACGCAGCTTCTGTCAGCACCAAACACCTCGAGGGCATCATCTCACGAGCCCACTGCCCACAAGCCCGGCAGAGCGACTACTACCCTGGTCCTGGCTTTCAGACGGGAAACCCGAGGCTCAGAGGTCACTCAGCGGTCAGCGGCACATCTGCCTGCGGACCGGACGCCTCTACAGCGGACTCGTGCTGCCCACCGCCCCTCCGCCCCTCCTCGGGGTGGCGCCGACCCCTCGGGGCTTCCGAGAACGGGTGCCGGGAGGACGGAGCCTTGCTCGGGGGTGGCCCCGCGCCCACGGCCCCTTACCCGGGTCGTCCTCGTCGCGGGGCACCTTCTTGAAGCAGTCGTTGAGAGACAGGTTGTGGCGGATGGAGTTCTGCCAGCCGGCCTTGCTCTTGTTGTAGAAGGGGAAGTTGTCGGCCACGTACTGGTAGATCTGGCTGAGGGTGAGGCGCTTGTCGGGCGCCCCGTGGATGGCCATGGCGATGAGCGCCGAGTAGGAGTAGGGCGGCCGCACCAGCTTCATCAGCTCCTCCTGCGAGGGGAGCGGCAGCCAGCCCAGGTCGCCGGCCCCCAGCGCGGGCACGCCGGCGGGCAGCAGCTGCCTCTGCACGCCGCCGTAGGCCTGGGGCAGGAAGGGGCTGCCGCCTGGCAGGTAGGGTGGCGGGGTCACGGCCGGCCCGTTGAGCCAGAGGTAGGGGTTGGGGGCGGCCCCGTACTCCCCGCCACCCTCGAAGGAGGGGGGCCGCTGCGGGCTGGGCGCGCCCTGGGGGTGGAAGAAGTTCTCGTAGTAAAGGCTCATCTCGGGGGGCTCCTGGCCGAGGCTGGGGAACTGGGGGCTGCAGCGGGGCGGGGAGGGCGCCGGGAGGTCGAAGGAGCTCATGCTGGGCCGGGCTGGCCGCCGCCACCTTCCGGGAGCTGGCCCTGCCAGGTGCGGGCAGGCCGAGCTTATACCGGCCGGCCCCACCCCGGGGCGTCGCCGCCGGCCCGCCCCTCCCTCCTCCCCCGGGTCGCCCGAGGGCCCTTCCCGGCCACGGCCACGGCGGACACGCTCGGCGGCTTCCCGGCTGCTAGCAGCGAGGGCACGGGCGCGCCTCTGCCTTCTTCCACTCTCCTTCCGTCTGCGGCGGCGTCCCCTCTGCCTCCTCACCCCCTGCCCCTGTTCCTCCTCGTGTCTCTCTCTGCTGCCCTTTCCCCTTCCTCTTCTGAACTGTCTGCCCGCCCGCTTTCCTGGGCTCTCCTGCCGTCCTCTCCGCAAATCACTCTTGCTCCTTCCCTTCTCTCTGGCATGGAGCTGGCGGCGTGTCCCTCCCTGGCAGTCCCTCTCTGTCTCTCTGAGCTTGTTTCCAGGTCTTTCTACCTCCGTCTCCTCCCGGTCAAGTCCTCACCATCTCTGCTTCTCCCCCGCTTCCTTTTGCTGTCCGTGTCTGTCTGTCTGTCTCACGTCGTCTCTGTGTCTCTTCCCCTTCCCCTCCGTCTCCCTCTTCTTCACATCTTGACCCCTCACCCAGACTGGAGGAGACACTTCATCGGAAGCCACAGTCTGAGGTTTTTTGAAGTGAAGACATGTTTTCTGGAGTTTCCAGGAGAGAAGCTGGCCCTGGAGAATCAGAAGAGCCTCTGGCCAGGTTCAAAAAGGGCAGTCAATTATGGGTGACCTCCTTGCGCGCGCGCACACACACACACACACACACACACACACACACACACCTGGGGATTCTCCCAGAGCAGCAGCAAGGCTCATAAAAATCACAACAAAAGGAAGAGGATATGAATGGGACTGCAGGAGAAAGTGAGAGAGAACTTGTATTCTCCTGGTTTCTTTCTGGCTGCAGGGACAAGGCAGGCTCTGGTTCCTTATCTGATCCAAGTCCTTTCATGTTTCGGCTTGCAGAGTCCCCCAGGACCCAGGGGCTGAGGCCAGGAGAGCCCTCTTTGGGCCGTTCTTCCCCAGCCTGCTCCGCCTCAGGCTCCAGAAGCAGGGGCCCCGTCCACACTGGTTCCTCTGTGCCTCGTGGTCAGTCCGTCCACCCCCCTGCGCCTCGTTCTCCATCCGGTGCTTGAAGGCGACTTGTCTCAGCTGCCCCTTCATCCCGGGGCAGGCCCTCAGCTCGGGGAGTGAGTGGGTCCCCCTTCTCAGAGCACAAGGAGCTGCCCCTGAGCAGGTTCTAGCAGCACCTGGAGGCTTCTCTCTGGGGTCAGAAATGGGAGAAAAGCTCACGTCAGTCTCTCTGGTGACCACCTCCCTCCAGCCCCCCTGCCTCTACTTCCTTCTCGAGACTCTTTCAACTTCCTGTCTCTTCCTCCAGACCCCACATGTCTCCAAGGCCAAAGAGAAAGCTGCTTTGCTTTCTTTCTTTCTTTTCTGGCGGTGTGGGTCTTCGCTGCTGCCCTGGGCTCCCTCCAGCTGTGGTGAGGGGCTGCTCTGGTTGCGGAGCTCAGTGGCTCAGGGGCCCGCAGCACGCGGAATCTCTCTGGGCCAGGCACTGAACCCGAGTCCCTCGCCTTAGTCGGTGGCTTCTTAAGTCCTGGATCCCCGGGGAAGTCCACAGAAGGCTGCTTTCTGTCCCAGCCGGAGGACCCTCCCTACCTGTGTCTCTGCTCTCCTCCACATTGGGTTCACTCGGAAGACCTAAGTGACATCGGATGAATCTCATTATCGACATCTTGCTGCCCAGAGGATGATTTGGGTGCCTGAGTGGGGGAGCTCCTTCAGGGCCCGAGGAACCACTTGCCCCCACCTTGGACAGTGAGTGAGGTGTGGGTCAGAAAGGGCCTGATTGCCCAGGTGAGGCTTGGGAGCAGCGCCTTTGTCCTTTCTTTCTGAAGAGCAAAGACAAGGAGGCCGCAATTTTGTTTAGAGTTTCTCTACCAGGCTTGCTGAGGGCAGGGCCCTGAGTTTTTAAAGGACAGTCACATTGGAGCCCGCTAACACAGACCCAAAGCCCGGCAATGAGCCTGGTGATGTCACTTCTGATCATTCATCCTGCAGAATCAAGCAGAGCAAGAATTACCACCACAGCATTATTTATAGTTATAACAGACCGTAACTAACCTGAATGTCCAGCCATAGGGGATTGGTGTTTTTAAAAAACAGTATTTTCTGAATGATGAAATAATATGCAGCTATGAAAAATAGGTTTTATTTAATGATATGGAAAAATATTACATTCTAATAATGGGGAAAACAGGCTGCAAAATAGCATGATTTTTTGGCAAAAATACATATTATACACGTACACGAACTGTGTAAAGATAAACATCAATCTGTTGACTATTATTTCAAGATAGGGAATTAGAGGCTATTTTGTTGTTGCTTTCCATAGTTTCTAACTTATATGATTAGCGAAAGGCAAGCACACAGGTGATTTGCTTTGGAGGTTAAATATAAAAGGCCAGCATAGGCACTAGGGAAGAGATGCTGTAGGCACCGGCGCTGAGCCCAGAAGGATCTGGGTTCAAATCCAGCCTCGCCACTGAATAGCTGTGCAGCCTTGACACATGATTTAACTTTCCTCGGCCTGTTTTTTCGGGTAAAAATGGGAGTAATGCCATGAGTTTATGCGGCTGCTGTGAGCATTCTATGACGTGATCAACGTAAGTCATTTCACATGGTGGAAAGAGATGCCCTCAAATTTTACTTATTATATAAAAAGTCAATATACACTCGATACATACAGTTCATCACTGAGTTTGGTACCTTTCAAGTTGTTTTCTCAGCAGTGAGTGGGCTGGGGGATGGTGCGGCCGGTGGGGATTTAGGGTGAAGCAATGAAGGGTGGGATATTTGGTGGAGATACCAACTCTATAGCCAGATCCTGCTGCTGGCAGCTGATGGTCAGAGGGACCCCGAGGCACATGACAAGCTCACGGCTGAGCTGGGTTTGGGCCCTGTCTCCCAACACCTGAGTCCACCCTTTGCCTGTTGCTGGGTCTCCTTCCTTAGAAGTGTTTTTGAGGGATACTCACTTGAGCCTCCCCTCGCATCTGCGCCCTAGTTCCTTTCCCAGGAAATCAGAGAAAGATGGGCAGGTTACAAGGCCTCCCCACACAGAGGCGCTGGCCCAGGCGTCCAGCGGCCAAGGAGCTCAGCCTCTCCGCCCTCCCGTACCTCCCCATGGGGCGCCCGGGGCACTCAGCCTAGCCCCAGAGTCCTCACGCCTGACTGCACAAGCACTGCTCAGCCCTCAATGGGAAACAGGAGCTGCCTGTAAGACCCTGGGGGCTCTGGGGGCTACATCTGGGAAGCCCCCATCAACCCATCCCAGGGCTTCTGGGGAAAGAGTCAAGCGTCTCTGTAAACAATGGTCCTTTTGAAGATGAAATTATTTTAGGCACTTTGAGTTTTCCCAGAGGCAGAAATCCAAGCCTGAGAATATATGGCAGCCTGCTTCAGGGAAAATAGTGAAAGGTTGGACAGGCAGGGCCTGAACCATCCAGGGATGCGGAGCTGCAGTCTGCATGTTGTGACATATTTGCATGTTGTGACATATTTGCATATTACATATCCAGAGGGAGGCCGTGTGTTCTGAACCCCAGATTGAGGTATTTGGGACAAGGCAATAGGACATGAAACACATGGACTCCGGAGTTGGGTGGAGCTGGTTTCAAATCCCTGACTTGCTGTTTGTTAACTGGGTGATCTTGACTACGTTTCTTGATCTCCCAAGGCCTCAGTTTGCTTATCTATTGCATGGAGCTGCACATAGAACCTGCCTCATGTGGATTTTGCATGAAAAACGATGTGATATGTGTGTATGTGTGTGTGTGCGCGCGTGCGCGCATTTATCCAGGACGCGGCGGCACTGCGCTGAGGGGGACGGCGATGCACGCCGCTGGTAGCAGAAGACAGCTCTGACAGCGAGGCTGAGCAGGGTCTGCCCTCTCCAGTCAGGGTCTTCCCACCAGCTCCCCCCCTGGGCAGACCTCGACAATGAGGGCAGGGCCGTGGGAGGGGGGAGGCCTCGTCCCTTCTGGAGCACGCACCCAGCCGTCAGCCACATGCTCTGGAAGCCGGGAGCCCACTCGGGCCCAGAGCCGGCAGAAAGTGCGCACGTGGACAGGCCCCACCCACCGGAACACTACCTCTGGCCTTGACCTTCACGGGGCGGAGGAACGTGAGGAAACAGACCAAGGAGGGGGAATAACCCGAGGTCCAGGAGGCAGGGGTCTCTGAACCTGCAGCACAGGGCCAGGCAGGGAGCAGGAAGCTCAGGCTCCAGAGCCAGACTTCTGGGTCTCAATCCTGACGCCACTCCTTAGGCACAGTAATATCTCAGAGAGCAGCCGATTGTTCTGGGCCTCCGTGTCCTCGTCTGTAAAGTGGGGACAGGCAACCCCCCCGCCCCCCCAGCGTTGTTCCGAGGACTGCGTGCCCGGCACGTAGCACGTGCTCTTTGAATGAGAGCGCTTGGCAGGTGCTCCGGGGCCTGAGGGTGAGGGGAGAGGCCCGTGGTCCAGCAGCTGGGACTACAGGGCCCTCAGCCCGGGGACTCCTCTGTCTCCTCTGGCTTCCTCTTTCACGGGCTTGGCAGCTAGGGCTCTGCTCCTTTCTGCACATAAAACACAACAGTTCCCGAGTTCCAGGGTTTCTGGGAGCCCGACAGGTGAGGATTGGTCAGGATGGGGATGGGCTTCCAACCTAAACTCCGTGCCGCAGTTCCCTCATCTGTAAACGGGGACAGGAGATCAGTTTTCCGCCAGGGCAATGAGCTGCTTTCTCTGGGCCTCCTGTCCCGTCCCGCCAGGGCAATGAGCTGCTTTCTCTGGGCCTCCTGTCCCGTCCCGCCAGGGCAATGAGCTGCTTTCTCTGGGCCTCCTGTCCCGTCCCGCCAGGGCAATGAGCTGCTTTCTCTGGGCCTCCTGTCCCGTCCCGCAGCAGTTCACCAGCGCTGTGTCTCAGTGCACTTGGGGTTTCCCACTGCTGGCTTCTCTGCCCCCGAGTAGGAGCTTCTGACTCCAAGTGGGAGTCTGGCCCCATGCTGGTCCCCTCTCTGCAGCTCTGGTTCTGGTGAGCGTGAGGCTGGAGGAAACATGGGCCAACACCGCCCTCTGGTGGCCATCTATTTAAAAGCAGCGAGCCAAGTGCAGAGACTGGGTGACCTGTCGGGTCAATGGTCCAGGATTTTCTGAGCCCTTTAAATAAAGAAAGGGTTCACAGGACCAGCAACAGCTTCAGGGAGGAAACATGCCCCCGACTCTGGAAAAAACACTTTAAATCTACTGTGAAAGGACTAGTGAGAACTGGGGAGGCAAGGGCAAAATGCCTTAGAAGGCAGCCCAGGGAAGGGGTGAGGGGGCAGTTGGACTGATCTGGATTCAGATTTGACTCCTCCAGTTATATTTTCTGAGTGCCTTGTTGTGGTTTAATTTTTGAGTCTCTGTTTGTACGAAAAATGAGCATAACCAGGGTTACCTCCCTCAAAGGGCTGTTGCAAGAACTGAATGAGATAATATAGGAAATGCCTCTCAAGGGATGCTTGGCAATACTAGTTAATTCTTTCACTTATTAGAAGACACTAACCAACTGTCTCCACAGCAGTAGTTCTGGGACAGTGTGTGCAGGACATTGTCAGAGTCACACAGTGTGGAGGCTTACAACCTCCTGATTTTCCCATCTCTATGCAGTGTCTGCAGGTTCAGTTACTTATAATTTTTAAATCAGTGCTCACATTTCTTTTTTTTTTTAAGCTAAATAAATTTAAAGAGAAGTTCCATATGATTTATGGGAATGGTTCATCAGAAATCAGTATCACATGCCATAAATAAAATAGGGAGAATTGGGATTTTTACAGTTCACATCATGCTGGGCACAGCCCGGATCCTTCCCTTGTTGTCTCATCCAGTCCTCACCACAATTTTGTTTTTTTGGGGGGGTGTGCTATAATTATCCCCATTTTATAGATGAGGAACGGAGGCAGTACCAGCCTGAGCTTGCTCACTCTTTGCTAGGATGTGAGATCAGCAGGTCTTGGAGAGGTGATGAAACACACCCGCCAAGGACTTTCTCCTTGGAGAAGGCAAAAGCGTTGACGAGAACTGAAAAGGGAGTGATTTTTCCCATCATGTGTGTTACAGGCAGAATAATGGCCCTTCCCCCCAAATGATTTCCAAATCCCCAGAATCTGTGAATTCTTCCAAGATAAAAGGAACTTTACAGAAGGGATTAAGTGAGGACCAGAGAGACTGACTGTCCTGGATGATCCAGGTGGGCCCAGTGTAATCAGAAGTGTTCTTCTAAGAGGGAGACAGGGGGAGATTTAATCACAGAGGAGGAGACATACCAGTGGAGTCAGAGGTTGGAACCATCTGGCCACAAGCCGGGGAATGCAGAAAGAGTGCTTGCCGCCTTTAGAAGCTGGAGGAGCAAAGGAACAACCAGGGGAGCCTCCACTGGAACTGGCATCTTGTGTGTGTGTTAGTCGCTGAGTTGTACCGACCGCAGGGACTGTAGCCCCCCAGGCTCCTCTGTCCATGGGATTCTCCAGGCAAGAATACTGGGGTGGGTAGCCATGCCCTTCTCCAGGGAATCTTCCTGACCCAGGGATGGAACCTGGGTCTCCTGCCTTGCAGGCAGATTCCTTGCCATCTGAATCACCAGGGAAGCCTAACTCTTATTTTGATTTTGACCTTAACACTGGTTTAGGATTTCTGACCTCAAGAACAGTAGTAGACAAGTCTGTATTGTTTTAAGCCAGTAAGCTTGTGACCGTTTGTCACACCAGCAGCAGGAAGCTAGCATAAAGGTACGGGAAGCTGTGGCCGCATCCACTGAACATGCCCTCTTGTATCACCAGTGGCCTTTGCGCTCCACCTGGAGACAGGCTTCTCAACAAGGAGTCCCCTCCCCCATGTCTGGGGGAAGGACACCAGTTGGCGGTGGCTCTGGCCGGGCTGGCTCACTCATTCCCTGTTCACTCAGGACTCTGTGGGCTCTGCTGGCCGCTCTAGGCCTGTTTCTCCATCTAGCAGATGGGGGGCAAAGCTGTGTAGTTTTCAAGGTCCTGCTCAGCAGGTCTCGCCTATGGGTCCCACCTATGGAGCTTATTAAAATGCAGTCTTCCAGGCCTGTGCCCGAGACTCTGACTTGGGAGGCCCAAGTGGCGCTGGGCATGGCCCTCTTAGGCAGCCCCAGTGCACATCCGGGTTAGGGAGCCAGTGGGCTGGGGATCAGGTCATGGCCTGCATACCATCCTTTGGAATCATGCCAGTCGACAGCCTGCTCCTCGGAGCCCAAAACTTAAGGTCTCCGCTCTGCCATTTCCAAGCTGGGTGACCCAGGGCAAGTCCTTGTGCCTCTCTGGGCCTGTTTCCTTAGCTTAAATGGAGACCGATAATAGCCTATACATCAGAGGGGGGTTGTGAGAGTCCAACAGTTACTAAGTGCAAATCGCCAAGAGCAGTGCCTGGCACATAGTAGGTACGCAAGCGTGTTACCTCTCAAAATATCAGCTGCCCAGCCTGGCATTCCAGACCCAGCCCTCACCGGGCTGAGCTCTCCTGTCCCACGGCCCCGCGACCCCACCTCCTCTCCGCACTCCCGCCGCGGGTTGCGGCCACGTGCCCATCACGTGACTGCCGGCAGGTGCCCGCCTTTGCTGCTCTCCATGGGGACCACTCTGCCTCACTCTCACCCCGCCTGGAGGACGGCCTCCACTGCTGGGCCCCCGCACCTGGCACGCTTTGCTGTGGTGCCCAGTGTGCTGCCTGACTTCCCTGTGGGGCCCACAGCCTCTAGAGGGAGGGACTGGAGCTTTCTCTAGAGCTTTGGGCCAGGCACGTCATACTCTTGCCGGGGAGAACCGGCTGCGAGTGCTCATCTTCCCTGGGGTTCACTGCCACAGCAGCGACTCTCCCATGTGTCCCTGTAAATCAGCAATCAGCTCTCACATGTCTTAACTTAATTAATTTATTTTAAAGATCAAGAATCAGTCTGCCAGTGCAGGGGGTGCGGGTTTGATCGCTGGTCCAGGAAGATAGCACATGCTGTGAGGCAGCTAAGCCTGCTGAGCCTGCACGCCCTGGCATGCATTTCCTAGTCCATTTCCTAGCATGCCCGAGCGTCCATCCAAAACAAGAGGCGCCACCACGTACAGGGTAGCTCCTTCCTGTCACAACTAGAGAAAACTACTTCCTTTCCCCCCCTCCCCAATTTTATAAATAGTAAAAAATAACCAAATCCAACTATCTTAAGAATTTTCCCATTAAAGTCATGAAAAGTTAAGTCTAAGAAAAACAGTATGGTTAATTGTGCATGTAAGAGTTTGGGTTAACAGCTGATTATTGTAAGGGTTATTTCTTATGAACTGCTCAGTGACTAGCAGACTAACATTTTATGGAAGTCTTCTCCATGGTCTCTGCTCTGTGGGTTTGGTGCGGTACCAGCTCTTGCCTCTCCTGCACTGTGTCCTGACCTCCCTGCCCCGCCTGTCACAGGGGACGAATACTTTACCACCAATGCCTCTGTCCCTCACCTGACCTCCTCTTCTTTCCTGAGTCCGCCTCTGGCAAAATCGTATGAAAAACTGGCTTTGGGGCTGGTCCTTGCCTCCCTGGAAACCCTAGTTATCACACCCTGAAATGTCTCTCTTTCTGGGTCTCAGCGCTCCAAGGGGCTTCCTCTACGCAGTGTCTAAGTTTCTCCACCTGCCCCTCACAGGCCGTGAAGCCATGGAGATGCTCAGGCTGGCCCAGCTCCTCAGCTCCTCAGGGCCCCTCCTCTGCTCACGTGCACTCCCCTGCCCCTCTCCAAGTGAATCCAGCCCAATTGCAAACCTCTGCGCACTGTCTCCTCACCTCAGGGTGCTCACGGTGCAGCCTGACCCCTCATTACCACGAGGACAGAACTCGCTGGAGGTCTTGTTGAGCAGAGAGTAGAAGCTGGACCAGGCAACAGGGCGGGGCTTGGAGAGGGGGCGGTGGCTGCCGGAAAGCCCTGGGGTAGACACTGGCGGCAGCGGGCCTAGGCGTGCAGGCGTCCAAGATGCAGCACCAGGGTAAAGCTAGCTCCCGGCCCAGCTGCCGGTGTGTCTGCTCGTTCACTCGCCCGTGCATCTTTGGCAGTGCTGGGGCCTAGTTGCAGCGTGCAGGATCTTTTGCTGTGGTGCACGACCTTCTCTCTAGCTGAGGCGCCCAGGCTGAGTAATTGCATCATGTGGGCTTAGCTGCCCCATGGCACGTGGGATCTTAGTTCCCCGACCAGGGATTGAACCTGCGTCCCCTGCATTGGAAGGCGGACTCTCAACCACTGGACCACCAGGAAGTCCCCAGATACCGGTTTGATCCCTGCTGTTCCATGTACCAAGTGTGTGGTCTTAGCTCACATCATGTCTCTGTGCCTTGGTTTCTCCATCTAGGTAATAACGTAAAGTACGAAACCGTTAACCAAAAATAAAATAATATTTAAATGAACTGAATTCTTGGAGAAGATTCCTGGGGGTGGTATGAGCGAGGTAGGCAGATTTTCACTGGGATGGACGAGAGCCAGGTTTCATAACATTACTGGAGGCCCTGGGCCTGCCTGTCTCCTAAGCATCCCCAGGTGCTCCCAGTCCAGTCCTGGGCCTGAGGCGTTCAGTTGATGGATCTATGTACTGAGGCTTGCTCGAGTCACCGAATCATTTTTATTGTTAGTAAGAAATAGAAACACTTTGGAGATGGTCAGCTAGAAAAGAAACTGGTTGTATTAAACATGTAAAGTACAAAACTTAACCAAAAATAAAATAAAAGTATATTTAAGAGCTGTTCTGTTAAGTGCTAGGACTTAGAAAATGAAACACACGCACACAAATATAGCTCCTTATATCTAATAAACTGGGCTGTAAAAACGCGTGCCCAGGATGATGGGGAGACGTTCTGGGAGGAGGCATCCTTGGTGCTTCCTTGTGTGGCTAAGAATCCGAACGGGGCGTCGTCACCCGGCACCTGGGCGCAGGGCCCTGGTGATGCCGCGTCTGTCACCACTGACAGTGGGGCCTGGAGCAGCCCGCTCTCTGAGTGCAGGCCACTGATGGACGGGCTCCCCACTCTTTGAGGTATCAATGTCCCACCGCTGGTCTCCGATTCTACAGACCCCCATCCCTGTCTCCCCAGGCACAGCCGTGGTCAGCAGCATCTCACAGGTCGGTGGACATGGGGTCGGAGGTCGGCTTGCCTTCTTCTGTAGGTTTGCCAGCCAGCTGCATGGGAGAAGAGGGTAAACAGACTCAGCCCGAGACAGGGTTTGCATGAGCCCCAAAGCAGGGCTCCCCGTCTCCCTCAGAAGGACCCCTGCCAGAGCCCATCAGGCCTGAGTGGCTGTGACCTTGGCTGACGTGACAGAAAGGCTGGGCCCTGCAGTGGTGAGAGCACATGCTTTGCTGGTTCTGGGACCACGTGAACTTGGGCGGGTTGCTTCCCCAACTTCGTGAGCCTGATGAGACCCTCAAAGGGACAGAGGAAGGTCAAGTGGATCGTGTTTGGAACGGGCCTAGCCTGGGGCCGGCTCAGCGCACACTCACAGGGGACGTGCAATTACTACAGCCACGGAGTCTGGCTTTAATGGATCCTGAGGGTCAAGCTGCCAGGGGGCCTTCCTGCATCTGGAGCAGGCTGACACGCACAATGGGAGACGGGACTTGAAAAATCAGGGTTTGGAAACTAACTTTTAAATAGCAGGATTCTGCAATGTAAGTTGAATAGGAAAGTTCTTCCAAAAGAACGAAAAAGCACTCTTAGCTGCCCAGGACAGATGGCTGCCGTCCTGAGTTCCCAGGAGCCCAGCACCGCCTCTGAGCACGTTCCTGAGGGGCCTACCCCGCTCAAGGGCGCCCCTGGAGCCCACAAGGAGGACTGCACTCTGGGCCTTTCTGGTCTCTGTCCCCACCGTGGGGTCCCTGCCCCTCCCTGGAGGGGCCCCCGGGTGTAGCACACGCACGGGCGCCCCACGCAGGGCCCCGTCTTCTCCTCTGTCCGCGTAAACCTCTTGCCTTCCTCCTCCCGCACCCCACCTTCCTCTCACAGTCTGGGGCTCACCATTGTCTTGAAGAACTGGTTCACTTTCTTCCTCTTGAGCGTCTTCTTGTCGCCGTCTGACAGTGGGAGGAAGGTCTGGCTGAGGCGGGGGGATGCGTTGGCCTCCTCCGACCCAGGCACTCCGACCACCGACAGCGTGAGGGCTGCAGGGGAGCCAAGAGCAACAGTGAGGGGTGGGCGCAGGGAGCGCGACCGGGGCGGATGGCAGCCAAGGAGGGCAGAGACAGGGTCCCAGGGGAGCCGGCCGCGGGGCAGGCAGGGGCCTCGGGGCAGGCAGGGGCCACAGGGCAGGCGGGGGCCGCGGGGCAGGCGGGGGCCGCGGGGCAGGCAGGGGCCGCGGAGGTCGTCCATCCGCTGCGTGAGCCCTGCCTGACCCCGCAGACAAGGGCCTGCATCCTGGTTCCATCAAGGCCTCATCCAAGGGCTTCTGGGCTGGAAACAGGGGCCCAGGGCTGGGAGGAGGGGTGGCCGCCGGGGCCCTCACTGCTTCATGCGCAGGGCCTTTTGCCCACGTCAGGGAGACAGTATGGGCGCACGCCTGTCTTCCGACATGGAGATCGCAGAGTTCCCTGGGGGGAGGGCCTCTCTGACCAAGGTGTCATCTGGTGGTTAAGCCTCCTCAGCTTGGAGTCACAAAGGCTGTTCTGATCCTGGGCTTTGGCCTTGGGAACGTGGGGGTAAGAGCACAGAGCTCAAGGGAGTTGTAGGCCTGCTGAGGGGGCGAGAGTGAAACGACTGCGGGGGGCATGCTGCCCAGGCACTGGGCACCGGTGGGGGCACCGTTCCTGGGCCGCCACTACGCAGGAGCTGGCATTCTCCAAGCATCAGTGTCTTCATCCATACGGTGGGGCTAATCACACGGTCTCTGTCACAGGTTTGAGAGGAGGCTTAAAGCAGCGCCCCAACCTTTTTGGCACCAGACACCAGTTTCATGGGAGACACTTTTTGCATGGAGTGTTCGGGGGGGAATTGTTCAGGTAGTAACACGAGCGGTGAGAGGTGGCAGATGAGCTGTGCTCGCTTGCCTGCCGCTAACCTCCCGCTTGCAGCCTGTTTGCAGACTGCTTGGGGCTTGGGGACCCTTAGCTGAAATGAAACAACAAAGGAGGAGCATTCGGCACTGAGCCTGGCACAGAGCGGCTGACACTTGAGACTCGCCAGGTGCCAGACAGAGTGCTCTCGGCCGCATCCCAGGTAGGGCCCCGGGTCCCCATCTGTGAGTCAGCAAAGGCCTTCTATATGCTGCTCATGGCCTCACCAGACAGCAAGTGAGTGATGTGCGCTGGACACTCTGCAGCTATAAGACGTGATGGCAACTTTTGTAAGTTCTGGAAACAGTCTTCGAGGCCCCAGAAGGAAACGCTGGACTGAGAGACTAACCAGGGGCAGACTTCCGGTCCCTGGAAGGGCCTGGCTATCTGAGAACCCAGGCCCACCTGGTGTGACACCTGGAGTCTCACTGAATCCTGAGGTCCAGAGCGATGGCAGGCCTCTCCCCGCTGCCCCCAGCCCTGGGCAGAGCCTGCTGGGATGGCTTCACCCACCGGCGTACCATGAGCAGGGCCGCTTCCTCCGGAGTGCTTAGCTCTCTTTGCGCTGTAGTTGCGGCTCGCACCCATCCTCACCCCTGGCACCCATGCTGGCGGTGGAGGCACATACCTGGGATGGTAGGCATGGACTGACTGGCAAAGCTCATCTGAGAGAGGATGGACGCCCTGGGGGCAACGGCCACATGCTCCGAAAGGTTGGTGTCACTCATGAACTCGTGCTTTCTGGAGAGCTGGATGAATACATCACACACACACGCACACACGCACACAGACACACACACACACACCACAGAGATTAAGCGTGAGGCAGCTCCAGGACCTGAAAAATCAGTGTTCAGGGACTGGCATGGCTTCTACAGACTCAGCCCGAAGTCCCTCTGTTCCGCTTTGCATCACGCTATGTCAATCTATGCCATACGTTGCATACTATGCAGCTGTGGCGGTGTACACAGGTACGTAGTGTACATACTATGCAGCTGTGGCGGTGTACATAGTTACGTACCGCACATACTATACAGCTGTGGCGGTGTACACAGTTACGTACCGCACATACTATGCAGCTGTGGCGGTGTACACAGGTACGTAGTGTACATACTATGCAGCTGTGGCGGTGTACACAGTTACGTACCGTACATACTATACAGCTGTGGCGGTGTACACAGTTACGTAGTGTACATACTATGCAGCTGTGGCGGTGTACACAGTTATGTACTGTACATACTATGCAGCTGTGGCGGTGTACACAGTTACATACCGCACATACTATACAGCTGTGGCGGTGTACACAGTTATGTACTGTACATACTATGCAGCTGTGGCGGTGTACACAGTTACGTACCGCACGTACTATACAGCTGTGGCGGTGTTCACAGTTACGTACCGTACGTACTATGCAGCTGTGGCGGTGTACACAGTTACGTACCGCACATACTATACAGCTGTGGCGGTGTTCACAGTTACGTACCGTACGTACTATGCAGCTGTGGCGGTGTTCACAGTTACGTACCGCACATACTATGCAGCTGTGGCAGTGTACACAGTTACGTACCGCACATACTATGCAGCTGTGGCGGTGTACACAGTTACGTAGTGTACATACTATACAGCTGTGGCGGTGTACACAGTTACGTACTGCACATACTATACAGCTGTGGCGGTGTACACAGTTACGTACCGCACATACTATGCAGCTGTGGCGGTGTACACAGTTACGTACCGCACATACTATGCAGCTGTGGCGGTGTACACAGTTACGTACCGCACATACTATGCAGCTGTGGCGGTGTACACAGTTACGTACCGCACGTACTATACAGCTGTGGCGGAGTTCACAGCTACGTACCGTACGTACTATACAGCTGTGGCGGTGTACACAGTTACGTACCGCACATACTATACAGCTGTGGCGGTGTACACAGTTACGTACCGCACATACTATACAGCTGTGGCGGTGTACACAGTTACGTACCGTACGTACTATACAGCTGTGGCGGTGTACACAGTTACGTACCGCACGTACTATGCAGCTGTGGCGGTGTACACAGTTACGTACCGCACGTACTATACAGCTGTGGCGGAGTTCACAGCTACGTACCGCACGTACTATACAGCTGTGGCGGTGTACACAGTTACGTACCGTACGTACTATACAGCTGTGGCGGTGTACACAGTTACGTACCGCACATACTATACAGCTGTGGCGGTGTACACAGTTACGTACTGCACATACTATACAGCTGTGGCGGTGTACACAGTTACATACCGCACATACTATACAGCTGTGGCGGTGTACACAGTTACGTACAGTACATACTATGCAGCTGTGGCGGTGTACACAGTTACGTACAGTACGTACTATGCAGCTGTGGCGGTGTACACAGTTACGTACCGCACGTACTATGCAGCTGTGGCGGTGTTCACAGTTACGTACCGCACGTACTATACAGCTGTGGCGGTGTACACAGTTACGTACCGTACGTACTATACAGCTGTGGCGGTGTTCACAGTTACGTACCGCACGTACTATGCAGCTGTGCCGGTGTACACAGTTACGTACCGTACGGACTACGCAGCTGTGGCGGTGTACACAGTTACGTACTGTACATACTATGCAGCTGTGGCGGTGTACACAGTTACGTACTGCACGTACTATACAGCTGTGGCGGTGTACACAGTTACGTACTGTACATACTATGCAGCTGTGGCGGTGGCATTCACCTAGACTCTTGTGTGAATGACACCCCCTGGAATCGTGAAAAGCTGTCTTATTTCCAGCCTTCTCCCTCTGGCAAGAATAGTCTCTGAGGCCTACTGGGAAGTTTGGGGAGGATTCTTTCGTCACTGGAAGGGATCTCAGCTGGTCCCTTGCCGTTTGTCTGGCAGCCCTCCCTTACGAGGATGCTAAATCCGTCTTCCTATTCCAGGCTCCCAGAATGCTTTCAACAAACCTCTCTTTGAGGGAAAGTTGGGGTTGAACCCAGGGCTGTCTGGCTCTGAGTCTCAAATTAAATAGTTATTAGTTTATAAGACAAAAACTCTCCAAGTCAGGGCAGTGAGAATTTCAGCTCTGCATGCTCAGCTGGGCTCTGGGTCCACGGGAGGAGCTTAAGACAGACATCACTGGTTAGACTGGCCCTGTGGTTGGGTGCAGAGGGCTGAGAGATAGAAACGCCTGGGCCAGGCTGGGAGGGTGACTCTCCCACACAGTGGTGGGCCAGGAGGCTACTCCCCAGCCTTGCAGAGTCCTGTGTGACGGTGGAAAGGACACAGTGACAGCCCAGGTCAATTCCACTCTGTCACACCCAGGCTGCCGGGGCGCCAACCAGCATGTCACCTCCCTGCCCCTCAGGTGCCTCCTCTGTAACCCCACCCAACCGTGAGGCTTGCGCAAGCCACGTCTCAGAGCCCCCAGCACTGTGCCAGACATGCAGTGGAGATCTGCCTGAGGCATCAGAGAGGATCCTGCCCCGGCCACTCACCCGCTTCAGGTCCGACTCTGCTGCTGGCTTCTCGTCTGCGAACACCACACTGCTCCTCTTGGCTCTCTTCTTGGACCTCCGCAGCTTGACCTCAGGCAGAGTGCTCCCTGGGGAAATGGGTTCCTCCTGCTCCACTTTTGGAGTCTTGGGAGGTGCTATTTCCAGGTCGAAGCTGAGTGGCAAGAGGGGCAGCAGTAGAGGCTGCAGTTAGAACTTTAGTGGAACTGTCCTGCAGGGACCCAGGCTGCCTGACCTGTCATTACAGGGCCAAGGGGGAGATCAGCTCACCTGGCAGAGTCTAGGGAGCTGCTTAATTTGCAAACACTCAAAATACAGTGTAAAATAAAATGGAAGGCTGCTGCTGCTGCTGCTGCTACGTCGCTTCAGTCGTGTCCAACTCTGTGCGACCCCAGAGACGGCAGCCCACCAGGCTCCCCCACCCCTGGGACTCTCCAGGCAAGAACACTGGAGTGGGTTGCCATCTCCTTCTCTAATGCATGAAAGTGAAAAGTGAAAGTGAAGTCGCTCAGTCGTGTCCGACTCTTCGCGACCCCATGGGCTGCAGCCCACCAGGCTCCTCCACCCATGGGATTTTCCAGGCAAGAGCACTGGAGTGGGGAGCCATTGCCAGTGAGCCATAAGACTGGTGACGGGAAGATAAAACTGGTTAAAAATATGGACCTGGATTCCAGTCTATGCCACTTTTGAGCTGAATGACTTTGGGCAAATCACTCAACCTCTCTGAGGCATGACTGCCCTTTCCTAAATGGGGGTGTTTGCAGCAACGTTGCAGAGTAGCCAAGAGATGAGGCCCAGGAGCCTTTAGCACATCCTCCCAGGGAGTGCCATCACAGGATCTTGTCAGTGCAGTAGCTGAGGTGTGCTCTGAGTGTCTGAGCAGGAAGACCTGCACAGAGGTGCAGGCAGGTACAGGAGGAAGAGGGGGTGGGGGGGAGGCAGGTACAGGAGGAGGAGCGGGGTGGGGGGAGGGGGGCAGATACAGGAGGAGGAGCGGGGTGGGGGGGCAGGTACAGGAGGAGGAAGGGGGCGGGGGGGCAGATACAGGAGGAGGAGGGGGGCGGGGGGGCAGGTACAGGAGGAGGAGCGGGGTGGGGAGTGAGGAGGCAGGTACAGGAGGAAGAGGGGGCGGGGGCGCAGGCAGGTACAGGAGGCGGAGCGGGGCGGGGGGAGTTGGGAGGGATGAAGCCCCTGCAGAGGGAAGCAGATGCGGAGCGCAGGCTTGCTGATGGAGACTGTCACGCGCTGTGGCAAGTTCTGCGGGGCCCTCAGGAAAAGCCACATTCCTCTCCGGGTCTCAGCTGACGCCAGAGCAAAGGCACTGAGCCCTACAGCGTGGCTGCGAGAGTTCTGTAGAGGCCCCAGGTGAGGAAAGGCTTTCCAGAGAAGGGCAGGAAGGTGGAGAAGCAAGCCCTGGGGCAGAAAAGGCAGAGAGGCTGTGCTGGGGGCGGGGCTGGGTCAGGGGTGCAGGGGGCTGCCTGGGGCAGGGGCGCAGGGGGCTGCCTGGGGCAGGGGTGCAGGGGCCTGCCTGGGGCAGGGGGTCAGGGGGCGGGGCTGGGGCAGGGGTGCAGGGGCCTGCCTGGGGCAGGGGCGCAGGGGGCTGCCTGGGGCAGGGGTGCAGGGGCCTGCCTGGGGCAGGGGGTCAGGGGGCGGGGCTGGGGCAGGGGTGCAGGGGCCTGCCTGGGGCAGGGGCGCAGGGGGCTGCCTGGGGCAGGGGTGCAGGGGCCTGCCTGGGGCAGGGGGCAGGGGGCGGGGCTGGGGCAGGGGTGAAGGGCCTGGGGCAGGGGTGCAGGGCCTGGGGCAGGCACTGACCTCTCGGAGGCGGCCTTGCTGGGCGTGCTGCAGTCGGAGCTCAGGGAAGCCATGGAGATGATGGACATCTGTCTGTAGGAGCGCAGCATGGACCGTGGCCGACCCACGCGCCTGTCCTCGAAGTCGGGCTGTGGGGGCAGGGGCAGGGAGCAGGGGGTTAGCAGGTAGGCCTGATGTTGGGGCGGGGCCCTGGGGTACCGGGCCCTCCACAGTCCTGCTGCCTTTCTCCTCCACCTGGGCGGGTGGAGCCGTGAGGCAGAGCTGCCCATGAGGACAGAAACGTTCTGGCTGGTTGAGCCTTTGGGTGGTTGTTCAATAAAGAGTTTGTTGGGCCGTTACTCCTGGTTCTTGAGAGGTGATGTCTAAATCCTTACAATTTCCCCTCTGACACGAATGTCTTTGTTTTCCACCCCTTTTCCACTGATGGGGAGACCCAGAATGGGGCCTGGCCAGACAGACCAACCTTGTGATTACAGGGCTGGTTCTCCAAGCTAGATAATGTCAGCTCAGCACCCAGGGAGAGAAGGGGAACTGGAGATGGGTTTCAGTTACATGGTCCAGGATTCATTCAGTCATGCCTATGTAATGAAGCCCCAATAAAAACTCAACACTTAGGCTAGGTGAGCTTTCCTGGCTAGCGATCATACATGGATGTCCCAGCAGGATAAATACTGACTGTGCCAAAGCCCTTGACCGTGTGGATCACAACAAACTGTGGAAAATTCTGAAAGAGATGGGAATACCAGACCACCTGACCTGCCTCCTGAGAAACCTGTATGCAGGCCAGGAAGCAACAGTTAGAACTGGACATGGAACAGACTGGTTCCAAATCGGGAAAGGAGTTCATCAAGGCTGTATATTGTCACCTTGCTTATTTAACTTATACGCAGAGTGCATCATGAGAAATGCCGGGCTGGATGAAGCATAAGCTGGAATCAAGATTGCCAGGAGAAATATCAATAACCTCAGATATGCAGATGATACCACCCTTATGGCAGAAAGTGAGGAAGAACTAAAGAACCTCTTGATCAAAGTGAAAGTGGAGAGTGAAAAAGTTAGCTTAAAACTCAACATTCAGAAAACTAAGATGATGGCATCCAGTCCCATCACTTCATGGAAAATAGATGGAGAAACAGTGGAAACAGTGAGAGACTTTATTTTGGGGGGCTCCAAAATCACTGCAGATGGTGATTTCAGCCATGAAATTAAAAGACGCTTGCTCCTTGGAAGAAAAGCTATGACCAACCTAGACAGCATGTTAAAAAGCAGAGACATTACTTTGCCAGCAAAGGTCTGTCTAGTCAAAGCTTTGGTTTTTCCAGTAGTCACGTATGGATGTGAGAGCTGGACTACAAAGAAAGCTGAGCGCCAAAGAACTGATGCTTTTGAACTGCGGTGTTGGAGAAGACTCTTGAGAGTCCCTTGGACTGCAAGGAGATCCAACCAGTCCATCCTAAAGGAGATCAGTCGTGAGTGTTCACTGGAAGGACTGATGCTGAAGCTGAAACTCCAATACTTTGGCCACCTGATGCGAAGAACTGACTCATTGGAAAAGACCCTGGTGCTGGGAAAGATTTAAGGCAGAAGAAGGGGATGACGGAGGATGAAATGGTTGGATGGCATCACCGAGTCAATGGACATGAGTTTGAGTAAACTCCAGGAGTTGGTGATGGACAGGGAGGCCTGGCGTGCTGCACTCCATGGGGTTGCAGAGTCAGACACAACTGAGCAACTGAACTGAATCCTGAAGACACAGAAATTATACGCTGGGGACCCTCCCAGACCTTATCCTATGCCTCTCTTCATTTGGCTGGTCCTGACTTGTTTCCTTCATAAATAAAAACTGTAATCCTAAGTACAGCCATCCTTCAATATCCCTGACTCCTTAGGACACCAAAATCCAGGGATGTTCAAGTCCCTTATATAAAATGGCATAGTGTTTGCACGTAACCTATGCATGCATGCATCATAAGTTACTTCAGTGGTGTCTGACTCTTTGCAACCTATGGACTGTAGCCCACCGGGCTCCTTTGCCCATGGGATTCTCCAGGAAAGAATACTGAAGTGGACTGCCATGTCCTTCTCCAAGTGAAAGTCAAAGTCGCTCAGTCGTATCCAACTCTTTGCAACCCCATGGATGTCCATGGAATTCTCCAGACCAGAATACTGGAGTGAGTAGCCTTTCCCTTCTCCAGGGGATCTTCCCAACCCAGGAATCGAACCCAGGTCTCCTGCATTGCAGGCGGATTCTTTACCAGCTGAGCCACAAGAGGGATCTTCCCAACCCAGGGATCGAACTGGCATCTCCTGTGTCTCCTGCATTGACAGGTGGGTTCTTTTCCACTCACACCACTTGGGAAGCCCAGCTTACGCATTGTTGCTGCTGTTTAGCCGCCGTCACATCTGACTCTCTGCGACCGCTGAACCGCAGCACACCTGTCTTCCCTGTCCTTCACCATCTCCCGGAGCTTGCTCAAACTCATGTCCATTGAGTTGTTGATGTCATCCAACCATCTCATCCTCTGTCATCCCCTTTTCCTCCTGCCCTCAATCTTTTCCAGAATTAGGGTCTTTTCCAATGAGTTGGCTCTTCACATCCGGTGGCCAAAGTATTGGAGTTTCAGCTTCAGTAACAGTCCTTCCAACGAATATTCAGGGTTGATTTCCTTTAGGATTGACTGGTTTGATCTCCTTGCAGTCCAAGGGACTCTCAAAGAGTCTTATCCAACACCACAGTTTGAAAGCATCAATTTTTGGTGCTCAGCCTTCTTTTTGGTCCAATTCTTATATCTGTACATGACTACTGGAAAAACCAGAGCTTTAACTAGATGGACCTTTGTTGGCAAGGTGATGTCTCTGCTTTTTAATATGCTGTCTAGGTTGGTCATAACTTTTCTTCCAAGGAGCAAGTGTCTTTTAATTTCATGACTGCAGTCACCCTCTGCAGTGATTTTGGAGCCCAAGAAAATAACATCTGTCACTGTTTCCATTGTTTCTCCATCAATTTGCCATGAAGTGATGGGACAGGATGCTACGATCTTAGTTTTTTGAATGTCGAGTTTTAAGCCAGCTTTTTCACTCTCTTCTTTCCGCTTCATCAAGAGGCTCTTTAGTTCCTCTTTACTTTTTGGCCATTAGAGTGGTGTCATCTGCACATCTGAGGTTATTGATAACCTATGTATAGTCTTTGGTATAATTTAAATCATCGATAGATTACTCGTAATACCCAATACAGTGTAAATGCTATATAAGTAGTTGTAAATACAATGTAAACATGAGGTTAATAGTTGTCAGCACAGCAGATTCAAGTTTTGCTTTTTGGAACTTTCTGGATTCTTTTCTCCAAATATTTTTGATTCTCCCTTGGTTAAATCTGTGAAGAGAACCCATGGATATGGAGGGAGGGCTACTTCTTGAGCTCTGTGAAATGATCAGAACTGAAGGGGTGGTGAGAGTCTCCAAACCTATAACCAGCTTGTCAGAGGTGCAGGGAAGCCTGGTGTCTTGGTGAGGGGGTCTTGTGGGGGACTCTGCCTGTAACCTATGCAACGTGGCCTAAGTCTGGGTGGTTGCCATCAGAACTGCACTGGGTGTCACACAGACAGTGTTGGAAAAGCCAGCTTGTCTCATGGAAAATCCGCCAGCCTGAAGACCCGAGTTCCCGGTGCGCTTCCCAGTACCTCACTTCCTGTCTCTGGGCCTCAGCTCCCCCATGTGTAAAATCGGAGGGTTGGACCAGATGGCCTCTGAGAGACTACACAGCCTTGACATTTTATGACGATACTTTCTGGAGAAGAGGATGAAAGAAGAGGTTCCGTGAGCACCAGGCCAATGGCCTCTTGAGGACTCAGAGCTTGTTAGTGGCCAAAAGTGCTGGCTTTGGAGGCCATCAGAGCCAGGTGCAAATTCGGAGCCTCACTGACTTGTTATATGTTGTCGTTTAGTCACTAAGTCCTGTTCGACCCTTTGCAACCCCGTGGACTGTAGCCCACCAGGCTCTTCTGTTGGTGGTATTTCTCAGGCAAGAACGCTGCAGCGGGCTGTCATTTCCTTCTCCAGAGGATATCCTGACCCAGGAATGGAACTCGCATCTCCCGCTTGGCAGGTGGATTCTTTACTACTCAGCCACCTGGGAAGCCCCATTTGTTATATAGCCTCTAGCAAGTCACTTAACGCCTTGGAACCTCTAGAATAGACATGAGGCGTTGAAAACCGCTCCCAAGCTTGTGATGAAGCCTAAATGATCTAAGCGCTTACATCAGACCAGCATATAGTAAGATGGTGCTTCATCAATGTTGCTTTTATTATTAGCACAATCTCTTGATTTGCTCAGGACTCAATTTATAACCGGCATTTATCTGCAATGACTTTTAAGGGACCAAGTTTCCCAGAAGGGTCCCTGGACTGGCTCTGGCACTGCTGGTTCTCAGGTCCCTCTGAAGGGCGGGCTCCTTTGCTCTGGTCTCTTCATCCTTCCTGCCCCACCCCACCCATTTCACCCTCCCTGGCCTTGGGGACCAGCCGTACCATCTCTCTGACACCATATTCCTTCTCCACCTTCACTTTCAGGTTCTTGAAACATTCCTCCATCCGGTCGTGGAAAGGCCGCAGATTTTCTGACACCCTTCTCTCGTGGATCTTAATGCCAGCTCCCAGGAAGGGGATCTGGGGAGAAAAGTGGTAAACGATGAGGCAGAAGTTGGCCATCTGGCTTCACAGAGTGGGAAGAAGACAAGTCCACCTGCTGAGAAATTGCTGAGGGCTTTAGGGTCTCAACAACCTTTAGCTGGGGTCACCAACCCTGGGAAATGGGACAATTGCATCCTTGAGGTTTGCTCTGAAAATAAGATTTCTAGGAGAAAGACCTCTGGCGGTCTTGCCTCGTGGAAGGGTTGCACCCTCTCCTCCTGCTCCCTCCCGTTAGAGGCTGCATGTTAGGGAAAGTCTGCATCTGGTGGGATCTACTGAGGGGCAGAGCGGGAGACCAGAGGAGTGGGGTCTCTGTTGCTTTGACTTAAACCCTTGTCCAAGAAATTCTTGGAGATGCAAATAGGAGAGTGTGACTGTTCAGAGACTGGGAGGTAGGAGAAGGGAAGGGCTGAGCAGAAAAGGCGTGGGCACAACCTGGTCTTACAACATGTATCCAGTGATAAGACCAAAGAAAGATAGCCGAGTGTTCATAGCATGGAGCTAACGAGCCAACAGGGGACTTTTAAAGTGAAAGTTAGTCACTCAATCATGTCCAACTCTTTGCGACCCTATGGACTATAGCCCACCAGGCTCCTCTGTCCATGGAATCCTCCAGGCAGTAATACTGGAGTGGGTTGCCATTCCGTTCTCCAGGGGATCTTCCTGACCCAGGGATCGAACCTGGGTCTCCTGCATTGAGGGCAGATTCTTAACTGTCTGAGCCACCAGAGAAGAGAATATTTTTAAAGTGATGCATGAGCTCTGGGAAGATGCAGGGGGAAGAGACGAGTCATGTGAGGCAGTCACGCCCTTATTCACCAGCAGAGGAGGTCAGTCCATACTGCGTGAATGGTAGACACAAGGACGGAAGCCAAGCCACAGTGGCTGCTGCAAGCTGAGAACAGATGGAAAACTTAGAAGTATGACCTCAGGGAAGCATAATGAGGGCTGCAAGGAGGACAATACAGATCACTTTGGAGGAAAAAAAATGTTTTGATGATGGTGACCCCAAGACGTTTCTGCCTCTTTCTCTTGGAGTACTCTCCCAAATGGCAAAGCGAAGGAGAGACTGAAATTCAGTGAGGCCAGGAGACACCTATGAACCTGGCCCAGAACACGTCAGGTGGAAGGTGGATGGAGGATGGTAACTGACCTTCTAGGACAGAGCGGGAGGTGTGATAAGAGGACAGTCTGCTCTGGGAAGCCAGGAAGGGTGCAGGGGTTAGAGGGCCCTGGTAGCTCAGAAAAGCTAGAGTGAGCTGAGAGGCTGAAAACAGGGATGGACTGAAGTTCTGTGACAGGAGCAGCTGGATGGCCAGGTCCCTGCAGTTTCATCTGGTAGCGTGTCATGTTTTCTCATTTCCTCAAGAAGCAGGAGCTTATCCTCTCGAATGATTAGAACAAAGGGCATCGAGCTAAGGGGTACCAGGCACAACAGAGGGCCAGGACGAGGAGCCAGACAGCAAACGGGGGGTTGAGGAAAAGTCTGCATACTGATCAAGGTGAGACCTTCATTTTTCTGTCTCCAAACTGCCAGCAGCACAGAACCCAGGAGTTCCTTTGCAGGCAATAGCTCAAAGCATCTGTCCTGGAGAAAGTGAATAGCCAGACGTGTGTGGATTACTCAGTTGCCGTATGTAATGCCATCCAGGTGACAAGGCCGTCTCTCATGCGCAGAGATAATCATTCAGCTTTGAGTGCCCCCACCCTTAACTAGGAACAGACTGCCAAGGATCACCAGGTATTGAAGGAAACCCTCCAGTGTGAAAGACAGTGATCAGAAGCAAAAGACAGGAGAGCAAGCAAACACCGAAGAGGAAGGAAAGAGGTGGGGGAGAGGGGAGGAAAGGAAGCATGAATGGATTAACCTGGAGGAGACAGAGAGAAGAGAGCCTAAAAACATTATTTAAAAAGTAATTAATGTACAAATTAAGAAAAGGTTTTCTATCCATTAAACAAGAAAAAGACTTTATTTAAAAAGAAAGGAATGATAATGGAAATACTGCATGAAAACCACTGAGATGGTGTTGTAAGGGGAGATAAAGGAACAGTTTTAATTTTATTAATACATTTTGGAAAACACAGAAAATCAATTAGCTAAGCATCCATCCCAAGGTAGTAGTAGAAGAGCAGCAAATTAAACCCACAAAGGGCAAAAGGAAGGAAATAATAAAAGGAAGAGAGAACATGAATGAAAAAGAAAACAAGCTGGCAGCGCAGGGGATTGACAAATCCAAAGGTGGGCTCTTTAAACTGATCAACCCCTTATAGGGCCAGTCAGACACCAGCAGGTGCCAATAACCAGCATCAGAGCTTCAAAAAGGAGTGTCACCACAGGAAGTACAAGCATCATGAAAAGTCATAAGAGGATATCATACAAAAGTTTATGTTAATAAATTTAATATTTGGATAAAATGGACGAATTGTTAGAAAAATACCACTTTCCAAAAAGGACACAAAATAAACAGGAAATCTGAGAAGTATTAAATTAAATACGTACTTTAAAACATTCTTGGCCTGTGTGGCTTCGCAGACAAATTCTAGCAAACATTTAGGGGATAAATAAATGCCAACTTTATAGAAACTCTTCAGAAAGGATTTTACATGTGGAATAATTTTCAAGTTACTTCTTGAGACCAGGATAACTGTTATAAAAATTGAATAAGAATATTATAAGAAATGAAAATTATATGTTAATATCTCTTTTGAGCAGAGATACAAAAATCCTGAAGAACATATTTTCAAATAGAATCTAGCAATATATAAAAATGATAATATATTATACCCAAGTGGGATTTATGTCATACATGCAAGGTTGGTTTAATATTCAAAAATCAACTAAAATAATTCACTGAATTAGCGGGATAATGAAGGAAAAATATGAGTATCTCAATAGATACATAAAAGGCATTTGATAAAAATCCCTTCATGACAAAGTAGCAAACTAAGCACAGAGGGGGACATCATCTTTAAAACAGCCCACTCCGTGGACTATGGACCCTTGCCCTGATGAAACACCCCACTCTGAACTATGGGCCCTTGCCCTGATGGAACGCCCCACTCTGTGAGCTATGGGCCCTTGCCCTGATGAAACACCCCACTCTGTGAGCTATGGGCCCTTGCCCTGATGGAACGCCCCACTCTGTGAACTATGGGCCCTTGCCCTGATGGAACACCCCACTCTGTGAGCTATGGGCCCTTGCCCTGATGGAACACCCCACTCTGTGAACTATGGGCCCTTGCCCTGATGAAACACCCCACTCTGTGAACTATGGGCCCTTGCCTGAACTATGGACCCTTGCCCTGATGAAACGCCCCACTCTGTGAACTATGGGCCCTTGCCCTGATGAAACACCCCACTCTGTGAGCTATGGGCCCTTGCCCTGATGAAACGCCCCACTCTGTGAACTATGGGCCCTTGCCCTGATGAAACGCCCCACTCTGTGAGCTATGGACCCTTGCCCTGATGGAACACCCCACTCTGTGAACTATGGGCCCTTGCCTGAACTATGGGCCCTTGCCCTGATGGAACGCCCCACTCTGTGAGCTATGGGCCCTTGCCCTGATGAAACGCCCCACTCTGTGAGCTATGGACCCTTGCCCTGATGGAACACCCCACTCTGTGAACTATGGGCCCTTGCCTGAACTATGGGCCCTTGCCCTGATGGAACGCCCCACTCTGTGAGCTATGGACCCTTGCCCTGATGAAACACCCCACTCTGTGAACTATGGGCCCTTGCCCTGATGAAACGCCCCACTCTGTGAACTATGGGCCCTTGCCCTGATGAAACGCCCCACTCTGTGAGCTATGGACCCTTGCCCTGATGAAACACCCCACTCTGTGAACTATGGGCCCTTGCCCTGATGGAACGCCCCACTCTGTGAGCTATGGGCCCTTGCCCTGATGGAACGCCCCACTCTGTGAGCTATGGGCCCTTGCCCTGATGGAACGCCCCACTCTGTGAGCTATGGACCCTTGCCCTGATGGAACGCCCCACTCTGTGAGCTATGGGCCCTTGCCCTGATGAAACACCCCACTCTGTGAACTATGGGCCCTTGCCTGAACTATGGGCCCTTGCCCTGATGGAACGCCCCACTCTGTGAGCTATGGGCCCTTGCCCTGATGAAACGCCCCACTCTGCGAACTATGGACCCTTGCCCTGATGGAACACCCCACTCTGTGAGCTATGGGCCCTTGCCCTGATGAAACACCCCACTCTGTGAACTATGGGCCCTTGCCCTGATGAAACGCCCCACTCTGTGAACTATGGGCCCTTGCCTGAACTATGGACCCTTGCCCTGATGAAACACCCCACTCTGTGAGCTATGGGCCCTTGCCCTGATGGAACGCCCCACTCTGTGAGCTATGGGCCCTTGCCCTGATGAAACACCCCACTCTGTGAGCTATGGGCCCTTGCCCTGATGGAACGCCCCACTCTGTGAGCTATGGGCCCTTGCCCTGATGAAACACCCCACTCTGTGAGCTATGGACCCTTGCCCTGATAGAACGCCCCACTCTGTGCACTATGGACCCTTGCCCTGATGAAACGCCCCACTCTGCTAACTATGGACCCTTGCCCTGATGAAACGCCCCACTCTGCGAACTATGGACCCTTGCCCTGATGAAACGCCCCACTCTGCGAACTATGGACCCTTGCCCTGATGGAACGCCCCACTCTGAACTATGGACCCTTGCCCTGATGAAACGCCCCACTCTGAACTATGGGCCCTTGCCCTGATGGAACGCCCCACTCTGTGCACTATGGGCCCTTGCCCTGATGAAACACCCCACTCTGTGAACTATGGGCCCTTGCCCTGATGAAACGCCCCACTCTGTGAGCTATGGACCCTTGCCCTGATGAAACACCCCACTCTGTGAACTATGGGCCCTTGCCTGAACTATGGACCCTTGCCCTGATGAAACGCCCCACTCTGTGAACTATGGGCCCTTGCCCTGATGAAACGCCCCACTCTGTGAATTATGGACCCTTGCCCTGATGGAACGCCCCACTCTGTAAGCTATGGGCCCTTGCCCTGATGAAATGCCCCACTCTGTGAGCTATGGACCCTTGCCCTGATGAAACACCCTACTCTGTGAACTATGGGCCCTTGCCTGAACTATGGACCCTTGCCCTGATGAAACGCCCCACTCTGTGAACTATGGACCCTTGCCCTGATGGAACGCCCCACTCTGTGAGCTATGGACCCTTGCCCTGATGGAACACCCCACTCTGTGAGCTATGGGCCCTTGCCCTGATAGAACGCCCCACTCTGTGCACTATGGACCCTTGCCCTGATGAAACGCCCCACTCTGTGAGCTATGGGCCCTTGCCCTGATAGAACGCCCCACTCTGTGCACTATGGACCCTTGCCCTGATGAAACGCCCCACTCTGCGAACTATGGACCCTTGCCCTGATGGAACGCCCCACTCTGAACTATGGGCCCTTGCCCTGATGGAACGCCCCACTCTGTGAGCTATGGGCCCTTGCCCTGATGGAACGCCCCACTCTGTGAGCTATGGGCCCTTGCCCTGATGGAACACCCTGATGTGGGAGACAGATGTCCTCCCCCTCTTCTTACACTCATCAGTGCAAAGAGGCAAGAAAAACAACTAAGCCGTACAAGCCTGGAACAGAAGGAGTAGAACATTTTATATTAGAGATGACATGACTGTATCTGTAAGACAGCGAAAAGAATGTACAGATGACTTGACTTACTAAGTGAATTTGGTAGGATTACTGGATACAATGTAAACATGTTTAAAAAATGTAATTATACTAACAAACAAAAAGAAAAAAGTTTAAAAGCAATACTATTTATGCTAGTTAAAGATATCAAATCACTAAAAACAAGTCTAATAAAAATGTGAAATATTTTTACTATGAAAACGACCAAACTTGCTGAGTGAAATTAAAGGACTGAAGAAAAGGACAGAGATCCCATGTTCCTATATTAGAAGAGTCAATATCAAGAAGACAAAAATTCTCTAATTAGTTTATATATTTAATATATTTTAATCAAAATCTCTGTGTTTTGGGGTGTTTAAAAATGGGCTGATTTTAAAATTTATATGGAAATATGAAGGAAGAGAAAGAGCAAGACAAATTTGCACAAGAAATGGAAGTTCTCTCACTACTAGATCTCAAGACCGACTATAAAGCTACAGTGATTAGAAAGAGAGTGGAACCGGTGCAAGCGTGGACAAAAAGACCGAAGGGATAGAACAGGAAGCCCAGAAACAGCCTGACACGCATATGATCAGTTTATGTCAAAGTGGGGGGAGATCATCGCCTTTCCAACAACGGTGCTGGAGCAGCTCAAAATCTGTATAGAAGACTAACAGACCCCTTACTTTATGTCAGTCAACATCAGCCATATACGTAAGAGGACAGCACGAAACCACAGCATGTCCCAGTAAGCAGCAGAGTACCATCACGATCTGGGCAGTCGGTCTTCAAGTGGACACAGAAGTGATAATCACTGAGAATCTCATAAATTGGACCTCATGAAAGCTACAAACTGCTGTTCTTCAGAAATACGTCATTGAGAAAGTGAACAGACAAGCCGCAGACTGAACAAAGATATTTACAATGTGCCAGACTACAGTGTGTCAAAGACATATATTTGGCAAATGACTCATATCCAGGATATATAGAAACTGTTCTGAATTATTAACAAAAGACAACTCAGTTAGTAAAATAAGTAAAAGATCTGAACAAACATTTCACAGAAAGGTTATTCAATTAGCCAATAAACACAGGGAAATGTGATGAACGCCATTGCTCGTGAAAGGAAACGCAAATGAAAATTAAACTGAGATACCCTCAGAGAGACTAAAGGTTGAGAATCACAGTGTGATGTGTCAGTAGAATGTGGGGCTATGCGGGCTCACAGAAGCTGTTGGTGGGAGTGTAAACTGGCTCAGCAACTTTGGGAAACTGTTTCTCAGTATCCAGTCAACCACAGATGAGCCTGTAGCCCAGCACTCCCGCTGCTGCACAGAGAGGGAGCGCACTGATCACTTCTGTCATCAAGAGACACGAGCAAGAATGCTCACACAGCTGTTCCCACACTACGCAAAGCCCAAAACAACCCACAGCCAGCAGGAGAACGCGAGACCCACGGGCACGTCACTTGTCCATTGCCACAGTCACACAATGGCGAACACTCGGCAACAAAAAGAAAACTGCTCCGGCATGCAACATCCTGGATGACTCTCAAAGACATTATGCTGAAAAAAAAAGCAGCCAGACGGACACAGCGACACACACTGTATAATACCATCTCTATGACGTTCAGAAATAGGCGAGACTAATCTGCAGAAGGGTGCCATTATCTACTAAAGCCGGCTGAGCGCCAAAGAATTGATGCTTTTGAACTGTGGTGTTGGAGAAGACTCTTGAGAGTCCCTTGGACTGCAAGGAGATCCAACCAGTCCATTCAAAAGGAAATCAGTCTCGAATATTCACTGGAAGGACTGATGCTGAAGCTGAAGCTCCAATACTTTGGCCACCTGATGTGAAGAACCGACTCACTGGAAAAGACCCTGATGCTGGAAAGATTGAAGGCGGGAGGAGAAGTGGATGACAGAGGATAAGATGGTTGGAGGGCATCACTGGCTCAATGGACATGAGTTTCGGTAAACTCCAGGAGTTGGTGATGGACAGGGAGGCCTGGCGTGCTACAGTCCATGGGGTCACGAAGAGTTGGTCACGACTGAGCAACTGAACTGAACTGACTAAAGCCAGATATTCTCATCTATTATAACCAAGCAACTCCATAGCTAGGAATATACCTGACAGAAATTGAGCATGTTTGTGCTAAAAAGATACATACGAAGATGTTCAGAACAGAACTACTTGAAACAGCCTCAAACTGAAATCACCCCAAATCTCCATCAGTTAAAAAATGAAACAAAACAAAATTTCCTGGCATAGTTATACAGTCCAGCTGCATAGATTATTATATACATCAATAAAAATGAATAAATAATGGCCTTGTATAATAAAATTAATCAATTTTAAAACATAACTTTAAACAAAATGTTAGACACAGAAGACTGTGTACCGTGTGATCCCATTTATACAGAGGTCAAAAATCAGGAAAAGGTTAGAAATGAATGCCTGGATGGTTGAAAACTATTGTTAAAAAGCAAGTGAATAGTTACTGTAAAGGCAGGGTAATAGCCGACCTCGGGGAGAGCTGGCAGCGACCACAGGAAGGCACAAGAGAGGCGTCTGTGCTACAGGAATTCTGGGCCTCCATCGGGGGGTGGTCACACGGGTGTACATGGTGATAAATCCACGTGTTGTGTAGTTTTGTTGGGTCTGCTTCTTTGTATGTAATGCTTCATAATGTTTACAAGAAGAATGCACTATAGACATCTTTCCATGCCGATAAATATAGAGAAGAATCTTTACAAAGAAATAAATTAAGCGATCAATCTTGAAACCCATGGAATCCTGAACCCATCATATACTGTGCACTTCTAGCTCCTGGTGTGTTGCCATGGGTACAGGTATAGCCCCCTTTGAACTCCAAGGATCCTGTGTTTTGAGAAAATCCAAAGTGAATCTGGCTTTGCCAAACCAAGAGCCAGTCTATAATTAAGCTTCAAGAGGGGAGGCGGGGAGTGGGTCCAGGCCTGGCACACAGTTGGAGCTCAATGCAGATTATGTAAGTTGCAAGAATGAATGGAAAGAAATGAAGGAGGAAGAACTAATCTGCTGTGGGTAATGTTAGAAAGGCCACCTTCACCCTGAGCAGGGCAGCGTCTTCCGAGTATCTAGGATGTTGGCCTCTGAGTGGGAGGGACGTGGTCCAGGGCAATCCCCTTTGCTGGGCTTCCTTCAGCAATCTGGCAGAGGAGGTGGGGCTGGTGCTAAGGTGAGGGCACGCGCTCTCCACCAGGGGGTGCTGTTGGAGGAGGCCTAGCCAAGGGCTCTCAGAGGCCGTAACATCCAATTCATGCTTCACTCTCCCTTCTTTGCTTGTGGTATCCCTTTATTAATGGAGTCAGACACGACTGAGCGACTTCACTTCACTTCCTTGGAAAAATGTCCTTAGAAGGCACAGCCTGGTATCGGCCGCACTGTGAGGCCACAATCCAGGCCATACTTTGGGTACAGCGGCTATGGCCCAGAGAGTCCCCTCCCAGGGGATAAGGCCCACCCAGCAGAGGCCCAGGCAACAACATGGACTGAGAATGACACCCGACAAGCAGACAAATTCGTATGACATTTCTGCCCTCCTTGGGGTGCCCCAGAAAGAACGGAAGCAGGAAGCCAACCAAGGTCGAGGCTACCTGCTTCCCAAGCTGGGCATGGGGAGGGTGGGCATCATTACTTGAGCATTAAAGGACACGGTGACCTCAAGAGCTGGGGCCCTTGGGGATGACCGGGTTTCACAAGGCAAGCAGGGAGAGAAACTTGCAGACACACAGAATGCACTTAGGAGAGTGTACTGCACAGCCCTTGGCGGTTCATTTTTAAGGCCTCACTTTGCATAAACTGGCAGAGGCAGAGAAGGACCTGAATTAGGAATTCTTATTTTAAGAAGAGAGGCTGCACCCAACGCTTCGCATTCCTGATTTCCCTGGAGTCACAAAAACTCCCCACCACAACAGCTCGCCTTTCTTTGCTCTGTGACTGGCAAGAAGGGAGGGCTGGCCCTGCTCGCCGCCCCCAGCGCGCCCTCTGGAGCTCACCCTGGGTCCTGGGTGCTGGGTGGTCCATGGAGAGCAGGGAGGTGTTGGGGAGGGGTGCTGCAGGCCCAGACTAGCAGCCTGGTCCTCTGAACACCTCTGGAGAGGGGTCTGTGAATTGTTTCTTCTCCAGGGAGTGGGAAAGAGATGGAGGAAGAGAAAACCCAGGAGAGGGAGCCAGAGAAAAAGCAGAGAAGGAGGAAGGGCAGTGGAGAGAGAAGCAGAAGGGAAGTAGAGCCAGGAGTGAGGTGTGAGGGGGGCGGCAGAGAGGGGCCCGGGTCAGAGACAGAGCCCGGGAGCAAAGAGCTGTCAGGAGAGAAATACAGAGGGCGGTGCAGAGTGAGACAGGGAGGAGATGTGGAGGGAAGGGACGGGGGCGACAGGGTGCAGGGAGGGGACGGGTGGACGAAGGACACGCAGGCAGCAGGGGAGAGCAGGCAGGAGGAGCAGTCTGTCCGAGGCCGGGGGCTGCACTGCCAGGGGCTGAGCAGCTGGTGTGGAGGGCAGGTGCTAAGGTGAGCACCTTTGAGCCCACCAACCAAACCAAGGCCTCGATTATTTTTGAAACCTGGTATCCATCTGAGCATTAACTGTGATAAACTGGGTCAGCCTTAGAAGGAGGGGAGATGGGGGTGGGGGCTGGAGTCTCCCGTTATCTGATTGGTGGGTGCTGGGTGCAGGGCGTGGTGGTGAGAGGTGTGCGGGAGCCTGGATTTCATCTCGGTCCCACTGGGAGAGGCTGCCTCCTGAATTCAACACCCAGCAGCGCAGCACCTCTGCACAGTGCCCTGAGGCACCCTACTTCCGGGATGTGCCTGCTCAGGTGAAGACAGAGTCAGAGGAAAGGTCCAAAACCAAGGGGCAGGAGAACAAGTAAAGCCAGGCCATACCCGCCTGGGGTCAGTGGAGGGCAAGCTGGCCAGGAAGGGCAGAGGAGGGCCAGGGCCGGGGCTCCCCAGGCCAGCTCTGCTGTACCTGCCAGGCGATCAGGTCCTTGAGGCGTGTCAGCTTGTCCTGGTCCTCCGGGTGCTCCCGGGCGTACTCTTCAGTGAAGAAGGCCTGGGAAGACAGACAAGACATTGGGGGTTTCCTGCGCCTTTGGCGTGAACCCCACAACACATCTCTCTGGCACTGGCAGAGGATTCCATTTGAAAGGGTCAGGAGTGAGGCCACTGCTATGTAGATGGGCAGCAGTCAGGGAGCTCGGGGACTCATGTCACCTATTCCCAGGGTGCAGATCAGTATCTATTGGGAAAGGGTCACAAACAAACCCCAGGGAAACAGCTGTTAGATGGAGGTGGTGGGGGGTGGTCTCTGGACCAGTAGCATCACCTTTGAACAAACTCCACCCAGGCTGACTGAATCAGAACCTCTGGGGTTGGGATGGGGTAGCAGCAACCATGTGTTAGGAAATCCTGCAGGGGTTTCTGCTGCAGTTCAACGCATTGTCCCATGGGAAAAACCTCAGTAAGGAATTTCACCCGACGGTCTTTCCAGTGCACCTCCCTACGGTGTGGGACCTTGGCAGCCCAGCTTTTTCTGGGCTCACGTGCTCAGTGTGTGCACATATATACAGACACCTCTTATCACCCCTCAAGGATGTACAGAGGGTTACCAGTGATGATTGTATGGGGTATCCAAGGGTAACTGCAAGGACTGACTGGAATTACTGTCCCTGAATTATACTATTGTGTCGTATTTTTAGTCTTACATCAATGGATGACATAGAAAAGTTAATTAGAAATTCATCAGGAGATTTTTGAGAATGAGTTGACCATTTTTCCCTCCGCATCCCATTAAAAGATGCTTACTCCTTGGAAGGAAAGTTATGACCAACCTAGATAGCATATTCAAAAGCAGAGACATTACTTTGACAACAAAGGTCTGGCTAGTCAAGGCTATGGTTTTTCCTGTGGTCATGTATGGATGTGAGAGTTGGACTGTGAAGAAAGCTAAGCACCAAAGAATTGATGCTTTTGAACTGTGGTGTTCATTGGAAGGACTGATGCTGAAGCTGAAACTACAATACTTTGGCCACCTCATGTGAAGAGTTGACTCGATGAAAAAGACTCTGATGCTGGGAGGGATTGGGGGCAGGAGGAGAAGGGGACGACAGAGGATGAGATGGCTGAATGGCATCACTGACTCAATGGACATGAGTTTGAGTGAACTCCGCGAGTTGGTGATGGACAGGGAGGCCTGGTGTGCTGCAATTCATGGGGTCGCAGAGTCGGACACGACTGAGCGACTGAACTGAACTGAACTGATAGGTGAAAACCAAAGAAAACTTTCTATTCTATCTCAGTGCTGGGAAAAGCTGTGCCCCACCCCCACCCCACACCGTTACTGAATAATTATCTTCCTCCAGTGGAAAATGTGACTCCTATAACCAATGGCCCTTCCCTTTTTGCCATGGACACCATGAGGCTCAAAAATGAAATCTGTGGCTGAAACGTGTGCAGATTTCTAGAGGGACCTTATGACTGGAGTATCTAGATACGAACTCTCTGGAGCTGATCTCCCATCCCTTCTGGATTTGCACAGATTCTGGGTTTCACTTCTTCCCATCTGTAGAGGTCATTCCCATCATCTGTAGAAGAGATGACTTTTCACAAGTGGCGCAGACTTTGACTGGTGGGTCCTGACTTTCCTGGTCTGGATCATGGTCGTCCCAGAGTCTCTCTTTGACAGAGGCACCTGGGTGTGCCCAGCGGGATAAGGGACGCCTATGAGTGCTGCTCCTTCCTGCACCACACAGAGCGCGGCATCGAGGGAGGGAAGCAGATGAGGGTCAGGCTGTGGGAACTCTGGGGGCGCCTGAGGCCTGAACACCTGCCATGCCCTTCTGAGGGACAGATGGCTGCATGAGATGAGTGATAGCAGCTCTCTGCCCAGGACCCTCCTGCCACCGCCCTGTCCCGTCCAGGAGAGGGGACCCCTCACCTTCTCGTACTTGGCGAACCCTCCCATGACAGCAGGGTCCACGATCCCATTCAGGAGCATGGAGAGCGGGTTAATGGGGAGGGTCTCGTCATTCTGATACTGGTTTATCATCATCAGGATCTTCTCATTGGCGGTGGACATGGTTTCGATGGCATTCTCCAGAGGGCTAATTGTGGTCTGTTGAAAACAAGATCACCAAGAAGAAAGGGCCTGAGCAGGCTGCTTTAAAAACAGGTATAATTATTGGGATTGATTTCCTCTGGGGTTGGAATTCAAATGAAGCAATGTTCCCCAAGGGGCTGTAGCAGGCTCCCGTGGTAATTACTGAGCCCTGGGGGCCGTCTGCTGTCTGGGGAAGCGACAAGCTGAATTTCTGCTTAGTGAGAATAAGATTTCCCTGGGGAAACGAAGTAGGCAGTGGCAGGCACTCTTTGGGGTTTCAGTGGTTGGATGTGCTCCAAGCAGGCTTTTTCCTCTTATTACCTGGTGAGAGACACTCCCACTCAACCCAAGCGGCACTGGATGTGCACCCACGACGTGTGAGCCCTGAGCTGGAGGCCAGAGCAGCTGATGGCACAATCACCGGCCGGGCCCACATCAGGTCCCGAGACTTGTTATATGCGGGTCACTGTTCCAGCGTAGGCTTCGTTTAGCTGGGAGGTAAAACTAAACACCTTTTCAATACCTCTTAAAAAGCAAGATAAATAGAACGCTGGGTTTCCCAGGTAGCACAGTGGTAAAGAATCTGCCTGCCACTTCAGGAGACGCAAGAGATAAGGATTCAACCCTGAGGTCAGGAAGATCCTCTGGAAGAGGAAAGGGTATTCTTTCTCACTCCGGTATTCTTGGCCTGGGAAATTCCACGGACAGAGGAGCCTGGAGGGCTACAGTCCATGGGGTCTCAAAGTCAGACACCACTGAAGAACTGGGCACAGCTCAGCAAACAGTGGCATTAGGCGCTAACTGGCAAAACCGTGGTTCCCATGAGCATAGGATCTAGGCAAAACAGGAAATAAGTCTTCAAACTTTCTCTGTGACAGAGCCAGATGCTGTCTGTGGCAACAACTCAACACTGTCACTGCAGGAAGAAACCAGCTACAAACAGTGTGAGAATCAGTGAGCGTGGTTGTTCCAATGAAACTGTTTACCAAAATAAATGCAGGTGGGATCTGGCTCATAGGCCATAGCTTCCTGACCCCTGAACTAAACTAAGCAAATTAAAAATGAGTGTAAATCTCAGCCAGCTTTCCTATCTGTGTGACCTTGGGCAAGTTTCCTAAACTTTCCAAGCCTCAGTTGACTTTTTGGTAAAATGAGAAGAATATCTACTTCAAAAAGTAGCTGATGGTAATTATTATTACCTCTTGTAGACATTAGGACAAGGAACAGCATCCGTCCTAAGAAGGGAAGACTCACTGGCAGGGCGGGTGGGCGCTGGAGGGAATGGTCAGGAAACCTGAGAAACCCTCCTGGAGGAGGGGGCCCTAAGTGCTGCTGTCTGTTGAAACGGTGGTGTTACAGGGCCTGCCTCATGAGCACACAGCAAAGGGTAGTTCAGACAATACAACACCTGACTCACAGCAGCGCTCTTTACAAAGCGCATCGGCTAGTTTCTGTCACTGTTGAGCGTTCGAGAGGGGCAGGCCCGGCATTCACAGCCACGTTCTCGGTCATCTTTCTAAACTATTTCCCTAAATCCCTGGAAATCCTAGCCTCCTCGCCCACTCTCCTTGTCTCTGGACATTTCTGAAGATGGTCCTGCGAGCAGGCTGCCTCTGTGTGTCACTGCCACTCGCTGTCACGCATGCACACACGTGCACGCACACTCACACACACGCAAAGGGGAGCTGGAGGGAAAGGCTGCTCAGCCTGGTGGGGGCAGCAGCCCGTGTCCTACAAGCTGCAACCCACGGTCCAGTGTCTGTCTTAGAAATCCTCTGAGCTGCATGAGATAAGCATTATTATTACAACTTACATCCATCACTGATCACGGGGCAGTTCAAGTTCCATCTTCGGGCTTTAGCTTTTCCATATGCAAAATAATCCCAATGGATGGAAACTAGGGAAGGGTTTGCACACTGGAGATCTGTAGGTCAAACTGGGACTGGGCCTGTCATTCAGCCAGCACATGAGTTCTAATGTTTTTAGAAATTAATTCAGCCTGAAGGAGTTTGCTGCAGCTTCTCCCACGGCCTGTTGTTTGACCATTTCACATATTTACAGTATCTTCTTGGGCTCTGAAGGTATTTAGATTTGTAGCTCTTGGATTAAACGACCTTCAGAGTGTCTTTCAGCTCGGAAACTCCATAGTTTCATCTTTTATTTTGGCCACACTGTGTCTTGTGGGATTTTAGTTCCATGATGAGGAACTGAACCTGGGCCCTTGGCAGTGAAAGGGTGGACAGCCAGAGAATTTCCATGAAATTCCATAGCTTTTTCATGTCTACTTTACAGATGATGAAAACTAAGGCCAGAGATGCACTGTGTTTATCCAACATCATATAGCCTCTTAATAACTAGGTTGAATTTGGGCCTCTGACCCCCAGCTCAGAACTTCTTGTAAAGATTAAATATTCTCAGGACCAAGAACAAGGAAAGAACTCTCAATAAGCAAGACTTACACTTGAATCCCATCAGAAAACAACTCTCCGCACAAACTGTACTATAGTCACGGCAGTTCATGAGAGAAACCACCAAGAACAAGACACAAATTCTGTAACGCAAAAAACAAATGTCTGGAGAGGCATCCACTCAGCAGGCATGACGCTGTTGTGTCTGAAACATCCTGAATTCTTTGTAACTCAACTGAGGGAGGTTAAGAGAGACAAATTTCCTCTGGTCAACTTTTTGGAGGCTTTCCCAACCACTTCTATCAGGGGGGTATCAGTCAAGGTTGACTATTTCCTTCCTAATTTCAGAATCATGAGTTCATAAAGTAAAGTAACCATTTCAGATATTATAGGCTTCTGCATATTAATTGAGTGACGGGCTGATGAATTTACTTAATTACTATTCTTGAGCACCAATTATGTGTCTGGGACTATTCTTTGCACTCAGAGATACAGCCAGGAACAAAATGGACAAAAACCTGTCTTCCTGGAGCTCACAGCCTAGTGGAGCTTATATTCTAATGTTACTATATGCAAAATTATAGATATTAAACAGAAACATACAGACAAGTTACGTTGTCCATCAGGAGGCGAGATACCCTGGCAGAGGGGGCCGGGGCATGCAGGGAGTGCAGGCAGGGATCCCCTCAGTTTGCTGACAGCCCCGAGGGGACAGTGATGAACAGAGGTGCCTCTTTGAGCCCACCAGAGGAGAAGGCACAGCCAGGGTCAACGGGTAGAGACCATAGCTTAGTGGAAAGCTTCCAATTCCTCACCTCAAAAATGGGATTAATCATAACAGCGTACTTCACAGGGTTTTGTGGGATTAAATAGAATAATGCTAGAAAGCCCTTGACACAGCTCCTGGAACACTTCTCCGAGCTTATCACACACCACTGTGTCCCCTGAATAAAGGTCATGTGTCGTTTCTTCCTCTCCAGGGCACTAACTCTGGGGTGGGTTGCAAACACACTGAGGAAGGAGAGAGTGACTCTATCCAGATGCCTGATTTAAGAAGTTAAAGTCAAACCTCACCTCTTTTATTAAAAAAAGAAAAAAAAAAGGTCAGTTTATTCATTTCTGGCCATGCTGGGTCTTAGTTTCAGCACTTGGATCTTCAGTCATAGCTGTGGCACGTGAACTCTTAGTTGCGGCAGGCACGTGGGCTCTAGTTCCCTGACCAGGCATCGAACCCAGGCCCTCTGCACTGGGAGCACGGAGTCTTAGCCACTGGATGACCAGGGAAGTCTCAAACCTCATCTCTTTTACTAACCTTGAACAATCCACTACCTGGGTTTCCTCATCTGTGAAACGGAACATCTACCTTGCACTTGTGGAGGGGTTTAAATGAGGTCACTCCTATGAACAGCTTAGCACACGCTCCATAATGTCTGTTGACGTTATCATCGTTTTATATTTTACTAAGGTCTGGGCCACATCTGTGTAAAGGAGATGGAGGGTCACCTGGCTTCTGGGGGTGTGGGCCTTAAGGGCTGAAGGGGGATGGTTTCAATGCTTATCAAACAGCGCTGGAAATGTCAGTCAGACCGTGTCCCTCCTGTGCGTGCAGCTCCAGTTCAGCCAGTGGCAACGCCTGAGACCTTATGGTGCCTACAAGGTCCTACATGACCTGCTAGCAGACCACTGCTACTCCTCCCTCACTTGTTCTGATCCAGACATGAGCTTGTTCTGCCCCAGGGCCTTTGCACTTGCTGTTCCCTCTGCTAGAAGGTGCTTCTCTTGGATATTTGCACAGATAGTTCCCTCACTTCCTCCAGGCTTTTGCTCAAAAGGCATTTAGCCAGAAGACTTTCTCTCCCCATGCTATTTAAAATAACCCCCATTCATTACCTTTCTCTTTTATTTTATCCAGAGTAGTTTTCTCCACCTGACATAGTATATATTTACTCAGTCTTTTTTAGTGTCTTCACCACTAGAATGTAAGCTTCACTGTAAAATCTCCAGCTGCCTGACATGTGTTAGGAACTCAAACATTTGATGAATGAATAAGTGAATAAGATATCCTGAATACACCCCTGCTTCTCAAGTTCCCCTTGCTGGGAGCTGCAAGATCCTTAGCTATCTGAGAACATAGAGACCCTGAAGTGAGTTATGAAGCAAAATGCATGCTATATGTGGAGCAAATACATCGAGTTCACACATCTGCGTTGCAGTCAGAGCTTTGCCCTGCATGATTTCCTTTCTCCGAGCTTTAGTTCATCCAACTCTAAAACGAGTTCATAGCGGGATTCGCAAAGGGCTCCCAAACAACTGCTGTGGGGGAGACTATGAGGAGCTGAATGTGTCCGTGGAGTTCCAGGCCCTCTGCTTCACCTGTACCAGCCACAGAAGCTCCATTACTGGATTCTATGGTACCTTTCATTTTCCAGGGAAAAAGTTATCAGATGCTAAAAATTAATCTGAAAGCAGGTAAACTAAATGCTGCTTCAGGTCCCTTCCTGCACTGGAGTTCCTGGAGTCCCGCCTGGTGGCCCAGACAGTAAAGAATCCGCCTGCAGTGCAGGACACCTGGGTTCAATTCCTGGGTCAGGAAGATCCCCTAGAGAATGGAATGGCTACCCACTCCAGTATTCTTGCCTGGAGAATCCCATGGACAGAGGAGCCTGGTGGGCTACAGTCCATAAAGTCGCAAAGAGTTGGACATGACCGAGCAACTAACACTTTTTCACTTTTCCTTTCTGCAGCGGCTTTTAACAAAGGCATTGCCCTCTCCCGGTCCCAGGAGACTCCTGAGGCTGGCAGACTCACCTGGGACATGTGAACCACCTCAAACCAGCGCAGGATGCCGGGAAGCTTGTATGCAGTCACGAAGGAGGTCCTCTCGATCCACATCGACTGTCCCGTTGGAGGGAGGCAGGGGCAGGAAAGCAACACACTTGTGAAACCTGACCAGCAGAGCTGGGACCTAGCCAGGCCCCCAGGCCTCCTATCCACCCGGAATCAGAATGAAAAATTACAGGATCCAGAAACACACCCCCATTTTACCCTGAAGAATCCTTTCCCAATGTGAAGTTTACATTTTCCCTAGATTTAGGTTCAGTATGTTTTAACCTGGGTCTCTGAACAGGCATAATTTTTAGGCACAATTGAATACATTCACCTGCATTTTCTGGGTGTGTGTATAGCAATCAATCATCATATTCTTAAAGGGACAGAGCCCCACCCCCACCTCCAAACATGAAGAATCACAGTTGAAGGGAAAGAGCGGAGAGAGACTTGGAGCTGGCTCCTTGTGCCAGCCTTAGCCCTTGGGAATAGCAGACAGGTCCTGGGAAACACAGGGACACTGGGGACTGTGAACTCCCCGAGGCAGACAGGGCTCTCGCCAGGCCTGCGTTACATGGAGAGTGGAGAGGCTCAAGAAATGAGACGACAAACCCCACAGAAGAGCCTGGAAGGCGGGTGTCATCATACCAGCAGAAGCCAGGCTCCTTCCTGTGGGTTTGGGTCAGAGGCCCTCCCATTATGATGCTGCAGGAGCATGCTCTGGCTGGTACAGAGGCCCAGGGGAACAATCGCGGCTGCTGCAGGGGAGAGGAGACACTTACGGCAAACTCGTTCTCAGGATCGACGGTCCCCCTGCGCACTGGCCGGGAGTAGTGGAACTTCTGCACGTGGTTGGATTTGTAAAAGCTGCAAGACAGGAAGAGGCTGAGGCTCCTGAGAGCGAAACCTGACCTGACCCTGCACTGTCCAGGGAGGCCCTCCGCAGTGAACTCTAGGTCTGGTAGAACCCTCACTGTAGCATTTAAAACCAGGCTTTCTTTCTAAGATGATTTAGAAGCTCGTCAGTCGTATGCCCTCATAAGAACATAGCACCCCTCAGGGTACCCCCAAAGTTGAAATTCTATCATTAATACACATATTGGTGTCTGGGCCATTGTTTCTTATGATCTCAATGAAGGATCTGGATACATCCAAGGTCCTAGACTAATGGCCCAGAGGTATCTTCTAAGGATTCCTTTAGCTACGCCCCCACCCCTACCCCATCAGTCTTCCTGAATCTCTAGGGCTGTTCTAGCATCAAAGCCAGCAGGGCACGGTGCTGGCTGTGTGGTCGTCATCCCTTGCCCAAGGGTGCCTTACTGAGGTGGGGACGGAAGGCTGAGATGCAGGCTCAGCTACATCTGTCCCCCTACCTCCCTAGCATGAGACCACTTCTCCCCCAAGGAGCAGGCCATTCCTCTCACAACTGAGCTCCTGCTCGGACAGGCCCTCCCAGAGAAGAAGCCTTTCCAAAGGCAATCAAGGTGTGAAACTGGGCACCTGGGCTTAAGGGGGGTGAGCCAGACAGCTTAGACTGGGCACCTGCTGCCCACAGATCCCACAGACCTTCTGCTTCACCACCTCACTCCTGACCTTGGCTTCTGGTATTAAACAGATCCATCTTGTCTTCATGCTGCTACCTCCAATGCCTCCTTTATGTTACTTTACATTTAAATTTTTTGGTTTGTGGGATCTTAGTTCCTTGCACAGGGATTGACCTTTGGCCCTTGGCAGTGACGGCACTGAGTCCTAACCACTGGGGGACCTCCCTTAGCGTACCCTTTAAATCAAAGTGTGGACACATCCGTTGTGAGTACACAACCTTCACAAGCGCTGAAAAGATGCCCCTCCGGAGAAAGTGCTCAGCCCGAGCATCGTCCCTGTCGCCCACACTCTCCGGCTGTGGATTCCTGGAGCCGCTCCGGCACCATCCTGAGAGACAGGCTCTCCACGTCCCAGTCAGTGAAGCCCATCGGTGCTTCCTGAGGACTCCCTGGCCGCAGGGTGAGCCCGCCCTCATCCTCCCAGCCACACCTGGTGTTAGCCTTCCAAGGGCAGGGCCCAGAGGGCTCATGGGGGTGATGCTTCTTCCAGGAAGGAAATGGAAAACAGGCTAAGACAGAAGGGTACCAAGGCCTGTCCTCCCACCGGCTCTGCTTGCTTGGCAGCCTCACAGAATGTTCCTCCCCACATTCCTTCCCCTGAACTGAGGGGCTTACTTTATAATCTGGTCAGGCACCGGCTTATTCTTGAACCTCGGGTGTTCATCCAAGACGGGCTGGACAGTGAAGCACTGGATGTCTGCAATTCCTGTAGTTAAGAGCTCGCAACATGTTGGTCGGGGGTGGGGGGCAGTTCCCAGCACAGCAGGTCCCAGCTGAGACCCCTCGGCCCCCAGGACAGTCCTCTGGGGCCAAGTTTTTAATGAGTGACAAACCTCAAGATGCTAGGTCCTAGTGACCACTTAGCAGTCACCGTGGTCCTTATCAGAGCTGCAGCCCTGTCCGAGGGCTCAGCCTCTGCTAACAGCTGGTTAGTATTAACAGTCCTTAATCTTTGCTATACTACTATCATGAACAAGAGTAACACCTAACGCATTCATAGCTCTTCATTGACTGCAGAGAATGTCTCCCCTCGGTCTCCTTTCATCTCCCTAGTTCCATTGACCACCGCTGTTAATGTTAATCATACTTTCCAGAGAAAGGGACATCAAGGTCAAAGAAGCTGAACAACACAGTGAAGGTCACACAGCTTGTGAGCACAGAGCAACAGTCTGTATTTGGGTCTGTAACCCTAAGCTCAGCGTTCGTTGCCTATAATTGGTGCTCCCCACTGAGCAGAAGCATCACCTTCACCTGAGGGCTTGTTAGAAACGGTGACTCCCGGGGCCCACCTAAGATCTAATGAGTCCCAGTCTGCGTTTTGTAGGCTCCTCAGGTGAGGCACATGCACGCCCCCGTTTGAGAAGCGCTGCTTTAGAGCAGGTGAATACATGCCATCTAGCACTCTGAGAGCAACTGCCTGGGGCAGGGATATAAGGCCATGTCCAAGCTCAGTGGGAAAGAGCTCCGTGATTGATGCCTGCCATGGGCACGGGCTACAGAAGAGTTATCACGTGTGCCAGACTTCTGTCATGCCTCTTCTAGACCTTTGTTCACTGTCAGTCAATCACGCAGCAAAATAAACAAGGTTAGCCATCGCCGGTCCCACCCCTGAACCTTGCTTCCATTTCCCCGGCTTCCCTGGCTTCCTTATCCACCTCTTGTTTCCAGGTATCCAGGTTCTCTCCTCCCTCTATTCTACCTGAGGTCCACCCTGGCTTGAAAACTCTTCCCTTGAGCCTAACATTTCTGCCAATTAAGAAATCACAAACTCCTCTTGTTGGCATTCAAATATGCCAATTTTGAATATGAACTGTTCAAATCTTCCACTAGGATTCCAACCCATTTCCCACCGTTATTTCCGAGTATGCAACAGATGGTACTGTCCCCTCTGCTAAGACGATTTCTCCATGCCACCGTGAAGTTCAGTCCACCCTCAGCCAGGTGCCCCTTTCCTTCCTGGCCCTCCATGGCTTCGCGTCTGAGCACAGAACTCTCGTCTCTCCAGCTCCCTGTCTTCTCCTCTCAGTCTCCTCCCCACCAGACTGGGAGATTCCTGATGCAGGCGCTGGGACTCCTTCACACAAAAGAAATGGCCAGAATGCAATTCCAGGTTAGATCCAATCCTCCCTTCCTCAGTAAACTCACTCTGTGCTAACATGCTGGGGATGTAACTGTTTTATTGCTGAAGAGCACTTCCACATTCAGTGAGAGTCCCTCAGAAAGAGACAGAGAGAAAGACACAGGTAGAGAGACATCAAGAGAGATTCAGAGGCAGAGACAATGAGAGGAGAGGGCAAGACGGAGCAATGCTTAATATAAATGAATAAGCCTGACTGGAGGACGTCACATAATACTCAGGAAAACTAATTTCTATCTCAAGCTCTACAGCAAACAGCCTTCTCTGGGAGGGAATTCTTTCTGGATTAAGTCTAGGGCAGGACTGGCAACCTATAGCCCTCTGGTCAAATCCGGCTCACTGCCTGTTATTGCGTGGCTCCTAGCTAGTCGCTTTTATAGTTTCAATATTTGAAAAAAAAGAGTATTACATGACATGTGATAATATTAAATTTAAATTTCAGTGTTCATAAATAAAGTTTTATTGGGACAGAGCTACACCCATCCATTTATGTACTACCCATGGGGCTCCCCCAGCACAAGAGAGGTGAGGAGCTGTGACAGAGACACGCGGTCCACAGAGACTAAAATGTGTCCCATCTGGTCCTTCATGTAAGTCTGCCTGAAGAAGCCAGTGACATCACCCTCCAACCACGCCCAGTAGGCTGCATGGCTGCACCTGCTCCCTACGCATTAAACGGCAGAGGGGTGGGTAGGGAACAGGAGACACCCACCCAAGAGACCTTTGCTGTTAAGTGACTTCCCCCACTTGGGTACCTACGTGAGAAGACACTAGGTCTTGTCATGCAACACAGGAAGGCAACAGAACGGAGCGTTAAGAGCTCAGAGTTTGCAAAAATCAGACTTGGGTTCAATCTTAGTTCCATCAATTTCTGAGACCTTGTGCCAGCTGTTTACATTTTTAAGCCTCATTTTTCTTATTTGCAAAATGCAGAGAGTAAAAATACCCAACTCATGGGATTGTTATGAGAATAAAATGAAACAATGCATGAAAATGCCTGGCATGCCATCACTTTACAATAGTTAATAGAGAACACTCTGTTCATTAATCTTAAATGAAAATGATGGCATTATAGAAAGAATGCAGACTTTGAGACAGACCTTGGAGTTCAAATCTCAACTGCATCATTAACTAGCTTCGTACTCTTAGGCAAACCACCTTACCTCTCTGCTGCATGTACCTCTCTATGAAATAGGAACAATTAATACCCACCTAATAGAGTTTTATTGGGGTTGTTACGGCTTTTAGCCACTCAGTCGTGTCCAATTCTTCTGTGACCCTGTGGACTGTGGCCCACCAGGCTCCTCTGTCCATGGGATTCTCCAGGGAAGAATACTGGAGTGGGTTGCTATTTCCTTCTCCAGGGGATCTTCCAGACTCAGGGATCAAACCTGAGTCTCCTGCATTGCAGACAGATTTTTTTTACCACTGAGCCACCAGGGAAGCCTTTATGGGGATTAGAAAAATCTAGTTACAAAACCTTCAGTCTTTTGCATGGCATGAAGAGGACACAGAGCAAATGTCAGCCCTTTCCCTCTCCACCTGATTCTTGGAGCTGAATCAGGCTTGCGTATGATGACTCGGCCCAGTAACAGATGCTTCTTCTCCCACCGTGAGTTAAAAGGCGACATGGTTGTTCAATACCAGAATATCCACGTAGCAGGGCCTTAGTACTAATCCCATGTCTTGCCTGTAACCAAACTCACATGTGTAACCAGCCAGCTTTGCCGCTGGTTACATTTCCTCCTGCAAATAACCCTGGTAGAGCACGCATGAAGGGCAGGCGAGCATAATGAAAAGGTTACAGATGAATATGTATCATCCGAGGGGAAAATATTTGCATTAAGGTTCGACAGACCTAGCAGACCAGCCGTGGAACCTGTCAGCCCCATTTTAAAGGCTGTAACTTAATTTGCACTGCAGGGCGCAACACGGGAGCTAGACTAGGTTAACGCAGCCGTTGCAGCATCAGCCCCTGACCTGGTGATCATTATGCTTCGCTGCACTGGAGCCTTGTTTCCACCGTACTTCCCCAACTGCACTAGCACCACCTCCTGTCCCTTCGACTTTCTGTGTGCCCCAGACGCCTTGCTGCATCCATGCCTCCCTCCCTCCTACCTTTCTCTAGCTCCCCTTTCTTTCCCCTCTCTCGTTTTCTTTCTCTTTCTGTTGACCAGCAAGTGTTTCCTGAGAGCTGCCTTTGAGGATCACTGCAGTGAGCAAGAGCACGGGTCTCTGCCTTCTTGGAGTTTCCATGTTAGTTCTACCTTTTTTTAGAAAAAATCCTTTTTATTGTAGAAAAGCCCCTGATGCTGGGAAAGATTGAAGGTGGGAGGAGAAGGGGATGACAGAGGACGAGATGGTTGGATGGCATCACTGACTCAACGGACATGAGCTTGAGCAAACTCTGGGAGATAGTTGAAGGACAGGGAAGCCTGGCGTGCTGCAGTCGACGGGGTTGCAGAGAGTTGGACACAAGTGAGCAACTGAACAACCCGTGGTTAAAAGTCACATTATCAAACCATAATAGTTTAACCATATTTAACTCTACAGTTCAGTGGCACCAAGTACATTCACTATGCTGTACAACCATCACCATCATCCATCTGCCAAATTCTTCACCTTCCTAAACAGAAACTCTGTCCTCATTAAACACTAAGTCCCCACTGTGCATGCGTGCGTGCATGTTAGGTCACTTCAGTCGTGTCTGACGCTCCGTGACCCTGTGGACTGTAGCCCGCCAGGCTCCTCTGTCCATGGGATTCTCCAGGCAAGAATACTGGAGTGGGTTGCCACGCCCTCCTCCAGGGGATCTTCCCAATCCAGAGGTCCAACCCACATCTCCTGTGGTTCCTGCACTGCAGGCGGATTCTCTACCATTGGGCCGCTGGGGAAGCCCCAGTCCCCATCACCCCTCCCCAAGCCCCACTCCCTGGCCCCTGGCAGCTGCCAGTACACTTTCCGACTCTATGAATTTGACAAGTCTAGGTACCTCATACAAGTGGAATCAAACAGTATTTGTCTGCACCTACTGTATACTGGAGTCTATTTTTAATGTTAACTTGATATATGTCCCTGACTTCCCAGGCAGCACAGTGGTAAGGAATCTGCCTACCAGAGCAGGGGGATGCAAGAGACACGGGTTCAGTCCCTGGGCTGGGAAGATCTCCTGGAGGAGGAAATGGCAACCCACTCTAGTATTCTTGCCTGGAAAATTCTATGGACAGAGGAGCCTGGTGGGCTACAGCCCATGGGGTCACGGAGAGCTGGACGCCTCTGTGCACGCACATGTACAATACACGCCCTGTGAACAGATCGCACCTTCTTGGTCTTTTTCTCTCCGTGCTCTTCAGTTGACATATGTGCACAACGATGTATGAAGCAGTTTTACATTTGAAATCACAACAGACAATGACAGATTGAGATCAGCGTGCTAAACAAAAACAAGCAGGGGCTGAGATGGCAGCGTACCGCAGACTTCCAATAAGGTGGCCAAGGAAGGCCTCTTCTGGGAGGTGGCACTGAGTTAGAATTTGATGGGTGAGAAAGGAGCTGAGGGAAAGGCATTCCAAGCAAAGAGAAGAGAAAACACATAGGCCCAGAGGCAAGAACAAGCTGGGCATGTTTAAGGAACAGAAACAAGATCTGTGCGGCAGAGGAGCATGAGAGAGGGAAGGGAAAGTTGGGGGCAATGGCGCTGGAGACACAGGCAGGGGCCAGAGGAAGGACAGCCCTGCAGGCTTGCTCAGGAGTTCTGAGTTTACTGGAAGAGCTATGTGGCACCATGCCAGTTCTTGGACCTCAGGGCCTTTGCACACGATGCTCTTTCCCTCTGTCTAGGGCATTTTCCCACCTCATCTCTCACCTTCAACATCACCTTCCTCAAGGAAGACTTTTCTTCCCTCCCAATCATGGTAACCAGCAGGGCTTTCTTATAGCATTGATCACAGTTTTACAAATACCTATTTAATGATGCTGTAAACATCTTTTACTTGCTAGACTGGAAGATCCCTGGAGGTGGGACCACTTTGTGAGTGTAATCGCAGGTTCCCTGTACAAAGAAATGCTTGGCCGAGTCAGGCCTTGATGGTAATCATCACAAAGAAAGAAGTGAATTTATCAATGAACACAGCATTTGAGTTTCCTGAGATGGTTCTTTTTGGAGCCCGCACTGGACACTGAAATTGGCACCACTGCAGTGATGCTGGCGGCAGTCCCCAGCTCTAGGATCGGGCTCTGTGGGTTGAAGTCCTGGCAGGGCGGCCTATGCCAGGCCCTTGGCAGGGGCATTTGTTAAGGATACACTGGCCTGGGGCGTTCTTCACATCATCCCCAGGTGCAGAGGTTGTGTTCATCTTCTCCGCGTTGGGGAACTGGCTCATCAGCTGCATCTGGAAATCTTCTCTTCGCTCATACTCCTTCCCTCGGTAGATGAACACTTTGTTCTGCAGAGAAAGGACATCTGTCAGAGATCCCAGGGCCCAGGCGTGGAGGAGATGGTTCAAGCCAAGCTGGGAGGCTGGTCAGGCGCACAGGGCTGTGGTGATAGCCTAGAGATCTCTCCACCCTCTTTCTCCCCTCCAGGGAAAGGATGGAACCTCAACTCACACACCTTTCAGCTGGGCATGGATTGGTTCCAAAGGGAGAAGAGATCATGGATGCTGAGAACGTTTCCTCCAAACCATCCTACGTGCAGCCTCCAGGGCAATTCCTCACTCCACTTTCACACCCACTCGCCCATCTACAGGGCCACAAAGTTTCCCCCCTGCCTTTAATGGACCATATGGGCGGAACCTGTGGGCTGGAAGGGACCAGCATGCGGGTCCTTCATCACGAGGCTCCATGGTAACACATTTTATCCTTCCCTGACATGTTAGTTCCTTCTAGACCAGTAGTTTTTAAACAGGCAGTGATTTTGCCTCTTAAGGGATGCTGGTTATGTCTGGAAACAGTTTTGATTGTTACAGCTCCAAGGAGGAGCACTCCTGGGACCTAGTGGGCAAGAAGCCTTCAACGCGCAGATCGGCCCATAGCTGAGCACTATCTAGCCTAAAGTATCTACAGAGCTGAGGCTGCGAACCCTGTTCTAGACCTGTCTGTGCCACTGCGCTGCCTCTAGTGGTACTCTAAACTCTTCCGTCCAAACCCATGCCCGTATCAATGTTTCCAAACCTGGATCCTCATTTCAGGCTTCCTGGGAGCTCTGTTGGTAAAGAATCTGCCTGCAATGCAGGAGACCCCAGTTCAATTCCTGGGTCAGGAAGATCCACTGGAGAAGGGATAGGCTACCCACTCCGGTTTTCTGGGGCTTCCCCGTGGCTCAGCTGGTAAAGAATATGTCTGCAATGCCTGGGTTCAATCCCTGGGTTGGGAAGATCCCCTGGAGAATGAAATGGCAACCCACTCCAGCATTCCTGCTTGGGAAATCCCATGGACAGGAGCCTGCTGGACTATAGTCCATTGGGTTGCAAAGAGTTGGACATAACTGAAGCAACTTCAAGTCGAGTCATGGGGGTTTATTATCATTATTTTTAAATAAGTTGTTTACCCTCCATAACTAGTTCTAAACAGTTAACCTTTCATATCCTCAGGATCTTATTCCATGGATTCAACCAACCATGATTTAAAAATATTTGAAAAAAAAATCTAGAAACTTCCAAAAAGCAAAACTTGAGTTTGCTGCACTCCAGCAACTATTTACAAAGCATTTACATTGTATTTAGTATTGTAAGTAATCTAGAGGTGATTTGAACCCTTTAGGAGATAGTATGCTATTTCTACATGCTAACACTACACTATTTCATATAAAGGACTTGAGGATCCTCAGGTGTTGTCCTCTGCACAAGGTCTTAAAACCAATTCCTGGTGAATACCAAGGGAGAACTGCATTTTAAAACTGTCTTAGTTTTAATTTTGGATGTCATAAATGCAGATAGGTAAAGTCTACAAACACAGAAGTTCTCTGGGGACCTTGATCATATTTTTAAGAGATAAAATGGCCCTGAGACCAAAAGGTCTGAGAGCTTGTGCAGTATAGTTCCTGCTGGGTAGCAGAGCTCTGGCCCTCTGAGCACCTCGTCCCTGGGGTGGCGTGCTCACCGCCTCACAAGCCAGCCAATGCTGCCGTGTATGTGAAGAGACACAGCGGGTGGCTGAGGTGCTGTTAGTGGAGGGGGACTGAGGAGGGTGCAGGGGAAGGGATGGCACTCGGACACCGGAGGGCACTGGGTCTGAGCTCAAGCAGAGCCTCAAGGAACAAAGGGAGGGCCGAGAGGCCGGGGTCCGGGACCCGGGCCTTGTCCGAGTCACCCACAGACTCACCCGGAGGAAGGAGGGGAAACCCTGGCCGTAGTATCCAACAGCAAAGTAGTCTGGCTTCGGTCTGAGGATTTTCATGATGTTTTCATAGAATTTTGCCTGCTGGATCTGAAAGAAGAGAACTCACAGCTTGTAACACCACAAATGTGTATTAAAGGCACATTCAGCTCCGAGGGGCTAAGACGTGATCATGACACAAATGTGCCAAGTGCACATGTTTGCATATTCATGGAACTGTCATCACAACAGTGGTATATTTACACTATTCCAGATCCACCATCCTACCTGCAGTAACACTTGTACTTGCATCACCCTCATAACAAACCCAAGGAACTGTATCTCTGCTTTGCAGATAAAGAAGTGGTATCTCGGTGCATCCAATAAGTACGGAACTGAATCCAGCCAGCTGTTCAGAGCCCCGCCAGCATCATCACTCTGTCCCCACTGGGAGTGTGTCTGCGGCCGTCTATAGATGGGTAAGTGTTTCTGGATATGGATGTCTTCCTGTGTATGCACACCCAATGTACTTCACCAGTTCCCAGGGGTGCGTGCTTTTATATTTTAACATCTTTGAAAAGAGTCTGTGTTTTACTTTATACCTAATGGCATCTTCCAGTCGCTGTAACTGGAGAGAAGTCCTGAGGGGGCAGGTAAAATAGAATGGTGCAGCTCACAGACGGCAGCATTTCACACTGAACGCAACATGGAAGATGAATGTGTGTGGCCCTGGATGTGAACTCGTGTGAGCTGGGCTTGGTGCACAGCCATACACGTCCATTAGTGTGTGCGTGAATATATACTGGGTGTGTGTGCATCCATGGATGTGCATGGGTGGTGGTAGTGATGGTTTAGTCTGTAACAGGAAATACGCAGTTGTTAGTACAAATTATTGGTTTGTTTTAGCTGCTAAGTTGTGTCCAACTCTTGCGATCCCATGGGTTATAGCCCGCCAGGTTCCTCTGTCCATGGGACCCTCCAGGCAACAATGCTGGAGTGGTTGCTGTCTCCTATTTCCGGCTCTATAGGTGCGTGCGTGTGTGTGTGTGTGTGTGTGTGTGTGTGTGTGTGTGTACTGTATACATTGGAAGGCGCGTGCACCTCCATACCTGCAAACATCTATGTGGGCAGACTCAGGCAGACCTAACTGTCTCTCGGTGTAAGCGGTGTGTGTGTTGACATCACACCTGAGAACACTATATTCCACACCCATCCCCCGACCAGACAAGCTACCAACCCTCTTCCAACACTCTGACTCTCATTTCACAGTTCCCTAGAAAGAGCGGGACTGACTAACCTCTCGAAATGCGCTCAGATGGGGCTCTGGAGTCCTGGGTGTCAGGCCACCAGGACATGTGTGTGGGGAGAGCAGCCCCTCCGGCCACTTCCCCACCAGCCTGGGCCTCTGCTTCCCCCTACTTCCCACTTTCCCCGCCAAATCACGAGCTTCCAGGAGCTAATGGGAATGGCCAGATGGGGAGCACTTTAATGTGATTTATCTGTTAATCAGAAAGCACGGGTTTGGGTTTTTATCTAATTGGTTTAGTGGTTTGTGGGAATTTCACAGCAAATGTGGTACAGTGTTTATTGGGTGTGCAGTAGCAGCAGCAGCAGCCCCAGCACCGGGCAGGTACTTAGCGCTCCATCGGAGAAACTGTGCCCGATGAGCTTTCCCAGAAGACCTCCCTTTGGAAATATTCCCAGCTGGGAGGGAGATGCTCAGCAGTTTGGCTCAGCTCAGCCCGACTTTTGTTCCTTTCCTGAGGTCCTACTCCCAAGGCCTCCTGCCTCGGCTCCCCCTTTCCTCAGCCTCTCTGCCCAGCCAAGGCCCCGAGCAACCAACCTGCAGGGCAGCCGGCTCCCCCTGGGGACTCCTTACCAAATTCTGGCTCAGCAGCTGATAGTCAAAGATTTCCATCTCACACTGTTCTGCCAGCTCCTTGCACAGACTGATGGCCTCTTCCCACATCTACAAGGAAGGTCATGGAGACAAAGGTTAGAGGGGCTCCAGGCTTGCAGAGCCGTTGCTGAGGAAGGCACTGGGGCAGCTCCACACCTGGGACTGAGCCCCAAGCCTACCTGTAGCCCAGACCCTGCCCCATGCCCAGGGAACCAAATGCATCCCAAGAAGCAGGCCTATCCTCTGCTTCTCACCCCAGTTTCCTGACAAATAACGGAACATCCACACCCTAGGCTAAGTGCGTTATTTACATGCTCTCTGCATCTTCACAACCCCTCTGAGAGGTGACTAGCAGCACCTGCATTTCCCAGGTGAGAAACAGAGGTTCAGATCGGCAGAGCATCCACCCCAGGTCAAAGGCCTAACCTAAAGCAGGGCCAGGATGTGCACTTGAGAAGGACCCGTGACCTTATACTCAGCTTTAGTGGGCCAAACTGAGGAAGTAGCATTGACAAATACATACTACCATGTGTAAAATAGGCAGCCAGTGGGAAGCTGCTATACAGCGCAGGGAGCCCGTCTGGTGCTCCGTGATGACCTAGAGGGCTGGGATGGCAGGAGGGGAAGGAGGCTCAAGAGGCAGGGGATATATGTGGTGTGTGCATGACTGACTCATGCTGTTGTACAGCAGAAAGCAACCCAGCACTGTGAACACTGCAAAGCAATTTTCCTCCAGTTAAAAAAAAAATCTCCCTTAGAAAGTACAAGTGTTAGTCCCTCAATCATGTCCGACTCTTTGCAACCCCATGGACTGTAGCCCACCACACGCCTCCGTCTGTGGGATTCTCCAGGCAAGAATGCTAGATTGGATAGCCATTCCCTTCTCCAGGGGATCTTCCTGACCCAGGTTTCAGAGCGGGGCCTCCTGCATTGCAGGTGGGTCTTTGCTATCTGAGCCACCAGAGATTTCCCAGAGAAAAATGGTTCACAAAGAAAATAAGCAGGCAGCGAATTTCTGAGGCTGGAGTTGGAGCCAGATACAGTTCTCTTGATGTTTGCTACTGGGAGCTTTTCACTCGGCAAATCCCATCACTTTCATATTCCCTTTGGCCAGCTTTCTTCCCTTCCTCCCTTCCACCCTTCTCTTTCTCTCACTTTCAAAAGCAAATGTGGTAAGAACACTTAACCTGAGATCTACCCACTTAACAGGTTTTTAAATGCATAACACAGAATTGTTAACTATAGGCCCAGTGTTGTACAGAGATGTCTAGAATTTACTCATCTTGCATAAATAAGCCTTTATACCATCACTTCTTAACTGCATTATTTAGGGTGAGTGAGCAATGGGCGGCATAGAGGTGGAGGAGGAACTAGAGTATTAAAAAGAGTGATGAAAACTTTTTTTAAACAGGTCTTTTGCATCTTTAAAAAAAATTCTGAAAAAAACCCACAAAAACCTCTGGATAGAGGGGGTCCTTTCCATCTGTTCCATTTTAACTGAAACCAATAGATCATCCTTCCGTCCTAGACCAGAGCAGTCAGGAACCTCTACAGAGGGGCAGAGGGAGGTGCTGGGTGGGCTGGAGATCTGGCAATCTCAAGGGACACCCATTACATTTCAAATTTGGTTTCAAATGGAAGAGGCAGCTAAATGGAGAAGTTGGGGGAGGAGGGGGAGGGGAGAGGGGAGGCTGCCAAAATGCAGAAGTGCTCTCTCTGCATCCAAGCATAAAAATAAATAAAAGCAAGTGCTGAGTGGAGAAGCCACGGCTGTAAACCCATGGACAGCTTAGTGAGCAGCATAAAAATGTTTTACATGCCAGGAGGAATCAAGTCCACAGACGAGTATGGGCTGGTTCTTTCTCCTTAGCCTGAACGAGAAGATGGGGTTAAAGCTCCAGGCTGAGCCAGGGGGCTGTTTGGCTCAAGTGGAGGTCTTTGCCAACTTTCCGTCATAATATGCCAGAAATACCCTCCCTACATGTTAAGGGGCTAAGAAGGGAGACAGGCAGGGAGTCAAATGGCTGGAACGTCCTTCATGTCTGTCCGTGTGGTCACTAAGACCTCTGCCAGTCACTGACCCCTGAGTCTCCTACGCTGGTCACTGAGCGCCTGCTGGCTTCTGGGCATGGTACCCAGGGATGGGAAGTGATAAAGATGGACAAGACAGTCTCTGCTTCCAGAAACAGAAGTGGGTCAAGTGCACACACGAGCGGATGCACTAGTTGGGTTTTGAGGGATGTGGAGGAGTCCATCAGGTAACGAGAAGAGGGCTTCAGGAGTAGAAAGTCATTTCGTGTGTCTAGATCGATGAGTCTCCATGAGGGGAGGTATAGGGAAAGGAAGTCAAAAGGATGTTAAAGACTCCAGGCTTCACTCTAGAAGCCACCAGAGCGGCGGCACACAGAGGGGGTTATGCCCATCCGCTCCCTCCTCTCTGCCCTTGAAGAGCTTTAGCAGCACCCTGTTCCTGCCCTCTTCCTCCTAATTATTGCACAACACCAAGGGGTTATGTGCAAGAAAAAAAAAAGACGATGACCCGTATGTGTGCTCTACCGACTAGTAATACGCCCCTTAGTACTGCGGCTTATGCCTTCTTCCTCTCTGCTCAGCGAAGGGTTGGCTGAGTCAGATACCAGCAGAGGACAAGGCCTGACAGGTCCTTTCAGGGTTTTCCTACCATGACTGACTTAATCAGCCGATCAACCAAGAGTGAGCTCAGACTCAATGCCCAGCAGGACAGGAGGCTCCAGAGAGGGCCAGGTCTCTGCCCTCAAGAGGCTTATGATCGTAAATTATTAAAACAGTCTTCTCCAATTGCTCAACGCCTGGGAATTTATATACCCTTCCACAGACATTACCTCATTTCATTTTTCAGGGAAGGTGGGGAGATCACACTAAGACAGATGCAATGAACTGCGGTGATAGAACAGGCCAAAAGCAAGTGTTAAAGTACCTGATGAACTGTAAGAGGCCAGGCCATTCGGAGAAGAGGCAGGGCTGTGGGTAAGCTGGAGGACTCAGGAAAAGCTTGTGAGAGGAAGCCGGCAGTCAACTGGGGCCTCAGGGGCAGAGAACTGAGTTTGCACACTGCAACTAAGGGTCCGCACGTCACAATTAAAAAAAAAGAAATCCTGCATGCTGCTACTAAGACCTGGCACAGACAAATAAATAAATGTGCTCATGCTTAGTCGCTCAGTCACAGCCAGCTCTTTGTGACCCCACGGACCAGAGCCCACAGGCTCCTGCGTTCATGGGATTCTCCAGGCAAGAACACTGGAGTGGAAGCCACTTCTCTTCTTCAGGGGAGCTTCCCGACCCAGGGATCAAACCTGGGTCCCTTGCATTGCAGGTGGATTCTTTACCATTTGAGCCACCAGAGAAGCTCCTACATAAGTAAATATTAAAAAAAAAAAACAAAACTGAACAAGTTAGTACTATGTACCAGGTCTTATGCTAAGTGCTTTACATAATTTTCTCACCTAATTTTCACAAAGCAGCTAGAAAGTAGGTACTATCAATATCTCGCTGTTATGGATGGGGAACTGGAATCTCTGAAAGGCCACGGGGATTGCAGGCGGTAAAGGAACGTGGCTTGAAACCCAGATCCTGAGCTCTTAGCCACCTACTATGTCTCCTGCAGCGTTTGAGTTGGTGCTTCCTGAAGGGCCAATTGGAGGCTGGAGGATGGACAGTAACTGGTTTGGCCAATCTCCAGACAAAACATGACAAATCACCCTGTTCTTGCTGTTTACAATGACACCATGAAGTCATTCATACATTCAATTAATTAATGTTTTCAACATATATCTTTTGGGTCCCATATCTTAGGGTCTGTGCTAGCTACTAGGCACTCGGCAGTGGACAAGACAAATATCTTTGCTCTTGGCCTTCTAAAGTGGAGAGCCAGACAATGAACAAGTCAAAACAAAATGACTGAGGTGATGTCTGACAGTGATAAGTGCTTTGAAGAAGAAATAAGTATGACTCAGAGCAAAGGGTACTGCTGTGTGTGGTCTGGGAAGGCCTTCTTCAGGACATGACATTCTTTGCTTGGGTAAAACCCTGAGCTGTGAGAAGGAACTGGCCACGGTAAGATATGGAGGAGAAATGTCCTAAGCTGGGAAAAGCAAGTGCATAGGCCCTGAGGTGGAGAAGAGCTTGGCACAGAATATATGAGCAAGAGGGAGCTGGCAGAGTTGACACGGGAGAGGCAGTCAGAGGACAGCTCGTATGCGGCCTCATGGGTCATGGGAAAGATTGTAATTTGATCTAAGTGTTGGGATGGCTGTTTGAGACGATTGTAAGCAGGACAATGGGTTATGTTCTATGGGATAAGTATGTTCTATGATCACCCTATTTCCTATATGGACGACAGGTTGCATCGGAACAGAGGATACAGGGCTGTTGCCCAGGACTCATTGTGTCCAGGGGAGCAATGCTGGCGCTCTGAACGTACGTAGTAGGAATGCGGATGGAGGGAAATGATCAGACTTAGGGCTGGGCAGGAGAGCTGACCAGACCTGCAGACGGACTGCATACGGAGTGTGGGAGAGACCAGTCCTTCCCAGAAGCGAGGGTTCCCACGGAGAGAGGAAGGGCAGGGACCAATTACCTTTCCTTTGTCAAAGTAGCCTATGATGATATCATAGAGCGTCTCCTTCAGCTGCCGGTGGGTCTGCGGGTACTGCTGGCCGGCCTGCATGACCTGCGATGCGCACTGCTCATCTGACCACTGCGGAAAGAGGACACACAGTTACCCAGGGCAGGCGTCTCCCTACTGCTGAGGAGCGGGAGGGCGCCCTGTCCTCGCTGCCCTGAGCGCCAATCAGAGAGACGATGTCGGCCTGCAGGGTCCACAGGAAGCGCCCCTCCATTTCTGCAGAGTCACAGTTACTGACACTCTGGACTCTCTCTTGGCTCCTGTGTATGGATTGAAGGATTCTTCTTTGAATCCCTGCAAGACATGGCCCTGGCTCTTCAAAACCCAAAGGAAATCCTTGAGACTTTGTCCTGCTCCAGCAGCGCTTTCAAGAGAAGAAAAACAGCTCACAGGGCATGCTAATGATTTATAGTTGATGCTTGGATGTTATATAAAACAGTTTGAATGTTACGTAAGACTGCAAGATACGTCTCAGGGGGTTCTTGTTGCTGCTAAATGTGACGGTTACTTGAAACCTTATGTGTCCAGACAGAACAGTGCAGAAAAGTAACCTGCCAGGTTAAAAGTTTGGGGACACAGGGCAAAACAAAATTTATTTGGCTTTCTTTTCTTTTTTAACTTTTCAACTTGCTGTGAGGGCTCCGTGGGATCTCAGCATGAATCCCCTCCATTGGGAGGGCAGTACCTTGAGAAGCCAGGTGTGGAGGAGGAGTGTATAGGCAGCCTCTGTGTAGTTGTCACAGTCCAGGTGAAGGTCACGGAGTTTGTACAGGTACCTGTTTGGGAAATATGTTAAATCACCAGATGCAGTAGGTGGTAGGGCCAGGCCAGAGAGAGCAGCTGGATACCTCTTGGGTTCACAAGGGAGTCCTCCATTTCCTGCCATTCAGTCCCCTTGCATGAGTGACAGTGATAGCCCCTAGAAGTTGCAGGACATTTAAGGCATGACAGGAAGCATGCTAAGTATTTTAAATGCCTCAGATCATTTAAGCTGCCTGACCATCTTGTAAAATGGGTCCACTGAGAATTTTCATTTACAGATAAGAAAGCTCTGGCCTGGAGAAGTTAGTTATCATTCTAGCCAGTGTTCAACTTCATACTGAAGACTCTGGCCAATGCAATATGACAAGTAAGGGAAAATCAAGGAAGGAGAAGCAAATGGCTTGTTGGAGGTCATGTGCTAGTGAACGAAGAACTGGAATATGATCCTCGTCTAACCACCTTCAGAGACTATACTCTAATCACTGTACAACTCCAAGGGCATGGGCAAGTCATAGTGCTGTAAAGGGGAAGTCCTACCCTCTCTTCAATGCTCTCAAGGTGTAAAGGAAGCGAAATTTCTGATAAGTAAAGAAAGGGGTTAGAGATTAGAGATCCAGGTGGAGGCACTGTAGAAAGAGTCTACAATTCAACTGTAATGACATTCCCATCTCCTAGCCTTCTGCAATGTGATGATCTGGTTCTGAACCCTAGGATGACTAGGGTTGAAAGATGTTAAGAACAGGACGGGATCAGAGGAAGGGCGCTTCAATCAATTATTTGATACATAATGTATATTAAGTGAATCAACTTCTCTGTGCCTCAGTTTGCTCGTGTGTAAAATGGTAGTGCTCACAGAACCTACCTATAGAGTTTTGTGGGCCTACAAAGGGCCAAGCAGACCCTGTAGAAAAGGCTCTGTGAGTGATAGCCAGCATTGCTACTAATAAATGCCAGTATCCACTGAAAGTGATTAGCCTGTAGCCAGCGTTGAGCAGTGACAGCTATTATCCATTATCATTGTGCATCAGGTTCTTCTACAAAACACTCCCTCCTGCCACTGCTGGAAACAGAAGCCACAGCCAAAAAGCCACTGCTCTGGTGACTTGCATGTCATCAGGAGTATTTTTTAAGCCCAGCTCTTAGCAATTTGGTGAAGGGGAGCTGCTGCGATGCGATGCCCTGATCCTTCCTCTGAGAGGAAAGGCACTGTCCGTAATGCTGCCAAAATTCTGCCTTGGCTATCTAACCACAGGGAACAAAGGGCTTCTCAAGCATCTGCGCTCAAATCAGGTCTCAATGCTCAGGGTTAGATTTCCTGTTATAAGAAAATTTTCTGCACAGAATGTCACCCAAGGAGGAGCTAGGGTTTAACATCCTTGGCTACCTAAAACATGGCCAGTGGGCCAAACGGAGGCTGCCTGAACTCAGGGTGGGGACTGCCAAAGATTCTCAAGGGGAGAAAGGTCAATTAGTGGTTTCTGATACTAATGAGCTAGTGACCTTTTGCTCATTTATTTGTTCCATCAGCAAAGTTGAACTGAGCACACAGGCTGTGCCAGGCATGAGAGATAAATGGTGGCAAAAGCAGACCCCATTTATTCTCAGAGGTTAGTATTTATACTTTAGGAAAAGAGACAGGCATCGACTAAATAACCAGAGAGGTAATTGCAAAAATGCAGTTGTGACCAATGTTGGAAGGAGAGGTCTGTGGTTACTATGAGAGCAGGCGTCATCCAGGTGGCGCTTCTGGAAAGCTTTCCTGAGTATGACACCTGGGTTGGGATCTGAAGATAAGAGGACAAATGGGGGGGGGGGGCGCATTCCAGAGAGACTGTACATCCATCCATTCCACTAATGGGTGCTTTAGATATAATATCAATTCATCCTCCCAACAATTTTTCTTTAGATAAGAACAGTGAGACAGACATTAAAGTAGATAGAGCTAGAAATAGGTAGAAGCAGGTTTTGACACCAGCTGTTTCTGCCTTTACAATCACTATTCCCCACTTAACTTTCTGCTCATCAACCAGCTATCATGAAATTGCATGTAGCCTGCACATAAGTAACGTGCAGCTGTGGTCAACTTTTAGAAACCCCTGGGTACCTAATCACATCCTTTCCTGTCTCCACCTGCTGTCCTTGGTCTCTGATCCCTGATGACTGGGTCCAAAAAACTTGAAGAAACTGGTCCTAGGGAGAGCTTCTCTGCTGCTTTCAACTCCTTAACTTACCAAGATACTCCCTATCCTTTGTCAACTCCAGGGTTTAGTGAGCAACCCCAGAGCACAATGGAAGACACCCTGATGGGCCTGAGTTGGCGGGGGCGGGGAATCAAATGCAAACAGATGGCAGATGGGCAGCCTGAGTGAGGTGGAGGGGATGAAGTCTGATGGGGAATGGAGACCATGGGGTGTTGTGTCCCGTCTAAAATGCTATCACCTAGCCTAGGCGGTGTTCGTCAGGATGTGTGGGCCCAGTGTTGCCACACCTTTCAAGTTTTTTAGAAGAGGGAAGTTTTGACTTTTATGTAACATCTCTAGATTTTTAAAATTTGGCAACCAAGTAAAAATGTTTTTAAATACTATGTCTGCCAAACAGGACAGATTTTCCAGACTATATCTTATTTACAACGTCTGGTTTAGGCAAATGTGGTTTTCCTAGATTACTATAGGATTCACATCTATAAAGCTTATGGAAATCTGGGATTCTCCATCTGTGTTTCTAAAATGGGAAGAAACGAAAAGAGGTTGGGGAGGGAACCAAGGGCCAAGCACTTTACCTGTAGCATCTCATTTAATCCTCAGAACAGAATGGAAAAATTCTACATGGGGTAACCCTAGCCCAGAGACACTGAGTGATTTTTCCAAGGTGACAGAGGATGACAAGTAAAGCTCCAGATCCTTTGGACCCAAAGCACTGTGTTTCTACAGTGAGTCATGTCTAGTGATGTTATAAATACTATCCAAGCTCCGGACAATCTATGGAATTATCTTTTTTCCAAATGATAGTTCCTATTTCTGGAGTAATGCTAAAGTACCTAAAAATATTTGCAGTAATAGCAGAGTGAGTTTGGACATGGAGTCTGGTCTTCAACTGAATGTGTCAGAAAACTTGAAAGGGCCTTGGTCGTTAGTGTTACAGCCGGTTCTACTTTGTAGGCCTTTGTCTCACAAGGAGATACATAAAGATATACGTCCAAGAATTTTCCCATTGTGATATTTATGATAAAAAAAATTGGAAACAACCTAAGTGTTCAACAACACAGGACTAGCTATATAAATTATGGTATACTGTGGAATGAGAATTTTATAGTTTCATTAAAAATTATGCTGAAATACATCTGTTGACATAGAATTCTTGTCAAGCAAAGAATAAATTATGAGCTATATGATCCCATTTTTTAAAAAAATAGTCATGCATAGAATTTGATCTATATATAAATATTAAATGGTCTGGGAATATGTATAGATTATGGTTATTTAAAAAGAGTTTTGTTTTTCCTTTTTGTATTTTATGAGGATTTGGGGGGCAATAACTATGCATTATTTTTGTATGAGTAAAGTAATTAAAAAAAAACTTTGAAGGAAAAAAATGAGATTCTAAGAAACACTGACAAGGGAGTTCTTTGCTTCAGGTGAATGTCCCCCCAAAATCCTTCCTGTGATTTTTCAAATAAGTGTCTTTTAAATGCCTACAAAGAAACTGCCATCATACATCTTGGTAATTTTTTCCCTTTGAAGTTGGGCTGGCCAATGATCTAAGTATTTGCCCTCCAAACCCTAGACTAGGGCTTCACAAACCAGCCTTGTAACAAACACAAGTGCAGTTCACCAGCACAATTCACAGCAAAACAGCACAGCACGTCAGAGAGCTCCAGGTGGATTTGGGAGGCTGATTGTAGGAGCATGGAAAGAGTTGAATCCAAGAAGATGGACAGGAATCAGAAGGTCCGAGTGTCAACAAGATGTGCTTACATTCTGCTGAAGGCAGTGGGGAGCCATCGATGGATATCGAGCAGAAGAGTGACATGGCAGGTTTGGGTTTTAGAAAACAAAAATCTTACCTTATGTACATCTCTTCCCGATTATTATCTTTGTAGAAATTCTAGATAAGGGAGGAAAAACAGTGATGAATGTTTTTCTTTGCAGAACAGCAAGGGTGGAGGGCATTGTAATGAAGATGAGAGGAAACTGCTATTTACTATCTGGGCAAGATGGGAGCAAGAAATTTACTTTCCTGAATGCACCAAACTGCTTATTCTGACTTGAAAGTCACTTCCCTGATCCTTAGACTATAAAGGGACAGAGGACGTATCCCAGACATCACATCAGGAGGTGCAATCCAGCTACTTGCTGCATTGAGAGAGAGGCTTTCGAGAAGACTGAGGGAGTTCACTTTGACAAGTCTACTATGAAAGGCAGCCCAGCTTGACCTTTAAAAGCTCAGATCCTGCACTGAGGAGAACTCGAGTTGGAATCAGAGTAATAGCAATGGCCAGAGTAATAGTACATTAATCACAATAGATCCCAGTGATGATAACAGATCATAACTTGTGTCAATGCAGAACTATCAAGAGTTATGCTGAGATTCCACAGTCAAAAGGCTCACATAGACCAGTGGGTGTTCTGGAATCACGCGCATTTTAAAACAAGTCCTCACAGATTTTGTGTCAGGAGGTTAGGATCTCACACTTGAGCCACATCTGGAGAAGATCCAGGTTTAATTCAACGCACCCATGTGCACCTCAGGCTCTCAGAGGGTGAGACGGGGTGTTCCAGGGCACAGTCAGTGGTCGGCAGAGTCCCACGAGACCTGCAGACACGCTCACCCCATCCTGTTCTTCGTGATACTGTGTTTAAGCCACACTCCAAAATCAACAAGATGTGCTTAAATTCTATGCTGGGTTTAAACTGCTTACAGACCTACCTTTCCCAACTTTCTTCCAGGTCAGACTCTTGTCAGTTGAAGGCCAGTTTCTGCAACCAACTTCTACGTCTCCAGTGACAAGACTGTAAACTCCTAGAAAACCTCTCCTTTGTGCCCTTTATGTAAAGCGGGCCGTGTGGAGTTATTAGCAATGAATTCCTTTCTGCTGTAAGCAGGAATTTTAACTCCCCTTAGCATTTCAGAAAATCAATGGCAATATCTAGGGTGTTTAAGGAGTCCTCTTAGGGCAAATGGAGGACACACAACAGAACTCTAGGCTCTATATTTCTGGAGCGCTGGAAATGTCGGGGGGGTTGATGTAGTAGATGCCACGTGGTTGTTTGGCCAACCTTACTCATTTTAACTCCCATAGGGTGGGTTGACCTGGTGAATATGAAGCACTGTTGCTGCTCTAGCTGTCTCATAATCACATCACAGGACATCTGAAGGGGAGACTGGGAGCTGGCCCATGGCAGGTCGTGTGGTACAGAGATGAAGAGGCTGGGTTTGGAGTTACCTGCTCTGGTTAGCTTGTCCCATGGTAATCTTCTATAAATTCTAGTTATGGGTAGTACTTCATTTCATAAGATAAGGAAACTAACACACAGTGAGCATTAACCATGGGTCAGAACTGCACTCTTGCCTGGAAAATTCCAGGGACAGAGAAGCCTGGCAGGTTACGGTCCATGGGGTTGCAAAGAGTCAGGCACAGCTGGGCGACTGACCACAGCCCCACAGGACTGCATAACCTATGAATCAGGTACTGTTATCTTTACCATGTAACAGATAAGCAAACAACCTTCAGAAAATTTCCTTGGGTATTCTATTAATTATCCGAGAGAGGGTGAGAATAGGCTGTGTGACTCCAAAGCTCATACTCTTAACCTCTTTACACCACTTTCTCTGTGGTGTATTAAGTGCCAAAGGAGATACTGCCATCCCTTGGTATCTTCAGGGTCACAGTGCGGGGACCACCACAGACACCAGAATACAAGGATGCTCAAGTCTCTTACATAAAACGGTTCGTTAACAGAATTTGTGTATAACCTGCACACATCCATATACTTTAAGTCATCTCTAGATTATTTGTATTTACTAAAACAATGTAAATGCTATGTAAACAGTTGTAAATCCAATGTAAATGCTATGTAAACAGTGGCTAGCATCCAGTAAATTTAAGTTTACTTTTTGGAACTTGGTGGATTTTTTTTTTCCCCACCTGGTGCTTCCTGTCTGTGGTTGTTTCAATCAGTGCATGCCAACCCCCTGTCCATGGGGTTTCAAAAAGCCAGGGAGAGCTGACTACGCTCATTCCCATTTCATGCATGTGATAAACTGAGGCACAGGAACGTGACAATGATTGACTTCAAGTCACAGAGCTGGCAGATGTCGAGAGAGGGATTCCCTCTCCTGTTTTTCTGATTTCTAAAGCCCTGAGCGAGGCCTCCCCACCCAGAGCAACAGCAGAACCCAAAGTCAGACCAGCCCCCATGACTGCCCTGATTGGACAAGGGGAGAGCCCACATACCAGCAGGTTCACTGTGCAGCTCATGCGGTTGTCTTTGCTCTCATCCGTCATGACGCCCCGGTAATCCAGAAGCTTCTCCAGGAGGCCTTTCACCAGGTTCACAAAGCTCTCCACCGACTTGCAGATGGTCGGGTGTTCCGCAGCACACTCCAGCAGGCTGCCGCACAGACGGGAGGGTAGTGAGCTCAAAGGCACGGGAGAAGGCACGCTGGGGGCGGGGCGGGGCGGGGCGGGGCGGGGCGGGGCGGGGCGGGGCGGGGGTAGGGTGGGTGGAGTAAAAGCCAAACAAATCTGTGAATCCAAGTTCCCTTGGTTCACTGTGTCCTTTTGTCCCTTTATTCAGTCCTTATTTATACTTTGATTTGGGGCTTCCCTTCTACTGATTTTTCCAGTAGTCATGTATGGATGTGAGAGTTGGACTATAAAGAAAGCTGAGCGCCGAAGAACTGATGCTTCTGAACTGTGGTGATGGAGAAGACTCTTGAGTGTCCCCTGGACTGCAAGGAGATCCAACCAGTCAATCCTAAAGGAAACCAGTCCGGAATATTCATTGGAAGGACTGATGCTGAAGCTGAAATTCCAATACTCTGGCCACCTGATGTGAAGAACTGACTCATTTGAAAAGACCCTGATGCTGGGAAAGACTGAAGGCAGGAGGAGAAGGGGACGACAGAGGATGAGATGGTTGGATGGCATCACCCACTCAATGTACATGAGTCTGAGTAAACTCCAGGAGCTGGTGATGGACAGGGAAGCCTGGTGTGCTGCAGTCCAGGGGGTTGCAGAGTCAGACACAACTGAGCGACTGAACTGAACTTGGGGCTTCTCAGGTGGCGTTAGTGGTAAAGAATCTTCCTTGATGGTTGGATCCCTGGGTTGAGAAGATCCCCTGGAGGAGGGCATGGCAACCCACTTGGGTATTCTTGCCTGGAGAATCCCATGGACAGAGAAGCCTGGCAGGCTATGGTCCACTGGGTCTCAAGGAGGCAGACATAACTAAAGTGACCTCAGGGGCATGTTGACCATACAGTGTAGAAAGTATTTAAAAATTTCCCCCACCCACAAAATGAGAAAAAATAAAATGAAAATTGTAGTGTGGGCAATGATGTGCGGAAATAATTACTTTTATAGACCCATATTGGGAGTGAATCAGTACAACTTTCTGGGGTAGCAATTTTCACAGTATCTGTAAAAATGGTAAAAATACATATCTTTTGATCCAATAATTCTATTTGGGGAATCTATTTTATAGAAATAATCCCATAAGTAGGTAAGGGTATATTTATAATACTTAGAAATTGTGTCTAATAGTAAAATAGTTGGAAGCATTCTAAATGTCCAATTAAAGCATATTCACAAAATATGATTCAATGAAGCCATTAAGAAGTAGGCCAGAGATCAATATTTTGACACAAAAATCTCTATAAAATATATAGTTGAGAAAACCAAATCTCAGAATAATATTTGTTTTTTAATTTAACAATCTTACAAAGAACCTACCATGTCCTAGGCATTATTCTAAACAGCTTACAAATTTTAACTCATTTAATCTACCATCACAATCTTATGAAATATTTGCTGATGGGGAAATTAAAGCACAAAGAGGTCAACTAACTTGTTCAGGGTCGCACAGTTGGTAAATATTAATAACAACAGTCTGGCCCCAGCATCTGCCCTCACGCACCAGATGCTATATGTGAGTGGAAGTCCGTGTCTACTTCATGTGTTTTTGTGTGTTTATAAGTGTGACCGTCAGGAAGGATGAACACCAGACTCCAAATGCACGCTGCTTCAGACAGAGGGTCTAGGTGGAGGAGCAGAAGAGGACAGTGTTCACTTTGCGATTTAAACGTTCATATGTTACTTGAACAAGTTACAACATTTGTTGTAATATTGCTATTCTAAATCTTAAAAACAAAAACTAAAATGGTGACATTCCTTAAGTAACAGTGCTAGGCAATATGCTAGAGTGGGGGTGGGGAGAAAGATATATGTATATATATATATGTATATACATATATATAAAGAATCACGCCTGCTCTTAGGCAGCGCGCAGGCTAGGTATGGAGACACAGATGGATTGCAGTTTTGCTTCATGGTTACTTTTCAGTCGCTTATTCTGCACCGTGTGTATGCGCTCAGCTGCTAAGTCATGTCCGACTCTGCAACTCCACGACTGTAGCCTGCCAGGCTCCTTTGTGCACAGGCTTTTCCAGGCAAGGATTCGAGAGTGGGTTGTCATTTCCTTCTCCAGGGGTCTTCCCACCCCAGGAGCCCTTGTCTACTTCATCTCCTGCATTAGCAGGTGAATTCTTAACCACTGAGCCAGACACGGTCTAATCACTTTTTCTTAAGAAATAATAACGGTCATTCTGATAAGTAAAAATGATTCCTCTTATTTTGAAGATGAGGTCATCAAGGCTCAGAGAGGTTAAATGTCCTTGCCAGTATCACTCTGCTAGTAAGCGGTGACCTTGGGAATCAAGACAATCACTTCAGTGTTTCTCACAGAGAAAAACTGGTGTGTTCTCAGGCATCTTGAGTCGACAAGCACTTCCCAGGCTACATCTGTTTCTGCCTATTCTGCCTGCAGCAGTTTAGCTCCCAAGAGTTCCTAGGAGGGGGAAAGTAAGGAAGGCAAGGACTCTGGAGGGTCATTTTGTCCAGAAGCCAAACCAGACTGCAAGGAGATGACATCTCAGACTGTGGCTGCGATCAGACAAATCCATCTTCGCTGTAGGAAAAGCACCTGTTCCCTGCTCTCAAGGAGAGATGCAAATTGCTCTGTGATTTAGCCCTGTCTGGCTCAGTCACAGCTGTGCCTCACTCCTTCTGGGATGGTCACTTCAAGCCTTGTTTTCAATCTTAATGACAATGCATTTAAATTTTGTCCCCATGCTTGGGGTGTGATTTCTCACAGCCCCCCAGAAGAAGACATCTGAGGCTGTGAGCCCGGCCACATCAGTGGCTCTCTGTGTTGGCTCATGGCAGAGTCATAAGGGCAACTTCTACAAAACTCAAGGCCCACCCTAGGTTGATGTCTTTGTATCTCTGGAGATGAGGGTCAGCCAGTAAGCAGTATTTTATTTCTTTTCTCTAGACGATTCTAATGTGCAGGCAATATTAAGAACCATTGGTTTTCTCTGCTGTTTTGCAGACTTAAATATGCATAGGGATCACCTGGGCACTGCATTCATGATTCTGATTCATCAGATTTGAGTTAGGGCCTGAGATTCTGCATTTTAATAAGCTCCCAGCAGATGCTATACTGTTGACTCTTTGAGAAGCAAGGGTTTAGAAAAAACAAAGTCTTGGGTTTCTGACTATTTTTCAGCCACAAGGTAAGAAGACTGGTCATATGGTCTAGGGTTGGTGAGATGGATGGGCAGATTGGTTTGAAATAACTCATCTATCCATCATTCATCACCATCCATCTAGCCATCTGTGTGTTCAACATGAATTCTTCTGGGAACAAGGGATTCAGAGATTTCAGAAATAGCAATTCACTGACCTCCAAGAGTTCACGGTCTAGCAGTGAAAGCAGATATAGAAATAGAAACTCACCATAATTCATGATACTATCATTTACTGAGTACGTGTGTTCCAGATGTTGTGCTAAGCTGGCTTTATTGATTATCTTGTTCAATGCTCACATAATCTCCTTGAAGTAGGCATCATTATCACTCTCAATTTGTAGGCGAGGTTTGAGGCCCCCAAGAGGCTGGGTTCTAATCTTGATCCTGCCAAGGTCACACACTTTCTTTGAGTCCAACAGTGGAGTGTAAGTGACAAGGAAAGAGAGCTGTGAGGCTCTCACAGTGATGCAGTTACCCCGCACTTGGCAGGAGGAGGGGTGGCACACTGGGCACCCGGCATCTGTGCTCCTGCCTCCGCGGGGATGGAGGGGGCTCACACTCCCCCCAGAATGGTTTGCATTCAGTACGGAAGGTCTTCAGAGGGAGGAGCCCAAGCCCACAGCCTCTGTCACTGCTGGACTGGACTCTCATTTATTCCTTTAAAGACTGTGTGTGGTGTGCTTCTTATGACAGGTCCTCTTTCAGCTGAACTGGTTTGAGATCTAGGCCCCTGAATAGACCTTTTCTGTCCCCTTCAGGCTTCTGGCCCCCTTGCCCCTTCTAGAAATATTCCCAGGCAGATGGAATACAGGAGGCTAGAAAGTGTCTTGTTATTCCATTTAATGCGGGACTCTCACTCTAAGACAGATGTGGACAATGGGAGTGGGCTCCAAAGACAGCTCTAAGGATGGGGAGGGGCGAGATACTGTGTAAGGTTGTGCACGCACAAGAGCATAGGAATACTGAAATTTAGCACCACTGCATACCCTAACACTGGTGCCCTGATTCAGGGTTTCAGCTGCTACCAGAGGGGAAGCCGTGTTCTACCCACAAAAGCTGCCAGGTTGTGTGCCCACCTAACTGTGTCTGCTCAGAGTGGGTACTATGTATTAGTGGGGGCCCTGAAAGATGGGAGGAGCTGGAAGAGAAATGATACAGAGGCTCAGGGCTTCAACTCATTAGACCAGTATCCACCTGATTGGGCTTCCCAGGTGGCTCAGTTGAGAAGAAACTGCCTGCCAATGCAGGAGGCACAAGATCAATCCCTGGGCCAGGAAGATCGCCTGGAAGAGGAAATAGCAAGCCACTCCAGTATTCTTGTCTGGAGAATTCCATGGACAGAGGAGCCTGGGTGGCTGCAGTCGATGGGGTCACTAGAGTCGGACATGACTGCGTGCCTGAGCACACTCACGCAGCCACTAGATTAATAATAATAGCTGCTACTTCCAGACGACCCACAAGGCATCACAAACTGTAATACATACTTTTCATGACGTGTCTTGTTCGTTCTCAATAAAAGCTCTCAGAGTTGGATGGCATTTTTATCCCCGATTTGCAGCTGAGGAAACTGAGGCTCAGAAAGTCAAAAGGAAGGAGCAGGGACTTGGTCCCTGGGTGCTCTGATGGGGTCCTGATACTGTGGGTTGGGCTTGATTAGCTTTGAAAAATCATTCATACCTCTATTTCAGCAGAAAAATAATGAGCTGTTTTTAATTTCCTTGACCTCCAAGGACGCCTTTTATAAATAATCACTCAGGAAGGATTTGAAAATCCTGCTGATCATCTGAAGACCGGCTGCAGGGCCCCGTCCGCTTATATGAGTGGAAATTGCCAGCACCATCCCTGGTTTCACTTCTGGTCAATATTTAGATTTTCCTTTCTTGAGCTTTAAGAAAAATATTAACACGGACAAAATGTCACCTCCTCCCTGGACAATCAGTCTCAATACCCAGCGAGGAGCAGAGGAAGGGTCTCTGCTCCAGCTGAGTGGCCTTTGCTTTCGAGATTGTTGAGGGAGGGCTGTACGTGTGACAGGAGGGAGCGTGGCCAGCTGGGGTGGTGCTGCCTGGGACTCAAGGCTGCTCACTGGGCTTTGCCTGCTGGGCCGGGGAGGGAGGGTCATGGCGAGGGTCACAATAAGACCTTCAGCGTGCTTTTGTTGTTAAAGCAAAAATTTCCTAAGAGGATTGGGGAAAGAATTCAAGATTGACTACATACCAGAGAATCAAACAAATCAGGGAATCTACAAATAGGAGGGAACTCGGGATGTGTGAGCCATCCCAAGGGCTTAACACCTTAGGAGAAGCCCTCACTTCTCATGGTGTCAGAGATAGATGTTGGGAGTTAGCAAGCGGATCAAACAGCATTTATTCAGCTTCTACCTGCTGTGGCCATTCTTCAATATAACTACAGGAGGCTGATTATCCCCATTTTACAGATGGGGCACACTGAAGCCAATGCTGTTTCATGATTGGTCCAAAGGTGTGCAGCTGCTGAGTGGCGGAACCAAGATGAAAGTCCTCCAACAGCATACAACTGATCAATGTACACATGAAAAGATTCTCAACATCATTAGCCATGTAGGAAATGGTAAGTGAAATGACAGGGAGATATCATTTCATAGTGAAGTAAAAGTCGCTCAGTCATGTCTGACTCTTTGCGACCCCATATAGTCCATGGAATTCTCCAGGCCAGAATACTAGAGTGGGTAGCCTTTCCCATTTCCAGGGGATCTTCCCAACCCAGGGATCGAACCCAGGTCTCCTGTATTGCAGGCAGATTCTTTACCAGCTGAGCCACAAAGGAAGCCCTCATATCTGCTAGGATGTCTATAATTGGTAAGAAACATATTAACAGAGGGATGTGGAGAAACTGGAAGCCGCGTACATTGCAGGTAGGAATGTAACTGGTATAGTTACTTTGGAAAACAGTTTTATGGTTCCTCAGAAGGGTAAACATAGAGTTGCCATATGACCCAGAAATTCCACTCCTAGTTATACACCCAAGAGCACTGTGAACACGTGCCCACACAAACGTTTGTATATGAACGGTCATAGTAGCGCTATTTGTGATAGCCCAAAGCAGAGACAGTCTGAGTAGTCATGAGCTGATGAATGGATAAACAACATAGGGTATATCCAATCAAAAGAAATGAACTCTGACAGGCTACAGCATGACGAACCCTGAGAGCACGCTATAGCCACAAAGGACTATGTATTGTATAATTCTGTTTATAGGAAACTTCCAGAATAAACACATGCAGAGAAACCCCAAAGAAGGGGAGGGGATGATGGCGAAGGGGTACAGGCTTTCTTTCGGGAGGTGACAAAAATGTTCTAAAAGTGATTGTGGTAATGGTTGCAGTTTGTGATTGTGAATTGTGATTTGTGATTGTGAATTCACAGTTCCGTGAACACACTAAAAGCCACATTGGCTATTTGTATGTTGTTGGAAGATTTTCATCTTGGTTCCACTACTCGTCACTTTAGGTGAACTGTCTGCTGTATGAACTGTATCTCAATAAGCTGTTAAAACATTGTCCTGAGCCCAAGTTCTGTGCTCCTAGGTGCTGTCCACTGCCCACTGCCTCCCTAGGCCTGTGTGCTGGAGTTTAGCAGAGCTGGATTCAGTCCCAGCTTGTCTACTTGACTAGCTTGACCTAGGCTCCTCAGACAAGACACTTCCCTGAGCTTTAGGGGCATTGCTGTGAAATGAGATCAGAGAAAACTCAACCAAAGGAAACAATACAGAGAGATCACTTAATGAGTTTTCCACAGATCGCATGTGCTCCAGATCTGTTGACTGTGATCAATATCTGTCAAAGATTAAAAACGAGAAAAAGAAAAGACAGCAAGAATTATTCCACAGGTAAGAGATAACAAAAGTGATCATCCTCGTGGAATATCTCCCTCTCTGCTACACAGCCAGGTTTCTTTTATCACCTGTTCCATCAATATCAAAGAAATAGCCACTGCAGAGAGACGTGAGATTTCTTCCAGAAATGGAGTTTCTCCAATACCCACGAGCCTCCGGACTGGTCTCCAGGGAAGGACAGAGCCCCTGGGGTCCTGAGCCCTCGGGCCTCAGGCCCGCCCTCCTGGTTCCTCCCACTCTGGGTCCTAAACTCACATTGACTCCAGCAGCTGCATGTACTGCTCGTCCCCTCGGCCACCTTCCACTTCATGGTCCAGCTTGAGGATGATTTCATTTTCAAACTGAAGAAATAGGAGATGAAAGTCAACAATCACAATGTTAGAAGGCTGAAAGTTGAAATTACTCCATTCAACACTTTAACCAGAGCTTCAGGGAGCTTTTATCATTTCCCAGGCTTCCCAGGTGGTGCTAGTGATAAAGAACATGCCCGGCAACACAAGAGATGTAAGAGACTTGGGCTCAGTCCCTGGGTCAGGAAGATCCCATGGAGAAGGGAATGGCAGTGCACTCCATTATTCTTGCCTGGAGAATCCCATGGACAGAGGGGCCTGGCAGGCCACAGTCTATAGGGCTGTGAAGAGTCGGACATAACTTAGCAACTGAACAGCGGCAGCAACTCCCAGGTTTAGTGCTGGAAACTGGGAATGCATTATGAAACAGGACGCTGCACTTGCCTTTTAGGAGTTCCTTGGGAGTGGAGAAGAGCAGTAGGTGGTTAAGTGCTGGAGCAGAGAGAGAGGCATATGAAAGAGAGACAGACAAATAGAGGGAAGTCTTCAGGGAAGGCACACAGCCCATGTCGTTTGACTTTGTTCTCAGGTCTATGTTGAAATTTTTCAGGAGAAAGGAAAGAGAAAAGACATTCCAAGCAGAGAGCATGGGCAAAGGCTCTGAGGTATGTGAGAGCACTGATCTTCAAGAGGCGGCATGTTGGCATGATCAGCTATTATTTCTGCATGCCTAGCGTTCCTTTTTTTATACTTGGATAATCACATCCACCTTAATGTCAATTAGTGGGACTTGGCGGGCTGAACACATCTCCCTAGCTCCAGGTGTGGATGCATGACATGGGCCAAGCACTTTATCAGTGTCTTTCATTATCCAGACCCTACAGTTAAGAAGGGCCCAGATCAAGCCAGTGAGACTCAAATCTGAGGTGTTGCTGGCACTCGTAGCAAAAAGAAGTCTTTCTGCTTAACTTGAAGATTGCTGGGGAGGAACACAATGAAGGAATCTGCCTAAGGATGATACCAATGTAGTGGAAAGCAGAGAGGAAGGGATAGGAAGAGACTGAAACCTGATATTTTTGAGCTCCTGAATCAAGCCACACCTGAAGGTGTAATATTTATGTGAACTGATGCCTCAGAGAGTCAAGACTGGTGACAACTATAACAGAGATCAGACTAGCCAAGTGAGGGCTTCCCAGATGGCTCGGAGGTAAAGAACCCGCCTGCCAATGCAGGAGACACAAGAGGTGCAGGCTTAGTCCCTGGAGCGGGAAGATCCCCTGCAGGAGGAAATGGCAACCCACTTCAGTATTCCTGCCTGGGAAATCTCATGGACAGAGGAGCCTGGTGAGCTACAGTCCATGCATGGAGTCACAAAGAGTTGGGCATGACTGAGCATGCATAGTTAAGTGGCCTGAAAGCACCTAGACACCAATTTTTGCAACGTGGAAGCCAATGTGTACTTTGTCTCCCATGTTCAATGTCAAGAAGCATGTCAACCCAGTTGAGTTTAGGGCTTATATAACATTTTGAAGGGCCATTCAGTGTCTCTTATATGGCCAAAATGCAAAAATGGTTTGCAAACTGTTTTAATATCATGCCTTGATGAGTCCATCCAAATCATGTGACCAAATTCATCTCTCATTTTACTGCTAGATAAGAAACTGGCACGTTGAGAAGGGAAGGAGGCTCTTGGTGAAGGTCGCCAACATTCAGGGAGCCCTTAGGCATTCCTGGGTCCTAACTCTTCACCTTTAGTCCTCACAACAGCCCCATGAGGTCTGAAGTCAAGGGTCACCTTTAAATGCTATCATGCATTGAAAGCAGCCAGCCCCACCCTCAGAGTGTCAGTTATTAGCACAGATGAAATAGAGGCTCAGAGAGTTTGAGTGGCTTGTTTAAAGTCTCAGATGGATGGCAGAAATCTTCGGGCAAGTGCTCTCCAGTGCACAAAAGATCAAGCCCAGTTTAGCTGGCTGGAATCCTTTAGGTGATGGAAGACAGAGACCAGATTCGCTTTCTCCTTGGTTCACATATCGCCTGTGGGGATGTTGTTCCCTCTCTTCTGTGTGCTAAGGGCCAATGCAAGGACCAGAAACTTGTGCTCGTACAGTTTGTGTTGAGAAAGAATCTCCTATGTGTCCACAGTTGAGGAAGATTTATGGAAGGAGATTCACAGGTCTGGAAAGATGGGTAGGACTGTGATAAACATGAAAAGGAAGGGCATTCCAGACTGGGGAGGTGGGGATGGACTGAGCAAAGGTGTGGAGGTGGGACTATGGAGAAAAGTGAGGAGAACAGTTCAGCTGGAGCACAGAGTTCAAGAAAGGGTGGAAATACGAACAGAGCCGCAGGTATGGGGGCCAGTGTGATGAGGGTCTGGGCTGCTAATCTATACAGAATCATGCCCCTTATGTAGTGCATTTTGTTAAGCCTGTTGTATATGCCAAGTGTCACCCAAAGTCAGGCTGGCATGAATAGCCATGTCTACTGTGCTGAGCCCAGGTAGGAAGAGAGACAGCCAAGGGACCGCAAGAGAAGCTGCTGATGTTAGGTCAAGGGGGTAAATAAGCACCGGCTTTAAATGTCTCCTCCATCTCCTTCACCATCTCGGGAAAATGAGTAGGTCTTTCTAATCCTCAGCTTCATAGTTTGTATCAGGGCTCAGCAAACACTTTCTTAAAGGGCCAGTCAGTAAATATTTCAGTTAGGCTTTGTGGGTCAGTCTGTCACAACTATTCAGCTTCCCTGTTGTGGTACCAAAGCAGCCACAGCTGATACAAAAAGAAATCAGCACGGCATAGTCCAGTAAAGCTTCACCAAAGACAAAAGTGGCAGGACAGATTTTGCCTGTGGGGTCATATTTGCTGATCCTGACTAACATAACAGGCATCACTGTGGTACCTCCTGCATGGGGTAGTTAGGGAGACTGGGGACATTTTATTTACAAAGCACTAGGCAATTGCACAGGCTCAAGTGTGCACTGGGTTTTCTTGTCATCTTATGATTACTGCTAATGTTATTGTTATTACTGCTGAATGTTACTGGAAAGCAGCTCTCAGGGAGAAAACCAGCTTTGCGGAGCTGTTCAATGGTAAATGCTGGCATGCTTCCTCCTCATGAGATGAACTTTCCTTTGGAGCTGAGAAGTGGATGGGGTAAATAAGCACTTGTCTCAGGGTCACAAAAGAGCCCAGAGGGAGGGAAATTACAGGGTGCCAGGAATGTGCAGAGCTGATGATGCCAGCCACGCCTGAGCCCTCCGGGGCGGGTTGGAGAGGGGAGGTTTCAGTCAAGTACATCCCAGGGCAGACTCTGGTCCTTTGGGCTGCTGGGACCAGCGGTGGGCTACGCTTGGGAGTGGCTTTGACCACAAGCTTTGGCATCAAACAGACTTGGTGTGGGGCTTCCCAGGTGGCACAGTGGTTAAGCATCCACCTGCCAGTGCAGGAGACATGGGTTCAGTCCCTGGGTTGGGAAGACCCTCTGGAGTAGGAAATGGTAACCCACTCCACTATTCTTGCCTGGACAATTCCACGGCCAGAGGAGCCTGATGGGCTGCAGTCCATGGGGTCACAAAGAGTTGGATATGACTGAACACACACACACACACACACACACACAGACTTAGTTTGAGTCTTGCTTCGACTGTTTTTCCTACCACATGACCTTGAGCAAGTTAATAAGCCTTTCTGAGGCTCAGTTTTCTCATCTTTTAAATGGAACTTTAAAGCAGCACCTACTTTATAGTGTCGAGGGGAGAAGTCAATGGGAAACGCATGAGAAAGGCCTGGCCTGGCGTTTAGCACATAGCAAGTGCTTGGTATTTGTTAGTAACCGTCATTATGACGTCACTGACACTGTTCCCACCATTGGCATCTTAATCTCATTTAAGCTTTACAACAGTGAAGGGAGATGGGTGTCATTATCCCTGCTTTATAAATGAGGCAACTGAGGCAAAGTGGGACCTTTGCCTTGGGTTTCAAAGGATGCTGTATTTGACTTAGGGCATACCCAAGGGTCCTTTACACTGCCAGACATATACTACATTATGGCAACATGATGGGCCTCACTCCCAACACTGCACTGTGTAGAGCTTAGGGAGTAGCCCTGGCTTCGCCAAATTATTTCCATTTCATCCACAACTAAAGACTGCATCACATCACTGATGCCTCATCCCACCCTGCAAAGTGGATATTTGCTAAGGAGCATCTCCAGGTTACTTTTGCAGAAGTTGGATGCTACAGGGACTTCCCTAGTGGTCCAGGGATTAAGAATCTACCAACCAATGCAGCAGACATGGGTTCAGTCCCTGGACCAGGAAGATTCCACCTGCCGAGAGGCAACAGAGCTCGTACACCGCAACTACTGAGCCCCTGCGCCACAGCTGCTGAAGTCCACGTGCCCCAGCGCCCGTGCTCTGCGAGGAGACGCCACTGCAGCGAGAGGCCCGTGAACCACAACTCGGGCAGAGCTCTCACCAGGCCGCAACCAGAGGAAGCCTGCGAGCAGCAAGACCCAGCACCGCCCAAAGCGAATAAACGATAAAGAGAGACCGTGCAATGCCTAACTTGAACCTTCAGCGCTGAGGAGCAGAGAAGTGAGCTCTAGGAGCCCGACTCCCTCTCGTGGCGAGGGGACCTCACACGGCCACACGCTTGCATCACGCCTTCCCGGAACTGCTTCCTCTGTCTCTCCCGACTGCTTTGGACCCTCTCAGCTTTTTTCATCATCTTGTTTGCCTACACTTTTTGTTTGCTCCACCGAAGTGTGAAATTTAGGGGACAAGAGCTCTTCTTCAAAGGTAAGGCCCTGACTGTGACAGGGGAGGGGTCAGAGAGGGGTCAGCTAGGGTGGCAGAGAGATAACAAAGAGGAGAGTGGCATCCATATGCCAGCCTGGGGTCTTCTTTGCTGCCAGTTGTCCGGCGGTGGTCAGAAGCCTGCCTGGGAGGAGCTGGAAAGGACAGCGTCATGCAAAGGTGGGAGGCTGATGGGAATCAGTGCAGCTTCCTCTGTTTCTCTGAGTTGTCTCATCACTTCCTGTTTCGTTTCCTACTTCATGAAGCTTTAGTTTGGTATTATGATACCATAATAATGGTATTATTCTACACATTTTGTGGATGAAAAACTGAGGCTGAGAAAGGTTACATAACTTGCTCAAATTTACTCAGCTTATAAGCATCAAGTCTGCCTGGCACCAACGCATACTGTCCAGAAGACAGTAGGTGCTCAGTACATGTTTATTGAATTGATTTGCTCTCTTCCACATGCTGTTCTAAGCCATCTGAATCACCATTTATCCCATGCCAAGACTCAGTCTCAGCGGAATCTGCCAAACTGATATCTTTGTTCATCCATTAATTCCACAAGCAACTACTGCGTTCCTGCAGTGTTCCAGGCGCTGTTTCGTGCCTGCTCAGTCCTGTCAGCCATGGCCAGCTCTTTGTGACCCTATGGACTGTAGCCTGCCAGGCCCTTCTCTCCATGGCACTGTCCAGGCCAGAATACTGGAGTGGCTTGCCCAGCCCTTCTCCAGGCCGTCTTCCCGACCCAGGGATTGCACCCACACCTCCTGTGTCTCCTTGCGCACTCCAGGCGGGTTCTCTGCCACCAGGGCCCCCTGGTGAAGCCGAAGTGAAGGCACTGTCTTAAGCGCTGCTGTCAAATGCCACTGTCTCTTCCTTCTCTGAGGAAGGGATCCTCTCCTTCCGAGAGAGGAAGCCCTCCTTCCTGCTGAGAGCCCAGACGCTCACGATGATCAGGACATCATCCTGCTCCACAATCTGCCTCATCGGTAACCACTCTACTCAGTCTCTGCATCGCAGGACCTCCACTCCTTCCCACAGATGTCATCTGAAAAGACCATAGCCTCTCCCTCCACAAAGAATTTGCCAGCAAGACAACCGGTCTAACCATCCCCCTGGGGTTGCTCAGGCAGTAGCGAGCTACCCTCGTTATCCTGCATTATAAAAACATTCGCTGGAACGCTCCTCTCTCTGCCGAGGCTCTCCCTCTGAAACGCTGTGGGATGGGGGTCTAAGTGCCTGTATTCATACTGAGAGCACTGACGTGACCCCCACTACATTCATCTCGGGCGCTTGACAGGTACTGAGAGTCCCGGGCCTCAGGGAACTGCGCTGGCCCTTAGAGAGCTCACGGTCTTGAGATGGAGGCGGACCTGTGAGCACACTGCCGTGCTCTGGGGCAGAGGTGTAGGGCCTGAGCCCTTTGCAGACAGGACGAGATGCATTTCACTTCAAGTGCAGCAGGCCCACTGCAGCTACAGCATGGCCAACTCGAAGCCCCTCTTGCTGAAACGTCCCAATTCAGTGGATGTGAATTCCAGTCCCAGGTGAAGACAGAGGCCCCTCAGATGGTCTGGGGTGAAGTGATATACTCATGAGGGGTAAAGGGTATCAGTAAAAAGCATCAGCTATTTTGCTGTGGTTAGAGGAGAAGTCAGGGGAATCTGGTGACGAGGCTGCAGAAGAAACCCTGCTCAGATAGACCGGCCTGTGAGCCTCCTCCCCACCAGACCCCCAGAGTCTGCCCCCTCCCTACCTCAGTCACCCCATGCACCCCCTGCTGGAACACACCTCTGTCTCCTGTGTCCAGATGCCCCACTGCCCCCAGGAAGCAGGACAGGCTGTGTCCAAGTGGGAGGCCACAGCTGAAAGGTGACTAGGGTTCACCAGGTGAAGAATGAGAGGAAGAGCCCCGCAAAGGCACGGCAGCAAAAGAACTACAAGGCCCCGGGTGTCAGGCCAGAGGGCCTGCTGTGAGGAGGGGCAAAGGTCCTGCTGAGTGCTCCTGTGGGCGCTGCTATTTCCTCTCACACCCACGTTTTAGAAAGGGAGCCCGGTCGCGCTCTGGGCACCTGGTTCCTCTCTTATCTATTGGCATCGGGCACGGCCACAATGCTACCTGGGTTTCAAACCCTAGTTCTGGGGTGTGCTCCAGATCTGGCCTTCAGGGCAGCGTGGAGCTCAGGGGGCCTGGCTTCTCCCTCCCCTGGGGATACCACCTATGTGTGCTTACTCTGAGTCAGGCAGGGACACCTGGGTTTGCTCATCCCACACCGGGCTCTGGTCAAGCACACAGCTGGCGTGCACACGGGCAGCTGCCCCATTAGTTAGCTGCCCATTAGCTGCCCCCGACTCTCCTGTCTCTCTTGATAAGGCAGCGATGAAGAGAAGCAATTGGGGAAAGAGTTTACAATGAACACAGGTGTGGAGCGAGGATCCAGGGGACGACCCCATTCATGGAGCTGAGGCGGCTGCGTGCCAAAGGGTTGCCTCAGAATGGCATCCACGAGGGCAGGACAGTCACACCATAGGCGAGCCTCAGAAGCCCTGAGGCCACCGAACACGACTGTCAGGCTGTCGCCCAGGGAGGACCTGGGTTAGCTTCTCTTTCAGACACGGAGGCATCAGTACTGAGAGTGCCTCTGCACACCTGCTCCAGGACACCTTCTGAGCCCGCTGGTGCCCACCCCACTGGGGGGACCTGAGGGGAAGCAGAATGCCCTTCATCCCACCCAGGGAGCCCCTCCCATGTTCCCAAGCTCCATGGACTTTGCCTTGAAAGATTCCAAACAACCTTCAAACATCCATCTGCAGCTGCGCCTTCCACCCTCCTGCACCCCCAGCCCAGCTGGCTGGCCATGGCGTCTCCCTGCACCTGCATTCCTCACCTGATTTCCCCACAGGCTCCCTGCAGGCGGACGGCTGGTCCCCAGCCTCGGGGACAGAGAACGCCTGTGAGTCCCTGGGTTGAAAGTGTACCCTCTTACACTGGGATTGTCACAGCTAACTAGTCTCTTTCCTCTTAGAACCTCTTTCCTCTTAGAACTTTCCCAAAGTGATTGGCACATCCGATAAATGTTTCTTGCAGAAATGAATCTGAGAAATTCACAGGTCTGTTTACTGGGGAACATCTCCGTGCCTTGGCTCCATGTGTTATGCCCCCTGGAAATCTCCAAGAGGGGCTCCGATGTGCAGGGGCTTCCTGAGGTATTCAACCTCCCGTCCCTCTTCCCGGAGCATCTGGTGGAATCAGTGCTCCATTTTGTGAGCAGCCACTGCTTCAGAGGGCACCACCGTTCTCTCAGTCAGCCTGCATTTACTGCGATGAGGCCAGTGGCTGAACAGGGCAGTGGACGCAGCCTGGCCTGGGATCCTAGGGACCTGTGTGCTGCAACCTCTGCTCTGTGTCTTTCTCATATGGCTAAGGGTAAGTGACTTCACTTCTCTAGGCTTCAGGGTTTCCATCCTAATATTGGGATGGGAACTTTCCTGGTGGTCCACTGGCTAAGACTCTGCATTTCCAACACAGGGAGCCTGGGTTTGACCCCTGGTCAGGGAACTAGATCCCACAGGCCACAACCAAAAGATCCTGTACGCTGCGACAAAGCGCAAAGATCCCACATGCTGCAGTGAAGGCTCAGCACAGCCCAATGAACACACATGTGGGATGATGTGCTGCCTACCTCACAGGGCTCTAAGAAAAAGATGGCATGAATTGACGTACGTGACGCACTCACGGGGACCGACACGGGGCCTATATGGTTAATGGCAGTCACCGGCATTATCATCAGCATCACGTTTTTGACATGAAGACGAGGAAGCAGCAGAAATGAGTGTAGTGTAAGGCCGTGTCTAACAACAATGCTTCAGACAGCTGGAATGACAGAGGACTAGAGGGCAAAGGCCTCTTAAAGGGTGAGCTCTGGGGAGGGCTTTGCAGGATTCAGAGGCACACACGGATGTGCTGGCAGGCAGGACCACGAGTGTGGCCGAGAAGCAGAGGAAGAGGAACGAAGAGGATGCTCACCAAGGCAACACAGTTCAAGAGAGCAGGAGGGAGGCCTGGAGAACAGGTGAGGAGGTGGAGCGAGCTGGAGACAACGGCAGGAGCACTGGCTGAAGGCGGAGCAGGGAGGACCTGGAATGCAGGCGACAGGGTTTGGACTTCATTGGATGAGGATTAGGGAGCCAGTGAGCAAAGGAAGAGTAAAGTCCGAAAGGATTTTAAGAAAGAGCAGCTTGGAAACTGCTGCCCTTCAGGAGGCACTTAGATACTTATTTTAAGGAAATTTTTTTGGCGCAGGATGTGGTATAGAATGAGGGGCAGGAATGCCAGGGTGAGGAGGGAGTCCAACAGGGGAGCACCAGGAGGGGAGGGGCAGGGAGGACAGCAGGGCGAGACCCGAGGGCCTCGCATCGCTGAGGCAGACTTGACGGGACACAAAGACCAACCTCCCTGAACTGGGCCTGACCTCTGAATGGAGCCAGCATCCTGTTGTGGAAACCAGGGCCTAGCTCACCGGCCAAGCGTCTGGAGTGGCTGGGCCTCCATTCTTCCAGTCCAGTGGGATTTTCTATGAAAACCTGTGACTGGTGGCCCTTGCGTTTGCCCCAGTGGCTCCCTCCCTGCGTGCTGGGGAGAGCCCCACTCACCCCACCACAGCTCTGCAGGGCCCTCCTGGGCGTCGGGGCCTGAGCCTCTGCTTGCTGGCCACCTGACGCATGGCCAAGTCTGACGTTCAGATCTCCTGCGTTATCGCAGAAGCAGAAGTGCTGGGCCAAGGTGGGCGCAGGCGTGTGCAGGGGGGAGGAGGAGCCCCTTGGGACGTACCCTGAGGGGGCTCTTCTGCAGGGAAGTAGGATTCCTATCCTTTAGAGAAAGGGACCACACCGATACCCAGCAAGAAAGTATATTTTAATCTTGGCCTTTCGTGGGAAAGCATGATGCAACACTGACCAAATCCGCTCTGCCAGCTCATTCCAGGCATGTGAATCAATGTCCCCAGCCTCCCATCAAGCCTCTGAACGAAGCCCAGGCAGACGGAACGAAGGTATCATTATGGGGAAATGGGCTGGGGATTAGAGATGCTGGCCTGAGTTTCCAGCCTCATTTTTTACCTTTTTGAAATCCCCGCTCCTTTGATATTCACACAGCATCATGTCGAAGAAGATTGGGATGGTGGCTTTCCGGAGCTCAGCCTCAGGGATAAGTGTCATCTCTAATATGGGTCCCACCATGCCTGGGATGAAGCAGATTTTGTTCTGGCCTGAAAGAGAAGAGGGACATGGGCCCATGAGACCATTTTCGTGATTTCATAAGAGAACCAGACCAAGCCTGGGAAAAGAAAAAAGGGAGGCTAACAGTAAAAACAAAAGCTAACACTTACACAGTTGTTTACCCGGAGCCAGGCACCATTTTGGACACTTTACATATATTAACTCGTGTAAATGACGCATGCATCATCCAAAACAAGCTCCGTTGTTAGGGATAATAACGCAGGCGTGTGGAAGGCACATTGCTGTTTACAAGGCTTTTCACCTGCATATCTCCTTTGCAAATAGGGCCCTGATGGAGTGTGTTAGTGATGGCAAATCACAGGGATACTTGAAATGATGTCTGTCTGCAGCACAAGCCACGTTTCTGAGATTTGGAAACATGCTTTTTTACCAACTGTTTTGTGAAAACAAGAAAAGCAAAATTTGCTGCCAAAAACCTGCTATAAAAGTATGGTCAGTGTAATAGTGGGAGTTAAAACATTGCTTTGTGGTCAGATCAACTACAGCTTCTTGTTTCTCCTTCCTCACTCCAAGGCTCTCCTGTGTCCCCTGCCCTGGCCACTGGCAGTGTCACCACGCTGGCCTGGTTCCAGTGTCACCAGCTCACCAGCCGCCTTATCACCAGGGCTGTGCTCCTGGTGCTCCTTTGTTGACAAGTTTTTCCTGCCCGTTCCTCAACATCTGCCCATTACCACCTGGCTTCCCATGGATAGATACACTTTAAAAAGCCCTGCCACATGCCCACCCCACCCCTAGCTCCATCAGATGCCCTGCCCTGGCCAGTGGTCTGTCTCCTTAGCCAACTTGGCAACGATGGCTTCCTTTGACAGACAACAGCCTCTCCCACGGAGAGCTCTGTGAGAGCAGAGAGCATGTCTGTTCTTATGACATCTGTAGCGCTGAGCTTGGAGCATACTACCTCCGTAAATGTCCACTGAAGGAGGAAATAAATCCGTCTCGCTCTTATACTCACCGGAGAGTGAGTGACTTGGAGACGTGTCATAGACATGCAACTGCCATACTTGCCTGCTGAGATGACCACAGGAAACACGTCTGTGTGGACTCTGTGGGGGCTCCCCTGGGGGCTCAGGGGCAAGGAACCCTCCTGTCAATGCAGGAGACACAGCTTCGGTCCCTGGGTTGGGAAGACCCCTTTCAGTAGGAAATGGCAACCCAGTCCAGCACTCTTGCCTGGGAAATCCCATGGACAGAGGACCCTGGCAGGGTACAGTCCATGGGTTTGCAAAAGAGTCAGACATGACTCAGTGACTAAACAACAATAGCAACACTTAGCACAGAGTCTAGGATAATCAGCCCCGGGGCAGGGCCAGTGAGGCCAAGTGGTGAAGGGCACTGAAGTTGGCGCTAGACTGCCTGAAATAGATAAATGCATCTTCCATCAACTAGCTGTGTGATGGTAGGCAAGCTGGCCTCTTGAGGCCTCTGTGTCTTCACCTGCAATATGAGAGTAATAGGTATTTTTACTTATCAAGCACCCTGGACAGTGGTTGGCACATGGGACGCTTTGTATAGTGTTAGCTCTCACTGCTGTGATGTTTGGCCAAAATGAACCATGAAGGGCAGCCTTGTCGAGCAGAACTGAGCAGACTCCTCAGAACACACACATCAGACGTGGCAGAGAAAGGGAAAGGGAGGGGCACTCAGGAACTGCAGGGATTTCCTGGGGAGCATGGGCAAGCCCATCCCAGCAACCCTGCCAGTGAAGCTGACACCCAGGTGTCTCATCGGCAGCTGTGTCTTTCTCCTCCTGACTCTCAGAGCCCAAGAAGCCCATCCTGCTTTTCCCCACTGTCAAGGTGCACACTGCATTGGTGGTCTTTGCCTGGGGAGCTCCTGGGGTGCAGAAACTCAGGCAGTATGGCATACAGCCTGGCATTGTTGCTTTTGATTAAAGCTGAGTAAAAGAGCCAAGAGGGAAGGCTGCGAGAAAATGAATTTTAATTCCACCTAAATGAGGCTTAATGTTGGAGTGAGTGTTTCCCCAGAATTCAGATAAAAAAGGCATCATCTTAGGAATATCCTCAGTTAGTGAGAATGAAATAGTGAAGGCAGGCAGAGAGGTGAGTGAAATATGAAGACACTTTTCCAGGACACCAGCTTCATTATACAGTGTGTTTGGATTATACTCTGCATTGTTCCAAACAGGAAAAAAAAAAAAAAACTAAACTAGCTTTCTTGCAGATTTATAGTAACTGCTAATCTAGGTTTCTGATTTTGTCCTTCAAGATCCTTTAAACCCTCAGTGGGGTTTTAAAATTCAAAGTCGAGTGTAATAATAAGTAGCAGGTAAATGGGAAACTGTCAGATAAGCCACCACGGAATGGAGAAATTGCTTATGTGACAAAGGCCTTTAGAATAGTGGAGGGCATTGGGTCTGATAAAGATATATTTGAGATGGTTTAAAATAAAGAGCAGACATGCCACAGACTAGGGATTTCCTAGGCACTTCTGACCTGCATTCTTTGCAGTCAGTTGAAGAGATGCTCAGAAGACTAGGGAAAGAGGAGAGAGAGACAATGATGATTTCTAAATGCAGTGTGATCCCAATGGCCCTTACAATGCTCCATAAAAAATCTTATTCCTTTACATCAGAAATGGAATTTGAGCACATTGGATTTTGTGTTCAAATAAGCTGAACGTGCGCCTTTATATACACAGATGTGCACACAGGCACACACACGGAGAACGTACTTGTGGCTAAGTGAATGTGAACTCATTTTGGAAAAAAAAAATTCTCATTCAAGAGACATACCTGCTATTGTTCTTGAAAACAGGCAAGGAAGGGAATGGGTGAGAGGGTCTTTCTCACATAATGGAAGCTGAATCTCACTGGGAACAGATACCAATTAGAAAAGGCTTTTAAAGTCCCAACAAGTCAGTGGGATAAATCCAGGTGCCGGGTTGCCCAGGCTCTGGGGAAAGATCTGGCAGAAATGAGGGCACAGGGAGGAGCTGAGGTCTATGGGTGGAAAGCCAGCCGCCGTGCTCCCCTTCTGGTCTATGCAAGGGCCTCGCCTGTCCTGCCTCGCGAGGGGAGAGGTGAGATCGCAGGTGAATGTCTGAGAGCACTAGGAAGGCAGCCTGACAGGAAGAAACGAGAGAAAACAGGGGGAAGGAAGGGAGGAGGGTGGGGAAAGAGGAAGGGGAAAGACTGCCCTGTGGGCCAGGCTGAGCGTGAAGGTGGGAGCGCCCCTGGCCTCAGGAGGCTGACAGGAGGCCTGCGGTGCTCAGACTGGGAGCACAGACCCCGAAATGAGCAGGATGAGGGCGAGTTATCACCCTCTGGATTTCAGAGTCCTGCAAGCCTCCTGGGGACTCTGAAATGAAGCTGGGTTGATCAGAAATGACCCCACTCATTGAAAAGAGGAAGAAGGCACGCAGATCTCTGCCCCTCCATCTCAGGCTTGGGAAATGTCCCTCTAGGTACTGATCTAAGATAGGCAGTCGAGTCCCTCCTTGTGGCCCAGAATGTGCCTGGCCCAGCTTCCCTCCAGGCCCTGTAGAATCTCTGAGCCTGAAAACCTGCCTCAAACTCCTCCACTGCCACTTCAGACTGTGTGGCTTTGTGAAGAAGTGAAGTGCAGTTGCTCAGTCATGTCCACCTCTTTGCAATCCCCTGGACTATAGCCCACCGGCTCCTCTATCTGTGGGATTTTCCAGACAAGAATCCTAGAGTGGGTAGCCATTCCCTCCTCCATGGGATCTTCCCAACCCAGGGATGGAACCCGAGTCTCCTGTGTTACAAGCAGATTGTTTTACCCTCTGAGCCACCAGGAAGCTTTGTGTCTGTTACTTAATGTTCCCCAGCCTCTATTATCTCATCTGGGGTCTTCCCTGGTGGGCCAGTAGCTAACACTCCATGCTTCTAATGCAAGGAGGGTGGGTTCAATCCCTGGTTGAGGGATATAAATACCCCACATGTCATACGGCAGCAGCCAAAATAAATAAAAATATTAAAAACATATTATCTCATCTATTAAATGGAGATATAATCATAGTCCCTACCTGAAGAATTGTTGAGAAGCTTAAAACAAAGGGCTCCGTACAGGGCCTGGCTGGTTAGAAAGGCTCAGCAGATGTCGGTGTTGAGTGTGGTGATGCCAGTGCTGAGCAGCGCGAGCTCGGCCCAGGGTGAGTTGTGGGAAAAGCAATGTAAGCAGCTGCGGTCCAACCCCGTGGTGCCCCCTGGGGCTTTTCACGAACCGTCTCAGGCTGGTCAGTTTGTTCGTTTACTTCTAGAGTAAAGGGATGGCACGGAAGGAGGTTGGATCAGATGTATCTTATCTCCCACAGCTGACATTGCTGCTGCTGCTGCGTCGCTTCAGTCGTGTCTGACTCTGTGCAACCCCATAGACGGCAGCCCACCAGGCTCCCCCGTCCCTGGGATTCTCCAGGCAAGAATACTGGAGTGGGATGCCATTTCCTTCTCCAACGGATGAAGGTGAAAAGTGAAAATGAAGTCGCTCAGTCGTATCCGACTCTTAGCGACTGCAGCCCACCAGGCTCCTCCGTCCACGGGATTTTCCAGGCGAGAGTACTGGAGTGGGGGGCCATTGCCATTACCAGCCTCCAAACCCTTCTCTCTCCCACTGAAACATGCTCTCAGGTCTCCTCAAAGACGTCTGACAACCCCAGTCTGATCATGTTGTCCACAGCTACAGTCCTTGCATGGGTCCCCTTGGTCTCCAAGCCCTTCTGGCCCGAAGCCCCATCTCCACACCCTGCCTCCCCCTGCTCAGCTGCACCCCGCCCCGCACTGCCCACCATGCTCGTCCCTCCTCTGCCCGACTCCACCCGAGCCCCACCACCACTGGCCCCACAAGCAAATGTTACTTGTTCTCTATCCAATACGGAGGCCACTTGGCCACAGTGTCTTTGAGCAGCTGGAATTAGGCTAGTCCAAGTTGAGACGTGCTGTAAGTGTAAAAGACCCACTAGATTCCTAAGAAAGAGTTTTGGAAAACAAGCCAAAAAAGGTGACCTATCTGAATAATGTTTTATGTTGGTTATATGTTGAAATGGTAACACTTTGGAATATGGAGTTAAATAAAATACATTGTTAACATTAATTTCACTGCGTTTTATCTTTTTAAAAAACGTGGATGCTAGAGCCTTTAAATCTAGACAGGTGGCTCACAGGCTTGTTCCCTAGGACGCCACAGCTCTGGGGCTCAGCGCCCCACAGCCTTCACCGAGGCCGCCGAGCTCACTCACTAGGCGGGAGTCCTTTATGCACTCTCTGGGTGCCCCAGCTTCTGCTCTACAGCTAGCTTCCTTTACAACCACAATTAAATAGCTCAGCAGTCAGTTTACTATTCAGTGCAAGGCCGTGAGGTTGGGGGCTACGTCTCTAACTACAGCTATCTTCGGTTGCAGCCTCAGCCACTAGCACAGTGCCTGACCTTTAAGGCTACTTGTCTTCATTTCCAGTTGCTGCTGTTATAAATCACCACAGGCTGTGGCTTAGCACAACACAAACTAATCTTATAGTTCTGGAGGTCAGAAGTCTGAAATGGGTTTCTCCGGGCTGAAGTCAAGTGTGAGCAGGGCTGAGTTCTTTCTGGAGGGTCTGAGGAAGAAACTGTTTCCTTCCCTTCTCCAGCTTCTAGAGGTCACCCTCATTCCTTGGCTCATGGCCCCTTCCTCCATCTTCAAAGCCAACAGTATTGCTTTTTCTAATCTTTCTCCAACTCCTCTGCCTCCTTTCTTCACTTCTAAAGTCCCTGTAATTGCTTTGGGTTCATCTGGACAGTCCAGGATACTCTTACCGTCTTCAAGATCCTTAATCATGCCTAAAAAGTCCACTTTGCCATGTAAGGTAATTTATAAACAGGTGCTGGGGGTTAGGACTTGGACACCTTTGGTAGGTATTATACTGCGTTCAATACTTGTTGCTAAATGAATAAATGGATGGTTGGTTGGATGGATGGGTGGGTGGGTGGATGGATGGATGCCTTTCTAATCGCATTTCCTATTTCTGCCCAGCAGCTTCTCCCTAACTCGAGGAAGTCATGTTTGCTTAGGCTGACTGTCCCCTTGGAATAGCTGCCGCCCTTTCAGCTCTGACCACCCTGAGGTCTAAGTCAAGAGGCACTGACTCCGTAGAACCTTCCTCTTTGCCTCAACTCCTGAGTCTCGACCACACATTTCACACTAGGGGATGTGCTCTTAGTTTGTTCTTCAGACTCTCAGTCTGTCCTATGTTTAGAGCTCAATGGTGGGCTTTTCCAGGGAGGGCAGGGACCATGCCTTATACGTCCCCAACTCTCTCATCCTTCCCTGGTGCTTAGCGCTGAGCTGGGCCCTCCATCGATGCTGAAAAAGTGACGGTTCAGTTGCTCTCACAGCTCTGCCGGGAGCGACCTCCCCACATGGAAGGCCATGATGCCAGCCACTGGAATTTATCTTTCTCTCCCATGAAGACTGTTAACACAGCAGACCGGCATTAACCCTAGTGAACATGGTCTGGTTAAGTACAAAGTCATTTTCACAAAATGTGCATTGCTTCTCTCCTAGCGGATATCAAATATTATGATGCTACATTATCAGGGAAAGTCCATTATATTTGGCATTATCCCAGGATCCAAACTTACAAATAGCATTAACCCTTTAGTGGCTGGATCCTGGTACAGATCTTTCTTTTAAGGCCTCCTTGCATGTCTTTCCCTCACAAAAGTGCACACGCACACACACACACACAAACACACTTGTCTAGACTTTTCCTTGAATAGTCTTCCAGACCGAGATTATCTTTGCAATTAGCCATCTTATAATCACAGGGCTGCTCAAATCATTCTTGATGAGAAGAAGATGATGGTGCTGATGATCACGGTGATGAAGCCCTGATTGCTTTGGGCATTAAAACAAAATTTTAAAACTTAACAGGCATTATGATTTACTCATTATCAGTAGTCTTTGGAAAACATAGTTTACTATTTCACATACTTTGAAAATATCTTGCATATTCTGGAAAAAAAAATATTAGTAAGAACACTGGACTTCAGGTCGAGTCTGGCTCTTTTGTCTCATTTGAGTCACTGATTTGCTGTTGACCTTGGGGATGTCCTTGTATTTCTCTGGGCCTCAGTGACCTCGCCTATAAAATCAGGGCACTGAATTAGATGATACATCAGATAGGGTAGTAGCAGAAATCTGATTTCCCCAGCTAAACTAAGTAAGCTCTGTTCAGTTTTCTTCCTTAAGACAGTCAGCCCAGAGCTGCTTCTCCATCCTTAGGGTGTGACTCTTCATGGCTTCAAGGTGGCTACTGTGCCTCCAGGCATCTTATTCTTTCCCAGAAAGGAACAAAGGGAAAGACTACAAGCAAAAAAAAACTGTGCTATGCTCACTGCTATGCCCTCCCTTTCATTTTAATTAGGAAAAATTTTTTCCTGAAACCCCAAGAAGTTTATTTCTGTTGATTCTCAGAAATCATGTTGGGTCACATGGCCATCACTAGCTACAAATCATTGTTAACTGGACAAATTGTAATCATGGAAAAAAAAAAAAACCAAACCAGGGATCAGTTAGCTAGGAAAAAGGATGGAATGGCTGTTACGTGGGCACTCAGCCAGGTTTGCCACTGATGGCGTCCATGTTTCACTCTGTCTTGGATGCTTCACAAATTGCACTTTAAAACCCATCATTACCCGATGTAGTGTTCTTACTACATTGGTCCCCCATGTATACAGCACTTGGTTCTGGTTTGGATTAGCAGATTAACCTCATTAGCTTGCTGGAGAAAGCCTGCTAATGCCAGCATCTGGCAGAACGCAAAGTGGGATGGGGCTGGGGACCCATCCATCCACTCTGCCTCCTCTTTCTGCTCCCCTACCCCTGAAGCAGACAGGCAAGGAGAAGACAGCCAGGTAACTAAGGAGCAGCAGGAAAGTCCCTTCAGGCCTGTACACCTTCCTCTTCCAAGGAGGCCAGGCTAAGAGACGAGGAGACGGCCATCCTTGCAACAGAACCTTTTCCTTTTTGTTTCCTACAGTGCACATCTGTGTCTTTGTTCGACTTCTCCATAACTCCATGAACATTTTACTTTGGGAAACTCTGCCTTCCTTGATAGGCGTAGGCTTGGTGGGGACACTGATGGAGCGGTCACCCAAGGAAGAACAATAGAAAGGTGTCTCCTAGAGACTGGACCTTTAGCAGAGTGATGTAGGGATAGAATATCCTGCCCTGGATCACACCACCTGCCCTGGATCCTTGAGTGGCTCTAATCCTACCCTTCATAGCCCATTTTCCCTTGCCCTTCCAATCAGTACCTTCTCCAATTAAGGCAGCCACAGTCGGCACCTCTTTCTTGCAATCCCCAAACCCTAACAAGTATATCTTTGAATTCCGCTAATTCACCCCGCAGGTACTTGAATACAGCAAGGGGTCCATGACGCTTCTGGACAGACGCACCAGTGTACCTGTCCTGCTGCTGCTCGCTGTTCCATTGCTCAGTCACGTCCGACTCTTTGCAACTCTATGGACTATAGCATGCCAGGCTCCCCTGTCTCGAATCCACCTCTCATCCACTCTGTGATGCTGGACACACACTCTCTGCCTCTCTGTGCCTCAGTTTCCTTGCTGGTAAATCAGTGGGTTGGACAGACCTGTAGCTTCAAACTATTCTCTGAAGTGCTTAAGGGTTTCTCCCAGAAAATCTGCAGGGATCTCCTTAGGAGCTCAGGAGAGTAGCTCTATCCACCCTCCTGCCCCCCACCCTGCCCGTCCCACTTCAATTAGAACAGCTTGGCTTTCATCCAATTTCTGTATTGAGCAGGGTATATTCTTTTTATTGGTCCTCAGCTAAAAATAAACATTTGAAAAATGCTGGACAATATGCTCTCTAAAGGCCCCTTCCAGTTCTGATGCTCTGTGATTCTAAGCAGGTAGAGTATTTGGTAACATCTTTTCATTCATCAGCATAATTGGGAGCGCAGAAGCTCCTGCCAAAACAATCTATATCTAAATAAAATCTTCTGTGTGCAAAACAACGGCAATGAAGGACATTCAGAAAAGCGCAGGCTGTGCGGAGGAACCGGAAACAAACAAAGCACAGACCCCTGTTTTGCAATCCTGGCAACACTTGGGATGTAGGTCTGGGAGAGGAAGCCCACCACGGCTTCACCTTGTCTCTGCTGTCACAAAGCAGGGAAGGCAAACTCATCTGCAGGCTGAGTCTGGGCCCCTTGCTTCACTGGACACATTTGGTGCTTTTAAAACTTTCAACTAGTTACCACCAATATTAATAAATTAGAAAATGCATTTAAAAGTTATGTTTCTAGGCTTCTTTTGATAAACTGGAAGCTGTGGCAATGTCCGCCTTGCATTCTAATAGGACAGCAGCCAACCAGGCAGGACAGCAACTGCTGCTTCCAGCCGGGGTGCGCCCGCCTCAGTCTGCAGCCCCACGGCTCCCTCCCAGACTCCTGCCCCGTGGCCAGCTGCTGGCTACCACCAGCACTGTGCACTTTTCTCCTATGGCATGGTGGTGGTAAATGACATACATAATGTTTCTTTTATCCCTATCATTATCCAAAGCAGAGAAACAAAAAAAAAAAAATGCTGTTCCAGAAACACAGGGCAGAGATGGTGTTTCTTTTGGTGATGGCTTGCAAAAGAGGGGAGTTTCATACACACACATACACACACACATGTACACATACAGAGGATATCTGGTAATGTCTAGGCTTTCCCTGGGGGCTCAGAGGGTAAACAATCTGCCTGCAATGAGAGACTCCTGATCCCTGGGTCAGGAAGATTCCCCTGGTGAAGGGAATGGCAACCCACTCCAGTAATTTTGCTGGAGAATCCCATGGATAGAAGAGCCTGGAAGGCTACAGTCCACGAGGTCATAAAGAGTCAGACGTGACTGAAATGACTTAGCGTGCACACAAAGACATTTTTGGTTGTTACAGCTAAGGATGCTGTCATAACAGGGTGAAAGTGATGATAAAGCTCTCCCATGGGTGTGGCCTCCACGACTTCCCACTGCCAGTGTGTGCCCTTCCAAGCCTCGCAGACACTCTGGGAGATGGCGCTGTCTCCCCAAGCTGGGCCAGTATCACTCGGGCCCCTGCTCTGCGCCTCACAGCGTACAAATGACAAGGCACGGCCCCCGGCAGAGGTGCAGTCTGTTCTGGGTCCAGACCCCCAGCTCTCCCTTCAGTTTTGGGAACCAGTCTACGACCCTCCTCCTACCAGCATGTGCTCTTGACCTGAGTGCAATGCTGCCAGCAAACACAGCCCAGGCAGATGTCCACCTGCTTTCCCCACGATGAATGCACCTTGCTAGGAAGGGCGAGGAACAGCTGTCCAGGAAGTCAGATGGGACTGACAGATGCTAAGAGGTCTGGGGAGGTGATTTAGGTTGAATCCAACAGGCAGGCAGAGTTTTGCTCTACTGAAGAGAGTCCACATCTAAGACGAGCACAGAGCAGTTCAGCAGCAGAATCAAGGAGGGCGCACGAAATAGGAGGTGAAAAGAGCTCGCTACTACCCATTCATCCTTTCTGCACAGATTTATGGAGCAGGATTCAGGCCTTGGGCAAGGTGTGCAGCCCCCATCCTCCTGAAATCAAAACCAAGCTCTGCGGCTTGCTACTGTTTCATCTCAAGCAAGCGCCTTCCCTCCGAGTTCCCTGATCGATAAAATGAGGGGGAAATGTTTCCATCTTGTAGGAGGTGATGTGAAGATTAAATAAAATCTCCTTGTACAGGGCTGACTCAGACTCTCAATAAATGTCTTGCTGACTCCATCTCCCCTTCCTTCCTCCCATAGGTACCACTCAGCTTGCCCAGGATTCCTGTAGCTCACTGAAGCAGGGACAGCTTCTGGGGTCACCTTCCAGCTCAAATCCTATCACAGGAGAACCTCGACTGCCACAGAATCAATCCTGCCCCGTGAGTCTGGAGGGCCTTCGGGAGATCACAGCGTCACGTAAGAAGCAGGATGCAGAACGCGCACCAATCAGCAGGAAGCACATGTGACGGGGGAGGCCGTGCATCCCCACAGCAGTCATGCTCTTTCTCCTTGTAAATTCCAGTTTGATTGCTTACCCCCTCAGGGGCATCAAGGAGAAGCGGATCCACAGCTGTCCTAGGGGATGGGAGGCTGGGATGGGCACTCTCTCTCATCAGGCACTTATTAAAGACCTGGGGTGCGTACAGTGATAAACTGTTATTTCAAGCTTCCTCTGCTGAAACCCCCACGGCCCTCCAACAGATGGTCTTCAAGAAGGAGCCTGGCATGTGCACACGTGTCTGTCTGAATGCTGTGCCTACTCACCAAGCTTGTACCACATATCACGGATGGAGAAGCCAATTAGCCGTCTCATGTCCCCGTACCTAGGAGAAACAAAAAAAAAAAATGTCTGCTTCAGGCATCACCTCAGAGATTCTCACAAACCTCCCCCGTCCTTTTCAGGAGCTCCAAATGACACCTACTTATTCAGGATTTTGTTGTATTTGGCGTGCGAGAACTGCTCCAGCTGCAGAGAATCCTGAGTGATAAAAGCCACCGCCAGATGAAAATAGTTGTTCCACAGCTGTAAACGGAAGAATGCAGAACTGTCAGGGGGAGTGCTGAAGTGGGGAAGCATATTAAACGCTGGGTAATGTGAATAATTTATGAAGATGGCAGAAGACAGAGGCAGAACCAGTTTAATTCTGTGCACTGCAATTTTCTAACTGGCACTGACTCTGAAATTAACATTCCAGCCAAAGGAGGACAATGGATGGATTTCTCTGGGCGCTGACCACGTACGTCCTCTCTCTGACAACAGGACTTGGGCAAGGAGAAAGATTTTAGGGCCGCTCTTTTTTTATTGCTGTTGTTTTGCTTCATTTTGTTTTTCTGGAAAATGAATAACTCAGCCCAGCTGGGTGCCCTGGTAAGGTGGTTCTCTGCCCTAGAATTAGGGGGCAATAAGGGATAAGGATTTCAGAGACTCTCATATCAATTCTAAAAGAAATCAACCCTGAATATTCACTGGAAGGACTAATATTAAAGCTGAAGCTTCTGGTGCAAAGAGCCAACTCTTTGGAAAAGACCCTGATGCTGGGCAAGATTGGAGGCAAAAGGAGAAGGGGATGGCAGAGGATGAGATTGTTAGATAGCAACACTGACTCAATGGACATGAACCTGAGCAAACTCCAGGAGATACTGGAGGGCAGGGAAGCCTGGTGTGTTGTAGTCCATGGGCTCACAAAGAGTTAACAACAACAGTGTCTCTGGAAGTCTTTCCTAATTCACCTGGCAGTAGAGGACCAGCCTGCCGCCTATTCCATCTTAGAATACGTCACCTTCTCCTTCCCTTTAGCTCTATGGTTTTGAAGTTTGGTCCTGGACCAGTAGCACCGACATCACCTAGGGACTCGTTAGAAATGGAGGTTCTCTGGCCCCACTCCAACCTACTGAATCCAACCCCAGAAATCCATGTGTTCCCAGGCACTCCGATGATTCTCATGCTCATTTGCGCTCAAGGACCACTGAGGCCCAGCTGATAAGTAGGCTTCCCGTAATTTTAACATTTACATGATCTCTTGGTGCTAAATGCAGAGACTAGACCCCGCTTCACCCGCTCATGGTGAAACAGGTCCAGCAAAGTGTGCAGCAGAGGGAAAGTGCTCCAAAGATCAGCAGGAGTGACAGTGACATTGATGCAGGCCACAGAACAGAGAGATCGAGACTCACACCAAGGTCCTATGGAGCCTCAGTGAACCCATCTGCAAAGGTGGGGGGGGTGGGTGGGTTGGGGGCAGTTAGCTCTGTATCCACCGCAGAGGACTGTGGTAAAGATGATGTGCTTAAATCCAGAGAGATGACATGGGGTGGGAGGGGGGAGGGGGGTTCATGTTTGGGAACTCATGTACACCCGTGGTGGATTCATGTCAATGTATGGCAAATCAATACAGTATTGTAAAGTAAAATAAAGTAAAAATAAAAATTTAATAAAAAAATAATAATAAAGGGCATGGATCTCAGTAAGAGCTCCAAAGCTCTGGTTAGCCTTACTATTCTTTTCATTATTCTGGTGACTTCTTTGGTACCAAAGCAAATAATAGTACAACCTGGTGCCTTTGGTGCTCAAGAGCAATTATTATAAAATGTCATGGCCCTGAAAGGAGCAGGTGGACGAAGCCCATACTTGTCCAGCATTCTCTAAATGTTGACTAGCAAGAGGAAGGGTAACACCAGCTAGAGAAATCACCTGCCAATGAGGCTGTCATCCTTCACTCAAAGATGCTTACTGGAGGTTTCCAATGGCCAAGACTAAGTGAAAAGCAGCTATACCTTTGGTAATGTCCTTACTGCTATTGCTTTCACTTGGGTTTGTGGCTCCTATTTCAGAGAAAAGCAAAACAAGCCCTTTGTTTTACCATGGGCCAGACGCTCTCCCACATATCCCTCCCTCCATCTCTCAAAACCTGGCAATCATTATTAGACTCATTTTACAGATGAGAAGAACAGGTGTAGAGGGGTGAAGTATTTTGCCTAAGGTCACACAGCTTGTTATACATAGAGCAGAGCTGGGGTTTAAACCCAGGCTTACTGACTGATGGGGCTTCCCTGGTGGCTCAGAGAGTAAAGAATCCACTTGCAATGCAGGAGACCCAGGTTCGATCCCTGGGTTGGGAAGATGCCCCCTGGAGAAGGGAATGGCTACCCACTCCAGTATTGTTGCCTGGAGAATTCCGCGGACAGAGGAGCCTGGAGGGATACAGTCCGTGGCGTCACAAAGAGCTGGACGTGACTGAGCGACTAACACTTTCACTTTACTTTTCACTACTGATTGATACTCAGGTCTCTTTCTACATGCTGTGGTCTGTCTTTAGCAGAGCCTATACTGACACATATTTACAGAACATCTTCAATGGGCCGGGTATCATCATGTGGGGCCAGGGCAGTGGTTACACAGACAGCAGCTCCTGCCCTCGCGCAGCTTATACTCTGTTGAGGGAATAGCTTTCCTTCTTTTACCTGAAACTTTATTTCTCACAGTCCAAAAGACCAAGTCTTTCCGGGGTGCAGTGAAGTGACCTCCTGGCTTGTGGCCTCCATAAAATCAACTCAGCACACAGAGCCCAGGACCAGATCCTATCCTTCCCTTCCTCAAAGTCTTCCAAAGGTGGCCCATCACTCTGAGAATCAGATCTCAAGCTCTTCTGTTTCCATAGTAACCTCACTTCCAAACACAGTGAAGGTCAGGGTGTCTCAGCCACACCAGCTGCCCTTCCTCCTGGTGGCCCTATGACTTGCAAGTTCTGACAACGTGTTGCTTTGTTTGCTCAAGCCCAGAGCTCACATCTCGTCCTGTTTAAGACCAAGATATGAGACTACGAGCCGAGGAAAGGGAAAGCCTGGCCACAGGACATGGAATGGGTTATTTTTTAGGGTGAGAAATTCCTGAATTTAGGGGATTTCAAAAGAGTAATCAGGGTACAACAGGAAATAGATGTGTAACAAAGCGAGCTGAATTAGTATTGCTTTTGAGAAAAATTCCAGAAATCTCACACCTAACATGTTGGAGAACAGCCAAACGTCAAATCTAGTGAAACTTCTCACTAAGTTCTACTTCTGTCCCACCTGACTTAGTCCCTCAAGAATGGTTTACATCACCCTATTGCTGATTTTCTTTTTTCTTTAAAGTTGAGATATAATTCACATATCATAACACTGACTTTTAAAAGTATTCCATTCAGTGGGTTTTACCATACTCACTAGCAGATTTACTACTATTTACTAGTAGTAAATCATCACTACTATTTAATTTTAGAACATCTTCATCGTCCCCCAAAGACACCTTCCACCCATTGGCAGTCGCTGCCACTGCCCCATCCCCCTCAGCCCCTGGCAACCACGAAGCTACTTCAGTCGCCGTGGATCTGCTCTTCTGCCATTTCAGGGAAGTGGGGTCACGAGCTGTGTGACTCTTCCCGTCTGGCCCCTTCCACTGAGCATAACGTTTTCCAGGCTCGTCCACACTGTCAGAGGCCTCAGTTCCTCATTTATGTTTATTGCTGGGTACTGTCCTGGGTGTCAGTATAGACAGATAAACTACATTTTGTTTGTCCAATACGGACATTTGTTTGTTTTTACCTTCTGGCTTTTAGGGCTTCCCTGATAGCTCAGGTGGTAAAGAATCCGTGTGCAATGCAGGAGACCCTGGTTCAATTCCTGGGTCGGGAAGACCCGCTGGAGAAAGGATAGGCTACCCACTCCAGTATTAGTGGGTTTCCTTTGTGGCTCAGCTGGTAAGGAATTTGCCTGCAATGCGAGGGGTCTGGATTCAATCCCTGGGTTGGGAAGATCCTCTGGAGAAGGGAAAGGCTACCCACTCCAGTATTCTGCCCTGGAGAATTCCATGGACTACATGGCCCATGGGGTTGCAAAGAGTCGGACACATCTGAGCCACTTTTACTTAGCTTCACTCTAAAACTGAAAAAAAATTACAGGAGGAAAATTAAATATTCTTGGGCTTCCCTGATAGCTCAATTGGTAAAGAATCCGCCTGCAATGCAGGAGACCCCAGTCTGATTCCTGGGGTCAGGAAGATCTGTTGGAGAAGGGATCAGCTACCTACTCCAGTATTCTTGGGCTTCCCTTGTGGCTCAGCTGGTAAAGAATCCACCTGCAATGCGGGGAACCTAGGTTCGATCCCTGGGTTGGGAAGATTCCCTGGGAAAGGGAAAGGCCACCCACTCTAGTATTCTGGTTTGGAGAATCCCATGGACTATATAGTCCATGGTATTGCAAATTTTTTAGGGCTTCCCTGATATCTCAGAGGGTAAAAAGTCTGCCTGCAATGTGGGACACATGCAGGTTCAATCCCTGGGTTGGGAAGATCCTCTGGAGAAGGAAATGGCAGCCCACTGCAGTATTCTTGCCTAGAGAATCCCATGGACAGAGGAGCCCGGCGGGCTACAGTCTGTAGGGTCACAAGGAGTTGGACATGACTGAGCGATTTCACTTAAGCTTAAGCTTTGGCCTTTATGGATAATACTGCGATGAACATTTACATATGAATTTTTGTGGGCATACGTTTTTGGTTCTCTTGGATACACACTTAGGATTGCACTTGATTTTCTTTTGACTTCCCTCCTTGAAGATCTTTGTGAATCACAAGACCATAGGTCCAGTGCTTCTTTCTCTCAGTAGATCAGAAAGTATGCTCCCCAGCCTGGATGGGGGGGAGGTTTGGGGGAGAACGGATACATGTATGTGGGTGTGCACACTCCCACTACAGCCATACCCTATGCACTGTAGTCCGCCAGGGCCCTCTGTCCATGAGATTCTCCAGGCAAGAACACTGGAGTGGGTTGCCGTGCCCTCCTCCAGGGATCTTCCCGACCCAGGGATCGAACCCATGACTCCTGTAGCTCCTGCACTGCAGGCAGATTCTTTACCGCTGACCCACTAGGGAAGCCCGGATACTTGTATATGTATGGCTGAGTCCCTTCACTGTTCATCTGGAACTATCATAACATTGTTAATCAGCCTCACCTCAATACAAAATAAGAAATTCAAAAGAAAAAGAGCAGTAATGTTAACGCTGAGTGTTTCACCCACAGCCCCCCTCCAGTTCTGCCTGTGAGGCTCTGTGGGGCTGACCCTGGGACTGAGGGGGGCTGTTCTGGCCAGCAGCTCCACGGAGGGCCTGGGAGTGAGCAGTGGCGGCGACTAGACACAGCTGGACCCTCGTGCCACCTCCTCCCTGCATCTTCCTGACTCTTGCTCCTGAAAAGTCAGAGCCAAATGAACTAATCTGGCATTCCAGGCAGTTTCCAGTGTTTTCTCCCACAGCAAACTGTCTGTTCCAGGGACGGGGAGGAACTGGTCTATTCAGACTCACAGAAACAACACGAGCATCTCGGTCCCCATGGATCTGTTCGTGGTGGTTCTCACACCTGCAGCAGCCAAGTCTCGTCCTTTCATCAAAGCCCAGCTCAAGACCCACCGCCTCCACCAGGCCTTCCCAGAAGGCAGAACTCATCTGGCCTGCTCAGCCCTTCCAGATTCGAGCAGTGTGAGTAGGCGCAACCAAAGATGTGGATTCATTCACTGTTCCGCACACAAACTTGTGTTCCACTCACTTCCCGTGGCGTGACGGTCCAGTGGTTCAGAGCACGTGCGTCAGTGCCTCCCAGACTAGGCGATGAACACCAGTCTCTCTTACTGGCTGAGCTGTTGTTGGCTAGTTACTGGACCTTTCTGAGCCTCATTTTTCTTACTTATAAAATGGAAAAAATCAGGGTAACTACCATAAAAAAGTTGTTGCAAGTGCTGGATGAAATAGGATGTGCTTGGAGACCTCCACCAGCACGCCGTCGATGGAACGCGGATGCTGGCCACGGGGCTGGCTCCTCTGTACGGTCCACCAGTGCCAAGGGTGCTGCCTTCCACTTGCATCCTTAACGCCAAATTCTGCACAATGGCTTGAATACAGTGCTCCAGAAAATACTTATTTATTGATCTCCATTTTGTTAGAGAGATTTTCCAGTTGTTTCAGAAGATTTCAGGTTTTTCTTTCCTCCCTGCCCCAAGCTGCCTGGTGGCATTTTATTAAGAGCCTTGCTGGATGGCTCAGAGAAGCCACAGAATCTTTGGCAAAACGCACAAAGATTTTTCCTTTTCCCTGGGGAAGAAGTAAGGTGATTTCTGATTGGGAATTCCATATTTTGAAACCACAGGACAACAGAAGGTTAAAGCTGGGATAAATTTACAGGTCATCTGATCTAATTCTATTCACAGATGTAAACAGTGAGATCCAGATAAATTAAAGAGCCACCCAGTCATACTGCTATTGGGTGTAATTAGAACCCAGCTATTTTAATTAACTCTCAAAAATTATAAATGTAGTATGCACATAGTAAACAAATTAAATGGTTGAATGGTTAAATAGTAAAAGTTATTTTCCATCCTACCTTGGACCCTAGTCTAATTCTCCAGAAGAAAATATTGTTAACAATTTACCGGCTATCCTTCCAAAAATTTTTATGTATAAACAAACTTATGTGTAGAGGTCTTTTTTCACTAGTCTGCTCTACTGTGCTGTTTTCTCTCATCAGCATTACTTGCAGATGTCCCCACATTAGCGTGTACGGATCCGCTTCATTCTCTTTTATGTTGCATGGTCTGCTGCTTGAAGAATGCGCTTCAGTTTTAACCAGTTTCCTATTTACAGACATTTAGCTGGACTCCAACTTGTTTCTTCTTTAGCATCCATGCTGTAATCAGCATCCTTGTTTATACATCTTTATGCATGAGAGACTTTCGTAGTACCTGTTCCTAGAGGTGGAACCACGACGGCCCAGGGTCTACGCAGATTTTGTTATTGTTTGTTTGTTGTCTTTGTTGTTTGTTTTCATAGATACTATCAGGTTGCCTTCCAGAATTCCAATCCAGTTACCAGCTCCCTTGTCATGGGCAAACTCCCCTAACTCTCTTTCGACAGTATCTAAAGGGGCCGTCCCAGACGGTGCTAGAGCTAAAGAACCTGGCTGCCGATGTGGGAGATGAAGAGACACGGGTCCGATCCCTGGGTTGGGAAGATCCCCTGGAGGAGGGCATGGCAGCCCACTCCAGAATCCCTGCCGGGAGAATCCCCTGGACAAGGACCCTACTGGACTACAGCCCATAGGGCTGCATAGGATAAGACACGACTGAAGTGACGTAGCAAGCATGCAAACTACCACCCAGTTTTGTGATCTCAGTTCACAAATCACTTCCTGGAGAAGTCTTCCCAGCTCGCTTGGACTAAAGCAGATTGACCCTCATTTCAGTCTGTTCGCAGGACTCAGGACATATCTTTCGCCGAAGTATTGGGCTGGCCAAAAAGTTCGTTCGGGGTTACCATGGTACAGAAAAGCCTGAACGAAACTTTTGGCTAACACAATCATTTATTCCGTCTCCTCTACCAGATATAAGCATCATGCAAGCAAGAACTTCATCTCTTTATCTTCTGTTGTACATCCAGTGACTAAGATCATGTCTAACTCAGCATACGCTTAGGAAATATTTATTGAATGCATTCACTAATAAGCCTATGCCTGTGTCCTTGTTAAATCCTCCCTAGAAACTAGGCTATTTGTATTATGGTTCTCCCCATTTTTAGAGAGCAGGCGATTGAGGCCCAGAGAGGTTGAAGAACTGGCCCAAGTTTCCGCAGTTATAAAACGGTGAAGCTGGCATTTGAATCCAAGTGTATGTGTCCCCAGAAGGTCTAGGCTCAAGCTACTCTGCTCTTCTGCTGAAACTGATTTTCTTGTTCTTTCCTAATATCCCATTAGCCTTTTTTGCTGGTTGATGTTCATCCACTGGTCTGTCGGATATCTTTACAGCAGAGACATCAAGAATCTTTGATCCTATAAGATTCTTTGTCAGTGGCCTTGAATTATTATTTACCCCAAATTCTTAATTTAAAAAATAAAGGCCCAATACCCAGGGTTGCTAAAATGCAGTCACTGTACCCTCCCCTGTGGCGGAAAGACTCAGGTGCCAGGGCCATTCTGAAGATGCCATTAATTTTGGGAGTGAAAGTTTCCAATTACAGATTCAGGTTGGGAGCATCAGCCAGAGGTCGTCTGTGGCCCTCAATCAAAGCAGGCAGGGCCATAGACGCTGTCACCAAGCACGTGACCGCGCTCCTGCCTGGAAGAGGGGTCCTGCCGTGACCCCCCAGTGGGGCGTGCTCTGGGCCTCTGCAGGGCTGCTGTGAGTGCTGCGCATGCTCCCTCTCTCATTTTTTGCCATCTCGGGTTACACTGCCCGTTATAGAGACCAAGCCTGCCCTCAGCCGTCCACAGTGGCTGGGGATATGCTGGTAGGTTTTCATTTCACAGGGTCTCCAGTATAGGTTCAAAAATGATCCCAAGATATCTGCTGCCCAGATAATCCAGGGCTGCCTCAAGACTAAGGCTGGAATTAATGAAGGCAGAGCCAATCAGAGCTCCCCAAGTGGAGAGAATGGTCTTAGTAGCAAGCAGATACTCGCCTAAGATGGAAGAGTTTACCTGGAGCCACAGAGCACATCTGGTCCACTGATTTCTGGGCCAATCAGAGTTTGTAACATCTAGAGGCTAACTCCACAGCCAATCACTGTCAAGATCTCTACCCCAGGGCCTGGAAGAGCTCATATGAACCGACAGTGTTTCTGGAGCTACACAGAGCTGTCTGTTAGGCACCCTATTTCTGAGAGACAGTGCAGAATAGTGAAAAGACAGGCCTGGGGTTGAATTCCAGCAGCCCCACTTAATAGCTAGATGACCTTTAATGGGAAAATCAATCACTTCTCGGAAGTTCAGTTTACTCACCAGGAAAATGGATATTTCCCAACCTAACAGGGTGTGATAAGGGTCAAAATGCCCTACATCAACGCCTAACAAAAGTTAGTCATCTTCTTCAAAAGCTTAGATGCTAGAAGATGGATTTATAGTCTGCTATTGAGACTCCAAGGTCCTTGAGGGCAGAGCAATGTTCTGCTTTGCTTCTGAATTTTTCAAAGTAATAGTCTAGACTCATGAAAACTGCTCTTAAACAAAAATTCTCACTGAGTTAAACTGGAAATCTTCTCTTGGTCTTCCTTGACCAGGCAAAGAGATGTGAATGTCAAGGCCCAGTATCTTGAATAGGCCTGGGAATGCAAATTTTTTTAGCTCCAAGCAAGAAATGTCATTTTTGTAATTTCCGGGTCTCATCACCTACAGAATAGCACCCACAGAGCTTCCTGCCTTTTTGCCCTTTGAATCATAAAACCACAGTTCCAGAAAAGATACTCAGGATAATCTCTTTGTACTTGCCCCTCCTCTGGACAGCAGCTGCCCAGGCCAGCAGCCCTTAGTGATGGATGCTGTTCCTGTTGATATTAAATGCATAATTAATGAAACCATAAGAAGGAAACAAGGCGTGTTCCAGCAGGGTACAGAGAACAAATCCATTCTCACATGAGTGGGGTGACGGTAGAACAAAGATAAGGTTGAAGAATGGTCCTCTTCTTGAGTGCTTCCCAGTAAATATCTATGGAAGTCTCATTCGGAAAAGAGACTTATTTCACTTTGTAATGTTGGCCACTTTCCAGTTTACAAATCTCGTGGGTGCGACAGTCCTAGGCAGTGTTGCGGTGTCCAGAAAGGGGCCTCCCTACGGTCCTGTTTGCGGACGACTGACACAGGGGTTCCCAGACCTGGTGTGTCTAGGAGCACCATCGCCATCACCACGGTCACCATCGAAATGATAACTACTGTAACTGCAATGAGCTAATACTTCTTAAGCAGCCACCACGTCCCTGGCATGGTTCTAGGTATTTCCCATGAATTAGTTCTCTCCATCCTCTCCACAACCCAATAACATAGCTACTATCGGTGCCATCATTTGATGTGGAGGACAGTGAAGCACAGAGAGATTCAGTAATTTGCCTGAAGTCACAGAGCTCCTAAGCTCAAACCTTCCATGTATGAAGCCCCCACTTCTCTGGGCAACTTTTAGATGCAGACTTCCTTTCAGGAAAATTGGATAAACCTGAGAGAATGGCATGAATCTGAGCTTCTCTTGGAAAGTATCCCCTTAAGACCATGGAGGAGGCCAGAGTCAGGAACCCAGGCTGGGGCTGCCATTGCCAACGCCCATGGAAAGAGGCGAGCAGACCAGCCAGCGGTTTTACGGCACAAACACGGCCGTGCTGCTGGCCCCCAGGGGTGCTGTTCCAAGCTGCCCCTTCAAAAAAGCTATGGCCTTATCAACTTCCCGGATCACATGCTCGTAACTGGAGCCTGCAGGCTTCTGGGCCACATTTGGAAGGGGATCAAACACTTCTCTGGATTCAAACAGCCGAAGCGACATGTTTTGTTTCCATGTCAAAGATTTATACCTCTCACCCAGCCCTGCCAAGCAATCAACCCAGTGTGGGGGTGAAGCTCCAACTCTAGCCTGTGGCCGCAGTGATCTGCAGGCTCCGGTGCCAGCCACTGCTGTGTGTTCAGGCCACCTCTGCTCTGACATGCTGTGTGACTTCAGGCTCATCTGTCTGCTCATCGCCTGGGAGTCTCAGTGCCCACATACCCCCAGCAGAGAAAATCATAGCCATGGTGACTACCTTGTAGGGCAGTTGGAAGGACTGAGAAAGATGAGGCAGAAAGTGTGAGATCCTGCATGTACAACACTGTCAGAAAATGGCAGCTGTTCTTTTTATCATCATTATCATTCTAGTTCAGTTGCCTGATTTAAATACAAGGTAGGGGGAGAGAATCGTATTCAAAGATAATGCGGTGGTGGTTTCACTGCTAAGTCGTGTCCGACTCTTGAAACTGAAAGTGAAGTCGCTCAGTCGTGTCCGACTCTTTGCGACCTGTGGGCTGTAGCCCACCAAGCTCCTCCATCCATGGGATTCTCCAGGCAAGAATACTGGAGTGGGTTGCCATTTCCTTCTCCAGGGAATCTTCCTGACCCAGGGATCGAACCCAGGTCTCCTGAATTGCGGGCAGATTCTTTACCGACTGAGCTATGAGGATAATATTATTCAAAGATAATATTTATTGAGTATTTATAGGCTGGTGCTGCTAGCAGAGTGGATCTCACAAACCTCAGCCCAAGGGTCACCTCCCCAAGTTGTTGTTGTTCAGTCATTCAGCTGTGTCCAACTTATTGTGATCCCATGGGACTGCAGCACGCCTGCAGCACGGCTTCCCTGTCCTTTACTATCTCTTGGAGCCTGCGCAAACTCATGCCCATTGAGTCAGTGATGCCATCCAACCATCTCATCCTCTGTCGTCCCCTTCTCCTCCTGCCTTCAATCTTTCCCAGCATCAGAGACTTCTCCAATGAGTTGGCACTTTGCATCAGGTGCCCAAAGTACTGGAGCTTCAGCTTTAGCATCAGTCCTTCTAATGAATATTCAGGGAATATTCACCTCCCCAGGGAGTGCTACTTGTGCCAGACACAGAGCATAGAGTCTTTGTGGCTTCATACTCCCAAACTGACTTTCTACCAGAGGAAAGACAGAGAATGGGCACGCAGGCAAATGAGAAAGGCAGCGCCCAGCACTGTGAAGAGACTACAGATGCTAAGGGGCAATGTGCACTGACCCCGGGGCTGTGGGGACCTTCAGAGAGGACCAGGTAGGGAGGCCTCCTGGAGGACGAGTGTTGGATCCGGAACTGCTGGGACCTTCCTAACAGGTGAATTTCCCAAGCAAGTGCACGTTTCCATTCTGGAAAAACCCCTTCAAAGTAGCAAGGGGAGGCGTTGTGAGCATTTTACAGAAGAGTCCGCTGAGACACGGATGCAGTCCAGGCCTTGCCTGAGGTTGCTCGGTGGGTCAGAGCCCAGACAGGAACTGAACACCCAAGACGAGCTGGCAGAAAAAGCCGTTGCTCCAATTTGCTGGCTATTCCCTAAGCTTGTGCTTGAAGAGATCCTGGGGATCGGGGGCTCCCCTGGAGGGGGAAATTCCCTTTTAAGGGTCTTCTCTCTCACACCTCAAGCCAGAAACAGCATCCGGGCCTGTCCACAAGCCTTTGAGGAGCTGGTTCTTCTTGCCGGCCATGAGCAAATGTGACGCCCTGTCTGCCCAGGGCCTCTGGAGCTCACAGAGGGCCCAGGTCTTGTCTGCATGCTAAAAGTGATTTCTGGATGTATCAGAAAGTCACAGAGTTTCATCTTTCAATATCTAAGAATGGCTGCTGTTCTAGGTACTGGTGAATAAAAAAATTTAAAAAAAAGTGATAAATTTTTAAAAGGTAGCACCCACTCTGACAGTGAATGAATGCAAGTCTCTTCTTTAGCATGATACATTACACAGTCACATTTGCATATGCTCCTCAGTTGATGACTTATTTAATCAAGGACTGGGTTCCAAACGCTAAGTACTTCCTTCCCTCTCCGAACCTGCAGCACTCTGTGGAGACCCCGTGAGGCACAGGCATAGCTCCCACGTGTTTCGGGATGTGTCTGATGTGCCACCAGCCAGGTCACTGGAACAGCCCTGCCAGGACAGTCCAAGGCATGCCCAGTGCCTTACACTCACCTGGAACTCAAAGTTCGTGTTTTCCAGGAATTTCTGGTTCATGGTTTCTGCAAACTTGTTGATAGCTCTCAGGAAGACCCTGGAAGAGGGGAGAAGGTCAGCAGGCCATCTGAGCACGCTGCCCTAGATGTCCCTCCCCCGTGCTTCAGCCTGAAGGGCCCTCTGGGGGTGCCCCGGAGGCTGAAGGAAGAGGCCAGCCGACCCACATTAGCACCTGCTCACACTGCGGACCTCGGGCCGCGTTTACCTGGCCCTGTCTGGCTTCCTTTAGAAAATGTATATTATCTTTTGTTCACACTGTTACAAGCTTGTGGCAGAAAATTCATGTCATCCAGAAAGATAGGAAGAAAAATTGCCTCCCTCCAAACAAAATAAATAAACAAACAACACACCAGCCATCCTATCATTTAGGGAAAACCATGCTTGACATTTTGATGAATGGAATTTCAAAGGTCTCCCTAGACATATATACATAAACCATATTTTAAAGATAGCATTTTGATAAATGGGGTTAAATGATAAATTCTGTTTCACAGCCTCTTTTACTTGACAATAAACTGTGTGTTCCTTTCATGCCAATGAATTCAGATACATATCATTCCTTTTAATCACTGAAGAACATTCTATCGTATGGCTGCGTCACAGTTTCTTTCATCAGTCTTTTACTGACGGACCTTTATGTTGCTTCTCAGCATTGCCTCTTGTAAACAGTGTTTCAGTGACCACTCTCTTATGTATGCCTTGCATCTCCCATATATACCTCTTCTCGGCCCTTTTCTTGGAAGTGGTAATGCTGATCAAATCTTATGCTTATTGAACATTTTTGTACCTGTTGTCAAATTGTGTTTCTTCTTGAATGTCTTGCCATCCATCTCTTCCTCTCCTTCCCCACTACTGACTGCCCTTGTAGCCTTTAACTCTTGCCCTTTCAACCTCTAGAATGCCTTGCCCTGTGGAATATCCCCAATCCTGTCGATCACCCACTTCAATGGTTCCCCCAGGCCCACGGATAAGTCCAAGACCTTTCTTTTGACAGTGAATGTCCTCCATGACTGTCCCCACCTTCTTTGCTAAGATCATCTCTCATGGCTAATCTATGCTCTAAGTGGCTTTCTGAATGGACAGCTGTGTTCTTTTGTGTAGAATGCCACCTCCTTCTAAATGCTTTAGGACATGGTCGGTTGCATCTTTCAGGACTCCAAAGACAGTCAGGGCAACTGCCTTTCCCAGACTTGATCACTGTCTACGAGAAGTTATTTCTATTTCCACTGTGACTCAATAATGACTGTCTCCTCCAAGGTACTTGCCTTGAAGTCAGAGAACCACTCCATAATCTCATCTCCAACCTACATACCTCTGACTCCCAAATGTGACATCTTCATCCCTGGCCTTTCTCCTGAGCTCCAACTTACATTCCAGCTCTCAGGTCTGTGCTCTCACTGGGATGGCTAATAGGCATTTCAAACATGCATGTCAAAAGCTCAGCTCCTATTACCTGCCTCTTTCTGTCATCTTCCCATCTAAGTTAACAACAACTCCATTCTTCCAGTTGCTCAAGGTGTGGGGAGGACTCAGCATCTTTAACTTCCCTCTCTCTTACATCTACACGTGACCTGTAAGCAAAACCTCTTAGCATCACTTTCAAAAGCCATCTAAATTCAATTACTTCTCATCACCCACTGCCCACTGAAGCAAGCCACCATCCTTTCTCTCCTGGATTTTGCAGCTACCTTCCGACTGCTACATGCCTCACTGTGGCCAAGTCCCATGGTGCATGTGTTTGCAAAATCTAAGAGGCAGGGTCTAGACCTTACATGTATCATAGTCTATAATTTTTGATTAATAGTAGACAGCCAGTAATTTCTCTACTGAGTGGCTGGTCCAGAGGAAATGTCTATTTGGTTACCCATGGGAAGCCAGAAAAAGAAAGTGTTTATTAGGAGGTTATTGCTTTGTATACTAACTGGGACTCAGTTCTCCTTGGGCGCTTCTGAGAGACTGTATTGAACATACTGGAACATGAGAAGTATCCTGGGCTGTTTCCCCATTAATGCCAGCCCATCACTGGTTGAAAGTTGCTCCTAGAGACTATGTCCCTAGCATTTCTGGTCTACCCTGCAGGCGGGCTGAGCAATCTCCTATAGCCAGAAAAAGCCCAGGGAATGAAGGAAGACGGAAGCTCTCAGGATGCACAGGTAATGTCCATCTAAGCGGCAGATATATTTTGGGCGGGCCGTGAGTGTGGGAAAGGCAACTATAGCCACATCAGGCATTGCTTCTGTTACATCAGGCATTGCTTGTAAGGAAGCTGGGCCGGGTGTTCATTAAACACTAAATGTTCACTGAACAAAGACGGTAATGCATCCTGGTATCAGGATCACAAGATTTGTACACACACGTACACACACACAAAACTGGATGTGTTTTCTAGCTTTGGTACTTCTCAGCAGTGTGGATTTGGGACATGTTAGTATCATGCTTGACATTTAAGTGTCCTTGCTTGCAAAACAGCAGCAGCGTAACCCCTTTCACAGGGTTTCTACAGGGCGTAAAGGCAAATGTATCGTCAGTGCTGAGCAGAGCGCCTGCCACAGGGTGACAGAAGCAATATGGTAGCTATGGCCACCCAGACCCTCTGGATAACTTCATTCTTCTACTGGCAGGGACCTCTGACAGCAGAATGGACAGTCAGAGGACAAGCTGCAGCCAGCAGGACTGTGTAAAGACGGGAAATAAAAATCCCGCAGAATCCTCCACCCCATCAGGCTGCCCAAAGTGAGGTCTCTTCAGTTTTGTTATTCTGTCATTTGCTAGTATGCCTTTGCAAAAACACTTATGTTTTCTCCTTAAAGATTAGTATCTGATTCCCCAGATGGAAAGGCATTGAGTGGCTGTCATATTATGTATAAACATCTCAGACTGTCTAATATGATACCAAAATGAGGGGTTTTACACATTTGCAGCAGCAATAAACTACCAGTAGTTTCAGTAACAGTTATTATTTTGATTGTCAACCTAAATCTGTCTCTGCCTCGCAAAGGCCAGTCCAATAACCAGGAATTAATTAGCCCCCTATGCAGATGGTAGGGATTAGTGGCAGATAGGGGCTGAAAGACAGTAAACCAAGGCTCCTTCCTCTCTCTGGATTCTTCTGCAGCCATCCTTTGGAAATCAGAATATCACTTGACTTTGATTTGCAATATATGGGTTTGGAAAAGCATGTCTTTTATATTTTCTAAAAAAAAAAAAATTGTGCTTAAAGCCTAAGCATTAATTTGTTGAAGTGGGTTGTAATGAAAACACACTCAGCTCTTTCAGTTACTTTAAAAAATGAACTTGAATTGTTGCAAACAAAAATTCATAATCAAATATCAACCTAATATTTCCTGTATTTCCTCTGAGATGCTTAGCAGGCTCTAAAAAAGTTAGTAATAATCACAGTCACAGGTACCAACAAGCATCAGGCTCTGCGCTAAGTACTCGGCATGGATTACTTTCTGTGTGTGTGTGTTTTTTTTTTATTTTTAATTCTCACATTAGCTCTCTGAGTTAGATAATCATTTTCATTTTAGAGACGTGAATTTAGTCAACTTTCCCAAGAAGCCAGCTAATACATGTAAAAGTAGGATTTAAACAAATGTACGGTAAAGGCTAATACAGTTTTGCCAAGACAACACACTGGTCATAGCAAACACCCTCTTCCAACAACACAAGAAAAGACTCTATACATGGACATCACCAGATGGTCAACACCAAAATCAGATTGATTATATTCTTTGCAGCCAAAGATGGAGAAGCTCTATACAGTCAGCAAAAACAAGACCAGGAGCTGACTGTAGCTCAGATCATGAACTCTTTATTGCCAAATTCAGACTGAAATTGAAGAAAGTAGGGAAAACCACTAGACCATTCAGGTATGGCCTAAATCAAATCCCTTATGATTTATACAGTGGAAGTAAGAAACAGATTCAAGGGATTAGATCTGATAGAGTGCCTGATGAACTATGGGCAGAGGTTTGTGACATTGTACAGGAGACAGGGATCAAGACCATCCCCAAGAAAAGAAATGCAAAAAAGCAAATGGTTGTCTGAGGAGGCCTTACAAATAGCTGTGAAAAGAAGAGAAGCAAAAAGCAAAGGAGAAAAGGAAAGATATACCCATCTGAATGCAGAGTTCCAAAGAATAGAGAGGAGAGATAAAAAGTCTTCCTCAATGATCAGTGCAAAGAAATAGAAGAAAACAATAGAATGAGAAAGACTAGAGATCTCTTTAAGAAAATTAGAGATACCAAAGGAACATTTCATGTAAAGATAGGCACAATAAAGGACAGAAATGGTATGGACCTAACAGAAGCAGAAGATATTAAGAAGAGGTGGCAAGAATACATAGAAGAACTGTACAAAAAAGATCTTCACGACCCAGATAATCACGATGGTGTGATCACTTACCTAGAGTCAGACATCCTAGAATATAAAGTCAAGTGGGCCTTAGTAAGCATCACTATGAACAAAGCTAGTGGAGGTGATAGAATTTCAGCTGAGCTATTTCAAATCCTAAAAGATGATGCTGTGAAAGTGCTGCACTCAATATGCTGGCAAATTTGGAAAACTCAGCAGTGGCTACAGGACTGGAAAAGGTCAGTTTTCATTCCAATCCCAAAGAAAGGCAATGCCAAAGAATGCTCAAACTACTGCAAAATTGCACTCATCTCACACACTAATAAAATTAAACTCAAAATTCTCCAAGCCAGGCTTCAACAGCAGGTGAATCGTGACCTTCCAGATGTTCAAGATGGATTTAGAAAAGGCAGAGGAACAGAGATCAAATTGCCAACATCTGCTGGATTATTGAAAAAGCAAAAGAGTTCTAGAAAAACATCTATCTGCTTTATTGACTATGCCAAAGCCTTTGACTGTGTGGATCACCACAAACTGTGGAAAGTTCTTAAAGAGACGGGAATGCCAGACCTTCCTCTTGAGAAATCTGTATGCAGGTCAGGAAGCAACTGTTAGAACTGGACATGGAACAACAGACTGGTTCCAAGTAGGGAAAGGAGTGTGTCAAGGCTGTATATTGGCACCCTGGTTATTTAACTTCTATGCAGAGCACATTGTGAGAAATGCTGGGCTGGAAGAAACACAAGCTGGAATCAAGATTGTCAGAAGAAATATCAATAACCTCAGAGATGCAGATGACACCACCCTTACGGCAGAAAGAGAAGAAGAACTAAAGAGCCTCTTGATGAAAGTAAAAGAGGAGAGTGAAAAAGCTGGCTTACAGCTCAACATTCAGAAAACTGAGATCATGGCATCTGGTCCCATCACTTCACAGCAAATAGATGGGGAAACGGTGGAAACAGTGAGAGACTTTATTTTTTGGGGGCTCCAAAATCACTGCAGATGGTGACTGCAGCCATGAAATTAAGGTGCTTATTCCTTGGAAGAAAAGCTACAACCAACCTAGACAGCAGAGACATTACTTTGCCAACAAAGGTCCATCTAGCCAAGGCTATGGTTTTTACAGTATGGTTTTTACAGTATGGATGTGAGAGTTGGACTATAAAGAAAGCTGAGTGCCAAAGAATTGATGCTTTTGAACTGTGATGTTGGAGAAGACTCTTGAGAGTCCCTTGGACTGCAAGGAGATCCAAACAGTCTATCCTAAAAGAAATCAGTCCTGAATATTCATTGGAAGGACTGATGTTGAAGCTGAAACTCCAATATGTTGGCCACTTGATGTGAGGAACTGACTCATTTGAAAAGACCCTGATGCTGGGAAAAACTGAAGGCGGGAGGAGAAGGGGATGACAGAGGATGAGATGATTGGAGGGCATCACCAACTCAATGGACATGAGTTTGGGTAAACTCTAGGAGCTGGTGATGGACAGGGAGGCCTGGCATGCTGCAGTCCATGGGGTCGCAAAGAGTTGAACATGACTGAGCAACTGAAGCTGCCTTCAGAACCTCAGTATTTAACCACCCTGCTATTTGGCCCACCAAGAAACATCTGTAATTCTGTTCAATTCAAGCTGTGAGCTCACCTCATTAATAATGACAACGATGGGGGAATTATAGTTTTCATGTGTATATCCTGTGCCAAGTTCTCTACAGACATTGTTTCATTTAACCCTGCAAACTGAAGTAGGTGTCATGGTGGCACCCATTTAACAGAAGAGGAAACTCAGCCCCGGAAATATCAAAACTTTCCCCACATTCACATAGCCAGTAGGCACTGGAGTCCACCCAATCTCAGCTTGCCTTTCTTCAAAGTATCTGCAGTTAGCCATACAGATTTTCTGGCTCCCTTGAAGGCCAGCCTGCATGGCCTCTCAGCACTGGGCATGCCCCTCCTCGCGCCCACAAGGGAGCCCTTTCCCACTTAGTCCCCATCATCCTGCTGCTCTGCCCACAGCTGAATGGGCCCAGAACCAACACTTGACTCAGGCAAGTCTTCCACAGGCTGGCTAGAAGCCCATGGGTGATCTAGCGAGGGCACCCTAGCCTGGACAGTAGTAGATCAAATCCTTTCAGGCATTTCAAAAGCAGAGCAAACAGGGAGAATGCAAGAGACCCCGGCCTGAGTGGAAGCCATGAACAGATGACTCTGTGAGACAGCAGAAGCCATATATAAGAGACGGCAGCTGCTGCGGGTAGGAAGAAGCTAGCAGAAAGTGAGCCAAACTCCAGGCTGGTATGCTGAAAACCGCTCCACACGAAGCCTCGCCATAGCTGCTGGCCCAGGTTCCCAGCTTCCTACCTCCCTCCATGTATCAGAACAAATCCTCAATCCTGGAGACAACCACGAGTCCCTGTGGGTCTCATCTCCTAAATAAACCCATGCACTGCACGCATTAGTCCTTGGACGGGATGCAGTAATGGAAGGCGCACGCAGACGCCTGCAGGAGCTGAGCAAGCCTGCCTGGGGGCACATTCCCACTCTCCTGCTCTTCCAGGCTGTGGTCTTGAGAGGGTTGCTTCCCCTCTGTGTGATGAGCCGCATGTGAAGATGAAATGAGATGCAGTGCATGAAGCTGGGGGCCTAGGGCCTCGGGGCCTAAGGGTCCTTAGTAAGCGCCAGTTGTACTGTGGGCATTATCCTGAGCTGCCCAGCTACCCTGCAGCTCGGAGGCAGGAGGACCTGGGGATGAGAACACTCCAATGTGATAATCAGCCCACGCACACTAGTTGTACGATGTGAATAAAAGAGGCAACTGGAGGTGGACATGCCCTTTCCAGTGAGAAAGCCCACAGCCGAGAGGGCCTCCCTGACTCGCATTCCCCTTGGTGCCACGGTTCATGGGATGGAATTGACTCTACTGGTCAAAATTTGAAGACAGAGATAAAAGAACTGGCCAGGAAAAGGGAGTCCTTCTTCTCCTGGTAGCGCTGAGAAAGCCCTTTCCCCCGAGCCTTTATGTGGCTCCCGCACAACACACAAGTTCTTTGCAATATTGCACATGAGCAAACTGTGCCCAGGAACCTCTTTCCCCTCCTCCGTCTACACTTCCATCTAGGAACTGAACATTTAGGGTGGGGGTGAGGGGTGGTGGTTGGGGATTTAGACACATCCCTAAAGCTTCTCTAAATGGACTGAATCAACACAAATATATTGCAGATATATGAGTGTCCTGGGCATCATATAACTGAGAAGTTAGAGGGCATCGGAGGATCCCAGCTCACGGTCAGGGCATGGCCCACTCCATGTGCCCCTCTCTGAATTCTGGACTCTAGTTAGGGGGGCAGCAGTCTCCTGGGACTGGAACCCGGTGGCCCAGGTGAGTGTCAGGATTAGATGTGCTGTGCTGGCTAAAAAAACCCATGGAGAAGCCTCCTTCTGGGTGACAGGTTTTGGAGTGAGTAGGACCTACAAAAAGGAAGTAGGTGGCAAAAATTAATGATGGCGGGAGAAAGGGGGAGTGGGTGTCAGTGATTGTTAGCAAACTGACAGGAGTGGCCCCGCACACACCAAGAACTTCTCCGTTCAGCTTTTTAGGGCCAGCTACTATGAAGAGCTGACTCACTGGAAAAGCCTCTGATGCTGGGAGGGATTGGGGGCAGGAGGAGAAGGGGACGACCCAGGATGAGATGGCTGGATGGCATCACGGACTTGATGGACGTGAGTCTGAGTGAACTCCGGGAGCTGGTGATGGACAGGGAGGCCTGGCGTGCTGTGATTCTTGGGGTCGCAAAGAGTCAGACACGACTGAGCGACTGAACTGAACTGAACTATGACCCTACTGTGTGCCTTGTGTGTGCCAGAGATGATATGAGATCTCAAAATATTTCACTGGTAACGCAGATGAGATCCAGTACAGGTGTGTCTCTTTTGTGAAATACTGTGGATATTCCCAGATCATAGGGATGTGAGAGCTAAAATAACAGCTAACATTTGTGAAATGCTTGTTATATGCCAAACACTATTCTAACTACTCTATACATATTATTTCATTTTGATCCTCACAAAAATCCTTTGTGATAGGTCTTATTATTATCCCATTTTACAGTGAGAAATACAGAGTCCAGAGTGATTAAGTAACTTTACCTGAGGTGATGGAACTATTAAATGGTGGAGGCAGGATTTGAACCTGGGCAGTCGTAAATCCTGACTTCTCTGGGCCCTCCCTGTGCTCTGAACTCACTATAGTGGCTGCAGCATTTGGTCATACTTCCATGGGCATACTTACTGTCTCACCAACAAGACAGTAAGCACCCTGCCTTCTGGCACCATGGCATGGGTGGGCCTGTCCACCCGCTAGACTCTGATACCCAGGACACTCAGTATGTTTGTGTTGATGGACTCCATTTAGAGAAGCTTCAAGGATCTGTCTGAATCCCCAACCACCACCCCTCACCCCCACCCCAAAAGTTGGATTTCCAGATCAAAGTGCAGATAGAGGAGGGGGAAAGGGGTTCCTAGGCATATTTTGTTCATTTACAATGTTGCAAAGAACTTGATCATTTAAAATTAACCATGCCACATACATCAGATCTGACTGAATGTGGCATTGCGCTCTCACAGGAGGTACTTCCTGCAGTAGACATGTCCCTCCGTCTGCACACACAAGCAGTACACAGCGGAGGAGACATTTAGATCTGGAAACTCCATTCCCTCCTCCAACAAGCAGATAAATCATAAATGACTAATACATACATACATAATAAGCAACAACAGGGAAATTAGAAAAGCAGGAAATCATAAAAAATATATGAGTAATAGGGAAGAAAGAAAGGAAGTGGCTTCCCTGGTGGCTCAGATGACAGAGAATCTTCCTGCAATGAAGGAGACCTGGGTTTGGTCCCTGGGTGGGGAAGAGCCCCTGGAGGAGGGCATGGCAACCCTCTCCAGTATTCTTGCCTGGTGAATTCCATGGACAGAAGAGCCCGGTGGGCTACAGTCCATGGGGTGGCAGAGAGTCGGACACGACTGAGCGACTGACACTTTCATTTTCAATAGGGAAGAAAGGAGGGAAGCAAAGGAGAAAGGAAGGGAGGAAGGGGAGGAGGGCGGGGGAAGAAGGAAGGAAGGAAGGAAAAGAAGACATGGTAACATACAGGGCAACCAACATATGAAGTGTGCTTTGGCCACATCAATGGATAGAGCTTAGGCTGCATATTTTCAGAGAAGAAACAATTACATTCTGGGAAATACTGATCTGGGTTACACCATGGTGTATGTTCCACTTGTCCAGTTTATGTTGAAATCCTCCACTAAGCAGCTGCATGACCTTGGGCAAGTCACCTCTTTGGGCCTCTTTAAGTTATCTGAGCCAATAAATAAGCAGTTTGCACATCCTTACAATGTACTTCATAACACAAGCCTATTTCACAGGATAAAGCAGTAGAGACTAAGAACATGGGCTCTTAAATGAGACATTAATATTAAAATAAGAAATTAATATTAAAAATACTTTAAAAACTCACATATTTGGAAATTAAATGTCTACTTGTAAATGATTGCTGTATTTAAGAAGCCACAACAAGGAAAATTAGAAAATATTTGTAATACAATAAAAATGAAAAGAGAATTTACCAGAATTTGTTGCAAGCACCTGAAGCTGCTCAATGCAGTTAAATACAATATGGTGTTTTGAATAAGGTGTAAAAATAAATAATGGACACTAACATAAAATTTTGTGAAATTTGAACTAAATCTGTACCTTAGCTAGTAGCACTGTATCACATGTTAATTTCCTTTTTTAAAAAAAAAAAACAAAACAGTATTTCAGGTCTACTAAATCTTTCCACTTATCTCTATATTCATTCTATTCAGTTTTGAGAGTTTGATATTAAAACTCCAACTAAAAGTCTCAATTTATCTACTTAAAAATAACTGTAATATGTAATATAACTAAACGTAAGTTTGTTCTATATTTTCCAAGTCTCTTGTAGATGTGATATCGTATTTGCATAATTTACAAAAATACAATAAAGAAGCAAGCAAAGGGAAAAAAAAATACAGACTCATTGCCTGGTTTTGCTGGTTTTCACTAGTAACACCACACTAAATACTACCATGCTAACAACATGTGTGCTGTGTTTCAGTTTTCTCACGTATAAAATGTGGGTTACAACATTTTATCATGTCATAAAGTTGTTGCAATGATTAAATGAGTTAATACATCTGAAGTATTTACAATGGGCGCGTGATACATCTAGGTATACAGTCTAGGTGTGTGATACATGTTAGCTATTGTAACAACAAACAAAATGGGAAAACTGAAAAAATTTCAAGTGCTCCATAAATGGAAGGGATCACCATAGTTAGGAGATATCTATAAGCTGAGCTATGTGCCTGCAAGAGAAAAACAGTCCTCTTTCCTGGTTGACACCAGGCATGTGCTTCTCCAGTCCAAGGCTACATTTGCCGTCTGCACCTGGGGATGGCAATGCTCCCACTGCCTGAATTCTTCCCAGGTACCAGCAGTGATCTGAGGAATAACTAGTCTATCCTCACATACACACACACACACACACACACATTCTCACACACACACACATTCTCACACACACACACACACACACACACACACACACCATGAAATGGATTTTATAATTATCCCCATTCTGCAGATCAGAAAACTGGGATGCCAAGAGGTTGAATGACTTCCCAGGAAAGATAAGGTGGCAGAACTAAGCCTGAAACCCAGGCTGTATTTCTGAATTCAACTTATTTTTTAATTTATTTTATTGGAGTATAATTGCTTTATCACTTTGCCAACGAAGGTCTGTCTCATCAAGGCTATGGTTTTTCCAGTGGTCATGTATGGATGTGTTGGACTATAAAGAAAGCTGAGCGCTGAAGAAGTGATGCTTTTGAACTGTTGGAGAAGACTCTTGGGAGTCCCTTGGACTGCAAGGAGATCCAACCAGTCCATCCTAAAGGAGATCAGTCCTGGGTGTTCATTGGAAGGACTGATGTTGAAGGTGAAACTCCAATACTTCGGCCACCTATGCGAAGAGCTGACTCATCTGAAAAGACCCTGATGCTGGGAAAGATTGAAGGCAGGAGAAGGGGACGACAGAGGATGCGATGGCTGGATGGCATTACCGACTCAATGGAGATGAGTTTGAGTAGGCTCCGGGAGTTGGTGATGGACAGGGAGTCCTGGTGAGCTGTGGTCTATGGGGTCACGAAGAGTCGGACACGACTGAGCGACTGAACTGAACTGATAATTGCTTTATAATGTCCTGCTGTGCAATGAAGTAAATCAGATATATATAGACATATATCCTCTCCCTCTTTGCCCTCCCTGCCACCCCTCCCCCCATGATACCCCTCTAGCTCATCGCATAGCACTGAGCTGAGTTTCCTGGGCTTTATAGCAGGTTAGCACTAGCTGTTTTACACATCATAGTGTATATGTGCCAAACCTAATCTCAAATGTAGGAATTTCCTTCAGAGATGCAATTGTTTCTATTTAGTAGACGACTCCAGTTTCTTAGGTTCCCTTGCCTGCCTTTCTGCTCAGTTGCCCAGTCCAGGATATTTGCACGTGCTCTGCTTGGCTCAGCACGCTCTGGTTGGCCTGGCACACTCTTCTCCCAACTCCCACCCCAACACTTGCTTTTCATCTCTCAGAGCACAGATCTAGACCACATGTTATAGTTCTCTTAATACAGTACCTCTCTTATATAACCCTGCCATAATTTTACATTGTTTATGAGATTACTTGATTGGTCTCTCTCTTCACCTGGATCACCAAAAAATGTGACAAGCACCCTGAATGGTGTTATCTACAAGTATATGTGGTGCTCAGTCATATCTGATTCTTTCGGACCCTATGGGGTGTAGCCCACCAGATTCCTCTGTCCACGGGATTCTCTAGGCAAGAAGTCTGGAGTGGGTTGCCATTGCCTTCTCCAGGCAATCTTCCCAACCCAGGAAATGAACCTGAGTCTCCTCCATCTCCTGCACTGGCAGGCAGGATCTGCACCACTGTGCCACCTGGGAAACCCTAGGTCCCTTAGAAAACTATATTCTAATTTTGCAGGTTTAAAGAAGCAAGGACTACTGTATTGCCTCTAGGGTCCTGTCTCCCCTCAAAAGACTAAAGTCTGTGGCTAGCTGGGATTTCAGATAGGAACGTTCCTTCAAAGCACTTCTGTGTGTTTCCTCTGGGATGACTGTTGGCAGCTCAGAAGGGGAGGCTGCTGGCCTGATGAGGGAGGGCCCCGCCTCTCTGGGCATCCATCCTCCTGACTCTGTATCAGTTGCAGATGTCTGCGCATTTGTTTGTCTGCTCATCAGCCATTTCTGGTAGTAACTCTCAGATTTTCCTTTGAAGAATTACTCTGCCAGCCTCCCCCTTTGCTCCCAGACTTTGTAGTTTCGATGAAACTAGCCACAGCCTCCCCACTTCCAAAGGTGGGTCATATGAACCAAGCCTGATGAAACAGCATATTTCATTTCACTGGCCACAGAGTTTTCTGGATTGGGATGTAGCCTGAGCCAGATCTTTGAAAATTATTCTGGGAATTTTGCTGTACCTCTTGAAGGAAAAGCGTCTTTTTTCTACTGGGGCTGCTAATCCAACAAGACATATTTCTGGAATTTCTGCAGTCAGGTTTCTACTGCAAAGAGAGCATCTGCCTTAGAAAGAAGCCAATAGAGAAAAGAGCAGAGATAGAGACACAGGTTCCCGGCAACACTGTTTGAGCACCTAGATATGCCCACAGCCATAACCCTGGGCTCTTTAAATTGCCCGAGCCCATAAATTCTCTTTCTGCTTGGCAAATTTGAATTGTATTTCTTTAAAAAAAAAAATCCTAATCAATAAGTACCCATTGTGACCAAACGGGAAACGTACTGGTGAGGGATAAATCAGGAGTCTGGGATAAACACATGCACGTACAACCATATAAAAGATAAATAATCAACAAGGACCTACTGTATAGCATAGGGAACTCTACTCAATGTTTTGTGATAACGTATATGAGAAAAGAGTCTAGAACAAAATTAATATATGTACACGTATAGCTGAATCACTTTGCTATTCACCTGAAACTCACAGAGCACTATGAATCAACTCCAACACAATTAAAATATCTATAAAATGAATATCCATTGGATATACAGAGCTTATTACAAAGTATCAAAGACAATTTATTATATACATGTTTATGAATGTCAGGTTCCGTGCCAAGAGTTAGACATACAGAAATTAGCCGGACCTAGTTCTTGCCTTCAAGAAGCCATTCTCTGGTGGCAAGAACGGTCACAACCAGAGACGACGACAGTCCAGGGGGGCAAGGACTATAATGTGGGTGTGCGTGCAAGCAAAGAGGCGGGAATGTGCTCTCCTACCATAAAGGCATCCCAGAAGGCCCCACCAACGAGAAATTACATGGGGAAGAATTTTTAGGATGCTTTTATGTTGAGTTTTGTCTAAAAAGGGGGAGAGTCATCGTTTATGCGAAGTCATAGGAAGTATGAAACAGTATGTTACATGAACAGTTGAGTGTCCCTGAAATGTAGGGTGAGTCGAAGATGACTCACCTGGATGCTTCATGAAATTTGGCAAAACCCCAAGACCTCACTGACCAACTGGCAAAGAGTGAAGGGATCCAAATGCAGTTTGGGAGCCGGCTTCTTCCAAACACAGATGAGTAGAAGGACACTGATGCGAGGTACCACCAGCTGCATCATTTTTGAGCTCAGTGCACAGTGAACATGCAAGTCTCCTAGTCCAAAAGTATTAGGAACCCAAGAAGGTGAGAGCAGGGCCCTTCAGAGTGCAGAGTCCTCTGCAGCTACACAGGCTGTATGCTCAGGAAGCTAATCCTGACACAGGGCTAGGGAGAGACCTGCCTCTCATCTGTAACATGGCTGGGCCTAATTCCCACCAACGCCTTCAGCACTGTAAAAGCCAGACTCCCACCTGAGCGATGTGAACAGGGAGAATCAGCCCAGGCTAAGAATTCTGACATTTTTGTTGCTGGGCTGATTTTCCTCTTCCCAGCACAAACACCGATGCAGAAACATTTATCTCTTTCTACCTTGACGAACCTCTCCTCCCCTTCACCAGCCCCTAAAGCTGGCCCTAAGAGCAAGTGTGCCTGCAAAGTCACTTTGCTAGGCACATAGGCATCTGGATACCAGAAGAGCAGCTTTGCAGAGGTCAGAATAGTAAGGGGTGGAAGCCATCTGGGACTGGAGTAAGGTCCTGGGCAAACATGAGATAGAAATTTCAAGACTACAAATTTCAAATTTGTTTCTAGTGACAAAATTATTCATGTCTACATTCTTTTCTCATTGCTTCCCACTGAAGAGATTTCTGCCTTTGCTTCTTTAACATCTCCTCTTCTTCCATCCTCTCAGGACATGTCTGTCTTTGCCAGCCAATTCTTGGCCCCTGGGACACAGAGCAAGAGCAATAGGTAGAGAGAGACAAAACTTCTTGCCAGTGTAGAGTGAAGAGTCCCCACGGGAATCATGCGTGCGTGCTCAGGCGCTCGGTCATGCCCGATTCTTGGCAACCACATGGACTGTAGCCCACCAGACTCCTCTGTCCATGTGATTTCCCAGGCAGGAATACTGCAGTGGGCTGCCGTTTCCTATTCCAGGGGATCTTCCCGACCCAGGGATTAAACCCACATCTCCTGCATCTCCCGTACTGGCAGGCAGATTCTTTACCGCTGAGCCACCTGGGAAGCCTCTCCATGGGAAGCACCTAAAGCAAATGTAGGAAGCCAAAGGGAAGGGAGAGCAAAAGGAAAGAGAGAAGCCTAGAGGACCCAGTTTCAACAGTTTGTGGATAGGAACTGAGAATAAGGTTGTGAGAGAGGCCTGGGTAAACCATGAGATAGAGATACAGGAGAACGGAAATAGGGAATATCAGATGATATTGCTGAGTGCTATGACTTGAACTTGATTTTGATGAAATAACATTATTTGAGAGAAAGCATTAAAAATGGAAATTGCTCACAGTTACTCTTGTCTATTGGGCTGGACTATGTGGGATCTGAGTTAATCTTGGGTTACACTTGTATTCTATGAGGTATTAATAAGTACTATATACACATCAGTTCAGTTCAGTTCAGTCGCTCAGTCGTGTCCGACTCTTCGTGACCCCATGAATCGCAGCACGCCAGGCCTCCCTGTCCATCACCAATTCCCAGAGTTCACTCAAACTCATGTCCATCGAGTCGGTGATGCCATCCAGCCATCTCATCCTCTGTCGTCCCCTTCTCCTCCTGCCCCCAATCCCTCCCAGCATCAGAGTCTTTTCCAATGAGTCAACTCTTCGCATGAGCCGGCCAAAGTACTGGTTTCAGCTTTAGCATCATTCCTTCCAAAGAACACCCAGGGCTGATCTCTTTAGGATGGACTGGTTGGATCTCCTTGCAGTCCAAGGGACTCTCGAGAGTCTTCTCCGACACCACAGTTCAAAAGCATCAATTCTTCGGTGTTCAGCTTTCTTCACAGTCCAACTCTCACATCCATACATGACCACTGGAAAAACCATAGCCTTGACTAGATGGACCTTTGTTGGCAAAGTAATGTCTCTGCTTTTGAATATGCTGTCTAGGTTGGTCATAACTTTCCTTCCAAGGAGTAAGCATCTTTTAATTTCATGGCTGCAGTCACCATCTGCAGTGATTTTGGAGCCCCCCAAAATAAAGTCTGACACTGTTTCTACTGTTTCCCCGTCTATTTCCCATAGGGAGACATAAATACATGCACACTGAATGATTCAATGGGCAGGTAAATCTGTGAAATGCTGTATCCCATATCTTCCTCTCAGAAAATCCCATAGCATCCCCTTAGCATCTTCCTCTTAGAGAAAGCATTAGCATAAAGGCTCCGAGAAGTCCTGTACCACAGAAAGCTAATCAAAGCTGCTTAATCCAATGCTTCCTAAACTTATTCTACCATATGTCCCAGAATATATTTTATTGTTTTGAATAAATTTAATATAGTATGATTTTAATAAGGCTGATCTTAAGCTCTCCTGTCTCAAGGTTTAGAGAAGCATTGTAGACAAAGTATATTTTAACCAGTATTGGAAGGATGGGGAAGGTAGGGAGTAGCCAGTTCAGCATACACAAAGGAATGAAGAATAATGAATAAATAGCTCAAGACTGGGGAGCAGCCCCCTGGGGTTTCAATGCAGAAAGAAAGGATCTGCTGCACTTCAGTTTATTTTCGTCAGGGAGAAACTCTCCCCACCTCCCGCCTCTCCCAGTGTGATGTCACGTGGGTGCTGAGGGGCCCGGGCCCGGAGGCGGGCCGCTCACCTGTTCTGGACCATGCTCATGGCCAACACCCTCCCTCTCCCAGTGTGATGTCATGTGGGTGCTGAGGGGCCCGGGCCCCAGAGGCGGGCCACTCACCTGTTCTGGACCATGCTCATGGCCAACAACCCCCCTCGCCCAGTATGATGTCACGTGAGTGCTGAGGGGCCCGGGCCCCGGAGGCGGGGCCGCTCACCTGTTCTGGACCATGCTCATGGCCACCCAGTCCGCAGGGTACACGTTCTTCCCAATGAGGTCCTTGAACATGATGAACGTCTCCATCAGAAAGTCCTACAACAGCAAAGCAAAACACACCTGTCATCTTGCTTTATAGGATACGACTGGAAGGACCTAGATCTTCTGAGTTGTTCAAACTTTTTCTTTTTTCTTTTCTGGAGGTGCAGAAATGGAAAGGGCATAGCCTTTCATTATGTAAACCCAATGAAACCAATAGAGGTGGATTTTCAAGTGAAATCTTACAATTGATTACCAGGAGACTGTCTCACAGATATAAGTGGAACATGAATATGGAATGTGAAAACCCTCTCAAAATAAAAGCACTGTTAATTCTGTGTTTGGGAGTAAAGGAGTAAATGTATTCATTGATATGGCAATTTTATAATCATCTTGCCAAATATGTATTTCAGGAGGAAATAATCTACACTTATAGATGCATCTCAGGTCATTGAGCAAACAAACTACTATTAAAATGAAACATCTAATTGCCGTACTGTAAACACAGCTAATTCATATGTCACAGGCACACGCATGAGCAAGCTAGAGGAAACAGGGCAGGGACCCCCTCCCTCTCCTGTGAAGAGGCTCAAAGTGGACCTCAACATGCCCCACCGGGCTTGCGATGGGTCAGACTTGTTTCTACCTCTGGAGAACACAAATTCAAGACAAATGCAGATAGCAAAGAGAAGAACCACTGACACCAGGAGGAAATGAAGTTTTCCCATCCGTTTACTTCGTGTGTGTATGCTCAATTGGTCAGCTGTGTCCAACTCTTTGGGAGCCACGGACTCTAGCCTGCCAGGCTCTTCTGTCCATGGGATCTTCCCGGCATGAATACTGGAGTGGATTGCCACTCCTTCTCCAGGGAAGCTTCCCAACCCAAGGATTGACCTGGCGTCTCCCACATCTTCTGCACTGCAGGTGAATTCTTTACTGCAGAGCCACCCATTTGCTACAGGCAAAATTTAAAATCCATAGGAAACCTGTTCAGAGCTCTTTCCTTAAGCCAGTGGTTTTCAAATTACTTTAACAGCAGAATTTTTTGTTTGGAGAAAATCTTACTTGGAACCTAATGTATAAAACAGATAAAAGCAGAAACAGCTCTGGCTGAAGTATGCATGTATGTATGTGTGTGTGTTTATGGTAGAAGACAGTGAGGTTGGGAGAAATATAATTTGAAAATCACTGCTTAAGCTCAACTGTACAATTCTGGAAATGAGACTGGCTCCTTTCCAGCAATCATTGCTTCTAGAGAAATTCACCTCAGAGACTAAAGCCCCAGTTTCCACATCAGCAGAATGGGGATAACATCCGCCTCACATGGTTGGCTGAGTGCACGCCGTCTCTAAGATGCTCCACACAGAGCCCAGCCCACTGTGAGTGTCCACTAGATGCTCAGGATGACGATGGTGAGTGTAACTGTTCATCCTCAGGATCACCTGGGGAGGTGTGGATGTTGCCATAGGCACAGTCCCTTCCTGTGGGAATGGAGAAGGCCTCTGCCTCACAGATAGAAAGCCTGACTTCTGATTGGGAAGGTGCACCATGGTGTAGGCTTTCCTACACCATGGTAGGAAGATGGTAACGACTCTGCCTGCAATGTGGGAGGCCCAGGTTTTGTCCCTGGGTCACGAAGATCCCCTGGAAAAGGAAATGGCAACCCACTCCAGTATTCTTGCCTGGAAAATCCCATGGACAGAGGAGCAGGGCAGGCTACAGTCCATGGGATTGCAAAGAGTTGGACATGGCTGAGCAACTTAGCATGGTGTAAGGACTGCAACAGAGGTTCAGATCCTCTCTGCCGTACACTGCTGTGTGGCCTTGAGCAAGCAGTCTGGAGACTTGTAAAGCATGACTGCTAGCGCCTCTGCCAGCTGCTGGGGGGATGGTTGAGAGATGCATAATTCAATGCAGAGCAATCTGTTTCCCACCATCTTCTCCACCCTCTCTTCCACTGAGGATCAAAAGTGAGGAATCCAGTCTCTCTATTTCCATGTCCCATGACACTGAAGAGGGAGAAAACCTTAGGTTATTTAGATTTCCTTTTGTTTGTTTCTTTTTTTTTGGTATAACCAGAAAGAGGTTCCCTTTCTTGCCAATCTTACTCCAGCGAGGAGTCCTCAAAGCTAAACGGCTGAAGGGACAGGACATTAGTTTCCTACTGGTTCTCCACTCTGGAGCTTGGCACAATCCTGGTTCCCTTTGTCCTTCAAGGAGAGGGAAAAATGAGCCCCTGGCAGCAGAACCCCTGAAGCTGGCGGTAATAAGAAGACAGTGACAAAGGTTCCATACTGAGGGTAAAGTGTCTGCTGCACTCGGGGGCAGCTTGGGCTGGGCTTTCTTTTGATGAATCATCTGCTGCAGAGGTACAGCCCCCCAGCCATCCGCCACAGCAGACGGTCCTATAGCAGACGAATCCTGAGAGGCCAGAGGAGGAAACGGCTCAGAGACCAGTCTTCTCTACGCGTGTGTTATTATAATACAATGATGGCTGCCTTCTACTGGACTCCTACAGTGTGAGAGCTACTGTGCTCTCATTTAATCCCTTCACAATACCGTGACATAAATGGTATGATCCCCACTTCACAGACGGGTAAACTGAGGCTTAAGAAAGGTTAAGTAGCCCACAGTCTCAGTGACAAATCCTGGATTCAAACCCAAGACCATGTGACTCCAATACTCATGCTCTTAAGCCTCAAAATGTCTATGATTCATCAACAAATATGGTTTCAAGTCCCATGTAGACTAGACACTCAGGGCTCACATCTGACATGGGCTGAAGATGTATTTCAGGAGTGATATATACAAACCTAAATGGGAGTGAGAAACAGGGAAGAGCACGAACATTTCTGCAAACTTAGACCCACACACACGTAAGGTTCATGGGAAGATCTTCTTGCTCTAAACTCTCAAGAATCTAAAGAGTACAGCGTGTCTCCCAACACTGCCCCAAAGCATTCTGTACACTCACCACAAGTTCCGAGCTGGTCTGGAAGGTCTCAATATAGAAGGAATAGTGCTGGTCGCCCATCTGGTTTAAGATGGCTGTCATACATGCTACAAAGTGACTCTGCAAGAAATAAAAGTGCCATGAGACAGTGGAGAGGTGGACCATGAGATTCACTTTCTCCGTCTACTTGACTTCAGACTGGAAAACATCTTTCCATCACAGGCTGCCAGTGTAACCCCTCTCCAACCCACCCCCTCTAGGGGTGGAGAATTTCTTCTCAGCAGATGGGCATGTGAAACTTCTCTAAGAGTAAATGTCTCCTTATGGCTTACTCATCAGCTCACTCATCCACAAAAGTGTTTCTCAAACACCTATTATGTGCCTAGGACTATAATAGGAGCTCCTATTATATAGACAATAAGGACCCGACTCGTTGCCTCTGCAGTTGCTTTACATTGGGAAAAGAGCACTGTATTGATGTCAGGAGATCCAGCTTGTATCAACATTCTGAAGACAACTGATTTTCTGGTAAATAATTTTACATGTCTAATCTCCAATTGTTCCGCCTGTAAAGCGGGACAATAATCCACCCATGTCTAACCCCAGAGATGCATCGTAGGATCAGTGGCCTCTACGGTGCCTTGAGCACACTGAAGTTCCCTGTAGGAGCATCGGTGGTTGGACCATGAATCAGCCAGTGAGTGAGAAGCCAGCAGCTGTCAGGGCTAACGTCTGCCAGCAGAATTGAGGGGATCTCCTCTGGGAACCTGGTAAGGCAAGCAGTGACCATTCACCCTCCAGCTGGGGAAAGGCACTCCAGAGTGTCTCCTGCAAGAGTCCCCTAGGCTGCCAACTTAATCAAAGGAAGTTCCCTGCCCAGGGCAAGCCTGTGGTGGATGGGAAGCTTGGGGTGATGCAAGTGTCTCCAGGGATCCCCACTGCTAAAGGGTGTCAGATATAACACACCATAGCTGTGGGTCTGGAAGTGTTGTGTTTGAACCAAGTATTATATCTGTATCACAAACTACTATCTTTGTCAAAAAAAAAACTGCTAAAACCAAAAAATGAAAAAACTTCTCCCTTTGTTATAAAATTATAATGTGAAAAAACTCCCAATTCCAGGTTTACAGTTCAGTGACAGTGATAGAAGGAACAGCCTCGATGTCCCCAGGAAGCTCCTTCTGCACTCCTCCACCAAGTCTTTAGGGCAACTGAATGTTCTTCCAGTTCATGTTCCCAAAAGTAACTCCCAAAGATATGGATTCTCAATTGCTTCTAGGTTCTTCCCAATTAGGACCTCAGGGATAGCATACTTTCCCAGTCAGCAGGACTAGCTGTGTAATTTGTGGGGCTCAGAACAAAATGAAAATGGAAAACTACTTGTAAAAATTCCTCAGAATTTAAAGACAGCCACAGGGCCCTTCTGAGCACCGGACCAGGTCACACACCGGGGAAGGCAGCGCTCCTACGGGTGACCACCACGCACACGCACCGCAAGTGTTCGGAAAACACGCAGAGCTGGCAGGAGTGCAAGGAGCAACAGCAGCGACACTGCTGGGCACTGGGACCCGGAGCCTTCTCCCTGGGGGTCAACTGCCCTGGCCACCCTGGAGTCCAATCCTTCCGCCTGCTGAGGCCCCCAGCGGGGGACTGGTGAGTCTGCGAAATTATCCATCCCTTTCAAACCAGACAGAAAGCCACCATCACTGCTAACTTCACCAAGTCCCACGGAAACCAAGAAACAAGTTCATTATTGTTTATCTTTCCGGCAAGGCTGGATGCAAGAGGGGACGAATCTTCCGAGTTAGAGGTGTGTGTGTGTGTGGGGTGGGGGGGTGGGGTGGGCACAGACGTGTGTATCTCCTCTACTCCCTCCATCTCTTCTGTGAGGAGCTTCCTCCAAGAATTCAGCCAGTGGCCACTAGAGGTCTTTCCTTTTCACATGGTAGCTGCCGTGCAGTTTTTTCGGCTTTTTATTTATTCCTACGTGAGCAGACCCACTACACTTCTTGCATATAAACAGTGAAAATTACAACATAAAGGACTTATTATTTCTTCTTTGGAGTAATTCTGCCGCTGGCCAAAGCCTGGCTCGTTTTGCAAAGAAAGGAAGGGCATTCTCTGCAGGTAATTCCACTGCTTCAAGGTAAGAGATCTGGGTAGGTTTTATTTTTTGTGATCCATCATCCTTTCAGAGCAAATGCTATCATTTCTTGGATAATAGTTTACTTTTAAAGCTTGGGCTTAAATGAGCCCTGGGATTGTGAGCTTGTGTGTGTGTGTGTGTGTGTGTGTGTGTGTGTGTGTGTGTGTCTCAGAAAATCCACCATGGTCGGAACTGCAGGCTGCCCCAAATGTACAGATACAGATCCGGAATGCTTGTTATTTCCAAAGGCTTGTTTGAATTTGAAGGGGGTGGCGGAAGCAAGCAACAAACCTCAGAGGTCAAGTTGCCTGGAAATTATCTTGAAAAGGCTACTTGTCTTAAGCCTTCCTTAGAGAAACTTCCATGCTTCGTTTTAAATGAAAATAAAAGGGGAAGGGGATTCCCGTGCCCGTCTCATTTGGATAGAGTGACTATTTTATGAAAGAAACCACTATCTTTTTATAAGGATTTGTTCAGTTCATCGATCAATCAAAATTACTTTTACCAGCTTGTTCATCTCTTGATTCTAACTACCTCGTAGAAAAACCTGGCTGAGTGCCTTCCAGCAGGATCTGTAGTGTGCTGTGACTGAAGTTTGGACAAGTTACCTGCATTTGGCTGTTAATGAGAAATGACAGTGCTTTACTTCCAGCTGGAAGCTTTCCTTTTTTCCTGCTATGGTGTCTAGCCCACTTTAGTATCAAGTCTGTCCGAAATCACACCCATGTGACTGACTGATTTGTGAACCGGCAAGAGACACCAGCAGCAGGTTCAAATTCAGTAAAGGCTCCTCTTTGTCATTTAAATTAAGAGCCCAAAACCTCTGTTCATCACACAATGAGAGAATGACAGAATCATGCTGTGTCTCTCTCACGCGTATCCCCTTTTCAGCAGAGCCCTCAGCTCAGCAAGCCACTTCTTGCTCCCGGTCCTCTTCCCCTTTCACAAGTTTGAGACCTTCCGTATCCACCATGTCTGAAGGTTTAGAAAGAGCTGTAGGGGTTGGGCGTGGGGGAGAAGATCAGACTGCATTTGCTGTAGCAACTCAGACCTTCCTGATGTTGGCACTGCTCAAACTTTACAGCGTTGGAGCCCAGACTCCCAGCCCTGCCAGCAACATGGCAAAGCCTGAAGGCAGCCTGGGGGACAGAGGGGCAGGTGGACCCCCTGCTGTTCAGGCTGCCTAGAAGGTCCTTCTTGCCATCCTTGGTGGAAATTTTGTGGTCAACAGATATTTACTACCAAGGTGTGAGGCAGCCACTCACCCATACCCGAGCAGCATTCCAGCTGCCCAGATAGGAAATTGCTTCTTAAAACCGAATGGCAGGGGGATCCGCATTAAATTCCGGAGAGAAATAGTATCTGCGATAATGGCACAGACCAGGCAGAGTCACCTCAGCTCCATCTGGGGTGGCTTAAAATGTAGCTAATGAATCACAGCATGAAGAGACATGGTTTGAAACTAGGTCAAATGTGTAAAAATAAATGCAATCATCGCCGGCACTTGGCTGATGAGGGGCTACTTAACGCCTTGAGTGGCAGGGCTTATTTGCCGTATAGAACCCTCTTCAGTGATCCACGACATTCAATCCTCTTAATTAATTCACCCCATCAGTAAGCAGGGAGGTCCTGCACACCTGGGAGAGAATTGAAGCTCCAAAGGAAACAGTCAGGGTCTCTTCGCTGTGTGATGGCAAGAGAAAATGAGAAACCCAATATTGTGTCGTTAGTATTAATTAACTGGGATACTGGGTGATTGAGATCAGGAGAGTAGCCCTCTCCAAATCAGTTTACTCCTTTGAGTGAAAAACCACTGTGATTATCATATGACCATCATCATCCTCCTCCTCCTATCGATAAGGCCAATATTTCGGTGCACAACACTCAAACATATCTATTTAACCTCTTCTAAAGCAAACACACCTACACACATGGTTAGGACCCTGCAGGGCTGAGTGAGCCAGGAAGAGGTGATCGGTCTGCCCTGCCTTGAAGACCTAACAAAACAAGGGGAGCGGGGCATGGTGGATGCGAATGCACCCCTCCCCACCTGAGGTTAGTGGGAGTGATGCGATCTCAGAGGGAGGGAAAGAGCCCACTTCGGGAGCTTGCTACCTAAATGCCAGCATTACTATGCGATGCCAGCTGGTGACATGTTGCCATAGTAACTTCAAATAATGTGCTCTACCAAAATAAAATAAAATACAGAGCGCCAAGGAGAGGAAAGAAGGGAGGAAAGTTTGCATGCCGAGGGAGATGCGAAGTTCTACCTGTGGGGCTATCCCTTTCTTCTGGAGCCTAAGAGTAGCGAACGCCACGCTCAGGTTGCTTCCCCATTCACCCGCATGTCTACCATGTGGTTATGTAACAGATTTGATTTTTGGGTGGAATTGGTACTGTCTTTGTGATAGATCCAGGGCCGGAAGTGGGAAGCTATGGTGTCAAGGAAAACAAGGACTCTAAAACCCCTTCGTCTTAGCAGTTTGCCAGGAAGCTGAGAGTTACAGTTTGCAGCAATCTTTGGGGAAAGCAGTGCATGCAGTCTGTCTTAGCAACCATTACATGCCGGGCACGGTGTTAGGTGCAGCAGTGAGCCGGATGGATAACACTCTTTCCAAAGAGCCTACATCTGGCTCTGCCACGATGTAGAACATCAGGTGGAGACCTAGGAGCCAGACTGCCTGAGTTCAAATCTCAGCTCTATCCATCATTAAGCACGTGACCTTGAGCAGGGTCTTGCATCTTAGAGTGAAAGGGAATAGAAATAGTTCTTACTGCATACATTTTTGGTGAGAATTAAATCAACGTGTGTAAACCTCTTAAAATATAGAAAGCCCTCAAAATGATTAGCCATTAGTATTATTGCTGTTGTTGCTGTCTGTGACCCTGAAAAACTGTGCAGCTTGGTTAACTGAAATTTCTGACCTGGACAGATGAAATGAGGACTGCAGCTACCCTGACTGTCTGTGGATGCATCAAGCACTCCCAGTTGCAGTTGGGACACGTGGCTAAGCGTCCTTTGACTCTGAACATGGCTTTAGTCAACAACACGTCCAAAGAAAAGCTGTTTAGTAAATAGAGCGTGTGCCTCTTTGAGCAATGCATGATGGGAGGTTCTTTTTATGTGGGACAGTTGCTGGCAGGTAGGATAGGATGAATGACAAGACTGCCCAAATTGTTCAAAAGCCTGAAATGTAACCGTTTTCATCGGAAGCTTAGTACTCCAGCTGTCTGGTTTTCGGAAGTGCCCCTCCTTGTGTGCAGTGACATTCTTTGGTTACCCAGGAATCCTGCTGTGTGATAGAGTAAACCAAGTCAGCTTCCTTCAGGGAGAAGATTCTTTTTTTTTTTTTTTTTTTTTAGATTTAGTTTGCACTTCTTTATTATTAGAAACTTTTGGCCATTTTTTGGAGTGTTTACTGGTCATTAGCCTATTATGTATAATTTACCTGTTTGTGTTTTACAAATTTTCTTTTTAAAAATTTTATTGGCATATAATTGCTTTAAATTGTTGTATTAGCTTCTTTTGTACAGCAAAGTGAATCATATACATATATTCCCCCCCAGGGAGAAGATTCTTAATGGGCACAGATCCGGGGGTTTTGTGTAGCCTGTTCCATGTCAAAGCGCAACATCACAGGAGGACAGGAAGGTGCCACTTAGATGCTGTGCACTCTGGATACAGCTGGACACATTCTGTCTGTACAACACAGTAACTCTTTGGAGCTAGCTATGTGCACCCCTGCCTGGCACTGTGGGCATTAATGATCAGCTCTCCAGAAACACTAGAGCCAGACAGAACCACAGGACAGCGTCTCCTCAGAGAGCTCTTCTCACTGATGAAGAGCAGATGGGGAGAGGTAACAAAGCGGCTTTGAATCCAGGCTGGGAGGGCTGACCGAACTGGCCACACATTCTTCCTTTGAAATGAACACTTTCTGATCTTGGCTGGAGCCTATGCAGATGGCTCTGTAGTGTGGGGTCACTTTAAATCTTCCAAAGGATACCGTGAGGAGTCTAATCACAAAGGGAGGTGGAAGGAAAGCAAATTCTGTTCATTCATTCCATGGGCTTAGGACTCTACCCTTGTTATCTCATTGAGTCATCTCAACAGCCTCAAGAGGTCAACTTTATGCCCATTTTACAAATGAGGAAAGTGAGATCGTAGAGGTCAAGCAGTTTGCCTAGACAGACATTTAGAACAGGATGGGGGAGGGATAAAAATCTGGGTCTTTCTGACTCAAAAACCTGTGTTCTTTTTGTAACTCCATGCTGTTTCTCATCTCATCACTGTCAGCTCCACCTGGGCAGAGGAGTTTGTCTTTTATTCATTGCTGTATCACCAGAGCACAGAATTGAACTTGCGCACAGTATAGGCTCTATAAGTATCTGTAAGATGAGAGACTGAACTTCTTATTCTTCATCTTACAGGGATAACTCCCTCAAACTCTGAAAAGTTAGGGTTGTGTGTAGAACATCTATGCCTTAGGAGAGGACAGAAATGGAAGACTTTTTGCTCTACTCCTGGATTACTGTTCTTATTCCATCTAAAGTTATATTTGATTAGGTCAGAGTGAGATCATGGTTTCACACTTTCCTTAATTTAACAAATATTTCTTGGGCACTTACTGCGTTCCAGGCAGGGTTCTAGGTGCTTTGAACACACATGAGTCACGAATGAGATTAACAAGGGATTTGTTCTTAAGGGAGCTTCCCTGGTGGCTCAGAGGATAAAGCGTCTGCCTGCAATGCAGAAGACCCAGGTTCGATCCCTGGGTTGGGAAGATCCCCTGGAGTAGGAAATGGCAACCCACTCCAGTATTCTTGCCTGGAGAATCCCACGGACAGAGGAGCCTGAGCGGGCTACAGTCCACGGGGTTGCAAAGAGTTGGACACGACTGAGTGACTTCACTTCACTTTGTTCTTAAGGAACTCACACTCCCACTAGGTAGAGGGTCAAGGATGGGGAAACACAACGCAAGCCAGTGAATACATAAGTGAGGTCACTTTAGGCAGTGATATCTGCTGCTAATGAAATATTACAGAGAAATGAGATAGAGACGGGAAGGGACCTATTTTCAACAGGGGAGATGAAGGTGGCCTCTTAGAAAGTTAACACTTGAGTGGAGATCTAATGATGAGAGTTGGTCATGTAAAACTCTGGCAGAACAGCATTCCAGGGCAATTAAGTAGCAGATGCAAAGGCGCTGAGGTCAGATGCGCTTGGAGTGCTGGAGGATCCAGAAGAAGGCCAGAAGGTACAAAGTGAGGGAAGGCAAGGAGAAGAAGATGAGGTCCTGAAGGCTCTTGAGGGTCAGGGGCAAGGACCTGGGTTTTCTTCTAAGTGCAAAGGGAGGCCATTGAGTTGGGTTTTAAGAAGCTCACGCTGGCTACTGTGTGTTTCAGGAAGCTCCCTTTAGAGACGCAATTTGTGTGTCTTCCCATACTCTTCCAAGACGCTGGAGTTGTTTCCAGGTGTGACCATGCCCTCAATGTCAACTCTCCTGGTTTGCTGTAGCATCACCACCTCTCAGCAAGCATTTCTCACTAAATGACTATTTTATAGCAGACTCTTGGCCTTTCTTCAGCAGGTAAAACTCTAGTTTTACGTGGATCTCAATTGTCTTCAGGTTCACTGGTTTGTCTCCCTGTCATTTAGAACTGAGTGAAAGGGAGGGAGCCTGCTCCGGCATCTCCCAGTCTATGATGAAGGCCATTCGAGCTCATGGAAGCTGAGAAGGCTGCTTGCTAGGAGAGGGGCTCTCATTCTATCATTTAGGACACCTCAGTTTTTAACTGAACACAAGATGATTTTTCCAAATGTTTCTAATTACATCTGTGGAGATGTGGGTGGGGAAGTTCACAAATGTGACAGAAAAAGGAATTGTTTCAGGAACAAGGATTTATTCTCGGCACACACACCAATGATGGTCTTCCAAGCTTTACACTGGATGCCTCAGGAAGGGCCGCACAGAAAAGCTTGTGTTGAGTCCTAGACAGAACAGTACTGTTCTCGCCTCTCACGTTCCTGAGAAAAATCAAAGCCAGGAGCGTCACGAGGATGCAGGTTATGCGTGAGCACCCTAAGCAGCTTTTCATCTCCTGCAAACATTTGTATCCAGGTTGCATAAGACACCAAGGTCAACCTTCAGCAGGAAAAATTGTCATAAAAGGATACTATGACTCATAAAGAAGGCACTGTGGGCTAAAGGATAACAATAATGACTATAACTTCAAGGGCTAAGTGTGTGTCGGGCAGTGTGCTAAACCCTCTGTTGATCCATCAGTAAGGACATTTTATAGGACTGTGGCCAGGAAAGGAAAGAGCTGGGAGAGAGAATTAGTATCGAACAGACATTCCTATGTCAGACACTGAGCTGAAACATATGTCAATTGTCACAGCAGCTACCAGTTACTATAGGCCAAGCACTGGGTGCGCCTTATTTCAATGAATCCTCCCAACATTCAATCAAAGTTGGTAAAACTACATGTACTTTACAGATGAGGGAATCAAGGAGCAGGGTGGCGACATGACTTGGCTGGCTCAGCTTAATTCCAGCATATTGGTTTCTAATCATTATATCATCTTATTAATATGAAAAGCAATACCTCCAAGTATCATAAAGAAGGAAGTGCATGATATTTCGCTCCACCATGCCTGCTGCCTAACCTTGAACACTGTGTGTGTGAACGTGCTCAGTCATGTTAGACTCTTTGTGACCCCACAGATTTGAACCCACCAGGATCCTCTGTCTGTAGGATTTTCCAGCAAGAATACTGGAGTCGGTTGCCATTTCCTGCTCCAGAGGATCTTCCTGACCCAGGGATCAACTGTGTCTCCTGTGTCTCCTGCATTGACAGGCAGATTCTTTACCACTAGGGCTACCTGGGAAGCCCTAACCTTGAATATCAAGAATATTCAATATTCATTTCAATCCAGTAGACATCTAAATGTTAAGGCTATTCTGAAATCTCTTGTGCCTAAATAGAGAGAGAAGGATGGGTGGAGAGATGGCTGGATGCAGCTAGGCTGGCAGATTACATAGGCAGATGGACTAACTGGTAAGCACTGTCACCTATTTATGTAAACAAGACCAGCCCTCTAAGGACTTTGCCCTATGGCGTATGAGTCTCCATGATTTTAGGTTCAATTGAGGATAACCCCTTCATTTTCTGCATTGCTTGGGGTTTTGAAGGCCAAGAAGGGTTCAGTAAGACATGCCAACACAAAATATTAGGAAATACATGTGTTTTCTCATAGAAGCAGCCTTCCTGGAACACACTGGATATACTAAGTACTGGGATCAAACGTCCGCTCTCTTCAACATACTCTGGATCTTTGGACAAACTGCTTTACCTCGTGAAGCCTCAGTTCTCTGGTCTCTGAAATGGGGATAACGGTGCTGACTATAGGACTGCTGTGAGGATGTGGTGGAATGTGGGTGCAGCGGGTCCCTGCGGATACTGGCAACACCAGAGGAACTCAGAAAGCCTCGCTGCAGCGCTCAGCCTCAGCCCTCTTTGTGGTTCTCTAGGAGTAGTGAGTTGGTCCGCTGGGGGAGTATGGACTTAGCTTCTGGCTGACTCGTGGAGGATGATCTAAGCCCCCCTGTGGGCCTGGGGAGCTGCACTGTGGGTGATGACTGATGCGCGCTCCCCATGCCCTCTGTTCCCCTGCACAGAGATTCCAGGTTTCAAGGAGTGGAGGTCAGGCAGACAGTGGGCTCACTGTCGCAGGCAGCCAGGCTTAAGGGGTTTCAGGAGGGACAGTTACTCTGTGCAGTGAACGGCGTCCGTGGCTGACCCCTCCTGTTTCCTTCATGAGGAACGATGACAGGTGAAGACAAGCGAAGGCCTCACACATCGTGCTCTAAACTTCAAGCTCAACTTTTCAACCGGGCCCCTCCTGGCACCTCCCCCAGGCCCAGCTGCCCCTGCCGCGGGCAGTGGGCCAGCCCCTGCACACTCAGCTAAGTGGTCTGACAACCGCCACCAGGTGTGTGCTGAGGCGGCCTCTGTGCAAGCTCTTCGTGCTGTTCAACTCAGTAGTGCATAACTGAGGCAAAGACACACCCATGGTGTGTCAGTCCACACTAGTGGAGGGTTTTCCCCCTTCCCGAACAACTCCTCATTCCCAGCTAGTCAATCAATAGCAAATACTTACTCAGCACCTATTATGTCTAAGGAACTTTATCAGATATGCTCATGGTTCTTACCCTGCAAGTCTCAGACTCATAGGGAAGATTCTTTTTCTTCTTTTTTTCCCTTTTCTTTAGTGTTTTTTTTCTCTCCTTTTCCTTCTCCTCCTCCTTCTTCCTTCTCTCTCTCTCTCTCTCTCTCCCTGTCTCTCTAATATAGTAGTTCTAACCTGGAGGCAGTTTTGTCCCCCAGAGGGCATTTAACAACATCTGGAAACATTTTTGTCTGTCATACAGAGGGAGGCGGGAGGTCGACATCTATTGCATAAAGGCTAGAAATGCTGCCAAACATCCTATAATTCACAGTTCAGCCCTAACAACAGAGAATGATCCAGCCCCAAATGTCACCAGTGCGGAAATGAGAAACTCTGATCTGCAGAGAGACGCACGTGACGGTGCTGAATGACAGATGCAGAATGAGAGTTCCTGTTTTCTCTAGGCGTTTAAGAAGTGGGAATAACCTTTGTAGTTAGGAATGCTCAGGAGAAATTTCACAGAGCATGTGGGCTTGAAGAATGACAAGAGTGAAAAGATGAAGCGAAGAATGGGAAAGGACGATTGCGATAGGAAAAACATTTCATTTGATTAATTTGATTGATTGGTGGTAACTGCCTAAAGATCTGTGAAAAGAATGATTTTAATGCCAAGTCGTAGCTCAGCAGTAAAGAGTGTGGCAATCGATTAGTGATGTCTGCTCTAGTCAAGGGAGGGGGAGGGATAATACTGTTACATGTGCTGAGGAATGAGTGTTCCGTGTTCTACTTTGACATGGAACAGCGGGAGGAAAGAAGCAGAGGTGAAAACAAGCAAAGTGCTTGGTGCAACAGAGGTTCACAGAGAGAGATTACAGGAGATATGTAGAGGGGCAGACTGGAAGCACCTTAAATGCCAGGCTGAGGGCTTTGAATCTCGATCTGTCGGTAATGGGATGTCATGCAGGCACCTGCCTACTGGGCTGCCTTCAGGCCAGCTCTGCTGACAAGGTCTTGAGAACTAAAGAAGGCTACCCAAAGTCCTTGCTCTTCATTTCTATAAAGGGAGGACTATCTCATCTGTTAACAGTTAAAACTGGCAGAATTATCATGCTCTGGTTTCTACGAAGCTGATCCCAATGATGAAAAAAATCCTATGAAGCTGAACTCAGAGATAATTTTTGAAAAGCTGACTCTACAGGTTCACGTTCATAAGCTCCTGTGTAAAGCCCTTTTGGATAGAGCATTCCTTCTGATGTTATTCACACAAGAAACAAAACAAAAGAAAACCTCAAGGAGGAGGGGACGGAAGAGAGTGGAAGTACATTCCTGGGGCTCATGTTCCAGCTGCCCCCTGACGAGGATGAGGACACTGCCCTGCCTACTGACCCTCTGCTGCCCGTCAGCCCCCAGCTCCCTGGCTGGCTGGCTCCTCCTCAGGCAGTTTCCTCTCAGTCCTAGGAATGATACCTCATTGATTTATTGGCTTGCAATTTTCCAAATGACATCATACTCCTTTTTTTCTTCCTATTCTTTCCCTTTGCTCATCTCACTCCTCTTAAATTCCCATTTGTCCCGCTTCCACTTCCCTGTCCTTTGGAATGGTAACAGCGACTTCCAATTACCATCCTCCGCAGTCCGCATCAGCTGCCTGCTGACTCCCTCTCCTGTCACCATTAATAAAGGTGATACTGCAGCTTGGCATGGATGCAGGCCCTCCCCCACCTGCCCAGCCCTCCCCTTCCGGGAGCAGGAGGCTCCCTGGCCCTGGAGCCCCTGCCTCTGACACTTGCCTCCTGCACACATCTCCCATCCCTGTGTTCTGCTCCACACCCAATTAAAAATCAAGGGGCCCAATGAAAAATGCCAACCAGAGAGCTGGCCTGGCGGCACCCAGATATCAGATCAACTTACTACAGCCCCAGATCTACTAATTCCATCTAGAAAAGAAAAAAGATGTCACAGTTGTCTGGACTGATTCGTTCTTTAAAACCCCTGCTGACTCTTTCACCCTGGTTGGCCTTGAGAAATCCTAGCAAAAGTCTAATTGAAGTCAAAACTTAGAATTAAGAGAGTTGATGAAAAGGGTGATTCTTGGGAGTCCTTGTAAGCACAAACAGGAAAGCCATGGACCAGAGAGGTTAGGTGGTTTCCCCAAGGCCACACAGCCTCTGGAAGTGGCAGAGCTGGTTCTGACCACAATGCTGACTCAACTGTACCATCACCTACCACCTCCAAACACTAGCCCTTGAGTCTCCAAGTTTCCCACAAACAAAATGACTGTTCTTTCCCACTTTTTTCTCAGCCAAGGGGTTGTACTGATTCCCGAATAAATAGACCTCAGCCAAGGCTGATGTTTGAGATACGCATTCTTCTTTAACTTCTTCACCACTTTGGGGAAGAACAAGCTATTGAGCACTAATTTCATCTTTCAAAAAAATTGAATGAGTGTCTCTATTACCACTGTTCATCCCTACTTTGATCTATTACATTCTGTGCCCAGCATCCAAATATGGTTAAGAACATCAAATTAAAAACCAAAAGATTGATCACTGAAGTCACTCTGTGTAATGAAAATTGTCTGTGCGTTGAAGTGGCCTCAGGGCAGGGACAGGGCTGGATGTGGGGGCTTTGCTAACGTCACTTGGCCCTGAGATCCTCCAACACACAGCCCACAGGCCTTGTGTAGCTCACAGAAATGACCTGTTTGGCCGGAAAGGTGTTTTAAGAACAACTGACTTTTTGTCAACATTTTAAAACAAGAAGCTATTATAGCATAAATTGTGGCTTTTCAGCTTCTCTGGGGTGTTCGGCAGATTCAAAGATACCCATTCCGCACTGTGCATGGCAGCGCTGGGAGCTGCCTCCTGAAGTGGGAAGGGGTTGGGGTGTGGGGGTGGCTAAGCACTTTCTAGGTAGCCACAGCCTGGCCTCACTCAAGAGTGACCAAGTCATCCTGGTTTGCCCAGGACTTTCCCAGTTTTAGCATAGAAAATCCTGGGTCCCAGGAAACTTCTCAATCCCTGGCAAACATCCTACCTAGTTCCTCATTCATATACCTGCCTGGGTCCTGTGGGCACTTGCAGGTAAGGCCTCTTCCCTGCTGCTTCCTTCATGCCCCCCTCCTGCCCCCTCAAAATGACATTCAAGTCTTCCCACCATATGAATCCTGTTTCTTTCCTTGCCTCTCTTTCCCGTTTCCATGCCATCTACTCTAAACTTCTCTTCACTCTCCTGGTGTTTCCCCAAGCAAAGGATGCCTTCTTTTATACACCATGAAGTCTAACCCATGTTTAAAGACCCATACACGTGCCATCCCCTCCTCCAGGAATCCTTCTCTGCTTCCACCTGATGCTCTTCTGTACAGACAGAACCAGGCACTTCCTCTCTCTGCTCCAATAACACTCAAATCTTTCTCCTTTCATTGTCCTCACTGCTGTTAATACAGCATCAAGTGAGTAGAACCTGGGGATGACTTTTCCTAAGGACACAGAGAGAATCAGAATTGTGACAAGACAAAAAAAGTAAAAACTGTAGAACTTACTTTGAAGTCCAAGTTTGTGGTTGTGAGTTATTCACCTAAATGAAAACTGGAAACCATCCCACGGTGATATTTAGCGTTCCAAAGTCCAAGAACATCTGGGTCTCCTGAACACTGACATACAACTCTCCTCCTGCCTGTAACAGGGAATTGTAATCATATACCCAGGCATCTGTGTTCTCCACTAGCTCTGGAGACACTGAAAGGCAAGGACCTTCTTCTATATCCTGTACCCTCTATGATGCCTGGCAGATAGAAAGTGCTCAGTTAAAGCCTTCCCAAATGGGTGAATAAGTGAGTGAGTGAACTCCCATCAAGAAGACAGGTGGACTCCCACTTGCTGTGATTTTAGAGAAAAACCTCTTCTGAGCTAGCTCAGGGCCCACAGGCCTCTGTTGTGTTAGCTGATTGCCCTGAGCCGTATCATGAGATAGAACAGCCAGTCTATGATTGGGGTCAAGCTGTCATTCTTTTGGTCATTTCTCATAAGATTACAAACTGCTGACAGCTTTAGGGTCACTTTTGATAAATAAAGAGAATTCCAGCATCTAGCTTCATACTGAACATTTCCCCTGGGACATGCTGTGGGCAGCTCATAGTAAACATGTCACCACCATCTTTCCTTTCTCAGACTCCTCTTCCTCATCCTTATGCACTCTGTCTCTGAACCACCCACTAGCTCAAGATGACACTCTAGCCCTAGTCCTTGATTCTGCTCTCCACCCCACCTCTACCCCCCCAATCCATAAATCACCGAACCCTGGAGATCAGACATTTGTCTTGAATGTGTTCATTTCTCAGCCGCCAGTCTCACTGCCTGATTGAACCTATACTATTATCACTACCTGGATTATTGCAGCAGCTCCATACGTGGTCCCCTGCCTCTGACTTTGCCCCCTCGAGTCTCCATTTTGCAGTCAGAATGTGATCTTACTGAAACAGAAATGAGACCAACTCTCACTCCTGCTTAAAACCTTCAACAGACCCTACTGACTCTTAGAATACAAACTCAAACCTCTTAGCACAGGGTGCTATTCCCTGCACGATTGACCCCTTTCAGCTTAATTTCTTCCCCTCTTCCTACTCGCTCCTTTAAACTCAGGCCACACAGAATTGGTCTTGATTCCAGCCTCAGTATGTGCACACACACACACACACACACACACACATAATTTGCCTCATCACTTCTACTGAACTTTGTAGTCTCATATTTGAAATCTCTTCCTCCAGAAATGCTTTTGGGATTCTCTGCAGCCCCGCTGGGTAGGAGGTCCCTCTCTGAGCTCTCCTGCCCTGGAATCATCACTCTGGTGGCACTGGTCAGAGTTTTGGGGAGCCCTCGCCTCATCTGTCTGTCTCTGTTGTAAGACTGTGAAGGCAGAGACTGGGGTAGGGTCCTACTTTACTCTTATATCTTCATCTGCAACATAGTGCCTGGACTTCCCTGGTGGCTCAGATGGCAAAGAATCCACCTGTAGTGCAGGAGACCCGGGTTTGACCCTTGGGTGGGGAAGATTCCCTGGAGAAGGGACTGGCTACCAGCACTCCAGTATTCTTGCCTGGAGAATTCCATGGACAAAAGAGCCTTGCAGTCTATAGCTCACGGGGTCACAAAGAGTTGGACATAACTGAGGGACTAACACTTACTCACTTGTACACGGGTACTCAAAAAACGTTTGCTCGATGAATGGATATATGGTCTCAGATGGAAGAGTAACTGAGACATGGATTGGGAAGGTGCCTAAATGGCATGTGCTTATTTAGGTCTGCTTTGAGGGGAAACACAGATGGGTAAAGACCTCTCTTCTAATCAAAAGGGTCCCTTGAGGGAACTGGACTAAATTCTGTCATGGAAAGCAGTTTGTTCACATCGCACTCAAGTGTGATGGCTTGAGCCTGAGGGGGAAGATGCTGGAGTCCCAGTTGTTCTTTCCAGCCTCCTGTCCACAGATACAGTAGAAAACAGCGCTGGGCCCAGTGTTAGGAGACCCTGGTCGCAGCTCCAGTCCTGGTGTTTGCTTCCTGTGTGCCCCAGGGCAGGCTGCTTTTCCTCTCTGCTCTCCACCTGTGAATCCAGGCTAGGGAATCAACTCCTCCTCTGAGTATGGTGCCTCAGAGTCAGCCACAGCTGAATCTGTACCCTGGCTTTCCAATTATGAGCTGAGTAGGCCTCCAGTATATGCTGGCTTCTTGGGATATTATGTGGATTAAGTGTAATCACACTCCTCAAAAGTGGCCACTGCAGTACTGCTCACAGCATAAGTGCTCAATAAATGGTCACAATGAAGAACACAGGCACTCTCATTGGCCAACTTATCAGTGGTTATAAGGTGGCTACACAGAAACACCTAATAGTTGGGCTTTTCAACCCTAAGTCATGTGACACAGCCCCCACAAAAGGGCCAAGTGCATGTATTTATAGCCCCTATATCCTTCAGACAAAGCATTCAACAAAACTGACACTGTGTCAGGATTAAGACAATAAATGTTTATTACACTGAATCAAACCACAATTATGCTTCTGCCCTAGTGGGGTCACATATTTCGTTTTGGAATTTTAAAGTCCTTGCAGTTTCAAAGCAAGATCTGTCCTGCACGTGTGTGTGCTCAGTCGTGTCCAACCCCACGCAGCCCGCCAGACTGCTGTGTCCATGGGATTCCTAGGCAAGGATACTGGAGTGAGCATCCCCTTCTCCAGAGGATCTTCCCACCCCAGGGATGGAACCCAGCCTCCTGTCTCCTCTTTGGCAGGCAGGTTCCTTGTCACTTGCGCCACCTGGGAAGCTGCTCTGTTCCCTGCTCTCACTTAGAGATCGGTAGGATGTTGTCAAGGAGAGCTTCCCTGGCCTGTGAGGTCAGGTGATGTTCCCGTGAGGACTCCCAGGTCCCCAGTCTCAAGGTTCTGGCTCCTCCACCAAGGAGCATGAAGATGGCTCTGCAGTAAACACATCTTCCTCTGGCACTGGAACCATGCAGGCTGTCACCTTTGCAGCCGGTTAGAACAAGGGGACGCATGGAAAGTGGAAGCCAAGAGGTTGAAATTCTAGACCTAACTTGGCCACCAATGAGTTTAGTGATCTTGGACGAATTTCTTAACCTCCACAGGCAATCATGAAAGCCTACGATTGATGCCTAAAATTAGAGAGACTGCAAAATAAATCCCCTTCCTTTCTTATTCCTTGGATGAGGTTTGGACCTGGAATTTGTGGTTCGCAAATTTTGCTGCACACTAGAATTACCTGCTAGCCACTTGCCCACACCTTGGGCAATATAAATATAAATAAATATTAAATATAAATATTAGGGGGCAATTCTAAATGTACAGTAAACTTCGGGAATCACCACTCATAGGGAGTCAGGGTAACTCAATAGACAAAATTAAAGCAAGCCACCCTGAATGCAGACTGGCCAGTTGTCTCAAACAATTACTCAGTTCCTATGAAGTTACTTTTCCTCATTTCTAAACTCATAAGGCTTTTACAAGCAGTAAGAGATAACGTATGGGGAACCTAGTGCCTTGTTGTTCAAAGTGTGGTTCTTCAACAGGCAGCATCACGGTCACCTGGAAACTTGTGAAGAAATGAGGAATCCCAGGTTCCAGTCTAGACTCAATGAATTAGAATCTGATTCTAAGATTTCCAGGTGGGTAGCAGGCCCACTGAAGTTTGAGAAGCACAGCTCTAGAACTCACTGCTACTCAATAAAATGTCTCTTTTGTACATTTGTACCTTCCATCAACCTTCCCCTTTCATTCATCAACACTAGCACACTATGTGCAAGGCCAGACACTGGGCCTTTCATCCAGTGACTGGCACATAGTAGGGCTTCACCAGATATTTGACAATACAATGAATGGATGCAAAGAAGAATCAGACCCGGCTCCTGCTCTCAGGGAGCTTGTGGTGCAGGAGGAAAATTAAGACATGAGCCCCAATATTCTAGGTCAGGATAATAGTAATGACTGATGAAGGGTCCCCTTTATTTGTACACTTGTTATGTGGCAGATACAAGTTAAGCAATTTACAGGTATTATCTCATTGAATCCTCACAACAACTTTGAGGTTAGAGGCTATTATTAACATGATCTGATTATACAAGGGCTTCCCAAATGGTGCTAGTGATAAAGAACCCACCTGACAATGCAGGAGATGTAAGAGACACAGGTTTGATCCCTGGGTCAGGAACATCCCCTGGAAAAGGGCATGGCAACCCACTCCAGTGTTCTTGCCTGGAGAATCCCGTGGACAGAAGAGCCTGGCGGGCTACAGTCCACAGGGTCACAAAGAGTCGGGCGTGACTGAAGTGACTGAGCATGCACACGCACTCACACACCTTATGCAAACGAGGAAACTGGCACGGAGAGGAAAGCGGCTTGTGCAGAGCAGCACTCAGCTAGTGTGTGGGACTGACGAGGCAGGGCGGCCCTAGCCTCACCACCGTCACTGCACGATGAAGCCCAAGGGGCAGCTTCTGCCTTAACAGGGCTGACCAGGCCCTTTCAAGGGCAGCCCCCGCCGCAGGTGCTGTGGGGGCAGCTGCAGGAGGGCCTGCGGGCAGTGGTGCGGTATGCGGGGTTTCTAGTCCCAGCAGAGGAGCTGGCCAGAGGGTGGAAAGCTCCTGGAGGCTGCTTCTCTGACACAGTCCACCACAGCCAGCTACCCCTCTCCTGGGCCTCTCTCAGGTCACTGAGACATTTCACTTGCAAATGCATTCTGCAGACGATGCCAGGCTTCTCAATGACAAGTCCAGGCAACAGAAAGAAAAATCATTGTCTGAGCTTGTGAGTAGGAGGGAGCAACTTTCAGAAAACTGTCTGATGAGGAATAGGGGCTGGGAGTCCCACAACAGGGGTCCCGAGCTCCAGGCCAAGGAGGAGTTGTGGACGAGGACAGGCCTGTGGTCATCGGGGATAAGAGATATAATGGAACTCCCCTTGGCCTTTCTCACCAAACAGAAGAGTTGCCAAAAATCTGCATCTAAACCATGTTTTGGTCAATATAATTTTATCATTCAACAGGAGATGGTGGATGGCATGGAAATGAATGGAAATATTTGTGTTTCAACAGTCCTGTAATTTTCCATACCTTACCCCTTCCCTATGCCTGCATTTCTGTAGGGATGGGAAGCTAGGAATTTTATTTTCTCCATTTGGAATGATGGTATTACAATGTGGACCAGACTCCTGAGCATCACCTGGGACCTTGCTGGAAATGCATATTCTCAGGTTCCACCCCAGACCTGATGAATCAGAACCTTGGGAGTGGGCCCAGGGGTCCGTGTTTAACATGCTTTCCAGGGGGCTCTGACGGGAGAACTGCTGCCTTAGAGGCTTTTGGGCCAAGCAAACTCACAAGTTTGCTCCAGTGAGCAACTGATGTCAGGAGAAAGGAAGAGGGACACATGATGCTGAGAGGGAGGAGAAGGCAGAAAGAGGGAGAATATGGTGAAAAGACTGCTGGGACCAGGAGCGAGGTGGTGAACTGAGGTTCTGAAGAGCAGGTGTCAGTAACTCCTGCCCTTGGCTGTGCCCTTGGTGACTAAACCCATGGCCCCAGCAGGACAGAACTGGAAAAGCTTCCCACTCTAGGGACACGAGTGAGCAATGGCTGCCACAGCAGCAAGCAGCTGCACGAGGACCACTGGGGTCTCCACAGGCACTCGGTGAGGCTGAAGACCCCAGGGGCTTTTCACTGACTCTCTGGGTGGGAAGGGAGGAAGCTGAGTCTGAGTCACTATCAACGCTAAGCCAGGTCAGGGCTGCCCAGGTGAGAGTCACATTCATTCAGAGAAAGCCAGGGGATGATCATCTCCTATCTCATAACTGTTCATCAATGCAAAATTATACCCACTGTACCTGGACAAATTTAAGGAGGCACTTCCTGGAAGACCATTCTCAGTCCTTCTCAAACTCTCTCTAGGCAAAGACAACAGCGCCTTGTGAACATAAAACCAAGGGGTGGGACGATCTATGTCGCAATACAGATGTTGCAGGGGCGTCCAGGGGAAGAGGCTAGGACAGCTCAAATCTCTGCTTCTGTTGTTTCCTCTAGAGGAGCAGTTTCTCTAGAGCAAACCAAGCCAATATCCTCATTACTTGGCTTCTTCATGGTGGGCAGGTTCTCTCCAGACCCTCATTTTAACCACTGCAGTGTCAATTCTCACATCCTTGGGTTTCAGCCACCAGGAGCTCAGGCTCTAGTACCCTCCCGCCTCCCAGCCCTCACCTGTGAGGTCATGGTTGTGGAGCACCCCCAGGCAGCTGCGGCGCTAATGCCTTCTCTGTTCTCGGTGATGAGAAGTCTTCCTCGTCCTCAGTCTGGCCCCCATGCCCTCTCTCCACACTCTGGTTTCTCCTTTGATATCCGCTGCCCACTACACTACCTCAGCGGAAAGCTCTTTCCTTCTCTCTTCACTTCATACAGCCCTACTTCTTTCTTTCTCTGATGTTTTTGAAAATCATTTCTAACTCTCTATTGCACTATTTTATATTGTGTCATTTTAAGCCATTTTTAAGTTCCTAGATTTAAGAGGTCAGAGATCATGACCTACATACGTCTTTGCATTACGCCCACTCCAGTGCCTGACACAGATTAGGTTTTCAGTAAATATTTACAGAATGATTCTGTATACATAATTGCCTATTTGACAACCTCAGGTGGATATTTTACAGGCATCTCAAACTCAAGAGGCTCAACTTGACTGCTTGATCTAAACCTCTTCACCCACCTGAAGTCTGATCCCCTTCCTTATTTTAAGAAATAGCCTCTCCATTTTCCCAGTTACCTTTATGGACAGCTTCATGCAGCTCTGACTATCTCTCTTCCTGGCCACGTCCACTTTTCAGACAAGTTCTTTCCAATTCTACCTATGAAATATTTGGCTAGACTCTCTATTTCTCTCTACCCCAGTTCAATCCACCACCATATCTTCTTACACTATAGCAACAGCCTCCTAACTGGTATCTGCTTTCAATCTTGCTTCCTCCCTTTCAGGAAGCTACATTTTAAAAACTCCAATTCTTAAATGAAAAAACAACAACAACAACTCCAAGTCTCATTATTCATGTCTAGACGTAGCCACAATAAAGCCTAAACTTGCTTTGGGTCCATCTCCCACCGCTCTGCTCAGACACACTGGCTTTCTCTAAGCTGTAAAAATTAGCTTGTTCTTCATTTTATCCTTCTTAACAAAAATTAATACTTTTTTCCTTCTCAGCACTTGTCACAATTCTTAATTAGGTATTTATGTATGCAATGACTTATTTAATGTCTGTTTCCTTTCCTAGGTGGAGCTTTTTGAGGGCAGGGACAATATCTACCTAGTTCACCATTGTCTTTCCAGTACCAACACAGTACCTGAACACAAGAGTACAAGAGGTGCTCAATAAATACTTTTTAGATTAAAGCCTGTTTAAATTCTAAGCATTATGCTCAGCATGCTATGCTTACCCTTGCTCTGTTGTTAGAGTTGATCAGCTAACAAAGGTGAGACATTTGCCTGATATAAAGCAAGACTAGGCAACTCAATTTACTCCTCATCAGTGCAGTTGAAGTCATTGCAATTATATTCAATTCATTTTAATTTAATTCAACAAACCATCACAAACATGAGAAATCTGACAGCCTTTATGCTAGTAGCAGAGAAATCAGTGATGAAAATTATTTATTCCCTGCCCTCAGGGGGCTTCTAGTTATCGATCCACATCCTAGGGCCAAAAACAGTTGCAAGAAATACGACTGAACTTTCCATCAGGAAATTACAAACAGCCTACTGGTCAACCTAAACTGGCTCTCATTACCATCAAATACCAATTAATGCATTGCGATATCTGGTGACAGCTGCAGAGGTTTAAATATTACACAAGACTAGCGGAAGTGAATGAGGAGATGATGACCTAGAATGTTGAAAGCAAAGACTCACGCTCCATCACTGGTCATCTTCAGTGACAGAAATTCTCCAATCCGTCTTGGAAACCTATCTTAGGACGTTATATTCCTTTTCAATTGATAATGTCTCCCTTTTATTCTATTTCATTTTGAATATACGAGATTTTAGCCTACTCACTTCCCAAAAGATGTGAGATGAATGACATTAAAGCATAAGATCAATGCTGTGAAGTGAGCTCATTTATTGTAAGAAGCAGAGATAGTGATTTTCAAGGCACCATCACTAAGAAGATGTAAATCCTCAAGGATCTGGCTCTGAGGGCTCTGGCAGTTAAGGCAGAAAAAAAGGAAAGACATCAGTTTACACAGGTTTAATTTTGTGACACTGAAGGCAAGTATGTCTTTCTGCAGGAACCACATTATTTTCTCCTCTGTAACTATCCCCTGGCAGGAATTTGTCATGGTCCTTTTAAAAGGACTTACAGAAGCAGAGTAGACCTTACCTTAATCAGTTTCACTAAAGCAACAAAGGCAGCTCAACCTGACCGTTCTCATATACACACTAAATAAAGGCTATTCTTTGAGAGATCGATAGCATGGAATACAACACTCTGCCTTTGGATGATCTGGCTTTATGTTAGTTTAATATAACTTAACCTCACTTACTCTTACCTGGACCTCAATAGAAACCAAAAAATTATTTGCCCTCCTTCCAAACATCTTGCTCCCTGAGATGTTTGTGTTCTCTCTTCCAAGTCACATCTTTGCCATACTGTTACTCTAGTTCCTATTTTCCCCTCTGAGTATTCTACCTAATCTCCCTAATTTGGGAGACAATGAAGAGCACTGGAGACGGGAAAACAAGAGCAGGACAAACAGAAAGTCTGATCAAGCCTTTCTTGATCTTTTTAGATCTATGACGAATCTTAACACGTAGGAAGCACAGCTAGGATAGTATCTGCTGATAAATACCTGACCACAGTAAAAAATGTCAAGTCAGAGGATCCTAGAACTGGAAGGACTCAAAGGTCATTTGGTCCAGCCCTCACCCTCATGCATAATTCCCTTTGAAGCAGCCCCCGTAAGAGATCCAATGACCTCTGCTTGAGTAACTCCAGAAAGAGAGAAGGGTCCGCCCAAGCAGGCATCCCTCCCCTGTGGACAGTTAGAACTGCTAGAAAGTTCTTTCTTATGTTGGGACGTAAACTTTTTTTTTTTTTTTAATCACATCAGACACACACTGAACATCACTCAGACAGTGAACCACTTCTGGGGAATGATCATCTGCTTCCCCTAAAATATACTGAGAAGTTAAAGTTTTTATACAGACCCTCCCCTACTCACTGAAATATTCCGCAATGCTACTCAAATTTTCACATGTTGTTTCTGCCCAGTCCTAGGCTGAAATACTTTGGAAATCAGAATTTTATTAATGGAATCTATTTGATCCGGATTCTGGTAACTTAGTATCATTCTTGACCAAATCTACTATGAGCTGGTCATGCTGATAAAACACAATCATCTGAGGGACACAAAGCATGCTATATAGTTTCCCGACTGTCTTAAGTGTTTTTGGCAAAATAGAGAAGTGTGAAAAGTGCAAACCCTTTAGCCTGAGTCAATTATGAGGTTGACTGGTAGCTGACAAATGACAGCCCCTTCTGCGTAAATGGGCTCTCTATTGTTGGGCATTGATGGCACAGCAGTTTTTTGGTTTTTTGTTTTTTCCCCCTGGCTTTATACTTATTTAGCAATCTTTAAGACAGCTCTATGACTAATGTCAAATCTTTAAATGTGACATTGTTCTTATAAAATGAATATTTAAACCACATGCTGCAAATTCATACAAAAAAGGGAATAATATCCTCAGTTTAAATAATCAGAAGGAAGGGATGGAGGGATAGAAGACGAGAACAGTCACCCTGGGTGCGTATGGGAAGCTACAGTTTAAATAAGCACATCAGGATTTCAAGGAGAACATTCTTAACCCTCTGCCCTGTTATTCGAATGGTGGGTTTTTCAGACTTTCTGTTTGCCCATTTCTGGGGCTCTTCATTGTCTCCCAAATCCAAGCTTCGCCTGGCGAAAGAAGGTGAAGACAGTACTGGCACCTAACAGTCTCACAGGCATCTCAGAAACAACAGGAAGGTGTGAGGGGGCAGGGGTCCGTTCCTGTCAAGCAGTTTATCTGTATGTCCACTGAGCAGGACTCCTTCCTCCCTGCTGTGAGGGCAGATGACCGAGCTGACCGAGGACCGAGCTCTGTCCCTCTGTGTGCGTGTAGACACCAGCTTCCCGTGCGCATGCCCCTCCGCCCGTTCAGGGAGGGAGCACCCACCGGGTGAACTGCAACTGTGCCTGCGCCGCTCTAGTTTTCAAGAGCACAGCACACAGTGTCCCAGCAGAGGCGGGCTGGCAAGGCCTCTCCTGGCACTGCGGCCACACAGGATGGACGCTGCAGCCGAAACCCTCCCTTCCACCGCTTAACTCGGCACGTCTCTGTATGCTGGCCTGTTTGAGGAAATAATAAACGGCTGTGAGCAGGGGGAGTCAAGCGGGCAAAGAAGACAGCAGGACTAACTGGAGTCTGGCCAGACCTGGAACTAACATGACCAGCCCTTCACCTCACAAGGCCAGGTCACTCTGAGAGCCCAGAAAACCTAAAAGGTTTCCATATGTTCCCCAGGATCTTAGGGCACTGCCTCTGCTGCTCCATCAGCAGTGAAAGAGACCCAGTTCTACCTGTGACCTCAGTTTTCTCATCTGCTCAGTGGGGATGGTTATACTTATCCTCACAGAGCTGCATGTGGAAAGGACAAATTAAGAGCATTATGTTAAAATAATAATCATAGGTAACATCAGTAAAGTGCTTGATACACTGTCCATCAACGTGGTAAACACTTCTATGTTTTATCTCATTTAATCCTCACAACAATTTCCAAGGTGGAAACTCTTACTATACCCACGATATGGAGTCAGAAACTGAGGCACAGAGCAGTTGAGTAACTGGCTAAAGATCACACAGCCAACCAGTATGGGTGGGGCCCGTTTTCACTCATTCATTCACTGCTATTTATCAAGTGCTTGCTCCACACGAGGCCCTGAGAAGCAAAACTTCAGAAGCAGTCCCTGCCTGCACTGCTCTTAGTTTCATTACTGGAACAAACAAAATTCAGAGTAAATGGAAGTAGATGAGAACTCCAGGTTCTATTAAAGCCCCAGTGGGATCCAGGACAAGCCATTCATGGTGCTGATGATTGAGACATGCTCAGGGAGATGGTGTTGGTTCTACAGATCCCCCAGGGACAGAAGCCAGGCATACTGGCCAAGGCAGAAAGGTCTTGAACGTTTTCCTTATGTTTGATGCAAGCCCAGACTCACAGGTTTGCAAGGAACCTTGAGAATGAATTTAGTTCATTTCTTTGCCTCTGAGAAGACTGCATTTACACTGTCCTTTGCCAGAGAGCTTCAGCCAGGGAACCTCTCTCATTTAAAAACCTGGTTAAACAAAGTCTGTATTTACAAACAGGTGAATTTAAGGGCATTCCAGTACTTTTAAATAGTGAACGCTACCAGTGCATTTTAAATAGGATTGATTCAATGCGTTTTCTTAGCACACAGCTTTTCAGGAATGCAAAATACACCTGTACTCAGCATCTCAAGGCTTCTCAAGATAGATGGTGGGTTTCTTCCTTTTTGGAACATGCTCATACCATTTAAAGCATTTGAATGAAAGTCTTTCCTTAAATCCAACCTGAACCTTACCTGAGATGATTAAGGCCACTTAATCAACCCAAGAGAGAGGGACTTGAGGGAAGAGAGTGGGTCTGAAGTAGGTCACAACCTTGCACTGAGGACTGCCAGAAAGTCTGGGAGAGCCACTTGGATTAATTAATAGCGTCATTTGTGGCTATGTCCTGACATCATTCTCCTAATTCTGTCTAGCTGCTCCCAGAAACTCAGTCCCTCTCTGAAAATCCTTTCCTTGGAGACACATAGAGCAGCATCTGTAATATGTGCCAGGCAGCTTAGCACTTGGTCAACCAGGAAGGGTCTTAGAGATCGTCAAGTTTTGCCCTCACAGGGCAGAGGAGGAAGTTGAGACTCTAGGGACCAAAGTGACTTGACCCTGGATGTGCAGCAAATTTGGCAAAACTGAAATAATCCATACTCTAGACCTCACGCCTAGCGCTCTTTCCATCACAAATCTGAGTTTTCTCCCCTCATCTAATTCTGCTTCTTTAAAGCCCAGAGCTGTGTCTCATTCTTTTCGAGGACCCTCCTAGTGCAGATTTGGGCATATTATTATACTGCCTGAAGCACATGTGGCTTACTTTGACTTGAGTGGGTTCAGACAAGACCAACTTGGCCATGAGACATGAAGGGGAACAGAATCTAAGGAGCCTCTGTGCTTGTTTGTAAATACAGGCTTTGTTTACTCAAGTTTTTAAAGTGAAGGTTCCTGGCTGAATCTCTCCAGAGAAAAAGAAGAGAACAAATGGGGTCCGCCTCCATTCTTTCTTTACACGTTACTGAATATGCTCAATAGCTGTTTGAGCCCAGACCCTTCCTATTAGAAAGAAGCCCCATTGCTTTTGAGCCAGACGCCCTTCTGCCCCTAGTGATCGTGGGCAGGGCATCCCCCCTTCCTCTCCTCCAGGACCAGCTGGAGCTCTAATCAGATGGCAGAAGCCTGGCATTTGTGCCCCGCTCAGGGACAGCTGTGAGGCTCCTCAGCGTTCCATCCCTCCTGAATCTCAGCACAGCTGTAGGCTTCCTGGCTCTGGATGGCACAAAAGTGCTTAGTGCTGCCCAGGGTTTCCTCTTGGAGGTGGGTTCTTGCTACTGCTCTTTCACTCCCTGGAGTACTCACTTGGAGGTTTTGCCAAGGCCCTGTCTGCGATCAGCACCTCTGCTAAGTTTTAACAACTGGTAGAAATACCTGCTTATATTTCATGGACACTCCTCTGCTGGCGGTTCATACAAGCTGACACTGACTCACTCACTGTGGTGCACACATGTGAAGCGCAGGTGGGCGTGTCCGAGCTTTCTCAGGCACTGACGACCTTGGCCATTCATGAAGTCATTCCCCTCAGCTTTGGGAGCTCACCCTTAAAGATGTGTTTAAAAAAAAACGCTCAGGGAGGCCCAGGACTCTGATTTTGAGCAAGTCACTCCCTTTCTTGGATCTCAGATTCCTCATTCATAAAATGGGAAGACAGGGACAGATGGGGTCATGGGTTCCTTCTGCATCCAGGTCCCTCCTGACTGCTGCACCATAGCCGTGAGCGGAGAGGTTGGAGGAGTCCTTCTGCCTGCGAGCTGGCAGCCTATCACCATTACCTTGCCTGAGGGCTGAAAATTTTTCTTTGCCTCAAAATACAAAAAAAGAAGACTACAAAATCAAAATGAGCAAATATTTAATTGAATGTCTACATAATGTAATGTTATATAAATGCCATTAATTATTAAATTTGATATCATAAACATTTCATTACATTTTAAAACAATTTGCTTCTTAGAGTTTCTCACTCTGAAAGAATTCTCAAATATTATGCCTGGTGATGGCTGAGGGTTTACAGTCATGAGTTAGTGTCAGCCAAATCCTTTCCACAGCCAAATCATTTTTTTAAAATCCCTTTTAAATATGTTACAGCAAAAATATCTGGCTTCCCAGGTGGCACTAGTGGAAAAGAACCCACCTGCCAATGCAGGAGACATAAGAGATGTGGGTGCAATCCCTGGGTCGGCATGATCCCCTAGAGGAGGCCACGGTAACCCACTCCAGTATTCTTGCCTGTAGAATCCCATGGACAGAGGAGCTTGGTGGGTTACAGTCCTTAGAGTCGCAAAGAGTTGGACACAACTGAAGCAACTTAGTATGTGCACAAAAATATTAATGTAGAATGTGGGTAACTTTCAACCTGTTTGACAAGATGTGAAGTGAAATCTTCAAAAGCAAAACTTTTGAAAACTTTGAAGTTGCTCTAGAACTACTTTTATAATACTAGGAACTAATATTAGTAAGTATTTACTCCACACCAGGCTCTCTTTCTAACCTTTTGCATGCATTATCCCATTTAATCCCTGAGACCATCTTTGAGGTGGAAACTATCCCCATTTTACAGATGAGGAAACTGACACAGAGGTAAATCATCTTTACAAGGACACAGACAGGATGGGAAACCAACAGCTCCAGGGAATCTGCTCTTAGCCACACGCCCAGCCACACTCCCAAACGAAGCGTGCGACACCCCTGGTCTTTTCCAGAGAAGGAACAAGTGCTGGCAGGGCAAGGAGGGAGCGGTGCACATATCCACAAAGCAGAAGTGCATCAAACAGAGTTTACACCTTGGCTGACCCTATTGCTACCGCCACCTCCTCTGTAGCTCTTTTGCTCGCAAAAGTCCTCTCCGGCTAACTCTCAGCTTCATCTACATGCTGTTAATAATGAAAAAAAAAAAACTTTTTTACAAAAGAGCTGATAGCCATTGACATCTCAGTCAGTATTTTATACAGCACTTAATTTCATTCAATCCTCATAAGAAACCCCATCTTATAAACAAGAGATTTGGGGTGTAGAGACTTGAAATACTTCGTCTGTGGTCACATGGCTTTCTGAGATAGTGGAAGTGAGGACTTACACTCTGCTCTTACTCTAAAACCTAAACTCTTCTTCTATGTTAGGCATATATGTGTATTATTCACGCAATTCGTTTAATAAAAGCATAGTGAGTAAAGAGTAAAGCCCTCCATTTGCCACAACAGCCTCCTCCTCTTGCCCCATGGATCCCCTCTCCCTGTGTTCCGCTGGGAAGAGCTTGGTGGGTGTTCTTCCAGACTTTTGCCATATGTTTCCCTTTCTATGTAGGAATCTACTCATCGATCCATTCCTTCCTCATTTATTTCTTCCCATGACTTCACTCTCTACAGGCGGCAGCTCCCAGGGTGGGAAAGGCAGTGGCAACCCCTTATCAGAAATGTTGAAATCGCAAGGGCAAGGCTGACCCTGATAAGCATCCATTAGGATCAGGAGGAGCAGGTGGGGTGCTTATCGTCACTCCTGTCTCCCCGCCGCTTTACACAGCTTCTCTGGCTCCCACACCTGTTTTGTCTACTCTTGCACACCTCGTGCGCTGAGATGGCCCACTTCATTCTCAGTCTGGGAGATCTCTGAGCTCAGCTGGCCCATAACCTACATGTGGGGAGTTTTGTGAATGGGTCATTTGAGCAAACTCCAGGGGAGAGTGAAGGACAGGGAAGCCTGGCGTGCTGCAGCCCATGGGGTCGCAAAGAGTCAGACATGGCTGAGCAACCGAACAACAACATCTGCATAAGACTAGTGGCAAAAATCTGACTCGCGGCTACGTCTCTGTCCTTTGCTTAAAGGGAGTCTTAATTAGTTTATCCAGAAGAGAGAACCAAATGATAGACTGAACGACTTGGGGACAGGGCCATGCTGCATCGATGTCTGCATCCCCAATGTCAGCGCACAGTAGGTGCTCACAAAATGACTAAAGGAAGCAGTTGGTAGAGAAGGAAGAGGGTTTCCTTGTGTTGCATGTGGAAAAGTTCTGTTACAGTGAATTTTATGTTTGCAAAGATGAGCAATTTGTAGTCCTCTGGTGTATTTTTTCCCTTTTATTTTCACAGCCACAGTTCAGGGGCAAGGAAAAGCTTTTATCTCTCTGAAAGAGTAGGAGAAGCCCATGGGGTTTGGGTAACTTAAACTAGAAGGCTGTCTCTCTCATTTGGTGCAAAGATGAGAATATTTAATAACTGCAGCAACAATGTCATCTATAAAAGGAGTGACTTCCTGGCTGAGAGACGGTCAAGATAACACTGTACCTCAGAGTGGAGGCTGGGTAGTCTACGAGCTCAGGGCTTCAGTTCCTGTGACTGAATCTGGGCTGTGTGATCTGAGGCAAGTTACTTAACTCTCTGTTTTTCAGTTTCATCATCTGTAAAATGGGGATCACATAGCACCTACTTCATGAAATGTGCAGCAGGGGATTAGACAAGATGATATAGGTAAAATATTGAACACAGAGGCTGGTATATGTATACATGCACATGTGCACATGTGTGTATAGTAAGAGCTCACAATTATGCTAGTATTATACTAATAAACTCTAGACCTCATCATAATGCTGTTCTAAATATCAGCTTGATTCCTATTGACACCCATTTGTTGAACAAATGAGCAAGTGCACTGTACTGAGCAAGGTCTGATGCTGGAGCAGGCGTTCCCCCAAACCACCCCTGAATCCCCAGAGTTGAGCAAATGACACAGAGCAGTCTTTCCATGTGAGTTACCCAAACGTTCCCAACTGACAAGCCTGCAGTCGTGCAGGAGACGGGGGCTCTGAATTTTTACCCACAAGATCTGGGTTCAGGTCCCAGCTCTGCCGCTTGTCATCTCACGTGAAAACGCTAAGAACTCTTCTCTCCTTCTGGGGCCAAATGTGCAGCTTCAGAAGGGAAGTCCACAGAACAAACAAGAGACTCAAAGAATGCAGTCCAGAAGGGTCTCAGATACTGTCCCTCATGGGCTGGAAAGATCCATTTTTGATGAAGACATGGGCATAAGAAACACTACTTTCCTCTTCTGCTCTATTCTTGCAAGAGTGATTATAAATGAGGGAAGTCGGGGATACAGAAGGGAGTTGGGCCAAGGCCTGTGCCTGTCTAAAGCAGGCCTCTCTCATCAGCTTTAGCCAGCCTCCTCCAGGCAGGAAGGCCCACTAGTCAAGGCAGCGGGTCTGACACGTGTGTCTGGCTTCTGAAAATCTGGAGAGTCCTGTGAAACCTGCCAAATTCTGCGTCTATCCAACTCAAAACTGATCTCATGACTTTGAGTGGGCCAGCACCATGAGGGACAATCAGATCATCGGGGGCCAGATTTACCTTCAGGGCTGCAAACGGGGTAAATTACCCATAACCCCAACTGTACGGCAGTGCAACAAGGCACTACCTACCAAGTAAGATATTTAGCACAGAGGCCCAGACCAGGTGAGGAGCCTGCCACGCTGGCAGTTAGCCACACAGAGTCAGGGGTGGGATCTAGGCCCAGTACTCCAGCCAATCTGCAGAGATTAAGTATGCTGTGGCAGACTGTGGCCATTATAAGGAATAACAGCGAAATGTCCAGAAAAACACAGTACTAGACAAAATGCTTCATAGGTGAAAATAGTACACCGGAGGCCTCCTGTCATAGAAAATCCACAGCTGACTCCGGGTGCGTGAACCAAAACCAAAATAGAAGCTTACATAACCTTCGGTGAACGATTCCTCCACTACAAGACAGAGCCAGGTGGCGTGCCCCCAAACTCAAGCCTTTCAATCCTGGTCACACGGCAGTTTCCACTCCTGATTTTGTCTTCAGAAAGCCTCTGTCGTTTTAAAGTCTGAAAAGGCTGTTGTGCTGAGATAATCCTAATATTTAGTGAGCTCTTAGTACACGCCAGATACTGCCTAAGCTCTTTGCATATATCAGTGCACTTAATCCTCAAAAAAAAAAAAAAAAAAAAACCAAACGCATGAGGAAGGCTCACTAGTTCCCCTATAAGGGTGTCCAGGCCCAGAAAGGTTAATAACATCCCCAAGGGCTCAGAGCTAGGAAATAGTGGCTCTGGGGTTTAAACCCAGATAGGCTGACTCTGGAGTCCAAGCTTATAGTCATCACCCACGATGATTCCTGCCTGATCTTATGATACTAGGACAGAGAGAGGGTGGGCAGGGCACCACCGCCTACTGAGAATCGCAAGACAGGTTATAGGATTCAGTTTGGCTCCAGCATGAACATTCTTGGGAACAGAGGGCACCAGATCCCCTAGTGAACAGTGTCTGTGATCCCCAAAAGGACAGACCCTCCTCCCCCGTGACTTCTATTTCCCCTTGTGAATGCAAATTCTGCCAGAAGGTAATCTAAACGACTATTTGCTCCTAAAAAAAAAAAAAAAAGTTGAGAAAGGAGGGTAACTTGCTAAGTGATGTGAGAATGGATGGATGTTCAAGAGTCTATTTGCATCTCCCACTTCAAAACTGAGACCTCTGGCTCTTTTATCATGAAGTCTTCAATGACAGGGCAATATCCTCCTCCATCAGCTCCTTTAATTAAGTGAATTCTGAGTCTTTGCACCTCTGTGTACACTCAGAAGCTCTCCTACTCTGTTTCCTTTCGAGCTTTGTAATTTATTTTAAAGATCACACTGAATGTGTTATTTGCTCTGTGAGACATGACCCAGAGAAATCAAATTCTAACCTGATCCCAGCATTCTATTCCATGTGGCCCCCAGCATTAAAAAGGTGCCATGCCGCCCACCCTCAGTTACCATGGCCTCCGGATTAAGTGTGAACTCAGTCTGCAGTCCCAGGCTCCAGCCACCTTTCCCAGTTACTTCCCACTTTCATTAGCTCATTCTCCTCCCCTTTAGCTAAACTGGGCTACTGGTTGTGATCTCCTTCCAAGACTATTTAAAAAACCAGCCCTCAGGCAACCCTCCAGCATGGGGGTTCTCACCTCTCCTGGGTCTCCACGAGGCCTCCCAGATGCCTGCATTTATAAGGCTACTGATGTCAGAATCTGCATTGCCATCACCTCCCTCCTGGGAAGGATAAGCAACAGGAGGGCAAGGAGGGCTCTGTCAGCGGTTCCCTGGCACACTGCACACATAGCAAGTGAGGCCGCTCAGTCGTGCCCGACTCTACGATCCTGTGGACTGCAGCCCACCGGGCTCCTCCGTCTATGGGACTCTCCAGGCAAGAATCCTGGAGTGGGTTGCCATTTCCTTTTCCAGGGGATCTTCCCAACCTAGGGATTAAACCTGGGTCTCCCACATTGCGGGCAGATGCTTTAACCGCTGAGCTACCAGGGAAGCCTGCACACATAGTGGGTAGGCAGCAACTGTTTCTAAAGTTCGTCATCTGGGAAACTGGTTCATGAAGGGAACACTCTTGGCCTTTTGTGTTTATGCAAAAACTACCACAGGCCTATAAACTTTTTATCTGCATGCTCTGGTTTTCAAAGAGTGATAATCCTGTCAAGAAACTCTGACACTGAGATAGGGAGGGACCTCAGTGGCTTCTAGGACATCTCTGGAACTGGATGCATATGAAAACACTGAGGGAATAATCTTCTAATTTGGTAACTTAGCACACACTTATGGGGGCATGCTCAGTTGCTCAGTCGTGTCTAACTCTTTGCGACCCCATGGACTGTAGCCTGCCAGGCTCCTCTGTCCTCGAGGCAAGAATACTAGAGTGGGTTGTCATTTCTTATTCCAGAGGAGCTTCCCGACCCAGGAATTGAACCCAAGTCTCCTGCATTGGCAGGTGGATTCTTTACCACCGTGCTACCTAGGAAGCCCAGCAAACACTTGTAATGCCTGCCTTATGCTGAACAGTGTGGAGACACAGAGGAATAGCCCAGTGCCAGTTGCTGACAAGCTCCACCGCAGCAACGGGAACAAGGGACCCTGAGAATCTTGCCCTGAGCGGGTGGCCAAAATTCTCTGCAGAAGGAAGGAATAAGGTAGTGGAGAAGGAAAGGAGGAGGGAGGCCAGGAGGCCTAGGGAGGACACAGAAATGCTCGCTTGTCTGTGTGTGTGTGGGTAGATGGCAGACAGGCAGCAGACAGATGATGGATGATGCGGGTGACGGAGAGATGGGTGGCTATGAAAAAAGCAAAGAGTTGTAAATAATCATTCTCCCCCTCGACCCCAAGTCTCTCTGTACCATTATCCTACTTTATCTGTTTAATGGCACTGATCACAACCTGACATTTATTAACATGTTTGTTTACCTTTCATAAGAGGAAAATTCTGACTATTCCCTTCTAAAATGTAAGGTCTGTGAAACCAGAGGTCCCACCTATACTGTTCCTCACAGCCTCCCCAGAGCCCAGGCCAAGAGACAAATGACTATTTGTTCAGTGAGAGAAAAAAAAGCAGCTGTCAGATGACATCTTCACACCTAGAATTTAGACTGGGAAGTCAGGACGGGAGGTGGTGGTGTCCTGACTCCTCTCTTGGTGCCATGAGGGGAGGTTTCCAGGCCGCTCTGAGAGCGGGGTCAGTGCCAGGGGGAGAAACTGAGGACACAGGTGTGGCAGCTGCTGACCCTGCTTCTAGCAACTGCGAGGCCTCCCCACCTGCTCTGAGCCTGGGCACAGTTTTTCAGAATGCAGCATGGCGTGGCTCTTATTTTTATTTATGGAATTGCCTGTGCGCTCATGCCAAACCAGCAGGCACCACGAGCCAGGGGGACCCACTCCTGCTCCCCTCCTCTAGATAACAGGCAGCTTGAGGGATAATGCATGCATGCTGACAGCTAGTCATTCCCTCCCCACACGATAAATACACTCGATGTTAAGGTTTTATTATAGGTGGGGATTTTCATCTCCCTTTTCAGATGAGAAGAAGAAATAATGAAACAAAAGGAAGCAGTTAGGGGAGGGTTGAAAAAGCCCCGGTTCCTGGGCAGACAGACCTGAGTCCTAATGAGGACACAGCTGCTAGCTGAGTGGTCTAGGGCTTCTGCATGACCTCTCCGAGCCCAGACGCACTACCCATGAAAGGGGTGTGTTGACGTCTACCTGGGAGGGTGGTGGGGAGGATGATCGATGGGCGTGTGTGGCCTGGGGCTTGGTACTCCGCCTGGGCACTGTCAGCAAATGCCAGCTCCCTCCCACCTCCCACTGGAAAACGCTCCGTCCTTGTCCAAGATCCATCTCCTTGTCCCAGCCTCGGGTCAGTTTGTTAGCTCAAGTGAGTGGGTCCACAGTGACTGTCTCACATGCCAGTTAGAATCTGGTTTCATTCTGAGGTGGCCCAGGTTCAAGTCCTGGGTCTGATACTCGTTTGGCGTGTGACCTTGGAGAGCTGTGTCATCTCTCTGAACTCCAGTTTCTGCAGCTCTAAGAGAGGCCCATAACAGGGCCTCATGGAGCTGTGTGAGAATTAAGCAGATGCTGCAGGTGACGTGTGGCACTGCTGCGGGAACGTGACAAGCGCCTTCTGCGTGAGGGCGCTCTGTGCGCCCTACAACCTCTCTGGCCTTCCTTCTGTCCTAGTAACGTGACAAGCATGCCTACGCCGTTCCCTCTGCCTGGAACCCCATGCCCCCGGCTTCCAAAGCTGGCTCCCTCTCCACGTTCAGGACCTGCCTGAAGGCCTCTCCACGGTGTAGTCTTTGCTGCCCACTCAGCCTCAGTGGCCACTCAGCCCTGACACTCGCTGTGACAAACTCCCACTGTGTGCCTTTCAGCGCCTTCATTACCATGCGAAGTTACTCTTCCTACTTGGTTTGCTTTATATCTTCTCACCCCCACCGCCCACTAGAACGTAGCTCCCGGAGAGCAGAAGCCGGCCTTATTCCTTGAAACAGTGCCTGATGCTAGTGAGTACTGGATTTGGGAGATGAACAGGGACGGAACGGGCGGCAACGAATGAATGAATGCGTGTGCCTTCCGGAGAAAGGGAGCTGGATCACCCGGCTCTTGGCAGTGTTTTGCTGGGGTTTGCCTCACCTGGTGCCCCACCCAGGAGCTGTGGTAAAGGCCAGATTCCAAAACTCCTCCGTGCTCTCCTCCAAATAGGAAAGCTAGCTAATGCTGCACCTGACGAAGCCTAAAGACAGCTCCTGGGAGAGCCCTCTGGGGCTTCCTGGGACTAATCACCCTCGACCACCCAGTGAGAGGAGCTCACGCAGCTCATCCCTCAGACTCTGCCTCCTGACGCAAAAGATCAAGCGGGATGGGGGGGCTGGAACACGTCTCCCCCCACCTGCTGTCTTCCAGAAAGACCCCATGGGGCTGGAGACTGCTGTTCTCTTTAAGTGACTACAGCTTGGGTCTCTTTCTCCCTCAAGAGCAGAAAAAGTGTACAGTTATTGCTTCCCTGGTGGCTCAGGGGTTAAAGTGTCTGCCTGGAATGTGAGAGACCCGGGTTCGATCCCTGGGTTGGGAAGATTCCCTGGAGAAGGAAAATGGCAACCCACTCCAGTACTCTTGCCTGGAGAATCCCATGGAAGGAGAAGCCTGGTGGGCTACAGTCCGTGGGGTCGCAAAGAGTCGGACTCGACTGAGCGACTTCGCTTCACTCTCACGCCTTTCTCACATTCACTGTAGCTGAGGCTGCCTGTGGCATGATCCGGGTCCTTCTGGGTGAACACAGCTCTGGGTCTGAAGAGCCTCGCATAGGTGAAGGTCTGTGAATGGATGGGGGGCAGGGGCAGCGAGGGGAGGGCATCAGGATTGCGCCCTGGCTGGAGCCTGCCTGGCCCACATGCTTCCTGGAGCCGGCAAGGGGGGATGTTCACCTTTCTGGAAAAGAACCACATCAATATGCTGGGTGACTCTTATGCAAATAAGGATAAAACTTGGGACCTGAAGCCAGGAAAAGAATAGGCCACACAAAGGACTAAGGACTTAAGCACATCAAAATAATAAACAAACACCAGAGGTAAGGCTTTGGGGACACAGTCGGGGGAGGAGAGAGTGGGATGGACTGAGAAAGTAACATGGAAATACATACAGTACCATATGTAAAATAGAGAGCCGGTGGGAATTTGCTGTATGACTCAGGAGTCTCAAAAGTCAGGGCTCTATGACAACCAGAGGGGTGGGAGGCAGGAGGGAGGTTCAGGAGGGAGGGGACATATGTACACTTGTGGCTGATTCATGTTGATGTATGGCAGAAACCAACACAGTACTGTAAAGCAATCATCCCCCAATTAAAAATAAATGAATAAACAGACAAACAAACAGAGGTGCTGGCTGCTGGAGAAAAGGCTTGAGACTGACACTTCCAGAGGGAAGTTTTCTGCAGGGGGAGGAATGAATGATTTTCAAGTGGCGGGAGCACACCCAGCACCCTCTCTGCTCTTCCTTAGTGTGCCTGTAACAAGGTTGCTGCCGACACAGCCCAGCTCATCATTCACTGAGAACCCTGGGCAACTTACTCTCTCGGCCTCAGTTTTCTCACCTGTGAAATGGAGGAATAATACCTCCCTGATTCAGTAAGAACCTTTGGAAGATTAAATGAGACAACATGCACAAAATGCTTAGCACTATGCTGGGCACAGAGCAACAACTCAATTAATGGTACTGATTATAATTTCAGTTGCACTTATCCCCACACATTTTCCACACTAAGACACACAAGAGTTCAAATGGGTTTCACTCTATCCTCCTGATCTTTCTTGCACAAAGTAGCATGCCTCTTCTAACTGGACGGAGAAGGCAATGGCAACCCAGTCCAGTACTCTTGCCTGGAAAATCCCATTGATGGAGGAGCCTGGTAGGCTGTGGTCCATGGGGTCGCTAAGAGTCGGACACGACTGAGCGACTTCACTTTCACTTTCTAACTGGAGGAGGGAAGGGAATTAACACTCATGATGACCTGCTATGACATTACTAGGGGATTACTGCCCCATTATATGGATGACAACACAGTCCCAGAGAGATGAAGTGACTTTCTCAAGCTCACATGGCTAGTAGGCAGCAGCGAAACAGCTGTTTGGCTTGAAACTCACAGTCTTTGAACAATGGCGAAAGGTTCTTCCTGAGTCAGAAGAAAGAGATGGGGACTACAGAGTGTTCTCTGATCTGAGAATGGAGGGTCCCCATGGAGGTGAATGTTTTTTGTCCTGGTTATGTCAAGAAGATAACTCTGAAGTTATAATTGAGATCTAAATCCTCCTAGAATAATTTGCCAGACATTCTCAGGGAAGACAGACCCCAGAGAGGAGGTCTGAAAGAAAAAAAAAAATTGGAACACTTGACTGATGGAGACATGGTGATGAAACGAGACATCTGGGAAATGAAGAGCTCTGAGTGACTGGAGCCCACTGGGCTAATTGAGGGGGAGGACACCCTTCCATGGTTGGAGACTGCTCCGCTTCTCCATCATCACAGCCAGCACCACCAGGCGCTTCTAAAGCTGCTCGGAAAGGGTGAGGATGCTGGTGTTATTGATTGCTACCCTGAGCTTTCTATAAACCTGTTTGCTCATTTAACTCTCTCGATCACTGTGAAGCAGGGATCATTGTCCCCATTTCACAGACAAGGAAACTGAGGACCAGGGTGGCTGAACGATCCCCTAGGGTCACACTTCTAGCGATGAAGCTGGGGTTCCACTGGGGATGGAGCAGGGGCTCCGAAGCCTGGCTGGTGTTCACTTCCCTAGGCTGTTTGTGCTGCCTCCCTCCAAGCCTCCTTACAAGGATCCCTCCTAGCATCCCTCCTAGCACCGGCATCCCTCCTAGCACCGGCATCCCTCCTAGCACCCAGCATCCCTCCTAGCACCGGCATCCCTCCTAGCACCCAGCATCCCTCCTAGCACCCAGCATCCCTCCTAGCACCGGCATCCCTCCTAGTACCCAGCATCCCTCCTAGCATCCAGCATCCCTCCTAGCACCGGCATCCCTCCTAGCACCCAGCATCCCTTCTAGCACCGGCATCCCTCCTAGCACCCAGCATCCCTCCTAGCACCCAGCATCCCTCCTAGCACCCAGCATCCCTCCTAGCACCGGCATCCCTCCTAGTACCCAGCATCCCTCCTAGCATCCAGCATCCCTCCTAGCACCGGCATCCCTCCTAGCACCGGCATCCCTCCGAGCACCACTCCCTGCTCCTTTCATGGGCATGGGAAGGCCACTGCTGCTGTGCTCTGTTTTAATAATCTTCCTTGCTCAGCAGAATACACCTCTGCCCGCCTTGCAGGGTCAGCCAGCTTTGCTCTGAGGTACCAGTCGCATCACTGGTCTTGTCTTTCAGACTCCTCTCCAGGCAGGAATGCCCCAGGAAGTCGAGGGCGTGCCGGCTCTCCAGGTGGCATATATCAGGCTGCCCCTTGGCGGGCACTTTGGCGTGTCTTCTCACTTTTCTGCACCTCACTTTTGTCCTCTAAAAAATGGGTCCACAAAGGGACCATGGCCACAGGCAGGACTAAAGAGCATCACGCACGTGAAGTACAAAGTCCGAGTCCTGGGACGCAGCAAACACTTTATAAATGCTAATCAGTCCACACACATGGATGGTATGGCATCGCACTGTGCTGATGCCAGAAGTCTCCTGGAAATGCGCCCCGACCCTCCTGCTTCACAGAGAAGGTAAATACAGGCACCAAAGGAACATAACGTTTCTAACGTCTCACAGCCAGTGGCAGAGACGGCATGGAAACCAGTCCCTTCACACCCAAGCAGGCGCTCTTGGGCAGGGGTTCGTCAACATCGCCAGTGTCAGAGTCACCAGCAGGAAGGGCTGAAACAAGCCTGGGCCCCATCCCGAACCCTCTGGTTCAGTGAGTCGGGGTGGGGCCTGATAATGTGCATTTCAATGAAGCTCCCGAGTGATGTGGATTCTGTGGGCCCCAGAACCCCACCTTGCGAAGCACTGCAGCAGGGTCTGCGAACTCTGATGCCTGGCGGGGCTGGGTGGGTCGGCTACCAAACCAGGTGAGCTGGGGGCTTGGGCTGATTGCAGACCAGGCCCGGTCTGGTGAGAACAGCTGCTGCTCACCAACACGGGATGGTGCTGTGCAGAAATGTGGGCCTGCGTCCCCAGACCTTTTGTTTTCTCAAGAGAAGCCATAAACCTGTCCTTTCATGTCAAAACTCCCCGAGTGCAAACGTTAGCAACTACTTCGCATTTTTAAAAACTGTTTTGACCAGGGAATCACATTCCTGTGCTGGGACCTTGATGTGTTGCCCTGTACAGGTCTCCTGGATCGGGAGGCAGAACCAGCCTAGTGAGAGCTGCTCTTTCCCCTCAAGAGAAATATAATTCAGAACTTGTGGGTTATACCCTGAGAGGGAAGGTAATAATGAAGAGATTTTAATCCGTTGATCCCATCCATTCACATTCTCCATGCATTCTCCAAAGCTGAAACTTAATTCCGTGTGTGTACATCACTAAGCAGGAACATTTGATCTGGTGGTTTCGCTTGTTCCTGAGCCCAGGTGGTCTCCCTTATGCAGAGGGAGACATGTCCTCTATTTCTATGTTCCCCTTCCAAAGCCAAGGTCAGCCCCTGGCTACCTTGTATCATCCAGGCATAAAAGCAGATGATGGTGGAGCCCGTGCCATCTTGGCAACAAATTCCTCTTCCTCACCGGAGAGGGAACTTGGGGAAGAAAATTACAGTTTTCTATAAAATATGGAAATAGATGCTTACAAACGAGTTCAGATTTATGCTAATTTCCCAATACCTCCAGACTTCCCACTTGAACATCTGTGTGGTTCATGGGCGAGTGCATGAACTGTTGCTAATCAGAAATGAATTGTGTCAGCTCCAGAGACCCGTATTTCTTGCATTTTAAGAATTTTCTGCTCCTGCTCAGTCTTCCTCTAAGTTAATTAGACCTTGGGAGAGGCATGGATACTCTTCCGTGATTCAGAGTAGCCAGAAGTCACTGGAGAGGGAGAAGAGACCAAGGAAAATAGTGTTTTTCTTGCCTTGACAGTTGATTTTTTAACTTCCTTCTCCGTCATACATACTGCCATAAATAAGATACACTACAGACTTTCCCAGATGTCAACATCTTAATGAGAGAATCTGCTTTCTGACACCTTGGAAAAGGTCACTAAAGGAGAAAGAGATGAAAGACAGGCCCACATCCTTCCCATGTCAAACTCCCCCGTTCACGCAAGCGGTAGCAGCGGGATTGTTACGCTGCAACTCTAGAGCAGCTGTGAAGCCCAAATGATACGGTAGAGTTTTATTTTCGAATGGTGCATATTTTTAAATTGGGGGAAAGGATGGGGCTTGACATTTATGGGCGACAGAGTTCCTGTTGCACGGAGACCCTGCTGTTAAGCACAAGCTGAAACAGGCGGCCGCAGAGAAGTGGGGCTCTGCTCTGGAGGGCCCGCCCCCACCCCACCCTCCACCTGGAGAAAGCGCCTCATATTAAAAGTCTGCTGGTTCCCTGTGGCTTCGTTGTCCTGCCAGTCTTCTTCCACACAGCAGTCAGAGTGGTCTTTTCCAACCCGGATGGAATCATGCCGTTCTCTACTGAAGACTTCATGGTTCCACCTCTGGCTCTTAGGATAAAGTCCAGAATCCCCGAGAAGGCCAAGGGCTCTGCTTGGCCTGATCCCCCTCTCGTTTGTCATGCGGGCACCCTCGGCACGCTCTACTCTGGGCCACAGGGCTTCACGCTGCCGCTCCCTGGGCCCATGCGCCTGCAGCGCCTTCTGCCTAGAACGCTTGTGCTCTACCCGCCTTCGGCAGCTTGCAGACCTCAGCCTCTCCCAACCTCCCAGACAAGGGACCCTCCTTACAGCCTTTCTTCACACTGCGCACTTTCCCTTCAGAGAACTTCTTCAGTTTGAAACAAGAGACTCTGTTGTGGGAGACCTAACATCTACCCACCCGCCTCAACCATAACTCCACAGAGGCTGGTTCCCTTCTTTGATTTTGCTCACCTCTGAATACCTGAGTCTTGGCATGGCCAGGGTTCCTCAACCTCAGCATAACTGACATTTTGGGTCAAGTGATTCTTTGCTGGGGTTGAGGGGGCTGTCTTGTGCATTGTAGGATCAGCAGCAGCAGCAGCAGACCTGGCCCCCACCCACCAGGTGCCAGTAGTAACCCCAAGGTGCGAAAACCCACAATGCCTCCAGGCTTTGCTAAATGTCCCCTGGGGGCAAAGTAACCCAGCTGAGAATCACTGAACTAGGGTCTGGTGCATATCTGGCACTTGATAAGGATGCAACCACTGTCCAGAGTCCTTTGTACTGTCCTTTTCATTAATTTTTTTTTAATTGGAGTATAATTGCTATACGATGTTGCATTGGTTTCTGCTGTAAGACAATGTGAGTTAGCTATATGTATACATATACCATTACTTCATGGCAAATAGATGGGGAAACAGTAGAAACAGTGTCAGACTTTATTTTCTTGGGATCCAAGATCACTGCAGATGGTGACTGCAGCCATGAAATTAAAAGACACTTGCTCCTTGGAAGAAAAGCTATGACCACCCTGCTGCTACTGCTAAGTCGCTTCAGTCGTGTCCGACTCTGTGCGACCCCATAGACAGCAGCCCAGCAGGCTCTGCTGTCCCTGGGATTCTCCAGGCAAGAACACTGGAGTGGGTTTGCCATTACCTTCTAGACAGCATATTAAAAAGCAGAGACATTACTTTGCCAACAAAGGTCCGTCTCGTCAAGGCTATGGTTTTTTTCAGTAGTCATGTATGGAGTGAGAGTTGGGACTACAAAGAGAGCTGAGCACCGAAGAATTGATGCTTTTGAACTGTGGTGTTGGAGATGACTCTTGAGAGTCCCTTGGACTGCAAGGAGATCCAACCAGTCCATCCTAAAGGAAATCAGTCCTGAATATTCACTGGAAGGACTAATGTTGAAGCTGAAAATCCAATACTTTGGCCACCTGATGCCAAAAACTGATTTGAAAGGACCCTGATGCTGGGAAAGATTGAAGGTGGGGGGAGAAGGGGACGACAGAGGATGAGATGGTTGGATGACATCATTGACTCAGCGGACATGAGTTTGAGTAAATTCTGGGAGTTGGTGATGGACAGGGAGGCCTGGCGTGCTGCAGTCCATGGGGTTGCAAAGAGTTGGACACAACTGAGCGACTGAACTGAACTGAACTGATACTTACAGGCCCTCCCTCGTGAGCCTCCATCCCGCCCCTCTAGGCTGGTTGTCACAGAGCCCTGGACTGAGGTTCCTGTGCTATACAGCAGCTTCCCACTAGCTATCTATTTTACACGTGTGTGTGCTCGGTTGCTCAGTCATGTCTGACTCTTGGTGGCTCCATGGACTATCCTGCCAGGCTCTCCTGCCCAAAGAATTTTCTAGGCAACAATGCTGGAGTGGGGCACCATTTCCTGCTCCAGCATTTACACATGGTAGTGTATATATGTCAATGCCACTCTCTTAATTCGTCCCACCCTCTCCTGTACTGTCCTTTTTAAAGCAGCAGATCTCCACCTAAAAATCAGTAAGATAACTGGTACAGAGACCCGTGGAACAGGCACTGCTCCATGGGAGAAATGAGGTCCTGGGATCCATCTCCTCACCTCTTACCCCCCAGCAAAGCCACCCAGGACTGGAGAACACAGGAAACCCTGGAGAATGTAAGAGTATAGGTTTTGGGGCAGACATAAAATCAACTCTGCCAGGTAACGTTGAGCAAGTCAAATGCTCAGGACCTCGGTTTTTCCATCTGTAAACTGAGAAATGACAGTGAGCACCTTGCAAGTTTGTGGTCAGCAAAGCATTCCACTCAGTGTCTGACACACAAGAGGAGATAACTATAGGTGTGCTTTTCTCCCCTTTCTTCTACCCTTTAGGGATCTTACCAGAGAGCTGAGTCCCTTACAAGAACCTTAAGTATCTTCCTACTTTTGTATGAAAACAAATACTTGGACATGGAGATCCCAGAAAGAACCACTTATTTTTATGCAAAAAAAAAAATCCCCCCAAAGAAAAAGAATTTGCTTAAAATGGCAGTCATTCTGGGTGGCTCTGTAATATTTCTAGAAGAGACAGTTAGCTTTAGGGGGTAGGTTTGCTCCTGCAGGTATGGCCTCCAAGGTTGGTGATCTATAGGCACACAATACTGTCAGTTGAATAAATAAACATCTGGCTATAAAAGTCTAGTGGTTCCTGGGATCTCAGAATTTCAGTCAGCCTGAGTTTTTACTACTGGAAGTCCATGGTGATGTCCCCCTTCACACCCCACTGCAAAGGACAAGAGAAGCCGATGTGAAAGATGAAGAAGGGAGACTAGACTGGCAAAGTGGAGAAGGGACCTCCACCAGGTGAAAGAAGAGACGTTTGGTTTCACGGTCATGAGTGACAGAGAGCAGAATGACTGGCTCCCTAGCGCCTGCCAGTTCCAAGCCCCAAAGGTCCAGGGATAACCAGCAGCATTCGAATCTTGCCCTTGAGCAGTTTACCATGGGTCGAGGAGCTGCTGCTGGGCAAATGGAGCGCATACAGGAGGTAAAAGAGAAGAAAGTTCAGAAGAAAAATAAGAAAGTAGTCTTTTTTCGTCTGCAAAATTAAAATACTTATAACAGCTACCTCCTAGAGTTGCAGGAATGAAGTGAGTTGATGTGTTTCAAGAACTTAGAACAGGATCTGCCACACAGTAAGCACTCAGCACAAGTTACTGTTATTACTATTGCTACTATTATCTTTAGCTTTTTACTGAACACCTACTATGTGCCAAGCACAGGTAAACATGTGTCATCCTTCTTCATTCTCATAGCCTCAAGAGACAGAGTTTATGCTATCTCCACTTCGCACTGAAGGAAACTATAGGTCAAGGAGATGGGAAAGACCTTTCTGAGGTCACAGCCTCAGGGGACGTGGATCCAGGATGCAAAACAAAGTCGAGGGCTTAGCAAACATTTCTTTTCAGCTTTTCTTTTTTTCTTTTTTATTTATATTATTTACTTTTGGCTATGCTAGGTCTCCGGTGCTGCGTGCTTGATTTCTCTAGTTGTGGTGAGCAGCGGCTTCACTCTAGCAGCAGGCTTTTCTAGTCTCCAGGCATCTCCTCTTGTTGCCCAGCACAGGCTGGGCAGAGGGGCTCAGGAGCTGCAGCTCACGGGTTCTAGAACGTGGGCTCATTGGTTGTGGCACACAGGCTCATTTGCTCTTTGGCATGTGGGATCTTCCTGGACCAGGGATCAAACCTCTGTCCCCTGCATTGGCAGGCAGATTCTTAGCCACTGGACCCCCATAGGGAGGTCCCAGCAAACATTTATTAAAGGGTCAGATTTTTCTTAAAGGACCCAATAACGAATTTGGGGGCTCTGCAGACCATAACGTCTTTGCTGCAACTATTCAACTCTTCCACTGCAGTGGGAAAGCCTTCACAGGCAACATGTAAACAAACGGGCATGGCTGTGTTCCAATAAAACTTTATTTTCAAAACCAGGCAGCCAGTCAGTAGTTTGCCGGCCCCTCTAAACCACTGCCATTTATAGTCTCTCAAAAGACACTTCCAGCTGAACCTCACAGCCAGAGCTGTTAAGACGGACATAGGGCACAGAATGTGGGCTAAGGCATGGCCTTAGAGAACCAATTCTTCTGCCCACTTGGCAGCCCCTACCTCACGGTCAAATACCACACCTCTCCTCCCAGAGCGTGCCCGTTGTTGTGTATGCAAAGCAGCAGCGGGTGAGGTGGTAGGAGATCCAACCAGTGATGGAGAAGCTTTGTTTGACTTCTAAGTATGTTTGAATTATTAAGTGTCAGGCTCATTAAGTGAAGGGTGCTGTTATAATTCTATTGCTGGAGACAAAATTGCTATTTAAATTGAGTTTCGCCAATTTAGCTAATTTACTAAGCGGGCACTGCCCTGTCTTAATTATTATCCTCAGATCACAGATTATTCATGGGGACGATGCAGTGCTGGTGCTTCAAGTCTATACCCTCGAGTGCACCCCCGTCGGAGCTTTAAGCAACCTGGAGGGTGTTCCTTCCTGTTGTGGGTGGGTAGCCAGACTCGCTCCTCCAGTGGTGCCCAAATATCTGCTTACTCATAAAGATAAGGAGTCCCAAAATTGTCACGATGAAGATCTGCTGATTCTCCCTACCCCCCAACAAAAACACACAGAGGATGGAACAGGTGTCACTGCTGGCTGGGTTTCTCTCCCTCTGTCCCGCGTCTGTTCCTGAGTAGCCATGAGGCCTCTGATGGGTCACTGCACCTCCCGGCCTCAGTTTCCTCCCCTGCACCTGCCAGACAAGTTCAGAGTTGGCTGCAGCGGGCAGTGGAGGTGCCCTGAGCTTGCCCCACCCTCTTTCATGTAGCTTTCTTCAAAGCTGCACTCTGGTACCCTCCCTGGCTGCGCCCTAGCCCCAGCTCTGCCTTGGAGGCATAGGCATTCTGTTTTCTTTAAATGGTGGCCCACAGCCTTATCATTCTTTGGTCTCTTAAAAAAAAAATTCTGTGCTTCTGTGGATTAATTCTGTGTGTACAGTCAAGATGCAGATTTTGTTGACTGTTCTCTACCTCTGGAAGGACAGATGGGCGGCTTTGTAACATTTTCAGACAGTTGGGGAACTATTTAGCTCTTATTTGCAAAAAATACTTAGGAAACAGAAAAATGCTTCCTTAAAGTTGCTTGTTTTTTTTTTTTTTCCCCCTATGAGGAAAAATTCCTGCTAACCTTCTAAAGGCTGTCTGCTTGGCCTTTTATTAGTTTTATTTAGAGGTGTGACGCTATCGCCATTTAAGGATATAGCTGATAGAGAATGCTGTTTTCTGCATGCTGTGCTGAGTAAATGTCATTCCTAATTATTATTTATCTGCAGGACTTTTGAGTTACAATGTCTCGTTCTACCAGAAAATCTGATTTTCGACATTTTTAGAGAAACCATTTTTCTCCCATGAAGTTACTATGCTGTGCACAATTTGACAAGTTTTAAGACATAATGTAGCCATTGGAGCTCTAAGCAAAATAATTTGGTGATGAAGGATGACTTCCCCCATCCGCAGTGTCCATCACTGCCTCACTATGAAGACCTTCATTTCACTGCCAAGTAGGTAGGACATGATAAAGAGCTGACTTCTCAACCAGCATACATTAGCTTCCACTCCTTAATACAGTCTCCCAAACCTTGACCTGATATTCAAATGGCTGCCATCCAAAGGTGCAAGCGCCTTTAGAAACTGGTTCTCAACCTAAACTTATCCACGCAGTTGCCCTCTGAGCACACGTCAGACCTTGGTGACTCAGCATGAAAGAAGGGAGAGAGAGCAGGTGTGGTCCAGTCTTCTGTGACGGCTCAGCAGGATCAGGACACACCCAACAGACGTGCAGTTTCCCTCCTGGCATCAGAGTCAAGACCATCTCCTCCGCTGGTTTTAAATGTTGATCCATAATGCATGGGAGAAGAGACCTTGGCTGCGACTCGCAGATCCTGGCTCTTGCAAGCGGCGAGCAAACTCATCAGAAGTGGCAACGGCACAAGGGGCCACAGCCGCCCGTGCACACGGCTGCTCCCTCCAATCAGAGGGCCCCTTGTGCCGCAGCACAGTCCCCGCACAGAAGCTCTGCTGGCTGGTCCTGACTGCTGCTCAGCTGTCCACCTGACAGCGCACGCCCGCTCCAGTGCTCTTTCTATTAATTATTGGAGCTCCACGAGATTAAACTCCCCATCTCAGAAGGCCAGTGTGCCAGCAGCTAGGTCCACATCCGGCCAACAGTGGACTGGCTTAGTCCTGCACAGCACTTTCACTTCACAAGCCACTTCCGGTTTGTTTTTCTAAGTCAGAATTAATATCAGAGCCAGATGGTTAAAGCTGTTTTGGCAAAGCATCACACTTTATTTGCCTATTTGCAGATGATGTCAAAATTAACTTATCACACATACAATAATGAAACGAAGAATAAAAACAATGGCAGGACAACTAATATTTATCGAGTCCTGATGCTTGTGAGTAGTGCTGAGCAGACACTTCACATCCACTACCACCTTTAATACTCATTTGTATCTGAATGTGTAGGAATTCTCCAGGCAAGAAAGGGGATCTTTCTGACCCAGGGATCAAACCCAGGTCTCCTGCATTGCAGGTGGATTCTTTACCACCTAAGCCACCAGGAAAGCCCTGATGTCACTAGTGCCACTCTAGAAATGAGAAAGAAAGCTTGGCACAGGGTCCGACGGCTTGGAAGTCAAAAGCCACATTCAGACCCAGGACTTCCCTGCTGGCTCAGACAGTAAAGCATCTGCCTACAATGCAGGAGACCCGGTTTCAATCACTGGGTGGGGAAGGTCCCCTGGAGAAGGAAATGGCTACCACTTCAGTATTCTCGCCTGGAAAATCCTATGGGCAGAGGAGCCTGGTAGGCTACAGTCCAAGGGGTCTCAAACAGCTGGACACGACTGAGTGACTTCACTTTCTTTCAGTCTGAGTCCAGCGTGCACGCTTAGGTCGGGAGAACTGCGGATGCTGCCAAGCGCCGAGTCCTGACACGCGTGTAAGAGTTCACTCACTGTATGACAAGGGCTGTGACGGGCTGAGGGCCTCTGCCCCTAAGGGTTTGTGTTCAGTGGGCCTGAGGACTGGGGCAGCCCAGGGGATACTGGCTGTCACCTGCTTCGAGGGAAACTCCCAGAGCATCTAGGAGCAGGGGTGAATCAGCCCTGATCTAAGAGGTCTTCCTGGGGAAGGATGGTGAGGAGGGGTGTGGGGAGGGAAGTTGGGAATCATTCTAAGGGATTCCCAGGTTCTATCCCATTTCTACTAAGTGGAAAGGAAAGCATGTGACCTAGCCCCTGCCCCAGTTCATGGCTATTGCCACCCTACAGCTGGCACCCACTGGCCCCCTTCCTGGGCGTCTCTCAACCTCAGAAATACCCCACACCGAGGTGAGACAAGACGCAAGTGTGATCACCGATCAACATGCAAATGAACAACAGGGAGACCGAGGAAACCTAATGTCGTTCATAGACTTTGGTCACACTGAGTGAAGAGAAGGCTGCAGAGCAGGTGAGGTCCGTGAGTCAGCATCACCACAGATGACACCAGAAAGACGTCCGGAAGTGCGGGCGCCCACTGAAGCACACTCGCGCATTCTCCTCCGCGATCCCTCCAAGTCTGCACTCCAACCGCCCCGCTTCATTCCTGCCTCGTAAATCTGCACGTGGAAGAAAATCCAAGAAGGCACTGCAAAGGTTGGCAACTGCCTGGAAGCTGGACAAGTGGAGGGCGGACCCCAGCACGGCTGGAAGACCAGTGCACACAGTGCCGCTCCCGTGCGGCCCTGTCTCCAGAACAGAGGCCAGCAAGGTGCCTTCTTGTCCACATGCATAGCTCATCAAGAAGATCAAATAAAAAGGGAATGGATTAGACTACAGGTGCCTTGTTTCTGAAGGTGGACAAATGAGCAGATTGCTTCTCCAGCTGAATGTGACATCAATATTAAAATATAATGCAGTGCTGAATTCATTTATGCTGACTCTTCAGTCTCAGGATAATGACAAATTTACCAGAACAGGGAGAAGTGACCTACCGCAGTGTCTGTCAAGCTTTGGCTGCACATCAGAATCACCGGGGAGGCCCGGCTGGCACACACACTGACGAAATCATTATTGCTGGGGTGGGGCCCCGGTGTCAGCACTTGTGCAGCCCCAGGTGACTCCAACATGTAGCCAAGGTTGAGAACCATCCTACAGGCTAAGACTCCACACTTCAATAGAGGAAGCCGCTAGTAGACGGAACCTGGTTTCCACGGCAACGTGCAACTCAGCTCCTCTCCCTCCCTATCCCTACCCTGTTTCAGGTGACAGGGCCTCAAGTGGCAGGGCATCTTTCTTATTTAGTGATTGGAGCATTGGGTGGGGGCCATGATATAATCTTGCCAGTGAACACCTGCTGGAGAAACCATTTCTTTGTGAAGAGTGTGGGCTCACATGGAGTGTGTGGAGGAGTGGTTAGGACACGATGCTGGGGGCAGGGGGGAGGTTTCTGTAAGAACTGCCGTCTGTAGTTAGTCTGAGGAGGCAGCAGTGACACTAGAATGTTCTGGTTATCTTTCTTGGGTTTGGTCCCTGGAGAACCATGACATCAGAACTCTTATTTAAAATAAGAGAAGGAAACTGCTGTTTATTTTTAAACACTGGGCATGTGCAATGTTTGTATGTTTATAAGAAATGATCAGAAAGGGTACACAATTTACTTTTGATGTTGGTCACTTCTGGAGACTGGATTTTGAGAAACAGTGAAGGGACGAGAGGTTTTTACTTTACACTTGTCTATAAGGTTTGGGTTATTTAAAACAAAGAGCATATAAATACTGGCTCTTTGAGCCAAACAAGTCAGTTCCACACCAGATCTAAAAACCCCAACATCTAACTGCAAGAGCATCAGCGAGTTATGCACATTTTTGCTCAGGACTTCATAAGGAGGCCCAGGATGAGGTCACATCAACTGGGAACTTCTGTCACCTTCCCTCTCTGGTTCTCTGCACATCTGCCCATGCAGTAGCCACCCGTTCCTTCTCCCCTCCTCTCCAATCCAGCTCATCCCAACCGTTTCCAGCCCCCACATCTGCTCCCGCCCCCAGTCTCACCTCTCCATGTCCTCTGTGCTCCTCTGTCCTTGCTGTGTGCTTGCGTGTGGCTGTGTGTGCAAGTGTGATCTGAAAGATCACATACTAGCTGGGCAGCTTCCACCACCTCCATCAGATCCCTTCAGCCTACTGTTTCTGTCCACAAGGCACTGATCACCATCTAAAGTTATGTCTTAATTTGTTCATTGCATCCGTGCCTACTTCCCCACTAAAGTATCCTGAGGTCAGGGCTCCTGCTCACTGCTGTATCCCTAGCCCCAGGAGCAATCCCTGGCATGCAGAATGCTGTCGAAGGCATTCACTGAATACATGAGTGAATGAAGAATGAGTGAGTGAATGATACTGCTCTGACCCACAATAAAGAAAGAGACAGAAAAGCCAAGGCAGGAAGGAAATGATGGAGAAACAGGTTCCCTGGAGGAAGGTTTCTGGAGCCGTTTCTGGGGCTAGCTAGGAATTGTCTTTTGGATTTCTCGGCTGCATCTACTGGAACCAAACTCTGGCCACCTTACCACTTACAAGCCATCGCACTAGAAACTTCACAGTTTTCAGTTATAGCCCTTGCCACCACCCCACGAGGTGGTATTAGCTGCTTCACAGATCAGGAAACAGGCTCAGAAACGTTCTGTCACTTCACTAGTCCAATAGCCAGTAAGCGACAGAAATGGGATTGAAACTCTAGTCAGTCTGATCCCAAAGCACTTTCCACAAAGCCACACCATCTCATAAAATAACCAAATCTCACTTCATATGCCACGGTCTTAGTACACTTGGGTAGGTGAGAAGGGAAGCTTGAAGCCTCAAGACACCGAGTTGGGAGTTCTTTTATTGTTGGGAGACGGCAGTACCAAGCCAGGCCGGTGGGACAGCTCTGGTGTCTGTGATGTTTTTGCTGCCCCACTGTAGGTGGCATGGGGCTTTGGCTAGCAATAGGGCTGAGTTGAGCCAAGCCATCCCCACTCTCCCCAGATCCCCTTTGGGATGCACATGTATCTGGAAGATGGCTTTCCAGGACAGGGCTCTGCTCTGCTCTGGGGAGTCGTGGCCGAAAGCATCCGTGCCTGCTCAGTCACTCAGTGGTGTCCGACTCTTTGCGATCCCATGGACTGTAGCCCACTAGGCTCCTCTGTCTACGGGAGTCTCCAGGCAAGAATACTGGAGTGGATTGCTGTGCCTGCCTTCAGGGAATCTTCTTGACCCGGGAATTGAACCCACGGCTCCTGCATTGCAGGCAGATTCTTTACCTCTGAGCTATTGGGGAAGCCCCATGCAAGGCTTAATCCTGAGATCAAGGACATCAGTAGCACAGTAACCCCCCAAATAGGCCAACCAGCCAAAGCTGCTCAGGAGAGAAATGACCTCCATGAATCCACTTTTCCAAGCTTGCGCAGGCTGTGCAGGGATTCTCATGAAAGAGACCTGAAATTAAACAATACTTTCTCCCTTGTTGTGCTAGCCCTTACTTATATAGCTAATTTGTTGCACATGTGCAAAGCAAGACAGAAATGCAAACTTTGATGAAGAACTGAGAGCAAAAGAAAAGAGACCAAGAGAAATGGTTGTTCAACAAATCAGGAGGAGAAGCTCACCCGTTCAGTGCTTCCCACTGGCGCTGGGAGGGCGAGGAAGATGTAGATTTAAGAGAGAGGAACAACACTTCTCGAAATTAATAATTCAAGGCAAAATCACAAAACTTAATTGCTCCCTGTCAGCCACAGCTCATCCCTGTCTTCCGTTATTTTGCACAAATTGATTTGGCAGCATTAAACAGTCACCACATTCATTTTTTAAAGGACTTTCTTGTTATCTATAGCCTGTTAATATGTTCATCCTTCAACCCCTTAAGTAATTCCGGGCAGATTTTTCCTCATTTGGAGTGAATGAAGCTCTCTTTTGACAGGAGGATGAAAATCATCCAAGCTGAAATGTCATCCCAGAGGAGACACATCACCCTGAGAGGCTCCGAGGCCCCCCTCAAGCCCAGGCAGAGCCCCAGACAAAGAGCATAAGGAGTGGAGGATGGCCCGAGTGTCTTCTGAACCTGGGCTTTCTCTGCCACCCATGTGGGCTGTGTAAATGTCTATTAATTAAATTTCAGAGAGATGGAACTTGTTTTTTTGGCAGTCACATTAGCTCCACATGCTTGATATACATGTGTGGCTAGTGGCTACCAGGCATGCATCAGTGCTGAGTTGCTTCAGTCGTGGCTGACTCTTTGCAACCCTATGAACTGTAGCCTGCCAAGGTCCTCTGTCCATGGAATTTTCCAAGCAAGAATACTGCTGTGGGTTGCCGTGCTCTCCTCCAAGGTATCTTCCCAACCCAGGGATCAAACCCGTGTCTCTTAAGTCTCCTGAATTGGCAGGTGGGTTCTTTACCACTAGCACCACCTGGGAAGCCCAGCGGCCACCATATTGGTAGCACAAAGCAGGATTTCTATTATCTCAGAAGGATTTATTGGACAAAGCTTTCAGATTCTGATAGGCCTCTTACTGTCTTATCTCATCCCACAATCAGATAAGCTATTAACAGCTGTTCTGCCTATAATTGACCACAATCCACTTTGTGGAAAATCCAGATGTGAAAAGTTAGGGGCTCTGCTTCTGTCTTCACTCATGTGGGATGATGTAGTTGGTGTCAAGCGGCAAGGAATGGGGTATATTTATCATGTGCCCAAGGATGGATGAAGCAGAGTGAGGGAGATGTGGGGCCTTGGCTTATGAACGTCTCCTGCACAGAGCTTGGGAGCATCTTTCACCCCCACTGGGCCTCAGTGCCATTTGCCCACACAAGGCAGGGGCCTCCGAGCCCGTGGGGTCTCTCTGTATAGGCACCCGGTTGGTTTCCTTTTCAGGGCAGAGCACAGAGGAACCTCCATCTACGGGGGCCAGCTTTGGACTCAGGCTGACTCCGAGCACTCCACCTGCTCTTCCCTGGGCACAAAGATAAAAGGAATATATAGAGCCACCTCATCCTACATATTTGGCCTTTAGCCTATCTCCAGGCAAGGCTTGGCATAATTAATAGTGCAGTTACCTGCCAATTATTGCTCTATTCAAGCGGGACTAGAAGTACCGGGGGCGTAGAGTGAGCATCCTGTGCGTGATTAATAACTTTCAGCCTCAATTACTTGTGTAGTATTTAACCTGATAACACTAGATGCGCATTGCTGGGCTCTGATTGCTGCTTTCTTCTATCCGCCCACTCTTGTATAGCTATTCTCTGTGAAGTTGTCATGGTTTGTTGACAAATCGCATTGGGTTCTTTTTTCCTGATTTCTTACACTTTTCAATAGTTCAGATGTATCTGGGACTCTGCTTCTTTTAAAACTTTGTCTCCTGTGGCTTCCTCGACACTGTCCTTTCCCTGATTTCTTGGCCTCCCTTGTAGGCCAGGCCATGCTTCAGTCACTCACTGGCTTTGTCTGCAGCCCAGCAAAGCTGCTCTAAGTTGAATGTGCTGTCAGCAGCATCCACTGATGGGGAGAGGAAGCTGTGCTCTGGTGGAAGGAAGGCTGGGGGGCCTGACTGACTCCATGCACACAGGAAAGCATTCGGGGGTGGGGAGAGCAGAGCAAAGGCAGACCTCTTCACACAGGTGCACAGTGGGTGTCCCCTGCTCAGGGTCACTGGTTGCAAGAATTAGTTTTTTTTTTTCCCACCATAGGATGCAGAAAGTGGACTCCAGTCCTCTACAAGATGACACAGAGAGGGGATGGCCAAATCAGCTGGCCTATTTGCTGGTGAACTGAAGTTGCTGCTAGTACTCGTTTGACCTTGGGATAGGCCAGTCAGCAAGGTGGCCCTGAGTCTGCAACAGGGAAAGTTTGGCTGGGAAGACCTGGGGAAACCCCAGGTCGACAGCATCATATTCCTGCCTCTCTGCTTCTTCCCCTACACTTACACCCTCTCCACCACACCCATTGGTAAAAGTTTTATGAATCTCTGAATTCTGCATCCACTGAGTTCTGCTGGACACACCATCTCATTGTTCAACCCTAACTAAAGAATTTTTCCTATATATTCTATCTCTGATCATATAGGATTGTACTTCTATAATTATCTTTGATTGATTCCTTTACCTCTTGAACCCCACACTCAGCTGGTTGCCAACCAACTTCTTCCAGTTCCATTAAGTGTGTTTCTGAGGTGCTTCTCACTGCCTTAGAGCAGTGGTTCTCAAAGTCTTGCCTAGACCAGAACCATCAGTACCACCTGGGAATGCCTCTGAAATGCAAATCCTCAGGTAACACCATGAGAATCAGCAACTCTACGGACAGTCCCAAACCTGTCTAAGGTGCCTTCCACAACCGATCTAAGCTCGAGTTTGAGAATTACCACGTCGCTCACAATTCAACCTCCTGACTGCAACGTCCAAGGCTCTAGACGGCCTGGTCCCTCCCTACTTCCCCAAACTCATCTGAAGCCACTCTGCCCCTTCCTGGCTCCCAGCCACAGCGGCCTTCCTTCAAGTCTAGAAAGACCCAGGGTCCCCTACCCCAAACCTTTGCAAGTTCCTCCGCCTCCAACGTTCTTATGCTGTGCCCTTCTTTCTGCTTTTCACGCGGAATCTCCTGCTAGTCCTTCCATCCTCAGGATAAATGTCATAGGGATTTGACGTTGGTCTCCTCACCTAAAGTGCCTACTCTGCCAGCGCACTCTCCTTTACTGCCTCCCTACCTCTGCTCCTTGGTTGGCTGTTTTATATCACAATTTACAACTGTCTTTCTGTTTACTGGTCTTTTTTTTTAACTTAGAGCCAGGAACATTCATCCTTGTGCTTCTGCTTTTGTTCACCCTGTATTTTCAGCATGGAGTCTGAAACACAATAAAAGCTCAATACCTAACCAGTCATACAACGAATGCGCCCAACCTGACATTGTCTCTATTTACAGGGCTACAGGCCTTGGAGGCCTTGGTTTGTTTATCTTCAAATGATCTTCATGAGCCCCTCTGGCTCTCCATTACAGAATGGTCGGTGAGATATGATATAACGCGATGCACCAAACATTATTTGCTCTGATTCAATCCTAGTTCCTCCTGCCTTGGTCAGCCTTTGAGCCAGGTCACTGCTCCCAACAGTCAGCCTCACGCAGCAGCTAGATTCATCTTCCTCAGTCATCATTTTTACCATGCCCTCTTTGGACTTGGCCATGAGAACTCACAGAAGATTAATGTAGACCATTCCCATTCTAAGGCTCATGTGATTAGGAAAAAATGTGTATTTGTTAACAGTAATGAAATTAAAAGATGCTTGCTCCTTGGAAGAAAGGTTATGACCAACCTAGATAGCATATTAAAAAGCAGAGACATTACTTTGACAACAAAGGTCCGTCTAGTCAAGGCTATGGTTTTTCCAGTGGTCATGTATGGATGTGAGAGTTGTACTGTGAAGAAGGCTGAGCGCCAAAGAATTGATGTGTTTGAACTGTAGTGTTGGAGAAGACTTCTGAGAGTCCCTTGGACTGCAAGGAGATCCAACCAGTCCATTCTGAAGGAGATCAGCCCTGGGATTTCTCTGGAGGGAATGATGCTAAAGCTGAAACTCCAGTACTTTGGCCACCTCATGTGAAGAGTTGACTCACTGGAAAAGATTCTGATGCTGGGAGGGATTGGGGGCAGGAGGAGAAGGGGACGACTGAGGATGAGATGGCTGGATGGCATCACGGACTCGATGGACATGAGTCTGAGTGAACTCTGGGAGCTGGTGATGGACAAGGAGGCCTGGCATGCTGCAATTCATGGGGTCGCAAAGAGTCGGACACGACTGAGCGACTGAACTGAACTGAACTGAATGCCAATGCTTACGTGGCAGTTCAAGAAAAGTAGATGAATGGTTCGTTTTGCAGCCACTCATCGTAAGTAAGAAAGGTGCCCTTGCGTGTGAAGTGACAGTGTCCTTTTACTATCGAGAATGGAGCAGGGTGCCGGGACAGGATCTGCATGTGGCATGTGTGGGACTGTGAGATGTGTGACCTCCCTGAGGTTCCAAATCAGGGCCTGAGTCCACAGCGTTGTCCTGGATCCCCTTGGCCCCCATGGATTTCCAGCGCATCCCATGTGGCTCTCAGATAGAGATTCCCTTTGCCAAGGTCAGCTCTGAGAAATGGACCCAGAGACCAGAGATGAGGATACCCTGCCAAGGCATGAAGACTATGGTGTGGGCACATGGTTATGCTTATGAAGCTCCTTTAGGAACTTCATCGTTTGTCTTTGGGGAAATGTAAGACCTAAACCAGGCCTGCTGGCAGGGGACACCTCCTTCTCAGGGAAACAGAATTTGCTAAATCCATGAAGAATAACAGTAACAACCACAGATAACATCTCTGGAGGACTTACTCTATCAGCTTGCACTTTACACGAATGATCTGCTCTAATCCTTCCAACACAACCCTATAAAACAGGTGCTTCTACTGCCTCGCTCTGTAGATGCAGAAGCTGAGAGACTGAGGTCCCCACGGGTCATACAGGCAGTCAGTGGCAGGGCTGGGATTCTTCCTATAGAGGCCTTAACCACGACCCACCCTAGCAGCATTCCCACTCCCTCTCATGAGGTGGATCTGCACTTGTCCAGGTTATAGGACAGGAAGCCGAGGCGCTGCCAGGGATGTTCGCTGCACCGGCGCCTCATCTCCTGCTATAAGGTTCAGGTTTTTCCCCTCTTTGCCGCATGTTAAGCTTTTTGGCCTTCCATAAAAAAAAGAACAGATGGATGAGGGGCAGGGGAGAGTAGTAAGAAAAAAGTTATCACAGAGGAAAAATATTCTAAAAATTGAAAAGAGGGAAGTCTAGTGTTATAGGTCATTAAATTACTAAAGTAAAAAAAAACAGTCTGAGATAGAATTACGAGTGACTTGTTAAGCCTGAAGCCTTTCCAGGAGGCTTGGGAGGGAGTAAAGTGCCTGCACGTCAACTCTCATTTTCAGTTCCAGGGGTTCCTAGAGGAAGCAGTTACTTGCTAAGTCCAAAACTGAGGCATTCAACTTGGCCTTCAATAATATGTCTACCTACCCATATGCCAGGCCAAAGAGAAGATCAGAATCCTCCAAACTGATGGAAAGGAAAAAAGAGTTCAGAAAAGACGGTTTTGTGTCTGCTGTAATGGCAGAGAGGAGGCTCTCCACTTGTTGGGCAGGATGGAGTTGCTGATAAGAAGCCTCCGTCCCTTCTAACAAACTTCAGTGCAATTGAATGGAGCTGAAGAGATGAAACGGGTGTTTGATGAGAATCCAAATTGCTATTCAAGAGGCAGCTGAGAAATCAGCATGATTCTCATGTCCTAATTCTTCTTGGGAACAAATGAATGAGAAAAGTCTGCCCCAGCTTGAGACAGCACACAGGGAAACCAGCACTTGCCAACAAGATGGTTGAAGGAAGCAAGAACGGGTCACTGGGCGCCAATCAATGACAAAACAGAGGTTGGGTTTTGGGGGAGAAGAGGTGAGAGAGAAAGAAGATGGGGGCAGAGAGTTCCTATTTATATTAAAACGATTCCCTGCCCAAAGCCTGATGTCTTATAGGCCTGACCTCATATCCTCCTAGCCCAGGGGTGTGGGGCCAGAGCTCATTTGGGTGGATGGTTTAACTCTCACCACCAGTGCATACTCATTAGATGGCTGCAGCCCTCCGGGACTTTATGGACACCATGCAAGGAGCAACATAGGAAGAATATGCAGATGCCTCTGCTTCTGAATTCAAGGGGCACAGAAAGAAGGGAGAAAGGGGGGAACTGGCTGGAGGAGACAAGGGGAGGTCATCTAATTACCCATTACCAAGCCCTCTGCAAACACAAAGGCTCCACTGAATGATAAATGTTATTACTGCAGCTCCATTTCGCCAACTGCGATGTTTCTACTTGCAAATTTAGAGAATTCTCCAAGGGAGCAGCAGATTGCTTACCCCACAAAACTTCCACCCTAGCTCACATCCTGACTGGCTACGGCTACAGGGTAAAATGCTTTCTGGCAAACTCCAAAACACTCGTTGCATAACATCTATGCAAATAATGGAGGATGGAAACTTTTGAAAACACCTCATAAATATCTACCTGAACAGAGTCATTTACATTTTTATAGCACTTTGAAACTTACAAATTGTGTGCACATCCAATGTCTCACTTAGTGTTTCTATTCTTACAGGAAATAGTGTTATCCTTCGTTTATCAGATGAGAAAGCAGCAGCTCAAAGGTGAAGAGATATGCCCAGGGTCACCAAAGGAGTGTGTAAAAAGAAATGAAAAAGTGCTTAAAGATACATTTCTTGGCTCAAAATTCCCCTTGTATGAATGCGTGTTCACGCCTGTGCGTGTAATGCATGTGTCTGCTCATGTCTGTTTGCCAATACATTTTTTAGCACCTAAGATAAAGTTGCAGCCTTATGCTAGAGTAACGTTGCTTATATATGCTTTTTATTATTATGAAAGGAACAAACCAATACTATTGAAATTTGGCAAAGACATGAAGGTATGCATGACCAACTGAAAAAATCTGCTTAAGCTTACCACCTAGGCTCAGCATGTTTAGAACAAAGCATCTGTCAATCACTCAACCCTACACTTGCACAAACAAGGGGGGTGACAAGAGGAGGTGTAGTGATGAAAAGCACAGACTCTGGGGTCAGAGAGCCTGCGAGCAAATCCTGGTTCTGATAGACAGCGGCTCTGTCCTCGGGCCAGTGACTTAGCCTCTCTGATCATAGTTTTCATGTCTATGCGTGCCTGCTAAGTCACTTCATTCATGTCCACCTGTTTGCGACACCATGGACTGTAGCCCACCTGGCTCCTCTGTCCATGGGATTCTCCAGAAAAGAACGCTGGAGTGGGTAGCCATTCCCTTTTCCAGGGGATCTCCCTGACCAGGGATCGAACCCAGGTTTCCTGCATTACAGGCAGATTCTTTACCATCTGAGCCACTAGGGAGGCCTTAAATAAAAGGATGACCCAATCTCAACATACAAATTCCAAGATCCTTTCCAAATGGTTCTCTCTGAAAAAACCTCAGGAATGTGTCAGATACTCAAAAGACAGATTATGTCCGATCAAACAGCTCTGCCTAAGAAGCTCTGTGGAATGAAACAATGCAATTTAAGGATGACACAGTAGGTTAGGTTCTGTTTCCAGTCCTGCTATGTATCAGCAGTGATACATACACAAGTCACTTAGCCTGAGTGTGTAAATTTGTAAACTGGAATGACTCTGCCATCCTAGGAAATTAATGTCGGTGATACTACAAAGTATAAAATCCCTTAATTGTGAGAGGTTGATTTTCTCAATCCTGTTGTTATTACAAAAGTAATGGCCAATATCAACCTTGTTGAAATGATTCAACATATCAGGCCTGGCTGCAGATATAATACCAAGAGTGTTAAGAAAGCTCTAACCTGACCGGGTGAACTAGTTTCAGGTCATTCAGCTAACAGATGTAGTTTGTGGACATTACTGATATTATTTTTACTTGTTAGCATTATTTCTAGGTCTTCTAGGTGAAAAGTATTAAGGTTCTACCTGCATAAATTAAGCTTCATCTTCTCTGAAGCTCTACCTCCTAATCCATAAAATGATAGGATTCACTCTTTGGAAGCAACAAATAGTGTAGGCAATACAGATACTTTACTGGAATTTTCTCTTTCGAAAGCTACCTCCAAAAGCTGTACCCCAGCTAAGAAAATACTGAAGGGTGATATTACTGCAACTTGTGCTAATGCTTTCTCTCAAAAGCAGAATGACATTAAAGCTAAAGAAATGAGTGAAGTGAACAGAAAGGTCATTTGGGTTATGCCACAGCTCTCAGATCATAGTTGCCTGGTCCCAGGATGTACATGGAATTCTGATTAGACCCAGAAAAATTCTTCCAACTCCTTTGGGACTTTTATTTTGAAGATTATTTTTTCCATGCACAACGAAGTATTTAATATCACAGTATTATTAAGCTGCTTGTGGCAAAGTGGCAAAATACTATGGTTGTGCACTATCCAATTGAGGAACGTAAAAGTTTAGTAAAGATCTTTGGTAAACACTTATCATTAATATTGTTTACAACCTGTTCTGAACCATAAGCTCTAATTGTCAGCAAAGGCGGTCATCTCAATGTACTCTGTGGGTAAGGAGATGTAATCCTCTCTCTGAAGGCAGCTTCTCCTGAAGACTTCTCTACGTGGGGCTATGTAATGGCTGTGATAAAATGAGTTTGGAACATGCTGGGTTAAACAGACGTCTTTACTGGATGTCAGAATTCTTGTTGCTCTTTTTACTTTTTGAGGAGGTGACATTTTAAAAATTAATATATTTATTTTTAATTGGAGGGTAATTGCTTTACAATATTGTGTTGATTTCTGCCATACATCAGTATGAATCATCCATACGTATATAAATGTCCCCTCACTCTGGATGTCGGAATTCTCAGAGCATGTAATGTATATGCCAAATTTCTAAGAGAGGGATAAAAGAGGCAGAGTTTTCCATGAGAACATGATCACAGAATTGCTGATCTGTGGGCCTGGATTTCCGTGAAATGAATATGGAAAATTTGGCTGGTACATTAACCTCATTTTGAAAAGATACTGTAAAAGCCCTCAATGACTCAAAACTCCAGGCTCACTGATTTTCCTGGATAGCCTCTTGAAATGATTTTAAGAACACAGAGAAAATAAAGACTATGTGGTGTTAAGGCAGGTGGTTAGTTCGGTCCACTAGAGCAGCATGCTTACCAAGTTTAGGCAGTGTTCCTTGTTAGGAAATGATTCTCCCAAATGTCACAATCCAAAACCTCCCATCAGAAGCAATATGGATTTAGTTCAAATCTCAGAGATGGTTTCCCAAATGCTTTCCCCATTTCAGACAATTTTTTGACTTACATTGCATTCATTTCTGTTGACCATTATCTGACATGCTTTTCCTTTGTGGCAGTGAAACATTGGCACTGGGACTTTTTTTTAATATTTGTGGAAGGAATTGGAAAATAAATAACCAAGAGGGATAAATAAGATACTTGCAAGGTAACTGAGAAAGTGTTTCTATGGTCTGAGTGAAGACCTAACAAAATGAGTCTTAGTTCACTTAGCAAATTGTTTAACTACATATCTTGACAAGAGCTGCCAATCTCTAGGGACAACAGCTTTCTGCTGCTGGGCTCGGAGAAGCTCCAGGAGTCCTCGGGTGTCAGAAAGCTGAGAAGAGCCTTCCATGTAGATCACGGTGAGCTATGCCTTTCAGCTCTTAGGCTTCCCATAAGCCCAAAGGAAGGGCTAGTCCCAGCTACATATTAAATCTGCAGAAGCAGGAGCAAGAACAGAGCTGACGCTCTCTCAAGGGCCACACGGTCCATCACCTGCACCTGCCACTGGGGCTGGGCTATCTCCTTTTGTGAATTCCTCAGCCGAGTTACAGCCACGTCCTCTGAGCAGACTCAGTTACTGTCAGTTACTCAAAGTGATGTATGTGCTGAGTGGTGTGGACAGTGATGGCTTAAGTCAAAATATGAGTTCCAGCCAGCAAACTGTGGCAGCAAGGAAGAAGGGGCATGGGGGGCACCTTTCCAACTTTGCCCAAACCCACCCAGTTTCTGGAATTCTACTAACAACTCTCAGAGAAGCTGGTTGTTCCCCCCTTGGCATTTCTGATATCAAAGTATGCAAATGAATCCCCCAACAGCTAATTCCATATAATTATCTCTTACACAATATTACATTTTATTATATCACATTATATATTTTGTACAATGATGATAATTACCTAATTGTTACCACGGTGCTGCAATATGGTATGATGGTGAAGAGCTGAAATCAGACTGTGGGATTTGAACCTAACTCTTGTAAACTACAGTCCACGGGGTCGCAAAGAGTCGGGCACGACTGAGCGACGTCACTTCTGTCTGCTACTCTGTGATCTCCTCCAGGTTGCTAAACTTTGAGAAAACAATCTTTTTCTCAGTGTTCTAATCAATGGAGATAAAAATGGCCTCTATCTCATAAAGTTGTTTTGTGGATTAAATGACATAATTCACATAAAGTGCTGGGTTCTAAATTTAAGAACATGGATGACCATTATTACCAGGATGCATATTCATGATTAACAGAAAGTGTAGTCATTTGGTGTAATTTCAGGAAAATTTAGAAGGACAAAAAAAAAAAAGTTCAATAAAGTCCTTTTCACTAATCCTTTCTATTAATAGTAATCTGCTGGTTAATGTTTAAGCTTCTGCCTTTAAAGCACCATCAAATTTAACTTCAGGTCCTGATCTCAGTTCACATGCAAACAGTTCAGGGAAGAATCATATTTCAGCTGCTTTCAGTTGCCTACATTTTAGCAGGTTTCACTGGAGCTCAAAGAATTGCTGGGGAGGAAAAGACCACTAAGCACACTGTTTACCTGGGGAAAGATGGTGACGCGAGCCAAGGCGGGTGACCCCACAATGTTCTCTAATCTGGGTGAGAATTTATTCTCTTGTCACTAGAGGCACACCTCAGTTTGCAAAGGGAATATTTCTGTTCCATGTGTGCATTGAACAGCTGTGTCCCTAGCAGAATGCCTAACTGAGAAGGAAGTTAACTTCATTTTAAGGACCAATGCTTGTTACAGTACAGGGCCAGGCCTCTGAGCAGTCTTTTTCTTCAAAACCCAGGGAAAAATAGCTCAACTTGTCAGCTCACTTCTTGGCCTCTCGGTGCTGCTCTGATTCTTCTCCAGTAGTAAGATCTGGCTAATTTTGGATAATCTTTGCCATTACACCAAGCTGTCCAATCCTGGTAGCTGCAGAAACACAGCTAAGCTATGTGTTTTTATTTATTGTAATAAAAACACATCAGAAAAATCCTATTTGCCATACATTTGCCAGTTCCTTGAGCCATTAAAGACCATTTTAATGTTCGTATCAAATCATCACATGTTGGAGAATGAGGGTCAAAACAAAGCCAGAGGGCAGACTCCACAGAAGAAGTCAGGCAGCTGCCAGTCTGGGCTGATGCTGACGGGCTTAGCAGCACAGCTGTTACTTTGTAGTCTGGGTTTGCTGCTGCTGCTGCTGCTGCTGCTAAGTCGCTTCAGTCGTGTCCGACTCTGTGCGACCCCATAGACGGTAGCCCACCAGGCTCCCCCGTCCCTGGGATTCTCCAGGCAAGAACACTGGAGTGGGTTGCCATTTCCTTCTCCAATGCATGAAAGTGAAAAGTGAAAGTCAAGTTGCTCAGTCGTGCCCGACTCTTCGTGACCCCATGGACTGCAGCCCACCAGGCTCCTCCATCCATGGGATTTTCCAGGCAAGAGTACTGGAGTGGGGTGCCATTGCTAAGAGGAAGTAAAATCTGATGAGCATGGTTAAGCTTGTGTCCAGCCATTCACTTCCATGGAGTTAAGTCAACTTAATAAATCTTCATAAAACTTGGAGGAAAGCATAGTCCCGTCAGAGAATACGAAATAGGGTGTCAGGAGACTCATGTGGGCCTCAGCTCTGCACCATATTTATAGTTTGTGACCCTGGAAGATGTGTGTGGCTTCTCTGGGCCCCAGGTATCTCAATCTCTAACAATGGGTTGAGTGACATCACCTCTAGAATACTGCTTTAAGTTTAAAATTATATTTAAAATCAATGATCAGTGCCACAAAATTATGAAAATTGAAATTATGGTGTCCTCGTGAAAAAACTGAAATGTGACCATCAATGTCAGCCTTAACCACCATTTCAAATGCCAACCTATGCTCCTATCCAGCTTAACCCGTTACCAGTTTGATGAATGTCCTTTCATTTTCTGTCTTTACATTCTCGTATGTGTGGCCTCTACAATATATTTTAAATTATAGTTTGCATTTTAAAAAATAATTATCATATTGGACTATATTCTGAAAATTGGTTCCCCCTTCCTCCTGGAGACATATTAAGAAGACCTATCCATTTCAGTACATACAGATCTACCACGTTCCTTTAATTGCAGGATGGTGCTCCCTAGGATGAATGTCATTTCCCTCCTAGAGGGCATTCATGTAACTTGCTGTGTTGTAATATCACCAACAGAGCTGCAAAGACCTTGTGTGTACATGTGAGTAATTTTCTAGATTTGATATTGAATAGAGGAATCACTGGGGTATACTCAGAATATTATTTATCATTCAAATATTGATATTTTAAAAAGATTTTAATTGGGAATTCCTTGGCAGTCTAGTGCTTAGGACTCTGATAGTTCATTGCCGAGGATGTGGGTTCAATCCCTAATTGGGAATCTAAGATTCCGCAAGCCATGTAGCATGACCAAAAAAATTTTTTTAAAGATATTCATAATTATACCAGTAAAACAGGCAGAAGCTGGGACTACCCCCAGCAAACCAGCATGTATGATCTCCCTAGGCAAGGAGCTTATTATTAAAATACTTGTTGATTTATTAAAATTTTAATAAATAGTGACATGTCATCAAAAGCAAATTGACTGAGACATTTTTAAGCTTTCAAATTCTACTATCTAAGGTTTGACTTTTTTTCTCCAAAATGAAGGATAGAATATCAAAAGCTTATGCTAATCCTCAGATGCCCGCTAAACACGTTTCCTTGCTGAAAGGCAGAATTCATTTCGAGAGGACATGCATTAGGGCAGAGTTCCTGCCAATCCTAGGTTTGATCGTCTGCAAGCCCTCTGCCCTGGAATACAGCACTATTTTTCATTTAATGTCTCATCGCAGTTTCCAGAATGAAAGTACCGGTGAAAGGGAAAACTTGGCTTTATACAACTCTTCCTTAAGATGATCAGTCTTACCTTCACCTCAAAGTCATCCCTTTCTTCGCTGTTGGCCAGGATAAGGCCCTTTCTGAGTCTGGTATCATGGCTCCCGTCATCTTCAACGACTTTCCCTGCGGCCTATGCCATGAACACATTCTCTTTTCTGCTCTTATTTCAGCATGTCTGGTTCCTTTGGTACTTTCTAATCTTTCATGGCCACTAAAATCCAGCAAACAATCAATTAAATAACCAGCAAACAATGCTCAATTTTCACCTTATCCTACCATTACCTTGATGGGAAATCAAAGATTACCAGCAGAGCCTCACACTTAAGTAAAGAACTTTCTTTGCAGATATAAAAGAGATATGATGGTTTCATTATCAAGTAATTTGCTTCATTGATATTCGCAGCAATTAGCACTAGAGCTCCAACTTTGCATTAAAGGGAACTCTAGAATGCCTTCCTTGACTACTGGAAAAATCTATAAGCAACAAGGATTGTTAATATCAGGGAGCAAAACGAGTGGAACCAATTCATTTACTGGTACTCACTGAACTTCGGTTCCAGCGCTCATGACTGTCACGGGAGATTAACAGTCGTACAAACACAGCCTAGTCTACCAGGGGTTTATAACACAGCTGGGAAGACAACACTGGTGAGAACAGCTGAAAACAAAGTATTAAGGAGCACCTGGATAATTGCTTTACAATACTGTGAGGCTTCTGCCACACATTAACATGAACCAGCCAAAGGTATATGTATGTCCACTCCCTCTTGAGACTCCCATGCACCTTCCGCTCCATCCCACCCCTCTAGGTTGTCATAGCGCACCAGGTATTATCCCCCAATCAATAAATGAATTATGAAAAATTAAGGAAAAATACATTATTTCCCAGTTGTATAAAAGAAAACAAACCTATCTAAGAAGCCAAATGGCAGTAGAAGTAAAATAAAAGCATAAACTTTCAGTTAAAAAAAAAAAAGAAGCTCCTGGAATCCATAGCCAAACTGGTTGCTGTGGATTGTCCTTCATTGTAAGGCTCAGTCTTCTGTCCAAGGAAGAGCTGTGCTTTGATGCTTGACTATATCAGCATCACTTGCTTTAAACCTTGGGTAATAAGGGAACAATGCATGCACCCATCTTATGCCCAGACTCCCAGAATCTGGCATTCCTGCAATGGATAAATTTAATCTTGGAGTTGGAAGAGTAAGAACAAAGATGGTTTGCATAGCTTCTGAGGAAAGTGGTTAAGAGCATGGTTCCACAGACTGACGTCTGCTTCCAAGACTTCGTTGCAAGTTTGGTCTCCATTACTTACTACTCTGGCTTCCCATGTAGCACTAGTGCTACAAAGAATTCTAGCAAAGGATACACCTGCCAATACAGGAAACATAGCAGACTCTTCCCTGGCTCGGGAAGAGCCCCTGGAGGAGGCACGGCAACCCACTCCAGTATTCTTGCCTGGAGAATCCCATGCACAGAGGACCCTGGAGGGCTACAGTCCACAGGGTCGCAAAGAGAACACAAGTGAAGCAATTTACACACACACACACACACACACATACACACACACACTTAATACTCTGTGAAAAGTGAAAGTGATTCTGTAATTTGGGCCTATTAATAACATTTCTACCTTTCACTTTTCTCAGCTGAAAATAAAGATAAAATAGTATTATCCTCTATCTTCGGTGTATATTTCTTGTATTTTCTGAAGATTAAATAAGCTAATGTAGGCTAAATTGTTGAACTGATTCAGGCATATATAAAGTCTCAACAGCCTAGTTATTATTAAAACCAATATTTCATACGTTAGAATGCTATTTAACAAATTCTAACCTAGTTTAACCCATATGGTGCTGGGTACTATTCTAAGCTTTTTAAATGTATTGATTTGTTTGATCCACTAACAAGCCTATGAGACAGGTACCAGCATTTTCCTCACTTTATAGATGAAAGAACCAAGGCACAGAAAGACTGCCCAGTGGCTAGCCAGGGGCAGAGCCACGGTTCAAACCTCAGGCTCTTCCCCTCTGCACTACCCGGCTCTGACCACCAAAGGGGCACTTGGGAAGTCTTCCCAGCTCTAGAACAGGGTAACGGGGAGGGTCAGGAACACAGTGTGGCCGCAGAGACATTGACCAAAGGCTCTCTCCCAAGAGACTGGTCCCTTAGATCCACAAGTGCACAGACATGGATCATAAATAAAGGGTTCCACTGTGACAAAGTTACTTCACTCCACACCTGGGCATCAGATAGCTTGTTTACAATGGAGTCTTTGTGACTCCCCCTCTTAGAGGACACTCTCAAAATTTCAGCAGCTTATGTCTCAGCCTGGCGGGGTATAACATGAGAGTCAGGAAGACCTCAAATCCAATTTGAATTTTCATTTACTCCCTGGACAACCCTCTGTTCTGCCTGAAGAATTCCCCATGGTATATCTGAGTATAAACAGGAGAAAATAAGGGAGAATCAAAGACGTTTTTAAATATTTCTGATCTAGTGTGACATGTTTCTTATAATCTTACAGAATTCAGCAAAAAAAAAAAAATTGTTTTGAAAAGTAAGATCTGCCCCAATAGATTGTTTTTTTAAACAAGATTATATTCTTTAATCAGGTTACTATGAGGATCAAATCTCAAATCACTAAACGTGCCATTTCTTGTATTTACCAGCTCCCTTTTGGTGTATCATCTAGTTCCCTGTGTGAATTCTTAAGTTAAACACCTTGATCCCTCTCCCTTGGTGGTTTAATATAACTGAATTGATCAGAATGAAAACTTTTATTAAATACTGAAAATATATCTATTTAATGAATGCAAGTAGGGAAAGAATCTGCTTAACTCCTGACAATGGAAGTTCTAGCTTTGTCTGTAGAAGTTTGACACTAACTGTGTACATGTGTACATCTATGTGTTTGAGCTCTGTCAGTCCCCCAAGTCACTCCTCCATATGGTCAGGCAAATTAAGAAATGAACCAAAATCATTAACACATTCGAGTGGCTCAATGCATTAGTTAGGTGACCTTGGACAAGTGATTTAATTCCTTGGGTCTCAGGTTCCTGTGTGTAAAATGAGAGCAGTGGGTTAAATTAAAGGATAGAGACAACCCACAATAGAACTGAAATTGCTATTAGCTATTGCTCCTGTTGCTTTTGCTACTGATTTTGAGTCAAGGTTTTCACAGTGCCAAAGCCAGCTTTAAGAATATAATAGTCAATATTAGTTCTCTCAAATATTATGCAGGCTTTATTTGCTTTTGCTCAACAGCTCTTTCTTTATTCACTTCTGATTCGTTTGGCTCTTACCTGAGGAATTTCTAATTTTCGGGTTTTGTTGGTTTTTTAATTTGCACTAAATCTCCTGAAAAGTTCAAATAGTGGGGCCTCAACACCAAGGCCTGAAAGAGACAGAAACAGCGCCGGGGTGCGGACAGCTGGCTGCAGTCTGGAAACTGAATGTGCTCTGTGTTTGCCTTGTGATGGTCCAGTCTCCTCTGGGCCCATGGAGTCTCTTTGTCTGGCTGCTGGCTCTCGTTCAGGAGAGGCCACTGAGGTGCCAAGGCGAGCCAGACAGTCACAGCAGTGCCAGGATACAAAGGCACTTTTAGATCACTTACTCCAAGGACCGTAAAATCTAAGATGCCTACAGGGATCAGCGGATCATGTGAGTGAGTCTAGCCTGACTGGCCATAGGAAGGGGTGGTGGAGGCAGAGGTGGTGAAAGGCCCCACCCCTTCCACAGGGTGCAGAAACCTTCATGTCCCAGGGACTGTGGATTGACGCCTTATGGGGATGTGGGCCCAGGTCACTCCCTGAGACGCCAGAAATCCAGATGGTTTTCTACGTAGAATCTCTTGGTTTGAAAATGTTACCAATTCATTTAATTTTTCAGACACTGTATAGGCCAAAGCAAAAATAACCATTTGACACATCTGCGAGTTTTCACATTCTAATTTAGCCTTGGTCTTTTGAATTTAAATGTAGTGCTTTCCAGTAAGGCCTCCTCAAGAGTGTAAGCTTCACAAAGCAGGATCCTGTCAGTCTGGTTCACCACTGCACCTCAGGAGCAGTTCCTGACTCAAGAATGGGTACTCGAGATCATCTCCTTTCAGAAGGAAGGAATCACTGAGATTAATCGAAGAAAGGTGGGGAAGAAAAAGCCATTGATACAGTTTATACAAAAGGATGGCGTAAGGTTACTTGAGTTTTAGAACAGCATAGCATGAGGGAAGCATCAGGTTGAAAATCAACAAATCACGGACATTGGAGGAAAGCAGGTGAGAGAGCACAAGGAGCTTGGCTGGAGGCAACTCTTGCCTCAGAGGACTGCCCTCAGGGTGTAAAATCCAGAAGACACCCCAACCACAGGGCTTCTGAGAAATGAGGCGTTTGGTTTTTTCACGCAAAAGCTTCATTTGAAAGGGCATCCCCAGAAAACCCAAGATATCAAGCCACCTGCTGTGTGGTAGGTTGGCTGTGTCATAGATGCAAGCTTCCTGGAACTACTTCCTCAACTGTGGAAATGGACACGATCCTTCCTACTTTTTCATTTGGCAGTCCAAGCTGAGGGTTAAAAGATGATGTTCTCGGAGCCTCTTGCTCAGTACACAAAGTCCTTAAATGGGATCGCCATTGTGGTTATTATAATATCTAAGCATCAAATCCCTCAATGCTAAAGTGAGAGGGTAAAAGCAGTGACATCATTCCTAGACCTATGTTGGGGCTAGAAAATGTCTAAGCAGAGGCCATGATAAGACCACACCATCTGCACTGAACTCAAAACCAAAGTTAGAAATATCTCTGCTCATAAATTAACCACTCCCAGAAAAAGCCACAAAATCATAGGGAATTTCAATATGCTTGCTGGTTTTTGTTTTATTTAAAATTTTCTAGAGCTCCTTTTAGGTAATACATTTAGGTGCCATCTTCTAAACAGTCAAAGAAACTGGTTGAAAAGAGGACCAAACTGTACTCTACTGTCAGGGGGTTTCCTTGGCAAAGAGGTTGCTCTATTCCCAAGGTATTCTGAGGAAAATAAAGAGGGCAGAGGAATCATAACCAGGTTCTCCCGAGGCTCTGTACTGTCCTGACCATACATCAGACTGATAGCTAAGACTCAGGAGGAGTGTAATTTAAATGAAGCGACTTTGTATACAAAGAGAAAGGTTATCCCTACTCTTACGATGAGTACAGCCAAATAATTTCTATCAGGAGCCGCAAAGCTCTATAAACTTCAATAGCACATTCCAACTCCCCGAGCACACTAATGAAACTGTAAAAGTATAGCTGTCCTTTAAATGTTTGTGTCTGAAGTGATGACCTGTTTCAAATGACAGGAAACTGAAGACAACATTTTAATGGGTATGAATGCATTCAGAAAGAAGCCTTGGTGTCTAATGAGAGTTGACCAGGCAGTACAATTGAGGAACAATTTACTACCAAGAAATCAATTTGAAAATTCCATACAAGATTATCACCCATTAAATTGTCTTTCTTCAAAACTGCAGGCCCTAAAATGTTACTTCTGGACAAGGAATTTTACAAACAATAAATGCTAATTAAGTAATCTATTCAAGTGAGTTGATTGAAAGAAAAAAAGGAATTACCTCCTGTGGAAAAATCTCAACACCCCAGCTATATTGTTGCTGCTGCTGCTGCTGCTTTTGGTCTTCCTTTCTTTACGAAAAACTAAGAGACACTGGGCAGGATAATGGACCACTCCATTTCCCTATCACCTTCACACACTATGGACATAGCGTAATGCGAATGACTATACACACAAACACACACACAGAGTCTCCACCACACTCGGTGGCACACAAACAATTCTGTTTCTGATGTAAGAATTTAAGTAGACAGAGACAGTTATGTAGCATAGTACATAGTTAAAAAGGTAGAAGAGAATGGTGACATCCAAAAAACATCCAATATAAAACCACATTCTCATCATACACTGTAAGACAAATTTGTGTGGGGCCGAGAGTAGGACCCTTGCCAAACAGAGGAACAATCCGGAAAGCCAGCAGAAAACAAGATTAAGAAGGGGCATGGAAATAAGATTTCCCCTTCAGCCAAGGAAACCAATAGGTTTTGTGACCAAAAATAGAGTGGCCTGGCCTACAGCTAAAACAGAAAGACAGGGAAGCAGAGGAAAACATATTCACTTTTCTCGTGTCCAGGGTCCTCATATCAAGTCGTTCAGTACATGCTGTTTTCTAACAGAGCGGGTGTTTCATTTAGTTTTTCCTTAGCTTGGTGCACATGGGTACCCAGTTGTTCAGGCCTTCTGACCTCAGGGACCTTGGATGACCACACCGGACTAGAGAAGACACCAATTCGGACCCAGAAAACAGCATGGGAAAGAAAGCAAAAAGCCCTTTAACAGCCCCGTTGCTCCTTGGAAGTAAAGACAAGGGGCCATGAGTTCCCTGCCAGCTGATGAGGACACACAGCCCTCTGTTTCCTTTGCTGGTGGCTGTGCTTCCCGAGGCACCTGCGGATGGAGTCGGTGACTCCAGACGCCCCCTATCTTGTGTTGGCTTCGCCTTCAGGCCAAGGGCGTGAAGCCCATTCTTACCACTTGTGTAGCGCCCACTTCTTGGCTAATTACGGGAACGTTTCACATTGTGCCCTTTAACTTGAACACAGAGAAGGACTGAATATCAGCATTGATTTCACATCATGTGAAATTAAGCCTGAAGGACATTATGTCCTCATAAAGCATAATTACTCCTAAAGTTTTATCTCAAACTGTCTCAGAGGAACTTTCACCAGCAGGTCATAAACAGACTTGGGAAAATGTCACTGGCCATGTTAAATATCCCCTAGTCTGGACAGGGAGGGCAATTTACACACAACCAAGTGGGGTGAGACCAGCTCTTGGTTCCCAAGGCTCCATGGCCGTGGCAGCTTGTAAGCACCACAACATGAAGGAAGGAGAGAAGAGGGGGTGCTCTGATCGACAGTTTGTATGAGGTCTGTGTGTGTGCAGAACACAACATAGCTTAACAAGGATCTGAGAAAGGCATATAGCTTTTAAATCAATAATAAGCTTTCTTTTCTAATCCTTCACTTCTAAGCATAGCACATGCCTGACCTGTTACATAAATTAACCAAACAGGAGACATTTTGTCAGTGTAAAGTAAAATGAAATAAGAATACTAAGGAAGGAATAAATCCAGACAAGAAATGAATTTACTGAGATACTAGTAGTCAGAACCACACCTGCATGAAAGTTTGCCAGGGAGTATCAACAAAGGTTTAGATTTTTCAGTAGTCGTGTATGGATGTGAGAGTTGGACTATAAAGAAAGCTGAGCACCAAAGAATTGATGCTTTTGAACTGTGGCGTTGGAGAAGACTCTTGAGAGTCCCTCGGACTGCAAGGAGATCCAACCAGTCCATTCTGAAGGAGATCAGTCCTGAATATTCATTGGAAGGACCGATGCTGAAGCTGCAACTCCAGTACTTTGGCCACCTGATGTGAAGAACCAACTCACTGGAAAAAACCTTGATGCTGGGAAAGATTGAAGGCAGGAGGAGAAGGGGACAACAGAGGATGAGATGGTTGGGTGGCATCACTGGACATGAGTTTGAATAGGCTCTGGGAGTTGGTGATGGACAGGGAAGCCTAGCATGCTGCAGTCTGTAGGGTTGCAAAGAGTCAGACATGACTAAGCGACTGAAATGAACTGATCAACAAGAGTAGAAATACTTCTTGAGGGGGAGGGACCTGAGGGTTTTGCTTGTCACTCTCAACTTCAGGTGACTCACAATCACCCCCAATATATGAAGGGTGCAGAGACTGTGCCTTGTCCAAGATTTTGCCCAGGGGACAGATGGCTACACCACTCTGGATGATCAACACTGAGTATGCTGGACAGGGCCTATGGCCCGAGAAAGAGACCAGAGACAGAGGGGCACCTGGCATGTGTTCTGGAAAGCCGAGACCCGAAAAGGCCACAGCCATCAGTCCAAATCCCCATAGCCTGCTTGAAACTGCCTCTTTCTCCCCTTAGTACTGTAGCTGGAGGTGTGATGGTTCATCCTGGGGATGTGGTTATCATGCTCCTCTCTAGGTTATCTGCTGTGAATGCGGCATACTGTTTTTACTCAGGGTTAAACATATAGGCTACAAACCTCAGAGATGTTCCCCAGCACAGAGGGGGATGATGCTGAAAACAGGTCAGTGGTGTTTTAGGAATTAGGCCTGAGAAAAGGTAAGCATGTCTCCAACTATAGGCAGCACAATCAATCTGCTGATCTTTCTTAAAAAGTTAAAAGAGTAAGCAATAAATCAGCAGTGAGGGGTAAGTACTTCACCATCAAGCTCTCTTGAGATGCAATTTTAAATGACTTCATAGTGACCTTGTCTACATAATTTCAGGGCTCAAAAGACATTTTCCTCAGATCTTCCAAGCAGCAACTCTTTTGCCTCAGCTGCCTACTTCTAACAATCAGATGCCTGTATGAAGATGTTCCTGTATCTTGTAAATGGACAGACTTGGGATGTGGATTTTTTATCGTAATTATCTGGAACTGAGAAAGTCACCTGGGCCAGGAAGATGTGTCATTAGAACATATGGTTCAGCTAACACCAAGCTGCAGACATGGAGATAAGCGTGGCTCTAGTGCCATTCAGAGTACCTTTAAGTGTCACTACTGATACTCCACGGCAAACTTGATCCAAATGCTGAGAGAAAGCCACACTGTTGGCTTGCACAGTCATAAAGAAACAATGCTGGTGCAGAAGTTGAGTGGCATTTTTTAACTCAAGCTGTATAAGGGGCAACTGTGTGATAGGAAAGAAAAGCACAGAGGATTAGGCCAAGGAAAGAGCTTGGTCATATTTAGCCTAAAATATGTCTTGTGAGATTCCGCTATTGTTTATCCACTCAGATCCTTCCAAAGCTCCGAATCTTAATGATAGTAATCCCTGTAAGTGATGATTCTGCAGTGTATCTTATTCAGTGAGTCTTATTCATTGACTTTGGGGTAGACTCAAAGTCCTTACTTTTATCGAGGACTCATGACATAGAATAGTCAATGTATGGGTTTGAAGAGCAGATTTGAATTTTGAATTATTGTTCTGCTAGTTAGAAGATGTATATGTTGGTTAAGTAAACAAACCTCAGTTTCTTCATCCATAAAATGGAGATAATAATACCTACCCTGCAAGACTGTCATAAAGATTTGAACAAGGAAACAGGAGCTTACTCAAACTCATGTCCATTGAGTCGGTGATGCCATCCAAACATCTCACCTCTGTCATCCCCTTCTCCTCCCACCTTCAATCTTTCCCAGCATCAGGGTCTTTTCAAAAGAGTCAGTTCTTTTGCATCTTATAATATGATGTTATCAACTATAATCACGATGTTATATATTAGATCCTCAAACCTTATTCATCATATAGCTGAAAATTTTTACCCTTTGTACCAACGTCTCCCTATTTCTCCCATCTCCTAGATCCTAGAAACCACTTTTCTACTCTTTGTTTTTGTGAATTCAAGCTTTTAGACTCCACATATAAGTGATATTATGCAGTATTTATCTTTCTCTATTTCCTATTTCATTTAGTATTATGCCCTTCAGATTCATCCATGTTGTTGCAAATGACAATATTTTCTCCTTTTTAAGGCTGAATAATATTTCATATTATAGACATACCACATTTTCTTTATCCATTCGTTTCTCAACAGATGCAGATTATTCCCTCACCTGGGCTATTAAGAATGATGCTGCTGTCAATGTGGGAATACAGATACCTCTTTGAGACAATGGTTTTATTTAATTTGGATATATATCCAGAAGTGGAATTGCTGGATCATATGGTGGTTCCATTTTTAATTTCTTAAGGAAACTTCACGTTTTCCCTACTGGTTGAACCAGCTTACATTTCCACCAACAGTTCACAGTTTCCCTTTGCTCCATATCTTCACAATACTTGTTAGTCCTCATCTTTTTGATAACAGCCATTCTAACAGGTGTGAGATGCTATCTCATTTGGTTTTGATTTGCATTTCCTTAATACTTGTCATGATGAGTACCTTTTCATGTACCTGCCGGCCATCAGTATGCCTTCTTTGGAAAAATGCCTATTCAGATTCTCTGTCCATTTTTTAATTGGGCTATTTATCATTTGGCTCTTGAGTTGCATAAGTTCCATATGCATTTTGGATAGTAATCCCTTATCAAATATGTGGCTTGCAAATATTCTCTCCTATTTCATAGGTTTCCTTTTCATTTTGTTGATGGTTTCCTTTGCTTTGCAGAAACCTTTTAGTTTGATGTAGTAGCACTTGTTATTTTTATTTTTGTTGCCTTTGCTTTTTCAATTTTTCAAATTCAAAAAAAGTATTGCTAAGATCAACATCAAGGAGTTTATCCCTTATGGTTTCTCCCAGGAGTTTTATAGTTTCAGGTCTAATGTTCAGATCTTTAATCTGTTTTGAGTTGATTTTGGGGTCTGATATAAGATGTGTGCTTAGTTGCTCAGCCTTGTCTGATTCTTTGCGACCCAATGGACTGTAGCCTACCAGGCTCTCTGTCCATGGGGATTCTCCGGGCAAGAATGGGAGTGGGTTGCCATGCCCCTCTCCAGGGGAACTTCCTAACCCAGGGGTTGAACCCAGATCTCCCCCATTACAGGCAGATTCTTTACCAACTGAGCCACCGGGGAAGCCCAAGAAAACCAGAGTGGGTAGCCTATCCCTTCTCCAAGGGATCTCCCTAAACCAGGAATCAAACCGGGGTCTCCTGCATTGTAGGCAGATTCTAGAAAAAGAAAGTGATGTCACTCAGTTGTGTCTGACTCTTTAAGACCTACCAGGCTCCTCTGTCCATGGGATTTTCCAGGCAAGAATACTGGAGTGGGTTGCCATTTCCTTCTCCAGGAGATCTTCTTGACCCAGGGATTGAACCCAGGTCTCCCACACTGTATGCAGACGCTTTACCGTCTGAGCCACCAGGGAGGGAAGTCCAGGCAGATTCTAATACGGGTCCAATTTCATTCCTTTGACAGTGGCTGTCCAGTTTCCCCAACACAATTTATTGAACAGACTATCCTTTTCCATAGTATTTTCTTAGCTCTTCTGTCAAATTAATTGAACATATGCATGAATTTACTTTTGGCTCTCTAATCTGGGCCATTGATCTATGTGTCTGTTTTTGCTCAGACACTGCTTTGCTTCCTGTGGCGTTTAATAAACCTTGAAGTCAGGGATTGTGATGCCTCCTGCTTTGTTCTTTGTAAAAATTTCTTTGGCTATTTGGGAAATTTTGCAGTTCCATATAAATTTTTGAAGTCTTTTTTAAAAATTTATTTATTTTTTATTGAAGGATAATTGCTTTACAGAATTTTGCTGTTGCATCCAACCTGTAGATTGCTTTGGGTAGCATGTACATTTTTACAATATTATTTCTTTCAAACCATGGCCAGAAAATATCTTTCCTGTTTATTTATGTCCTGTTCAACTTCTCTCATCAGTGTCTTATGGTTTTCAGTATACATATCTTACATCATACCCCAAAATCAAGGAGAAGTGGGTGGCAGAGGATGAGATGGTTAGGTAGCATCACCAATTCAATGGACATGAATTTGAGCAAATTCTGTGAGTAGTAGAGGACAGAGGAGCCTGCCATGCAGGCTCGGGGGTTGCAAAGAGTTGGACACAACTTACTGATTGAACAACACAACAACAACAACTTTGGGTTTAGTTTGTTCTTATTCTGCTTCCTTGAGGTATAAACCTGTTGTTTATTTGAGACCTTCCTTTTTTCTTAATGTAGCCATTTATCATTATAAAATTCCCTTTAGAGCTTCTTTTGTTGAATCCCAGCAAGCACTGGGTCAGACACTGTGCTAGCTACTTCCTACCCATTCACTTATTACTCTTCATAGTACTTTGAGGAAGTCATTATCGTTATTTATTATTATTATTTTATAGATGAGAAGACTAGGTTTCAGAGAGGTTTAGCAACTTGCTCATGGTCACACAGTTAATAATCAGTGGAGTCAAGATACAACGTCAAGGATGTCTTACTCCTAAATCTGTACTCTTAAAATGTCTTCGGTACTGACTCAATAAAATGCATTGGAAGTGGAAAACAAAACCAAAAAAAATCACATAAATTTTGTTATGCTGCGTCTCCACTTTCATTTGTCTCAAGCTATCTTTTAATTTCTTCTTTGACTCATCAGGTGTTCAGAAGCAATATTGTTTAATCTCTACATATTTGTAAATTTTCCAGTTTTCTTCTTGAGGTTGATTTCTAGCTTCATACCACTGGGGGCTGGAAAAGATGCTTGATATGATTTCAGTCTTAAATGTATTGGCTTGTTTTGTGGCCTAGCATATCATCTATTCTGGAGAATGTTCCATGGGTGCTTGAGAAGAATATGCATTCAGCTAGTATTGGATAGAATGTTTCTGTATATGTCTGTTAGGTCCACCTGGTATATGTATTTCAAGTCCAATCATAATTTCAGCTTTCAGTAAGTTACTTTTCTTAAGAGGAAGCAAAAGCACTGTCTAGGGCCTGTATACTTTGAGGAATTTTTTTCCTCTTAGCATATGGGAGTTTATTTGTGTTCCTTTCTCTGTTACTTTCAACCTCATCTCATAACTTGGGGACCACAATCAGAAGACCACATGTTCTGATTTGGGAGTCAATTTTAAAGCACCGAAGGAAGCATATTCTTAACGTTTTTATGAATATATCTATATGTCTTAATGGAGAAGGCAATGGCAACCCACTCCAGTACTCTTGCCTGGGAAATCCCACGGAAAGAGGAGCCTGGTAGGCTACAGTCCATGGGGTCGCGAAGAGTCGGACACAACCGAGTGACTTCACTTTCATTTCTCATTTTCATGAAGTGGAGAAGAAAATGGCAACCCACTCCAGTATTCTTGCCTGGAAAATCCCAGGGACGGGAGCCTGGTGGGCTGCTGTCTACGGGGTCGCACAGAGTCGGACACGACTGATGTGACTTAGCAGCAGCAGCGTACGTCTTAAACTTTGTATGAATATGTCTATATGTCTAAATCACAATTACATTTGCAAATGGCACAAGAACCACATGTGCCTATGTATTTTATTAATTTTCCTCAGCTGTTAAAAATATCTTAATAAATCTAGTTGCTACCAAAGGGCCAGTTCTAAAAATAAAGCCCAGCTTAAACTAAAGATGAAGCTATTAACATTTGTCCTGCAGCCTATAAGACTCTAATGAGTTCTTTCCAGCATTAGGAACTTAAACCTTAACTGAAATGGGGCTGCACACCCACTGGGGCTTCCCCTGTCCTGTTGTTCATTAAAAGTCTTCCTGGAGATGGCTTGATCTAAACTGCTCCATCACAGGTTCTTAGATGATGACAGAGAAAACTGGATGCAAACACAACACTTCATAAAAGACTTGGAATATTTTATAGAAGCAAAATGCTTCAGAGAGAAGCTACACAAGAGATGTTTAGTGATGGACACAGGGCAATGGCATGCACTGATGCTCTACAGCAGGCTTTCTCAGCTCAAGTCTATTGGCATTTGGGGCCAGATAATTCTTCACTGTAGAAGGCTGTCCTGTATATTGTAGGGTGTTTAGAATACGCTGGCCAGATGCCAATAGCAATCTCCTCCCAGTTGTGGCAACCAAAGATGCCTTCAGACTTTCGAAAATGTCCCCTGGGGTTCAAAAATTGCCCCTGGATGAGAACCACTGTTCTAGAGACAGTCAAGCCTGGTTCAATTCCCCCTCTGCCATTTTCCAACTGTGTGACCTTGAGCAAGGATTTGACCTCTCTGAGCCTTCATTCTTTCATGTATAATATAGAGATAATTGCACTTTCAATTGCACTTTCAATTGTATTGGGTTGTTTGTGAGGATTAAATTAGATAATGCATGCAAAGCATTTACTATAATGTCTGGTAAATACTCTTCACTAAGTGGTAGTTTGGTAGTTATGTTATCATTAACTACTTTGACTTTCTAAAATGTTTCAAGCAAACAGGCCAGACTCTAGCTCCTTCTCTGCATGAGCCCAATTATCAGGCACTTGGTCCAAACAGAGTAAACAAGCAGAACGGCCAAAAGAATCTCCCTCCAGGAAATGCACTGTTACTGCTCCCAGATAAAAGCAGCCTCTTCTATGATCAGGCTTGTTGATAAGACCTGGACAAACGTGATTTATTATCAGGATTCCTACGAATGGATGCAAACCAAATGCAAAATCAAGTTGCCTGTCAATAGAGCAAAAAATGATTTCATTAGTGACCAGAGTGCCTCGATGGCCATCAAATGTGGCCCCCCAAAGCATTTCCAGCCACATCTCTTGCTTCATTGAAAAACTTTCATTTGCCTCTTTATTTTCTTTTTGGCTGTGCTGGGTCTGCACTGCTGTGCATGGGCCTTCCCTAGCTGTGGTGAGCTGGGGCTCCTCTGCTGTAAGGTGCGTGAGTTTCTCACTGGAGTGGCTTCTCTTGTTACAGAGCACAGGTCCTAGGTAGGCGCGGTTCGGCAGTTGTGGCACGTGGCCTCGCTACTCCTGCACGTGAGGGGTCTTCCTGGATTAGGGATCGAGCCCGAGTCACCTGCGTCAGGAGAGATCCTCAACCACTGGGCCACCAGGGGAGTCTCGCTTCATTTTGACTGGAGCTTCTAGAGCCTCACATTCACACGTGCACATCCTCACCTCCGCAGGACTGTGACAGACGGCAAACTCCATGAGGGAAGGGGCCCTGCTCACTGCCGTGTTTCCAGTGACAAGGACAGTGCCCATCTCAGGGAAGGGCCCAATAAATACCTATTGAACGAAGGTATCTCCCTCCAACCAGCATCTATGTTCTCAGCAACCTGAGCACTGCCCTTTCACACACTCCAGCAGGAGAGAGTTGGCTGGGAACATTTTAGTCAGCCTCTAAATCGCCTATAATCTTTACAGAGCTTAAATTTAGGACTGCTCCTAATTCTTTCAGACATTAAAGCAAGGAGGGTAAGAATGGTTTGCCTCTGGGAGGCTGATCTGGTAGAAAGACAAAGTGTTTTGGTGACTGACTAATTCCAGCCCCAACATTTACTGGGTGTGTGACCTTGGACAAGTTAATCCATCACATTAAAACTTGCTTTCTGGAACTTCCTGGTGGTCCAGTGGTTAAGGCTCCATGCTTCCAATGTGACGGGTGCAGGTTCCATCACTGGTCAGGGAACTAAGATCCCATATGCCACATGGCATGGCAAAAGTGAAAGTGAAGCCGCTCAGTCGTGTCCAACCCCCAGCGACCCCATGGACTGCAGCCCACCAGGCTCCTCCGTTCACAGGATTTTCCAGGCAAGAGTACTGGAGTGGACTGCCGTTTCCTTCTCCGATGCATGAAAGTGAAAAGTGAAAGTGAAGTCACTCAGTCATGTCCGACCCCTAGTGACCCCATGGACTGCAGCCCACCAGGCTCCTCTGTTCATGGGATTTTCCAGGCAAGAACACTGGAGTGGGGTGCCATTTAAAAAACAAAACAAAACAAAAAAACACTCGATTTCCTCTTCTGTTAAAACTGAGGATGACAGGAGCAGCCCCAAAGGTTGTGGCAATAATTGAGATGAATGATCACTTGGTGGCTAATATTTTCTGAATGCTGGCCGTAAGTATTCACTGGTGTAGTCCTTCAACTACCATACGAGTTAGCACTGTTATCATCCCCATTTTACATACGATAAAACTGACGCGCTCTCTCAGCAAGCCACAAAGCTTTTATCTGATCTCAGAACTTTCTGACTATCCAACACCCTTTCCACAAGGCCTAGTATGTGGGAAACACTCAGGATTTATTGAATGAATGGATGAAGGGATTAATTAATTCAGGAAAAGAAGGTCAAACTCAAGCCTGCTTAGTAACTCTTCGTGTAAGAAAAACATCTTCATATTCACTAGCAATTAGTATCCCATATACTTCCAACGACCCAGCACCTGCTGAGATGTTAAACCTAGTAGAAAAGAAAATGCTTGTGGGTAAAATGGAATAGAGGCTTTCTGAAGACAATAGACATTTTAGATATAGTCAGGTTCAAGGGACTTGCTTTTAGGAAAATAATTTAACTCTGTAAATGAATGCTTAGCTATCCTCTTGTCAGAAAGTAAGCACTCCTGACTGCTATAATTTCCCCAGAGCGTTCTCATTTCACTCAAGTCTGAAAAGGACGGAAGAGCCAAGTTACAGCAGAGCTGGGCACGGCCCCCATGGGTGATCTGGACCTCCTGGGTGTAGGCGCCACCGCTGTGCTGGCCACCTCCTGAGGGACCCTCTGCCATAGTGCAGGATACAGCGCATTCGTCCAGCCCCTGTCTGCACCTCACCACTGCGGTTTGATTCTAGACATCACATAAGCCCAAACACAGGACCTGAGCAATGAGTCATATGATTCTGGAAGGAGTGGGGCATTTCATTACTTCCACCCTGCCAGAGCCAGAATTGAGCTCTGAGGACACGTGGTGCCTGGCAGCCTGGAGCTGCTTATATTTAGCGCTCAGTTTCAAGTCAGAACTCGCAGAAAGGAGAACCCAGAGACCGCAAAGGGGCAACTTTCAGATGATTTGGTTTGCCCCTCAAATTATTTAAAATTTTTAAATTAGTAACCACCCATTAAAAACTGGAATATTTAGCATTAAATTATGGCTTTGTCCGAAAAAATCCTTGGTTCTAATAATGCAGGACCTGGATATCATTTAACAATGAAAGCTGACGCAGAACAGCAGCTGTGTCCCGGGTGTCATTTTTCTCTCTTCCGATCTTTCTCTCAGCCTGCTTCATTCACTTACCCTGAAGACATCTGAATTTGTAGTCCTTCCTAAAGCCATCACAGGGAATAATAGTTCCTCACATCTAGCAAACACTCTGCATAGCCTCACTTGATTCTGACCACAGCACTGTGAGAGGGCTATGACTAGTATCTCTGCTTTGTAAATAAGTAACCAAGGCTCAGAGAGGTTCGGTCACATGCTCAGGGTGACACAGCTGGAATGAAACTGCGTCTCTCCAGTTCCGGAAGCCACTTCCTTCCCAGAAGCCACTTTCTTCCCTAACATTGAACTGCTTTGGTTGGGAAACAACTGCAAAGGTGCCCCATGCCTCTGTGCGGGCATTCTCCCATGAAGACAGATCCTCATTAGAAGCAGTTTGGGGGTTAATAAACCCACAAATTAGCTCCATAACATGTTGCTGATGGAAATTCCAATGTGGTTAATATACTTAATGCTTGGTGAGCTGAGGCTACCCAAGCATCTGTATCAGACTACTGCTGCCGACTTAAATGATGGGGAGCTTTCTTAATTGACTGAGAGCCCTCACAAGGGGAAGAATCAGTTGGGAGGCCCCCAAGTGACTAAAAAGGGTGAGGCAAGGGGGTTTCTGGGGTCACCAGCACCCTAAAGGCCCGTGACCCCTGCTGACCTCTCCCCGTCCCCTCCTACAGACCCTCCTCCTGCCCTCCTGCCTCCCTGCCCCACCACTCCCACTGAGGAGAGGCTGCCCAGAAGTGAGACTTTAAGGTGTGTTTGTACACACTGCTAGAAACCTCACAGATGGGCAGATGGGAGTAAGGAGTACTTTAAAAAACAAAACACACCTCAACTACTTGGCAAGCTCAGTGTGAAAAGGAGAGACAGGTTCTATGAAGATGCAAGGGAAAACCCTCTTCAGAGTCAAACCACTTCCTGGGAGCCAGATCACCATGCCTCTTGCTAAAGATGCTATCAGCACATCACAGTCACCCAAGACTCATACAAAGGATCAGACTGCCCCAGAGAGCTGCTTCTTAATACCTTCTCTTCCCCTCAAGCCCAGGGGGGCTCCTGTAGCCCTCAGAATGAGATCTGAACTCCCTGATAGCCTTATCTTTGTTCTCACGACTTCCCTAGGTACGTTCTACCCTCCAGTTCCTCTGAAGAACCTGCTGTCTTATTTCTTCGGTTGGAAGGCGTCCTGTCTAGTATTTCCTGAAGTGACTTCCTTCCTTGTTGCCCCACTGCTGCCACCCCCAACCCTTCACCTGGCTAAGTCCTACTCATTTTCCATACTCATCCTTAATGTCCGGTCCTTTGAAGAGACTCCCTGACCCTCAGAACCTCATGCTCTGGCCACAACAAAAGCATATCGGGGAAGCCTGCCAGTCCCGCAGACTCCTATAGCTTGTGGCTTCTTCATGCTGGGTACTTATCACACCACACTTTCTTTTTTTTTTTTTTAAGATTTTTCTTGGTGTGGACCATTTTTAAAGTCTTCATTGAATCTGATACAATATCATTTCTGTTTTATGTTTTGGTATTTTGGCTACGAGGCATGTGAGATATTAGCTCCCCCACCAGGTAGCAAACCCGCACCCCCTGCGTTGGAAGGTAAAGTTTTAACCACTGGACCCAGGGTAGTACCTCCATTTTCTTTTAAGACTCTCCCACTATACCGTGAACTCTGGGGGAACATTTCAACTCACTGCTGCATCCCAGTACCCTTCACAGTTCTGGCAGATCAAAGATGCTTGAGAAGCATTTGAGGAAGGAATCTGTGAACAGGAGGAAGGTTCTCCACTCTCTAAAACAATCAACATCAACTGAGAATCTTAGTTCCCAAATGACCCACCCCACAGAACCTCAGTAGCAGGCAACCTATAGAACAGTTGAGCCTCAGTATTTCCTACTTTTCTCAACCCAGACCTTGGCTTCTCCCTCTAGGGAGCCACTCTACCTGCTTCATCACATAGAAGCCTAGAGCATGAGCTCTGGAGAGCTAAGTCTCTGGGTTCAAACCCCTTTGTGCTACTTCCTGCAGTGGGAGCTTAGCAAAGTCACTCAACTTCTCTGTGGCTCAGCTTCCTAAAATGGGGTTTGCTGTGTAGTTTGAGGATTAAATGAAATATCATTCACAGCCTTTAAAAGAACACCTGGTACACAGTAGACGCTCAGTGATGCTATTTATTAGCATGCCTCTTCACTCCTGTGAAAGCTGGTCTTGACACTTCACCAGCTCCATGGTGGGGGAGCTAACACATGCTTGGACCAACCTGTCACGACTCTCCTGTACTTCCCTTGGTCTTTTTAGTGTTTCTGTGGTGTTTGCCCTGATGGATTGCATAATCCCCGAAGGGCAAGAACCACTCCCATTTGTACCACGGCTGCTGTAGTAACCCTGCAAGAGAGCTGGAGAGCCACACGGCTTGACTGATTGCACATCTGGGTGATCCTTGTCTCCTGAAGGCTGATGCCTTAGATGGATGGTATGCCGCCCAGCGCACATGCCCTAAACACGAGAGCAGAAGACGGCACTGCCCCCAGCAAACTGCCACCGCACAGAAGAAGGGGGTGCCTCTTCTTATCAAAAGATGTAAGCACACTCAGCAGTTACATCATAGCCCATGGCTGAAATGATTCAGAAAATCCTACAAATGTCTTTCAAAAGTCCTGATTTGAAGCTGTCAGCTTGTCCTTGTATAAACATTATTTTCTTAGAACAACCAGAAAATTTGTTTTAAAACACAAATGTTCTCATGTTTCTTTCTCCCTTTCTCTCTGTCTCTGTCTCTCTCTCACACACACACTGTTTAAAACTCCTGTTTTCAGAATCAGCTGAAAGACGTAACATGACCTGCAGCATCAGCACTGCCGCTCCTGCCTACCTCCTCAGGGCTAACCTTGACCTGCTCCCTGGGCTCCGGCCATGAAGGGCATTCTGTAGCTATTACACAGGCCAAGTCCCTCCTTGCCTCTGGGCCAGTATACACAGTATTCTTTCTGCCTGAAACACTGCCCTTCCATACCCATCTGCTCACCTAGACAACTCCCTGCATCCCTCCTAAGCTCAAACATCACTGTCTCAGAAAGTACTTCCCTAACCCAAATGTAAATTTGGTCTCCCTATTATTCTCTCTAAGGACTCCATCTTTTCTCACAGTACTTAGCACATCTTATAATTATTTGCGTGTTCGTTTGCTTAACACCAACCTTTCCTACCCAAAGCTAAGTTCTGAAATGGGCAGAACCATGACTGTTTGCTATCGCAGGTTTATCCCAGGGTGTCCCCCAGTGCCAGACACATGGCGAACTCCTAATCTACTATTTTCTTGTCTTTATCAACTTCCTTACATTAAATTCCAGAGCAGGTTTTATGTGCATCTTGATAATCGGAGACAATCTTTTTCAGTTTTTTCACCATCAAGATCCTTTGTGTTGCTTCCTCTGTCCCAATAGACTTCATGTATTGAAAGATAGCGGGTAGCAAACTCTACATATGAAGTCATAATTAACTTACTTTATCACTATACTCATCAAAGGAGTGCATAACTGTTAATTAAAGCTTCTAATTAGTAGCAGTGGACAAAGAAGACGGCATTCTTGACGTAATTACAGCCAAATCAGAGGAACAGTAGCTCCAGAAGATCTGTTTGGCCTACAAAGCGCTTCATGCCCTGCAAGCCAGTCTTCCTGACAATCGCCACACGCCCTTGTCCTGCCAGGGAACTAAGTTCAGGCCGAGGGAACATTTATTTCCCTGTCTAGACGAGACATAAGCTTTAATCTGATGCTTCCTTCTTCTCCACCTGCTTGAACTCCTACTCACCCTAAAAAGCTCAAGGGTCCCCTCCACCAGCAAGTATTTCCCCACTCCAGCAACAGGTAGGCACTCCAAAGGTATATTTCCACAGTGGAAAGTAAAAGTCACTTAGGTATGTCTGACTCTTTGCGACGCCATAGACTGCAGCCTGCCAGGGTCCTCTGTCCATGGAATTCCCCAGGCAAGAATACTGAAGTGTGTGCCCGTTTCTTTCTCCAGGGGATCTTCCCCCACCCAGGGATCAAGCCTGGCTCTCCCGCATTGCAAGCAGATTCTCTACTGTCTGAGCCACCAGGGAAGCCCCTCATTTCCACAGTACCCCAACCCTGCTTAGAGCTGGCCTCTTATCATACTATCTGTAACTTGCCCATCTCCTCCTTTAGACCTGAGAACATTAAGGTACTCCTAATGTTCGACACAGTATTTGGCACATAGCAGATGTTTGATAAAAGGAGAGAAGGGGATAAGGAAGGAAGGAAGAAAAGGAAAAAAGAATTTGTGGCTTCTAGTCTTGAGAGGAAAAGATAAGATCTTTGGGGGAAAATTCCATCATTTTAGTGGAAAGAAATTACATAATTGAAAATCAAACCAATTAGTATATGATTAAGGCAGAGACCTGATAACATTAATTAGGGTTGTAGCAGTCCAGAATATTTTTTATGGGAAATCTGAGACAAAGAAAGTAAGACAAACTTCCGAAGTTTTTTAAAAAAAGCACCGCATGAACATAGAGAAGCTTCACTGCTTAGGGAGTCTTTATGTGTCAATAAGGAATAGAGAGGGCCTCCCCTTTGACAGCAACATCTTCCCTGAACAAAATGTGATACGCGAAGAGATCCTTTCCCAGGACGCTAATCTCAAACAAAAGCAATTTAAAGTCAAAGGCCTCTCAGACCTGCTCCAAACTCAAGTCTCCAAATAGCTATGCACAGCCCAAGACAAAAATTCATATTCTCCATTACTGATCTTTTGGCCCCTCTAGCTATCCACAGACCCCACTCGAGCAGGGCAAGACTGGCTCATTTCTGACACGCACTGGGATTGTGGCCATTGATTTTGGTGCTGACTTAGCATCATATTTCTAAGTGGATGGTACGCGGGCTCTCCCACCGTGGTCTTATTCTACCTGTCTCTGCAGGGAGAAAGCCAGGAATACTGGCTCCCTTCACGGATAATGAAACAGAAGCCTCAAGGCAGGGTATCAGCCACTCTCCGCATCAGAAGCCCTGGTTCTACCTAATAAGCCATTCTGTGAGGGCGACCTCAGTGCTGGGGAGGGTGTTCAGTCTCCTTCAGTTCAGCTTGGCAGTCAGTTTGGCATCATCATCCTCATTACTAACACTTACTGACATCTTATTAAATGCCTGGCACCATGTTTTATCACCTCTTTCCATCTACACATTAGTCATTTCGGGTAGGTCCCTTTTACTTACAATTTTGCATTTTATATAACTGGAAACCAAGGTGCATAGATCATACACCATTCACCCAAATGCGATTTTAAACTCAGATCTTTCAAGTCTACAGCTTGCGTTCTTAACCACTGGGCACTACTGTTGAAATCACTACAATACCACTGGGTTTCTCTCCTGTAGCCCCTGTGCTTGCTTGAGTTTTCCATCTGATCATCTCACTTATTGCTTCCTATAATCACAGGGATTGGCAAACCATGGTCTACATCTCACTCACTCCCTGTTTGTGTAAATAGGGTTTTACTGGAATACCAGGCTCATTCATTTATGTATTATCTACAGGTACTTTCATGCTGCAATGGCAGAGTTAAGTAGTTGTAACAGAGACCTCCAGAGATGCAGATATTTGCTATCTGAGCCTTGATGGAAACAGTTTGCTGACTTCTGATACAATAGATAAGGCCAACACTATGCCAAAAGCTGGACTTTTGTTATCGCATTCGACATACACAGTTGTGTGCACACGTGCACGCAAGCACACGGAGGGTACTCTACATGCTACAGATCAGGAAACTGAGGCTCAGAAAGCTCACAACTAATCAATGATAGGGTGGAATTCAAACCCAGGCTGTCAGGCTCCAGAGCCTAGGCTACAGCTATTGCCTGTGTGCCGGGCACTGCAGAGGCACTGGGCATGCATGTTAAGCAGGATATGGACCCCAAAGGAGCCCGAGTGAGGAAGGAGATGGTGGCAGCCCCGCTGATGAATGCCTGGATGGAGAAGAGCAGGGCTGGGGCTGTGGGAACCCCGGGGATGTGCATTTGTTCATGCTGATGGCAGATGGAACACACAGAGGAGGTTGGTGGCAAGTGACACTATCCTTTCTGACAAGGGGACTGTTCCCCCAAATCTGCTGACATTTGCTTGGCCAAGTGATTTCCTAATAGTCTTTATCTTAAGTAATAATTTCAAAAGTGATTTGGCTGCTCTAGCCAGCCTGCTCCTGGATTTCTAAGATAGCAGCGTTGTAGGAAATGGGTTTTGTTTTAGCTATTTATCTATATGCAAAGGAGAAAAAGCTCATCTCGTCTTTGGAGTATCTGCCCCTATATTATGTAGACCTGGAAAATATCAAAGTGGCCTAGAAGGTAGGAGTCACTGCTATGCCGCCTGACAGAGTCATGAGTTCCCGCACAGGGGCCTGAAAGTCGGTCCCAGACGAACATTTGCAGGGCAGGGAACTCGTGACCTCACTGCTGGTTCACTGCATGGAGGCATCGCCTGAGCTTGGAGGGATTCTTATCTTTAGCTGAAACTCAGTTTGCATGCTTGGGGCACGCCACCAAGGAGTTCTGATTCTTTTTTCAGAAACATCACAGAAATATGTTATCCCCCTACTTGATGTGGTAGTGGTCTTCAATGGAACATCATGTCCCCCCTCTTCTGTCCCCCCCCCACCTCCACACACACCGTTTCTCTTACCTGGGTTAAAGAACCCACATCTCTTCAACCAATTTTATTGTGATATTTCCCAAATCACATCAGAATTATCTTTTCCCCTAGAGGTTAGACCTGAAACTTTAGATTTGAAAAATATTTATAGTGAATATTGTTATGGTAGATTTTTCTTAGTGCTCAAGACGACAAAGGCCACGACTTGTAATGAGATGACACGTTTCATGTATAAGTAATGGTAACGACATGCTGCACTGGGTTTCCCTTTCGGCCGTGGTTTACTGGGAAACTCACACTAAAGTTTGTGCTCAGTTTTTCTCCTCTTTCCTATCTTTGGCCTCCTATCTTCTGTCAGTTACTATTGCTTTCGGTTTTATAATACCTGCTTTTATGGTAAACTGTCACAAGCACCCACTTCTGTATCAGTCGGTTCTCACAACCGCTAGGTACAGTAGGCAGGAGAGAAATACATACGTTTGATAGATTAAATGCACCTGCTTTGATAGAGGGGCATTTGAGCAGCATGACTGGTGAGTGATGGAAATCTCTGTCATTGCTCACACCTTGATGCTAATGACGGTGGTGACGATGCTAAGGTGCTAATACTAGGAATGATAACAGGAGCCAACTTGGATTTAGTGCTTGGGGCCTGAGGGGCAACTTTCCTGAATGCTTTACAAGTGTGATTTCATTTAAACCTTACAGCAAACTTATGCAGTAATGTTATTAGCCATGTGTTACAGATGGAGAAACCAAAGCACAGAGAGGTTAAGTAATTTACCCCAAGTCACAGATTCGGAAAATGGCAGAGCCAGCATTAAAACCGAGGCAGTCCATTTTCAAAATGTACGCCCTTGTCCACCATGCTATACTGCCTAAATGATCAGACCGCTCTAACAGATTCCCATCTGGTGTTTCAGATGAGGAGAGCCATCCACAGCAGCTCTGCCCTGTGAGGCTATGGACCTCACCCTAGAGCCTCTCAAGGTGAGCTTTGGGGAGCCGCCGTCATCACCTGCTCCCGAGCACAGCCGTGTTCCTGGCTCCCTCTTCCCATGCCCGGGCTCTGGGTGCTTCTCCAGCAAGCCAGGCTCAACACAGGTCCAGCGCAGATGGTGCAGGGTGGCCTGGGCCTGGCCTCAGATCATGTCATTTGTGTAAAGGTCTCTGTTCAAGCAAGACAAGGGCAGGGGATGGAAGTGGGGCCATCGCTGGACAATGTTCAGCCCAGAAAATAGGAAATGAGGCAGGAAGGGAGCCAAGAGGTCTGCTGGCTGATCCTTTCTATCCCTATTATGTGCCAGACACTTCACTACATAAGCCAAGTATTCTTTTCATTCTAAAATGAGGAAACTGGGCTCAAAGAGATCATGCGACTAACTCTAGGTCATTCAACAAGTATAGGCTGTTGCGAATAACTCTTTATTATGCAAAAGGTCTCACTAAATAACTATCTGCATTCAATCCCAGGAGATGGAATGCCGCCTCACTCCTGCGGCCTGTGTTATACTTGGGGACGTGGGGACAGGGCGGGAGCCCTAGTGCCTGGAGTCTGGGGCACATGTGGGCAAGCAGGATGGGATAACTGAATTCAAGCTACTTCTCTCTGGGTGGGACAGGCGTGGAGATTCCGGGGACTGCAGGTGACTAAGAGTGAGCACCCCCGGGCCCAGGGAAAGTGGTCTGCCCAGCTCAGTGCTTTTCTCCGTCTCCTGCCCTTAGGAGTAGCGAGGAGGACTGGGCTGGTGCTGACTGGGTGCTGCCTGGCTCTCTCTGCTCACATGCCCCTCCCCTTGCAAGAAGGAAGGAAGAGAAGGAGGAGGAAGAGGAAGGCAGAGAAGGAAAGGAGAAAGAAAGAGGAGAAGGGAAGATATTTAAATGTGACATTTTATCCTTTGTGATTTGACCAATTATCAGTAAGTCACAGAGCATCCTTGTCATCAGGCCAACATCGTGGGTCCACCAAGTGAGAAGCAATAAAAGGTGTCTTCACTGGCCTGTGATGTGCACAGCAGATAGATGGGGTACCAGAACTAGCACTGGCAGGGACGGTATGGGAGGGTCAGATGGGGACACTGATACCAGCAATGGTCTGAGGCAGTCAGCGAGGAGGAAGTGAACAACAAAAAGCCACGGAGACATCCCTGGCCTCGCAGAGAACACCCAAACCAGAGGAGACGTCTGACAGCATATCCTCTTCAAGTTGACTGTTTTCACTTGACTGTATTCCTTGGTGTTGCTTGAGATTTGCTGCAGCTCCCAGCAGGGACTCTCACACCCTGGGGTTTGTTCTCTGACCTCTGTCTGTGCAGGCAGGGACCCAATGCATCATGGTAGTCATGGTAACAATGAGAGCAGTGGCAGCTGCTGATTTGAGCACCTTTTGCTCGGCTGGGAATTGAGGGCTGGACTCTAACGGCACAGGAATCTTGCGCCTCGGCACACTGCTGGCTGCCCCTGAGTTCTCGGTTCGTCTGCGATTAGATTAGACCATAAACTTCTCCCCTTTCCCTTCTCCTTGTGAAAATTCTGCAGTGCAGGCAGGGATCCAGAAGTCAGAAAGCCTTCACTGCAGCTGCCTGCCAAGGCTTTGCGGTACCGGGGAGGGTGGAGCGCTGCGGAGTCTGGGGCCTGACAACTGTCTGTTGTGTGTGTGTGTATGTCGGGGAGTGGGCATCCTCAACAAGTCCATGCTGTGAGCCACATCGGCTGGCCTTCACCCAAGGTGCCTCTGGTGGGCGCTGGACTTCCTCTAGCCCCACTGGACGCTCCCTGATCCAAAAAGTTTGAGGTCCCTTTGGCCTTACCAGACCACACTCTTGGTAAACCTCTCCCCTCCCTTCCACAGTTTCCTCATTTGCAGAATGGGAGGGATACTGCCTGGTCTTGGCAGTACTTGGTGTGAGGCCAAAATGGACCAGTACATCCGGAAACTCTTTGAAAACTTTAGCATTTCTATTCAAGGCCAAAGGGTTGTTGGCATCATTCTTATTTCTAGTATTAATACTAGAATTTTAATCAGCCAAATGCATTTGGCTGGTTTACATGGGAGTATAGGTCTCTTTCGAATGGGAAGACTTTGGCTGTTTTATTCATAACAGCATCAGACGATTGACAGAATGAGATTACCAAGTGCAAGCTCAGACTAATTAAGAAGGAGGCAGGTGCCACAAAACCAAAGAAGGTGTTGCTGACACAGGAAAGGCACTTCCTGCCTTCTCTGGCTATAACTGACCCCCACCCCACCCCATCTGAAACAGGAAGTAGAGACACCTCCACAGAGAAAAAGAACCTAGATTCGGCCTAAGCCAACCCCTTACTCCACAATCAAATCTGTTTAAAGAATGCAAATCATCGTTGCCCAGCTTCTTGCTGGCTTTCCTGGACTTGAGCAGATGGAGAAGAGGACTGAGACGTAACCACTCAACCCTGTGCCTGCAGTTCCAACTGACACGAAGTTGCTCCTCTGATGACAAATACAAAATGCTAAAGATTCTTCTGCATGTCTGTGCAGGCAGCTCCCCAGTGTCCAGCCCCAGGAAGAGTACCTCAAATTCTTTAAAAGTCCAAAGAGTATAACCTTAAAAATGGTAAGAAAACGTCCCCATTGATGTAGTAAAATAGAAATGCAGTGAGAGAGATCTGGAAAGCTTTCTGGAAAAAATTCAAAATGCTGATAAAGCTACAGATATGTGTATCACTCTTTCCTTTATGAGAAGAAGCTGGACAAAGTGACTGGCAATTGCATCTGAAGCTAGTAAAACTTCTACCCTGGAGAGAGCAGCCTGGAGGCGGCCTTCCAGATGTACCAGCAGAAGCAGCCCGTGCCCCTAGCTGGAGAACGTGTGGACCTGAGATCTGTCGACCTGCAGGGCAGGCACCCGAAGGGTCGCAGGAGAAGCAACTCCAAGAGATACTGAGTGATCATCCTTGACACTGAACAGCCAAAGGAACGAACCACTGACCCACAAGCTCTTCTTAAAGATGCAAGGGAGAATGAGAAGGGATTGGAGAGAAAGAACAGAAAAGCAGAAGGGGACAAGGATGAGGAAGGAGAGCGTAATAAAGACAGTGCAAGAGAGCTGGGGAAGGGATGGAGAGGGAGCTGGAGGAGGAGAAGGGCAGGAGAAAACAGAAACGAAGGCCAAGGGTGAAGACAGAGAGGGAACTGAAGGGAGAGAGGAGAGGGAACCAAGGAGGAAGGCTTCCTTCACTGGATTTGTAGCATTTTCTTTCTGAAGCTAGGCTGGGGGTTAACAGTGATTGCTGTGTTGACTATATTCTCCTCTGTGCTGTTCTGCATGCCTGAAACATTTTATAATCTAAAAAAGGAAGAGAAGTGAGAAGAAAGAGAATAAGAATAAAGAAGTGGTAGATGGCAACTCTGGGCTTCACTGATGGGTCAGTGGTAAAGAATCCACCTGCTAATGCAAGAGACCTGGGTTTGATCCCTGGGTCAGGAAGATCCCCTGGAGAAGGAAATGGCAACCCACTGCAGTACTCTTGGGAATATCCCATGGACAGAGGAGCCTGATGGGCTACAGTCCATG